>NC_079153.1:94373672-95036866 GCF_947563725.1 Argiope bruennichi
ACCCATTCCCTTTTCCTGGGCACTCGTAGAAAGATGATGATGATGATGATTCATAGAAAGGAACTTATTTCTTACTTTGGGGACCATTATGCGAGTTGCGCACTGAAACATGCGTCAGAATTACCCTTTTGATTGAAGCATATTTTATACAGAGGGAAATTCTCTCAAAAAGTAGAACTTTTTTCCTATTTTTTATCTTTTTAACCTTTTTTTAATATATCATTGATAAGATTTAGTGATCTCACTGTACGCTGCTGGCTAACACTCCAAGTGTGGCCTGTGGGGGAGATATGGGGTTCGATTTTTTTATACTTTGAGATTCCTCTCGATTTTTAAAGAATTGAATAAAACGATTATGACTAGAAAAAATCATTTTGCGTTTGTTTGACCAAGATTTTGTAGTTTGTATATGCTTATCTGGTTTTCCTGTGTAAAGTATAATATTAAAAACAGGCCAGATAATACATTGCATTAGTTAGTTAGAAAATAATAATTTAAGATTACCCCTTTCCTATAAAAATATATAAACACTAACGTTTGTCGGAAAGCCAGAAGGCAAAGTTTATAGATTAAATGTTGGTGCTCATTCAGTGAATCCCAATCTCGAACTAACAGCCCTCTTTTTTCGAGGAAGCCCTCTTTTTTCGAACAGCCCTCTTTTTTCAGATTGCCTGAAAACAGCAAAACATATATGCATATGGCAACGTTTATACCTAAAATAGCGTTCACACGAGGCCAATTCTTGCGCAATATAAGGTCACGCCTACCTCAGAAAGATCACGTAACCACAATGGGACAATGGCAAACAGTTGTCCCGATAAGGCAATCATTTACCATTGACCATTGGGGTCAAGTGTTGTTTCTTGGGGTAGGCTTGGCCTTCCATTACGCGCAACAATTGAATTCGTGTGAACGCTGTTTAAGAATAGTACTATCGGCTGTATATGGGATGATAACTAACAGAAAACTTGAATAACTTTCAATAGTTAAGGAAAAGGAAAAGGAAAATTTCAACTCTGGGACTTGTTGTAATCGAAGGAGTGCCTATCTTCTAAGAAACTACCTCCGGTCTTGAAAAAAACTTTTGGATACACGGCTTTTAGTGTCATGCCATGGATTTCGACTGTTTCTCAGTTTTTGAATAAGTCGATCATACAGAATAAGCAGAAAAGTGATAGTTAGATCAGTAGAAGAGCTTCCTTTGTCTTGAATGCGTAATGAAGAAGAGTGTATAGATTTCCAAAAGGATGTGAGATTTTAATGAATTTCAAATCATTAGGCGTGGTGTAACTTTTGTTTGAGAATACCCACTCAAAGAGAAAAATATATTTTCACTGGATGGAAATGGTAGATAAGTGTAAGTTTATATTCATTTGGTTTTTAATATATGTAAAGACAATTCGACATTAAATTAAAATGGATTAATTTAATAGAATATTGCGTAGTCTTTAATTTTTGAAGTCTTGAAAATTTCAACTCCCACCATTTCCACTCCTTTAAAGCTGAATGGCAGTCTACTTTTCCAACAGCACACTGTCGATTCGAATGAAATAAAGAAAATTCTGTAGTTATTTTTTTCATTAGTCAACTTGGCTACTATGAACTTATAAACGAGGAATGGTCTTGGTTTCTGCATATCTTCACGGGTCATGGCTCACAATCATGACCAGAAACTATGATAGAATAAACTATGTCAGCCATCTGACTCTCCGACCCTCCACGAAGGCACACGGGTTTAAACCATAAAAACTGAATGACCGGACCGCCGGAACAGCAACACTGTTGGGAACTGTGGTAGAGTCCTAAGGGCCATCACCGGCCACGGTACAACCCTCCCCGAAGGAAGTACGTCCCGTCATCGATGGGAGGAGTCAGATCCCCCACCTATTTGTGTACCCTCTAGGGTGGCGAGATCCAACTACCATGCCGGGAGCATCTCATCCTCATTTCGAGATGCCCCTCCCGGGGGTCGATAGAATAAGGTATACAGAATTTTCCGAAAGTCGTGCCATGAGAACCTCTGCAATTTAAAAACTTCTTAAAATGAATATACTTACTTTACCAATTATTCTCAATTAATGTGTTATTTAGTTATCCAAGATGTCGAATAATAATTTTTTTTTATGCTAGAGGTAAAATGCAGAGTAGACCATGCATTGGTAAAACTCTAGTCTTTTTCTGTAGCTTCAAAAATTATTCGTGAGAAGTTATGCTTCAGATGGGGAAGTTACCATTTTTATTTTGTAGACAAACCGATGAATGTCAAGGCAAAAAGAAATTAACCACTTTTTTTTACCACGTATCTTAACGTTCTCAGAATAACTAGGTTGCTCAGAATAACTAATAGGAGTCAGAAAATTCGCAAGAAAAGTGTCAACGTTCTACTACTTGTATACTTTCCTCACGACCCTATTTAAGGTCGCAATTCGCTTTGGAATTTGAAGTCTAAAACTTGTTTAAAGTAAACGCGCAAATCTTATTCTGGAAAGAAAAACTTGAATTTCCGAGGCAAAATATCGTTACAAAATAAATAAGAAGTGGCATTTATATATTTTTTTTTTTAAAAATCATCCTTTTTTCCCAAACCGGGATACATTCCGCGACACAGTATAAAAGTAGTAGCTTTTTGTTCGACACCGAATGCTGTTGCAGTGTCTCTACGAATTTCAGCTTCTTTTTTTTATACAGAACATATTCTTTTTTGTAGAACGCATCTCACGTTTCAGTAGCACCTAAGTGCATCAAGAGAAACTCGCAGCGACGACATACGTTCGAGAGAAAAGAAAAGCAACAACAACAACAACAAAAAACACCCAAAGCAGACACAAGAACAACTTCTCCATCACAATGTACCAACAAAGCGTCTGCAGGGAAAAAGAACAAAAAAAAAAAGTTTCGGCATTTGTGTCTCTGACTATTCCGGTACCGAAACGACCGGTATAGAAAAATAAAACAACTTTTTTCCGAAAAAAACAAACAAGAGATTTTCGAGACCGTTCTGTTCTAAAATTTTTCTTCCTTATTTTCTGTTTCTATATCCCCTTTGGAATTTTTGCTGAAGCATTCGATACTTTAGATCTTGGACGACTTAAATGTTGATCCGATGGACGACCACGCGAAAGAGGAAATAAAAAAATATCTCAAGTCACCTGGGCCCGCTTGGCTTTGGGACGAGGCATATCTGAAATTCAGTTGCTTGTTTTAAGGCACTTTTAGGCACAAAGCAAAAAAGTCCCCACATTCTGTTTTATTCATTTTTGGCAAAAGCCAAAGAAAGTAGCGGCTTTTATAAAGTGCAGAAGTTTGCTTTACTTTTGAGAAGGTTTTTACTTCCAGCTCTGGTGGCTTTTGTATTCTGATAACATGGTATTTATACACGAGATGGGCTGTTATCCGCTTGTTTTCTTGATTCTGGGCCACACTGAGATCAAGAAACAGATTTCTTTTTCAGTTAAAAGTGGGATTTTTACTTCTTAGCTTTGTCAAATCATGAAACTGTTTATAAGTAGTTGAACATTTGAACTAGCTTAATGTATCAAGGGTTTATAACAAATATTTCTAAAAATTGAATTTGATAGGAGTTAAATGTATCGGCATGAATTGAAGATGGAAAATGGCAAACACAGAAGTGTCAACAAAGAAATTGACCTGTTGACATTCTTGACGTTAAAAAATGCGATTTTCACTTCATTCTTGAAAAAGTTTTCCAGGTTAAAGTATCAAATTAGTAATATTCCTATGGTAGTATGTCAGTCTAAATTCGAATGCGAATTCTTGTCGTTTCACAAAAGTATTTCATTCGAAATCCACTGTATTTATTTGTTTGGGGAAACGAACAAGAGAGGACCTAAGAATATTGGAAGTGTCTCCGAAATATAGATGAAATTATTTTTTATTATGGTAGGCGCTATGTACCGGCATGAATTGAAGATGGGAAATGGTGGACACTGAAGTGTCAACAAAAAAAAATTGATTTGTTGTCTTTCTTGGTGCTAAAAACTGCATTTTTCACTTCATTCATGAAAACTGTTTTCAGGTTAAAGTATTAGTAATATTTTATAGTATTTGAAGTATAAATAATGCTTCATTTTTCTCTAAACATTTCAAAAGGGCATGTAAAATTGGTGCTAGGATGAACTTCACTCAAACTGATTGCTGCCCTAAGAAACTTTCTGGTTTTCTACCTAAAAACCTTTTTATTTCAAATGCCAAAAGAGGTTTCGCATTATATCTGATTAAAACTTTATACATTGTGGGTGCTAGGTATATTCAAAAATAGTTTCTTGTGATTTCCCAAGACTTTTGCTTTTGACACTTTTTACATATACTATTTTAATTTTCAAATTTACGTACTACTTTTGTTCTTTATGCTGTTGCTTTTTATCTACATAAAATACCTATGTTTCATTACTTTGTAAATCCACCGTAACAGTAGGTTTTAATCAAATTTCAGACGAAATCCTCCGAAGTACATGTGAACACTAATTATAATTAAATCTTTTCGTATGCAAGGAAACATAATAATGTAAGAAACGTAATCTATTAGATGAATGAGTAGCATAAGGATTTAGCTCATATAACTGTAAGTCATTATCACCTTTTGGACTTAATCTATCGAAGAGTTAACTGTCTATTTGTCTATTTATAGGTATATAAAAATCGCAATTCAAGAACACACATTTTACTCGGATGAAACTTGGCATGTATTATTGACATCAAGATTATAGATTTGTATCCAAATTTCGATCCAACCGATCAAAAGGAATTCAAAACGCATAATGGTTTTTTCCCTCACTGTACTATAAAGTACAAGGCGCGCCTATTAGCCTACGAGAAAGTCGAAAAGAATGCAACTGCTATTTTACTCTAAATCTTTAAATTTATAAAAAAATTCAAATTGTTAATCAAAACTGTTTCAAAATTGAGCCTCCCACCATCTTGAGGTCAAATCTGCGACACCAAATATTTTTTCCTGAAGAAAAATGCAGTTATTATTTTCTACGAAATATGTAATCCAAAGCAGATTTACGTCTTTTATCCTTATAATATTCCTTATATCCTCTAATTGCTTTTCTAGCTTACAACGATTATCGAAAGTATCTTAATTCTCATAGGGCAGCAGTGGCCTGGTGGTAAGGGCTCGGCCTCAGAACCGGAGGGTTTCAGGTTCGGGCCCCGATTCCACTGAAGAACCGTCGTGCAAACGATTCTGGTGCACGTTAAATCCGTCGGGGTCAAACGACCTCCCGCTGGTGTGGTGTGGAAGTTTGAAGCGGGGGTGCCATCTCAGGTGTTGTCCCCATCATCTGATTGCGGTTCAAAAATACGAGATCCGTCCCGAAATACTTTTAGTGTGGCTTTATAACGAGACGTTAATATAACTAAAACTAAACTTTTAATCATCATCCTTAAATGACTCTATAATTAGATAAAATGCTTCTAGTTGGTTGCGACGTAATTTCACTTCGATATTTTCTACATAATTCTATACATAAATTATATAAATACATAATTTTATAAATGTGATTTTTTAACACTTGAGAACATAAAAAAAAAATCCGAATGAGTCTGTCAAAGAGTGAAGTAAACGGGAAACATTCAAGAGGGAAATGTGAAAATGGGATATTTCTAAAGTGTATCATTTTCAGATTATATATTCCCTTTTGACTGCTGGTATTTTTATTTAAAAAGAATTAGCATCTATTATGAAAGGGTTTAGATTTCAATTATTTGCTTTATGAATATTCTACGTAATTTAATCATAACAGAAATTGTAAAGTTTCATTTTACAACGAAGTGAGCTTTATAGCATCTAGATTGAATAAAACATTAATTGAAATGCCATTTTACGCTCGAAAATATCCTATTCTCGCCGGTGAAAACGAATCGTTATCACTTGAAATGAATTTCCCTTATGGCGTCTATTTATGAATGGTCTCTTTGAAAGATAACGTTTCTATTCTTACATAAGATGAAAAGATTTTATTAATCGAATAGTAATTTGAAAAGCAAATATAGGCTTTTAATTCTCAAGTTTGAAACTTTTCAAACGTGTTTTAAAACTTTCAATTATATTGTTTGATATTTGGCTTAATTGAGTAGTATTTTTATTAAAATAATTAAATTGAAAGGAAAGTGGAGTCGTTATGGAGCAAGGACCGAAGGATGAAGTTAAAGAGTATTATATACTTATAAAAACATACTGTATATCATTCTGTTTCTATTGAAATTCAAATGAATTTAATGCTTTCAATCTTGTTTATTTTCACGTTTTCTGATTCTTCAATGACACTAATTTTTAAGTAAAAAGATGGAATTATGTTGATTCAAAATTTGCATATTTAGCAAAATAACTATTCATTACATTTGGCAAGTTATTCAATTTAATTTTGCTGACATATCGTAAACTAAATAGGGATTTGTTTTCAATGAGTTATATTGTGTGCTTGAAATAACTTTTCTTTATTTTTAAAAAAAGTAAAAAAAAAAAAAAAAAAAGTTTTAACTATTTTTAAAGAATTACATTTAATCGAAAATTTTTGAATAGAAGCATTATGCAAAAGAAAAAAAAATCCAATTTGATTTTATAACTCTTTATTGTTCCAGATTTTAATTGCAGAACTGGAAAAATATAAATAAATAACTAGGTTTGTTGAAACGCTTCATTACATGCAGGTTATTTCTGCTTTACTATTTCCTACATTTAGTGACAAAGTTTAAAAAGCGGTTCCTATCTTGAAAGTTAGCATTTTTTTTTCCCGATGATACTTGATTAGATTTTGTCAATAAAATTTTATTTCTTATTAATTACTAGTATAGAATTTATTGCTTATACTTAAAAAAAATAATAAATGAGATTCAGAATAATGTAATAAGAGTTGAACAGATATCCAATGCCTCATTTAAATCTCGTTATTATAAACTTATGAGCTATCTATGAATGGGTGTGTGTGGGGACTACAGGAGAGTCTATATTTATCATTTAATGAAGCACCCAGTTTAGGAATTGAAAATTTTTAGCATCAATGCATGCTATTCAGTTCTCTAGATTAGGAAAAATAATTTCTATGTGCCAAAGTCTATCCGTCTAATATTCTTTTTCATTCATCTGTTCCCCCTCCCTCCCCCATACACTTCGTGACTTCTCAATTGTTGAAATTACGGCAAAATTAACCAAATCAGCTGGCCGTCAAACTGGCCGCTTCTGAAAGACATTAGAGTTTGAAAATAGACATAAAGTTTAGTTTTATAACATTGAAAAAGTTATATAACTGTCTAATTTTATTCATGCGTATAGAAGTGTCCATGTTGTAATGACGAATTTCCTAAACTATCCTGTCCTATAGTCTGTGAAGTATCAGAAATGTAATGACGATATTGCAGTAAGTGATGAAGATGATAAGGAAAGGTCAACTAAAAATAAACTTTCTAAATGAGAAATTTTAACAGTTTTTAATGCAATAAAAAAAAATACTATTTAAAGGAAATTTTTCAGGTGATGTGTTTTAGTTTTTTCAAAATTCCGAAAATTGACACGAAAATGTATTTTCTATAATTAACTACAAAATAGCAATCTCTTTAGCAGTTAAGGGTATGTGTTAAAGTCATTAAAGTGATGGATGCATTAGTTTTTTTCCTTATTTTCATAATTTAATTTATATATTTCTGTCTTAGAATTTTCTTCATAGCGAAGTTCTGAAATATAATATGAGACTTCATTAAATAGAAATTCTAGTATACATTTCATTCTTGGAAAAATTGCTCAACATTTCGAGAATGTAATTTCTCTATTCTACTTTGCTTTACTTGTTCGTTTGAACATTCGGAAGTTAAGAGTCACCTCTTTGTATTGAAAAATCTTAAACTACTATATGTCTGGTGTTAATTGGACTTGAAAGGCAGGAATTTCATTTGCACAGCCTGGAAGTGTAATGGCAGACATACAAGTAAAAATAGCGGTGTCTGTTCTGCTACCCTCGTACGGAGTAATAGTAGGTGTGTGGTACATGGACAACAGCGTCGTGTGTTTGGATTAGATAATAGACTACTGAAAGTCCTTTGCCTTCTTTATTGTTTATCTCCTCTTTCAAACAGCCTTCTTGTAATTAAGTTGGGCAGCTCACAATGGTGTCGCCTTCTTCTAATGAAACTCCCGGGGAAAAAAAAAAGAAGACAGTCTTGTGAAGTGTCTCTCTGTGAGTAAATTAAATTCTTACGAGAGAAGCACTTCAAGTTTAGAAAAGGAATGCAGACTTTTAATTACATGAAACCTTTTTGGATGGGAAGTCTTTAGAAAAATAATTATAATATTAAAAGAAAAAAAAATTTAACTTGAGTTACGAGGATACCATGACCATAAATTTAAATTGTTTGGCTTTTATAAAGAATGAAACTGGCTTTTAGTTATTTTGTGTTTTGAATCAACTCGAATCGTGCTTGATTATTAAGTTTGATATAAAATTTATGTCAAACGCGCTTTTATTTTATAAAATTAAAATAAAAAGAATAAAATATATACAGCCTGATCATTATTAATGTATGAATGCATAAAGCACAATGAGAGAATTTTTTTTTTTTTTTTTTGAAACAAACGTAAGACTATTGCGTACGTGTACTATTTAGACTATAGGGAACGAATTATTTAGAAAAGAAGTAATAGAAAAAATGATCTTTATTAATGTATGAGTGCGAGAACTCAGAGAAAATGTTTTGGAGCAAACGTAAGATTATTTCGTACATGCACTGTTTAGACCATAGGGAAATGAATTATTTAGAAAAGAAGTAATAAAAAAAGGCATATATATATATGTATGTATATAATATGAAAAATTACATTTTGTAATTTAAAGCGCAGAAGTTGTGTAACAAAAATTGCATTTGGTTGAATTCCACTAGTCGGTATTCTTTCATATCGCCAAAAGAGGCCAAGTCGCCAATTCATATTAGTTATTAGCATTCTTTGATGGGCAATTGTTTCGATTGAATATTGTTTGTGTTCAGTTCCAATTAAAATTCTTATGCAAAGTTTGGTTTTCATGATTCCTTCTATAAAATGTTTAAATGTTTTTGAGGATCAAATTATGATAAGCATTTGTAATAATTTTAAAACGGTTCTGCTTATTGAGTACACGAACTATTCTTATATAAGGTAAATTAAATAGCATCATAAAAACGTCATTTTCATCTTCTAATTGCTTATTGTCTTTCGCGGTACTAGAACTTCATTTTCTGATTTCAATTGCTAACTGTGCAGAATATAAACAGAATCCTACTTCTCGACTGTCAACAATGGTAGAAAATCAAATACTAAATACTTTATTAAACATTGAAAACAGATTTGAATTTTATTGTAACAACGGAAAGTATTGTTAAAAATTTAAAAAAAAAAAAAAATCAAAATTTCGGGAAAAAAATGTCTAATAAATTAATGAGTTCCATTAAAATGTTGAATTTTCGAATTTTATAACGGCGGGGAAATTGTTATAGTGCAATTATATTTTCAAAAATTACTGTCGTAAACTACAAAACCTTGCTTAATTTTTAATAGAATAAAATTTATAACTAAAATTACAACAAACTGCTGTGAATTGCACATATCCATCCTTTGGAAGTTATTTGTTCCAATTTTGGATTTCGAAAGCAAGTGATCTGGCCTGCAGAGCGGCACCGTGTAGATCCAAAGTCTCCTTTATTCATTTGCAGCTGGTTCATTAGCATTGAACAGCCCAGCAATTATTTTAAATGCATTATACTTTGTTTTTAATGTCTGATTGGACATTCTTCACATCGAGGTTTCAATGAATAACAAAAATAAAAAAGAAGACAGAAAATTGAACCCGTAAGTGGGAATGCACAATTTGGAAAAGCATAGCCAATCCCAAAAGGCACAAAAACTCATTCACTACGTAATAGAGGCATTAACTATTTCCTTTCTAAAGAGTTTGCTGGGGATTGGGCTGCTTTGGTTACAGAACAGACTTGGCGCACTGCCAACTGTGTCATGCGTTCACCCCTCTTCAGACTAAAGGCCTCATCTTAGCTATCTTGATTTTGTTTTTCCTCTCTTTTCCTTGCTGGCTATTATTTGATTCTGGTTTGGCTTTTACACTGATCTGATGAAAACTCATCTGCTTTAAAACACACTAGTGTTTGCTTTTTTTTTTTGTTAGAAATTTTTCATCGGGGAAAAAAAACTTATTTTATATGTATAATTCAGTTAATTGCAATTAAAATTTGAGGCTGTTTATAGTTAAACCTGTTTTCGATATTTTAATTGCAACAGTTTTTTAAATTATATTCACTTGTGAATTATTTTTTGCAGTACTTTTCGTTTCTAAACTGATGAATCTGCCACACTTCCTTTACTTTTACTACATATAGAGATTTTTGCCATTGTAATTGAATGCTGGCTCATTTATTGATTACTTTAGCCAATATCTAGTTTTTGGCATTGACGGCGTGGCATCTATTGACGATATGAAGGAGTACCGATTCGTGGAATCGGAGTTTCTAATAAAAGGCTATTTGCACTTTCACTAACGATTTTTTTAAAAATATAGTTTACCATTTATAGAAAAATTGAATGAATTGTGAATTAAATCTGCTTTTCTTCACTTGGTTTACACTTTTTTTTTACTTTTTGTTATGAAATGGTTTAAAGCGGTTTTTTTGTACTTTACAAATATGAACAATTAACCGATTTAAGGAACCGAATGTTGTTATACATCATGCAGATTCACATCGTGACTGCCTTGGAGGTCACCGATGACCTACGGGCCCATATAAATTACACTGTAAGGCAGTCAACATTAATATAGAGATGCGGCATTCTGCAGTTGATTTCATCATTTTTAGAGTCATGGTGGAGACATGGGAAATATTTTGCAAACAAAATTATGAATTAAAAATTCAAATTTTTAAAATACCAAGTTCTGAATTGTAATATCAACAAGAGAATTACAGAGTTATAAATGTGCATTTAAAAATTAAAAATATTTCTTTAACAATTACATTTTAATTATATGTTCAGCAATCTAATAAATTTTAGTAAATCATTTATAACCTCTGTGTTTGGTTTAAATCCCATTTTACGCAATCAACATTCAGTGACACTTCTTCCCCTAGTGTCAAAAGTGTAGGTTACTTTTTCTCTTTTTATTTTTCGTTCTTTTTTTTATTGAAATTTTTTTATTTCTTTTTATAAATCAATTTTCCGTTATCTTAATAGTATCATACGAAAGAAAATTGTATTTCTCCTAGTACATTACTTGTAAGTGAGCTCTGAATACCAATACTTTATTGTTAGCCGTTCTGTTTATTCCGTTTCGAACTTTCTTCCCGAACAGACTGAAATTCAATAATTTCAAAGCTCTTTCCTAAAAGCTTTCGTCCTTTGTTTGAAGTCCCTAGCAGAGCAATTACGTATAAGTGGTAATACTTTAAGATTCTTAGTTGCACAGCATTTTTAAAGTTGTCTCACAAGTTATAGTTAATATTTAATTGACTCTAAGCTTTTCTTGAATAAAAAAAAAACTGAACTTTTCAGACTGACTGCAAATTTAAAGACTAAGCTTAATTTAAATAGACTAGACGTTTTAATAAAAGGAACTTCCGAATGAAACAGTATTGTTCTTAAGGTATTATGCACTCGTTTGGGCGCTCTAATTTAATTGTTCTGGCAAGATAATATTTTAAAATTTGGAAATGAAATTATTTTGTTAAGGTAGCATATGTACATTAGTATATGTTTGAAGTTAATGTGTTTAGATTAATTCCATTTCAAAATAAATTTACATCCTGGATTTAGTTTTTACAATCTTTTTCTATAAGTTTAACATTGAAAAATGTTCAAAGTCGAAACACTTAGTTCGATCTTTTGTGGAACAAGAAGCAAGCATTTTAAGGTATAAAAAAAAAAAAAAAAAAGCATGATTTTGAGACTTTTTGTGTACAGTCGACTATCCCTTCCCCACTGAACGGAACACTATCGACTGTGATTTTGAGACTATAAGGAATTCCTGCATTTATCATAATCTCCTGTAGAAGGAAATAAATATTTTTGAAATTACTCGATCGTATGTGAATTCAAAAACGCAACGTTCAAAAATAGTTAGAATGCAATTAAATTAATTTTCTGTCTAAGCAGGATGATTGAGAATTCTATCGGATTTTGGATGGAATACATCACAGTAAACATTCTATAGTTCTACATATTCGTCAATACATAAACACGAGGTTTCAAAAATGCAATTAATATGTGAATTCAAAAACGCAACGTTCAAAAATAATTAGAATGCAATTAAATTAATTTTCTGTCGAAGCAGGAAGATTGAGAATTCTATCGGATTTTGGATGAAATACATCACAGTAAACATTCTATAGTTCTACATATTCGTCAATACATAAACACGAGGTTTCAAAAATGCAATTAATATGTGAATTCAAAAACGCAACGTTCAAAAATAATTAGAATGCAATTAAATTAATTTTCTGTCGAAGCAGGAAGATTGAGAATTCTATCGGATTTTGGATGAAATACATCACAGTAAACATTCTATAGTTCTACATATTCGTCAATACATAAACACGAGGTTTCAAAAATGCAATTAATATGTGAATTCAAAAACGCAACGTTCAAAAATAATTAGAATGCAATTAAATTAATTTTCTGTCGAAGCAGGAAGATTGAGAATTCTATCGGATTTTGGATGAAATACATCACAGTAAACATTCTATAGTTCTACATATTCGTCAATACATAAACACGAGGTTTCAAAAATGCAATTAATATGTGAATTCAAAAACGCAACGTTCAAAAATAATTAGAATGCAATTAAATTAATTTTCTGTCTAAGCAGGAAGATTGAGAATTCTATCGGATTTTGGATGAAATACATCACAGTAAACATTCTATAGTTCTACATATTCGTCAATACATAAACACGAGGTTTCAAAAATGCAATTAATATGTGAATTCAAAAACGCAACGTTCAAAAATAATTAGAATGCAATTAAATTAATTTTCTGTCGAAGCAGGAAGATTGAGAATTCTATCGGATTTTGGATGAAATACATCACAGTAAACATTCTATAGTTCTACATATTCGTCAATACATAAACACGAGGTTTCAAAAATGCAATTAATATGTGAATTCAAAAACGCAACGTTCAAAAATAATTAGAATGCAATTAAATTAATTTTCTGTCGAAGCAGGAAGATTGAGAATTCTATCGGATTTTGGATGAAATACATCACAGTAAACATTCTATAGTTCTACATATTCGTCAATACATAAACACGAGGTTTCAAAAATGCAATTAATATGTGAATTCAAAAACGCAACGTTCAAAAAAGATTAGAATGCAATTAAATTAATTTTCTGTCGAAGCAGGAAGATTGAGAATTCTATCGGATTTTGGATGAAATACATCACAGTAAACATTCTATAGTTCTACATATTCGTCAATACATAAACACGAGGTTTCAAAAATGCAATTAATATGTGAATTCAAAAACGCAACGTTCAAAAATAATTAGAATGCAATTAAATTAATTTTCTGTCTAAGCAGGAAGATTGAGAATTCTATCGGATTTTGGATGAAATACATCACAGTAAACATTCTATAGTTCTACATATTCGTCAATACATAAACACGAGGTTTCAAAAATGCAATTAATATGTGAATTCAAAAACGCAACGTTCAAAAATAATTAGAATGCAATTAAATTAATTTTCTGTCGAAGCAGGAAGATTGAGAATTCTATCGGATTTTGGATGAAATACATCACAGTAAACATTCTATAGTTCTACATATTCGTCAATACATAAACACGAGGTTTCAAAAATGCAATTAATATGTGAATTCAAAAAAGCAACGTTCAAAAATAATTAGAATGCAATTAAATTAATTTTCTGTCGAAGCAGGAAGATTGAGAATTCTATCGGATTTTGGATGAAATACATCACAGTAAACATTCTATAGTTCTACATATTCGTCAATACATAAACACGAGGTTTCAAAAATGCAATTAATATGTGAATTCAAAAACGCAACGTTCAAAAATAATTAGAATGCAATTAAATTAATTTTCTGTCGAAGCAGGAAGATTGAGAATTCTATCGGATTTTGGATGAAATACATCACAGTAAACATTCTATAGTTCTACATATTCGTCAATACATAAACACGAGGTTTCAAAAATGCAATTAATATGTGAATTCAAAAACGCAACGTTCAAAAATAATTAGAATGCAATTAAATTAATTTTCTGTCTAAGCAGGAAGATTGAGAATTCTATCGGATTTTGGATGAAATACATCACAGTAAACATTCTATAGTTCTACATATTCGTCAATACATAAACACGAGGTTTCAAAAATGCAATTAATATGTGAATTCAAAAACGCAACGTTCAAAAATAATTAGAATGCAATTAAATTAATTTTCTGTCGAAGCAGGAAGATTGAGAATTCTATCGGATTTTGGATGAAATACATCACAGTAAACATTCTATAGTTCTACATATTCGTCAATACATAAACACGAGGTTTCAAAAATGCAATTAATATGTGAATTCAAAAACGCAACGTTCAAAAATAATTAGAATGCAATTAAATTAATTTTCTGTCGAAGCAGGAAGATTGAGAATTCTATCGGATTTTGGATGAAATACATCACAGTAAACATTCTATAGTTCTACATATTCGTCAATACATAAACACGAGGTTTCAAAAATGCAATTAATATGTGAATTCAAAAACGCAACGTTCAAAAATAATTAGAATGCAATTAAATTAATTTTCTGTCTAAGCAGGATGATTGAGAATTCTATCGGATTTTGGATGAAATACATCACAGTTAACATTCTATAGTTCTACATATTCGTCAATACATAAACACGAGGTTTCAAAAATGCAATTAATATGTGAATTCAAAAACGCAACGTTCAAAAATAATTAGAATGCAATTAAATTAATTTTCTGTCGAAGCAGGAAGATTGAGAATTCTATCGGATTTTGGATGAAATACATCACAGTAAACATTCTATAGTTCTACATATTCGTCAATACATAAACACGAGGTTTCAAAAATGCAATTAATATGTGAATTCAAAAACGCAACGTTCAAAAATAATTAGAATGCAATTAAATTAATTTTCTGTCTAAGCAGGATGATTGAGAATTCTATCGGATTTTGGATGAAATACATCACAGTTAACATTCTATAGTTCTACATATTCGTCAATACATAAACACGAGGTTTCAAAAATGCAATTAATATGTGAATTCAAAAACGCAACGTTCAAAAATAATTAGAATGCAATTAAATTAATTTTCTGTCGAAGCAGGAAGATTGAGAATTCTATCGGATTTTGGATGAAATACATCACAGTAAACATTCTATAGTTCTACATATTCGTCAATACATAAACACGAGGTTTCAAAAATGCAATTAATATGTGAATTCAAAAACGCAACGTTCAAAAATAATTAGAATGCAATTAAATTAATTTTCTGTCTAAGCAGGAAGATTGAGAATTCTATCGGATTTTGGATGAAATACATCACAGTAAACATTCTATAGTTCTACATATTCGTCAATACATAAACACGAGGTTTCAAAAATGCAATTAATATGTGAATTCAAAAACGCAACGTTCAAAAATAATTAGAATGCAATTAAATTAATTTTCTGTCGAAGCAGGAAGATTGAGAATTCTATCGGATTTTGGATGAAATACATCACAGTAAACATTCTATAGTTCTACATATTCGTCAATACATAAACACGAGGTTTCAAAAATGCAATTAATATGTGAATTCAAAAACGCAACGTTCAAAAATAATTAGAATGCAATTAAATTAATTTTCTGTCGAAGCAGGAAGATTGAGAATTCTATCGGATTTTGGATGGAATACATCACAGTAAACATTCTATAGTTCTACATATCCATCAATACATAAACACGAGGTTTCAAAAATGCAATTAGCTAAAAGAAAGAATTTTACATTATGATTTTTTTTTAAATCAAAATTGTTGATTTGTGTCAAATTTTAAATGCATTCCACCATAAGGTCAAATTTCTATGATTATGTTTATTTTTTTGTGTGTGAACACGAAAATTAAAAACAGTGATATTAGAATTTCGAATGTTACCACAATGCATGCTTTGTTTAATGTTGGACAAAATATAGCGTAATAGGAAAACTTTTGAAGTTTATGAAATCCGTTTCATCAGTCACACATTCGATTGTGGTATTTTCGATTTACAAAAATTAGTATGTTTCTTTGTATTAGAATTTTTTTGTAATAAGTTTTTATAATCGGGGAATGTCTTCTCTGTTTAATATAATACAGAATAATGCTCACTCAAAAAAAGAAAAAAAAAGTTCCTTTCAGCAATTTTATATAATTACCATGCACTGTACGCAAAAGAATGAATAGATAGGTGAAGTTGTCATGTCAAATGAGCAGCTTTATCGAAGATGCAATACTGCTTGCTAAACACTTTGAAACGTTTAGATGGGGGTGGGGGTGGGTCTTTTCTCGTCCCCCAGGATAGCTATTTAAAGGAACTTAACGAACGTTTTACCTATGAGAGCCTCTTTCCTACAGGCGTTTTGAGATTCCTAAGTGAGACATCAGATCTCTAGACATGATCGATTATATATTTGACTTTCTTTTTCGTTGTTCTTACACTGTCGCATTAATCGGATGCCATCCATCAAACTGTTTCAGAATTACAAATATTTCATCCCCCCCCCTCTACTTTCCTCCTCAGATCAACTCTACCACCCAACAGTACTTTCCAAGAGAAGGCTTTATTTTGTTCGAACTTTGGTTAGCATGAAGAACCTATGATTTAAGATGGAGAGATGTCTCTTTGGTATGTGTGTTCAAAGTAGAGCTGAGAGGGGAAGGGGGTATTTAACATTCCTAATGTACTTCGTTGAGGCTGAGGCATTTTCCATTCTCGAGGCTAAAACGCAAAGCAAAAAAGAATTACTGTTTTAGCGTATATATGCAACAGTTTTCTAAGTGAATGGAAGCAGGGATCTATAAGCCAAATGTGTTTAGATGGTTAAAATGATAATTTTTGGCATTTTTTTAAAAATTATTTTCAGATATTTTGGAGAAATTTTGTTATTCTTCGTTATTAATATGTAATTGCTTCCTTAAAGGATAGTTCGGGAAATAAAGAAAAATACAGTAAAGTTTGGTTAATTCAGAGTTGATAGAACTATAGTAGTGAAGACCTAACTTATTATTAAAACAGTAAGTAATTTTAATAAATAAAGTGATGATAATTATTAGAAAAGAATAATAATTTCTATTAAATATATTAACTTAATTATATTAATAATAAAACAAATTGGACACTTTGCTGAAGCAACTAAGAAAAGAAATTGAACTAAGAAAAGCAATTAAGAAATAAAAATGTTTTCATATAATTTTGATATCTGATTTAAAATTGACTAAAATAAATTTGAATCAAAATTTGAAATCAAATGAGTCAAGTTACATTAAATCGTCTACTCGAGTTTCTGCAAATATAAATCGATCATTGTAATAAATAATTGTATTAGTACTTGGCATTCAGATTCATAATTATCATTTATGCAATCGTTTGATTAATTAAAAATATATTAATAATGTTTTATCATGTAAAATTCTTAACAAATGTACTTTAATTAAGAATTTTTTTTTTTTTTTTATTTTTCAAAAATATGTAGTTCATTTATTTTGAATTGTATCTTAATTTTTGTAATTTTTTAAGGTTTCATTTAATACCAGGGGATTTAACTGTGAGCATAAATTTTTGCGTTGTCAAGAATTCTGTATTATATTTCTCAGACCAGAATCGAAATTTTTTCCCAGTGGTATCCAACTCTGAAATCCGTCACTTTGATTCAAGCAATGATTTTGTCGAGTAGTAGTATCTACTAGTTTTGAATTATCTTGTATCAATCTGAAACTGTTTGTTAATAATGGTATGTCTATAGCATAATGGCTTAGGATGATGTTTTCTTTTAAAGTTTTAATGTTCAGAAAGAAACATTAAATTTCTGTAAAGGTAGGTTTTGGCAACGGAAATGTTTATCTTATTCTTCACTTAAGACCTTTACCACAAAATCAGAAGTTATTCCCCGCTTAATAGTATAAAGACTTTCACCTGTGACCTCCAGAAAAACTTTTGGCCAATCCTAACATACTGCGAGGATCTGCCTTTCTATAAATAATGTTGTTTTCATCTATGTATTTGTTCAGAACAAATATTTGCCACCTTCGAATAATCTTACTTTCTTTTTTAAACTGTCATTTTAAAATGGACGAAAATAGTACTGTTTTGAAGTAGCTTATGCATGTAGAAAATCATTATGATTGAGCGATTTCCGTTTTACGTCTACTCTTCACTGAATCCTTTCAAACACAAAATCCGAAGTATTCCTCATTCAACATGACAAAACCCTCTACAAACCGTACAGGCAACCTGCGAGAGCCCCTTCTTTATGAACAAGATCGTAATTGTTGACCGGCCCCCGTCCCGTGTCAGAACCATTCACGTCTGGCAGTTGAACGAGCCAGGCGTCAGCCTGAAGATTTACGACGTGTGTTTTTATGAAGCATTTGCAATCACCACTGTCCATATATGCCACGGCTCCGTGGGAGTCCCTGCCTCCCCTTATTCCATTCACAATGCATTCCACCTCCTTGCGTGTCCCCCCAGTGCGCAATTCATCACACTCCGGGTAGGGGAAGAAACTTCATTTAGTGCCACGAACCGGAGGAGGCCCAAATGATGTCCACTCCCCCGGGTATATTCAGAGCATCCCCCCCCTCTCTTCCACTCTAGTCAGGCCTTTTATTTGTTTACTTTTATGCTGGGGTTCCTTATCTGGTGCACCCCTAAGTGACTGGTGATTCATGGGGATTTAAAGAAGGTGTGCAGCGATGACAAATTGTTTTTTGCAACCCGCCCCCTTACGATAATGGGCGCGCTGAAAAAACATCCTTCGTGTGGCGATAGTAGACTGGTCTACCAGTCTGATGTTCCTTCTTGACGTCGTCGTCTTCGCTTACGCTTTATTTATTTATTTATTTCTTCTTGAGAGAGAACTGCTACCACCCACGACGGATGTAGAATTAATAGCTGGAGGAATTATTCTGCAGTTGGGACGGAGGGAGGGGAAAAAATAGGGTGGAAGGTTATGGGCAGGTAGGAACGTGGGAAAAAATCTTGGAACATAGAAGAAGTGGGAAAAAATGATATTTTTCGCCCTATCTGCATCTTTAATCTCGAAGGAAAAAATATTTTTGAATGTGACGTTTTAAACTGTCTGATTTAAAACCTATGAATATTTTGTTCGGCGATATATACATATAACATGATTTTGACGACTTCTTTAATCGGTATTCATTTTGTAATCGGCAATTACATAAATGATGCTATACTGGACATATTTGCAAATCCTGCCTCATTTTTGCTTTTAATAGCTTATTCAGATGGCACTCTAGTCATGTGTAATTAATTGATTGTCTTCTTATCCTCTATTCTACCTAATATTAATTATCAATTTTTACTTATAGATTTAATAAATCCTTATAGAGACATTATGGCTTAGACTTTTTTTAAAAAATTAAATCAGTAAGGGTGGTTTTCACAGGAAATTTCTCACATTCTGTTCCAATAAAGGTGTTATTCCCCTCCTTAGGTATATAGTTATTGACCTTGGGCAAAGTTACAAATACCTTGCATGGACTAGCGAGTCACACTTAAGAAATACAGAACTTTAGCATGAATATAACATTTTTGCCAAATCTATCGTACGATTATGTCTTTTCCGTTGACCGAATGATACAAAAAATTTGACACAAACTATAATTGTAATCACTAAATAATATATCGTTTTCATTGATATAAATAATTCAGTTTATGAATTATTGCATTTACGGATCTTTCGAAAGTACATTTCGGTTGAAGGTCAGTCCTTTGACAGATATGACTCGAAATTTTATCAGAATTTATATTTTAGATGATAAAATCTGCGCGTCAAATTTTATATAATATTTAACTTTTTGGGTTTTGGATTTATCAAATTGGCTTTTAATCGAACAGCAACACAGATCGTCTTTCTGTGGATGGTTTTTGTTTAAAATCTGTCTACAAATTTGGTCATAAATCCATACATAAATTTCCTGTCGTGTATCTGAAAGCATTTGTGAGTTTTCGTATTCACAGACAGACATAATGTCAAAATTTGTCTGCAAATTTGGTCATAAATCCATACATACATTTCCATTCGTGTATCTGAAAGCATTCGTGAGTTTTCGTATTCACAGACAGACATAATGTCAAAATTTGTCTACAAATTTGGTCATAAATCCATACATACATTTCCATTCGTGTATCTGAAAGCATTCCTGAGTTTTTGTATTCACAGACAGACATAATGTCAAAATTTGTCTACAAATTTGGTCATAAATCCATACATACATTTCCATTCGTGTATCTGAAAGCATTCGTGAGTTTTCGTATTCACAGACAGACATAATGTCAAAATTTGTCTACAAATTTGGTCATAAATCCGTACATAAATTTCCATTCGTGTATCTGAAAGCATTTGTGAGTTTTCGTATTCACAGACAGACATAATGTTAAAAATGTGTTCTTCGAATTTAGGGAGGTCTAAAATGTGGAAATTTGTCGAAATCTTGAAGTGGAATTTTTCGATGATTGCCATGCTACTTCGCATATGAAAAAGCTGATTATTTATTAGTTATTGAAATGATAATTATTGAATTATATTAGTTAAAATACTTCTTTGAAATTAAGAGGGGGGGGGGAGGGAATGCTTAAACCTTTAAAAGGTTGAAACGGTGCATTTTAAAAAATAAACATTGATGAATTCAAAAATAGATTTTTATTTAAAATACACGTTTCATCTCTTTATCTTCTACTAATTATTGTTAACATACTAGATTCATGTTAGTTTATAATAAAACATAAATTTGTACAAAATTTCGTAATTGGAGCCATCGATTTAATTTGTAACTGAAAAGAACTATCAAGAATATATATAATATTCTTGATAGTTTATTGCAAATATACATATTTTGAGTTTTAAAGACCATTGTCGGAAAAATTACAGGAATTCGAAGTCATGTCTGGAGAACCATTGCAATAGGTATCTTTTTAAAAATAATCGGTATAAAATCAAAAAAGATATTTTGTCATATCTTTTAAATGAAATGTGTGCAAGTATCTGTAAGTGTTGCAAATTATACCTAAATTCATTATAATTTTTTTTCCCGGTTTTATTTTTTTATTTTAAACATTTTTCATAAAATCTCATAAGGGGGGGGGAACCTACATTTTTTTATGCCAAATGTTTAAGATTTCCTTGCCATTACTATACAATTTCCGAAATGCTATGTTTTTCTTGTCAACTAATCAAAAATTTTAATTAAATAGTTAACGGATATGAAATTCTCATATTTTATTCTCCGCATTTATTTTGATGTCTATGTTTACATTATAATTTCATTTTTATGTTTAAAGTTCTCTTTTTTTCCTCTTTTCAGGTAAGTCTGGCCATTTCTTATGCTGTCATTGTTTGCTATTGGATCTGGTATGAATGCAAATTTATATCTGCGCTTATTTACTATTTTAAGAATAGTTCAAGGAATTTATTTATTTATTCTATGTTTCATTGAGAAGAGACATCATTTGGGTTTAAGTTTAAAGGAATGAAAAATATATTTAACTATCTTTTGGGTATTCAAAGTTTAGTTTGAGATTTAATTTTGATAAAGGTAAATATATTTACTGTAGCTTGAAAGGCATCCTCTCCGTCTATTAAATTCTAATTTGTGATAGTAAATGATAAAGGGTATATTTACTGCATGGAATTAAAAGTCGATTAGATGCCTTTGAAAAATGGCGTATTCTTTATCATTTCTCCGAATGAAGGCATTTTATTCTTGAATTAAACAAAAGGTTTCCATGAATGCGGAAACCTAATTGATTTCTTGGTAAGAGCTAAGGAAGAAAATATTCATATGGATTTCTTGGTTGATTAGCTTGAAGAAGAGCTGTTGAAGTGTTTATTTTAGTTACATTAGCGTCCCGTTTTGACATAATACGAGCGCTATTTTGGAGGGAGCTTCGCACTTTTGAGCCATGGTCAGAGGAGATGTCCCTTTGAAGCTTCTTCGCCAAATCAGAGAAAGGATATCTAATTAATCAAATTTAGCGTACACCAGGTCCTAAAGACTGATTTTCTGAAACTGATACCTCACCACTAAGGCACCTTGACCCCAGTTTTTACCATTATAATGTTTATAGGTATGTTAGGTATACTTATAAATTGCAATAATAATGTTGCAAAAATCTTTCATAATTGTCCATGAGACTCATTAGTTGGTCTATCGCTTCCAAATTTATCTCAGTAAAAAAGAATGTATCAAAAGGTTGATTATATTTTTAATTAAAAATTAATGCATTAAGGACCGCAAAGAAATCTGTAAGACATACGCCTGGGACCGCACATCTTTGGGCGAACTTGTACTTTCTAAAATCATCATAACTTTGTTATTTATGAAGTAATAACAGATGGGAAACGAACACGAAAAAAAAACGTGAGCGGTCCTTAATGTGATAGCGAAATGTTAACTTTTTTCTTCAGGAACTCTTGAGCATATTTTGTCCTAAAAATCAATCCTGAACCAATTTAAAGTTTTAAAGAAATTGTGTGCTTTTTAATTATACCGATTTTATTTAAATAAATTTGTATCTTAATTTGTATTTAAGTATATCAAGCAAAAGTATTTTTTATTGTTTTTGTTTGTTTTATTGCTGAATTTATATATACAGGTTGTGACATTTACAATTAAATGCCTTATTTTTGATTTGCATATTATTATTGCTATAGTTGAGAGTTAATTTTTAAGAATATTATAAATTTCAAAGTAAAAAAAAAAAAAAGCTTAAAATCATTCCTTATCAATTAGTTATTCCTAAACAAAAACATAATCTAAAAACATAAAAAATTACCGAAACGCTTACATAATGTATCCACGAAATAAATTATACAAATTAGCTTTCGAAAGCCAATAGAGAAGAACAGATAAGTGAAGAATGCATTGTAAACAAATTTTTTTGCTGATGGTTAACGAATTCTTTATCTAATCTAAAAAGAAATATTGATTATTGGACGCAGTTCTAGCGCAATTATTATAACTCAATTACAGCTGCTGTTTAATGACTTAAGTGCCTGAAGTGTCAGTGGATTTTTCGACGAGTTAGATTTGTCACGAAATGGGGGGGGGAGGAAAAAATAAAGAAAAGAAACTGCGGGCCTTTTGGTTCCAATTTTATTGGATAAACGTCTCAGTTGCACAAAAATAAGTTTAAAAAGAAAGGTACATGGCTACTTTTTCCCGCCATTTCTTTGCCTGAGAAAAATTCTTGTTGATTATATATATCTATACGAAGCAAATCCATCCGTGAAAAAAAAAAAAAGAAATGTTAAAAGTATCCCCCGTAAAAAACCAGAAGAATGGAACTTTGGTCGATAAAAATCTTACTCGATAGTAGAAAAGGTAGGAAAAATGGAAGAAAAAAGGAGAGAAAATGCCATCCGCCACAATAAAACAAAAATATCGTTTGGTGGCCGGAGAAGAGAAGGGGTGGAAAAGGGGAGAAAAAGAGGGAAGAACCATCGTTTACCCTGGAAATGAAAACAGAAGTAGAAGACGAGGGGGGTTGATGGGGAGAAGGGGCAGAGTGACAAGGATTTTTGCAGGGAAAAGTGTATATCCGTTTTCAAGATGTCGCAATGAGTAATAGAAAGACAGAGGGGGTGGTGGGGGGAGGAATGCTGAAGAAGCATTAATTTTTGTTTGTGCATCCTTTTTATTTCTGCTTTCTTGTTTTTTGCCGGCTCTCCATCTTCTCGCCAAAGTCATTCATTTGGCCACTTTGTGTTGTTTGTTCCGGAGACGAATTACTTGTGATTGTTTCCGTGTAAAAGAAACTTCTGGAGAAGGGGAGGGATGGTGTCATCTTGATATGTATCGGGTGGTCAGGTGTTTTAAGTAGGGGCTCGGAAAATGAGTCGTCGTTTCTTTTTTCTGCTAATTGACTGTTTATTTCTCTGACTATCGATCTGCAAAGAAGGGCATAGAAACGACAGGAAGAGATTTGTGGTTGTATAGCTTCTTTCATTGTTCTTATAACAGTTAGGAGGATGTTTTTGGAGTGAGGATTTAGAAGTTATTTCGGATTACGCCATTCATGGCTTTTTAAATAATGCATTAGGATGCTCCACTTAAACCTGTTTTTAAAATCAAATACATTTATATTAATTTTAATTTATTCTTTAAATTCATATCTTTAAGTAGCAAATTTTGACTAACTGAAATTGCAAAACATTTAATGTCAGTTTGCTTTCAAAATGAGTCGGTTCCAGTATAACGTGGATAAAAAAAAATATGGGTTAAAATTTAATTAATTAATTTTAATCGAAATAATTTTGACGAAACATAAAAATAGTAATTTTAAATGAAACTTAAAAATTTTTACAGTCTTACTCAAAATAGTATTTAATTATATGATTTAACATGTATTTGAATTATAAAACACATTTTTTTTTAAATTATAATACACCGCTGCAAGTGGCAATTATCTGGGAATGTATTTAAATAGAATAATGTATGAAATTTGAACAATTTATTTTAACTTGAATAAATTCTTTAGCACAGAATGTATAACAACGAAATTCTTATTAATGTATTTAAATGTTATTTATTCTTATTTATACAAAAGCGCAAAACTGAACAACTTTAAAATATCGTTTAAAAAAAATTCAGAACTTATGGCTCCATAAGATTACTAAAGATTGAAGATCCTTACTATATTTTGCCTATTTTGCATGCTTAATAATCAGACACTGATTTGCATATTACAAGTGATTTTTTTTGGTGTATTGTTGATATTTGATTATTAACCAAAGGGACTTGCCCTCTGTCAAGATGCGAAAAGGCCAAAAGATCCATCAGAAAAAAAAAAAAAGCTCACCGGCTTATGTGTAAGAAAATAGAATTTCGCATTGATTGAAAAGTGAACCTATGGAAAATCACTTATTCAGCATTTTTACAGAGTCTCGTGATGTTATTAACTCTGCCAATTCTGTATTTTTTTATAATATTTTACCTTTATCGAAGAAATTATTAAATTAAAGAAAACGTACCAATATGAAATAAATTTTTTTTAAAAAAGTTTTAATATAATATATTAAATAGCATAATATTATATAATTGTACTGTTATGCTCTGGAGTTATTAAAAATTTTTAATTACTTAAAAATTTAAAGAAAACTTTAAAATACCCTTTTTTCAGTGCATATTTGGTAGTCTGCATATTTGGACAATTTTAGTACCATTATTGCCCAGTAGAATGTTTTTAACGATTTCTTTTCTATCATACATATCGTGCGACTTGTCGCACAGTTTACTGATATGATAGCATACTAGTTTATATATATTGTCATGCCAATAATTTACTACATTATTTATTACTATGATATTTTCTTTGTCGTAGCAATAAATAATGTAGCAATAAGTTATGCAATAAAAAGCAAGATCTCGCAAGTATTTGCAAAACAATAAAATTTGTCTTTGCTTTTCATCAAATAATATTATTCATATTACGGATAAATAATAATTTGGAAATAATCAAATAACTAAAGTTTTTTTGTGCTTTATATATATTTTGTAAACGGCATTTGTATCGATATTTTGTATTTTTCTATAAGATTTTTTTTATCGATATTTTATAAGCTGTCAAGTTGTGAAGGAAAACAAAATTTTGCTTTAACAAAGCCCTGTTAGAGTGCTCTTTTCTGGTTGCGATAAACAGATGTTTGCTCCATCATTTGTTTATAATCCTTCTGTTACTGAATTCATTTAACGATAATAATTCAGAAACATATTTTTAAATATAAATTTTCTGATTCTATGCTTATGTTCTCTTTCAATTGGGGAATTGAATGTTGTTTACTTGAATAGGATTGCGCATTCTATCTTTAATATTAAACATCTTTCATGTTTTAAACTTCGATAAACAGTAAGGCATTAACGAACGATGAAGTGACTTGCGAACGAATATCCGATCAATCATGTTTCTACATTGCAGTTTACAAGTTAGAAAATGCTCTTACCTTCCTAGTAACTGTGTCTTGCGAGATGCAAATGAACCATGAAATGTTTGGAATAGTGTGATTAAATAAATGCGAATTTCGTAATCAGTGTTATTTTGTTTGTTAGAAATTGTAAATATCTGCCTTAATTTGTCTTAAATGATGTTTCCTTGTTAAATTTAATTTTTTAATTGTCTTTAATTATTTTAAATCATGATAGTTAAATTGCAAATTGTTGAACATGGTCATATTGGCTTTGAATAGTAGGCAACTATAGCCTGGCCGGTGTGACGTAAGAATCACGTGATATTAAGCGAGACTATTTTGATAATTCAGCAGATGAGGGTGAATTAAAATCACCAGATCTGTTTGTTTCGTTCCACCGTATCAAATGATTGAAAATATTGGAAGTAGAAAAATTTTTTTTTGATGACAAGCGAATTTAGATTCCTTTTGGTATAAACTATACTGATTATGTGATGATGAACATTCTATAGTTCGAATTCACCATCCTTTGGGTTGAAATAAAGGTTGATTCTAGACCATGGTGGTGTAGAATCGTTGGTAAACCTAGAGCAATAAGGTTAGAACACATATTGCGATGTTTTTATCTGCGAATAGAGTTATCGATTATTAAGGGCTGACAGATATATGGAAATAAAAAGTCTTTGATGTGAACTGTATTTTAATGCACCAATTATTTTAAGTAATATTTCTGTCTTCAATAGTTAAAGAATTCAGAGAATTGAAATTTGAAAATTTTAACCTCCGTGATATATAAAGTAATAATATCTCTTAATTTTTTTTTTTTTTAGTTTTTTTTAAATCTTAAATTAGAAAGTGTTATTTTATTTAAAATTTGCTTTTATTTCCTGATCCATATCCCATTTTTTTCATTAATTATTTCTAACGCTTGCTTTAAAAAATTGCTGATGTTTTAATGTGAAGTTTGAATGTGAAGAAATTTCATATATTTTTCTTTTGTGTCTTGATGTAGACTGACGTGTTTTATTGTTTCACCCCGTGTGTAAACTATGCCGTCCCATGTAAAAATAAATTAATATTAATTTTAAAAGTGTTCTATTTTTGGTCACATATCTGCAAAATTGTTATTATATGATATTAAATATTTACCAATAAACAGCAGAAGTTTATCTTTATTAATGGCTTTCTTCTTTTTTGTGTGTCATTATTTCGGCAGAATGTTCGTCTTTTGAAAATTTAATATTTTAATCAGTAATTCGAGCAACGCACTTGCCACGTCAATGCAAAACACAGGGAAAGAGATATTGAGAAGGCCTTCAGAGTTTATATAAGTTCGAGAAGAGAACTTCACCTAACTCTAACTGACGAAGCATTTATTTTAGGTGCGTGAATTTCATGTGATACTGCTTCTCGATTGTGGACAGTTAAAATTAATTGATTTTAAAATCATGGATAATTTAAATTTATTATAGATATATAATATAACATTTGAAAGAGTAATGGTTTTAGGTTATAGGAAATATGACAAGAGAAGATATTAAGAAATCTCTGATTTTGAATTCTGTGGTATCCGATCCACATCATAATTACGTCACAGACTGTGAGATATGTGGATATAAATTTATTTTATATTGGTGATGCTTAATGCATTTCTTAATTGGCCTTTTAAAATTTTTTTTAAAAATGTTATCGTAGTTTTTACATGAAATCCTTAATTTCCAAGATTCACCCCTGTGAGCAAATTCAGATATTAACAAATAACCATTTAATTTAATTTATGCAGGCATTTTCCCTATTGATCGTAATTTTTTATTCTGATTGTAATTTTGATTTCTTCTTTCGAACGTCGTAAAGATTTTTTAAATTAAGTAAATTAAAAATAAAAATTCTTAAATCAACTTTTAAAAAATAAATTAAGAAAAAAAAAAAGAAGAAAAAAAAACAAGTTAGATGAAAGTAAAATAAATAAATAAGTAAAAATATAAATACATAAGTAATATAAAAATAAATTAAAAAATTCTGCTAAAATCAACGTTTTTTGTTTCAAAAAATTGAAGGGAACATGCAAATAAATTCCAAACAAGCAATTAATTATTGAAGAACTTAGTTCAGTATCTTTTATCAAGAAACATAGCGATAGTTTATGATTTTTTTTTTTTAATCTGCTACGAAGCTGTTTGGTAATCGTTTGCAGACTTCTTGTTGATTCGGGAAACTGTTTTGCCAAAAGTAATGAAAACTGATTGTAAATGAAAATGAAAATTGTTTTGAATAAATTCGCCTTTGTGGGAAACACGATGTCGTGCTTCTGAAAGAATTAATACAAAAAAGAAAGAAAGAAAAGATTTTAACGCATTTTTTTTAATGATTATACAAATTTAATGGTACGTATTCTTTCCATTATTTTCCAAACTTTTCCATTACCGAAATACTTGTTCATGAATGGATTATGTATGAATCGTTTGCCATCCATAATAATCGTTCCAAGATAATAATTTTAAACACATCGAAAAAGAAGTGAAATTCTTATGCATATTTAGAAATAAGAATTGAAATATAAACATTGTATGAAACTAGAAAAATGTATTTATATTTTGCTTTTCCTTCATAAAAACTTCAGTTTCATTTATTTCAAGTAGCGTTTTAATTTAAAGAAAGAAAATCTTAAACAAATACTTGAAAAATTGTCATCATCCAAGTTTCTGAGAATCATTTTTTATTTCGACGTCAGTCAAAGCTAAAGAATAAGACACGATGAAAAAAACAAAAATCAAAAGACATTCATTTGTTCTGAGCTTCTATTTATTAAAAATTATAGAAAATAAAGAGTCTTATTTATTTTGCTATGATTCTTCCTTTGTTTTTAAAATTATTTTTTCCACTTTGCTATTTCTGTAAAATCTCAACAACTTTATATCGCGGATTAATATTTTTTAAATAGTTCTTGCAAAAGCATCTTTCGTCAGATGTACTTTATTATTGTTAATAACAAGATTATGCCCCTATTGCAGAATAAATGAGATACTTTGCGATTGCTTGTGATGATTAAAATGCTGCCATAAAACAAAAGATATTTTATTGTTTAACGTTTATTACATTTTCAAAGTAATCTTTGACTTAAGTGCAAGTCTGTCCGACCCCTAAAACAAACTATTCTTGTACAAAACTTAGTATTCTCGTTATTTTCTCGTATATAAACAATACAAAATGTTATAATTGTAAAAAGAAAAAAAAATCGAATTCATAATTTTGAAGAATCTGCACATTCCAGATCTCTGTGAATCCGACATCACATTTTTGAAATTATTTCTGTTTGTCTAGGGGGAAGAAAATACTCGAGCTGACAATCAAAATTTTTTTTTTCTGGTAGATTTGTTTATCCATTTATTTTAATTGAATTCTGATTTTTTTCATTTAATCTGACTAGTCTCATGTTTGCCGATTTTATACTTGTGATGATTAATATTTCAGTCAATTTTCATTTATTTTATGATATGCTATAGTTCTGAAATTTTGTGTAGCTATGAGCTCCCAATGACGATGCAATATTTTTATATATTCTGAACTTAATTATAAATTTATCAATGCTGTTTTATTAAATTTCTATCTCCTATTATCTGCTAGTGCGGCTGATAAAAAAATTGATTACGTGAGTTCAAAATTATTGAAATAATGATTTGTCACGGAATCGATGATTAAAAAGTAAATTGGTACTCTATAGTAAACGTCTCTCCAATCTGACATTTGGGACCGGTCACCTGTCGGATTATGGAGTTGTCTACACTATGCAGAATCATATAGATATCACTGAATAATAAAATAATACATTTTTGTACGAGAGTGTGAAACGACTCTACAATATATTTAGAAGAAAATAATATGTTAAGGTGTTGAGTTAAGACGTGTTAAACAGACAAGTCATGTACTGAAATGGTGAAGATTTCCTGTTAAACAGATGGAAATAAAGTCTCTTCACCAAATAATATGTCCTTACATGTGTGTCAATTTAGGAGTGTTGGGACATTGATTCGGATTATAGAGAGTCTATTATAATAAATAGAGCTTTTATTAATTACTGAAACTTTAAAACAAATTATTCAAAAGATTAATTCAAGACGAAATTGTAAAAGCGTTGAAATACTGGAAATGATATTAGAAGGAAATTAACTCATCGTTCAGTTAAGTTTAGTTCTGGTTATGTACACTACGGTTATTTTGGGACAGACCTTCTAACTTTGAACCATGGCCAGGGGACGAGGACGACACCTGAATCTTTCCTCTTCGAATTTCCGCACCTCACCAACTTGAGGATGTTTGACCAAGACATATTTAACATGCACCAGGAATTGGGTCTCGAAATAGAAAACTTCCAAAGCCGAAACCATGTCACTGGGGCCACCGCGGCCCAAACTAAATTGCAATGGATGTAATACAAGAAAAGCTTATTTTAAGGAAATTAAACAATATGGAATATCATAAAAAAGAAAAATGCTACATTCTTTTTCCATTTAAAGATCCCATTATTATAATTAAGATTAAATTCGAATATATCTAGGAACGTTTCCTCCAGCCATTCTCGTAAGTTTGCCTTTATATTTTTAACTAAAAATTCCTGCTATTTAGTGATTAATAAAAGCGTCTATTCAAAAATTTTAGAATCTTTCTCTTTTTTGTACTTTTTTGTATATAATATAGAGTGTAGTAAAGTAAAAAGTAGTAAAGTGTAGTAAGTGTCGTAGTAAAATGTAGTAAGCGTCAGAAAGCGACAGATATATCTGGGGAAAAAAAACAACGATTTGAGGTAAACGGTTGAAATTTGGTATGTGGGCTTTACACCAAATTTTCAGATTTCTATCAAATTTTTACAAAATCCGTTCAGAAGATATTCTTCTGTCCGGCTGTTCGAATATATGTTTGAATATATATAACACGATAACTACGAAAGGAAGATAGCTAGATGGAAAAAATTCGGTACACAGGTGTAATATCTATTATGTAGACACTTATCAAGTGTGAGCCAATTCCATTACGGGTTGACTGTCTGTCGGTCTGTTCTTTCAGAATCATGTAAATACGAATAATTCAAAAACGCAATGACTTAAATATGTCAAATTTGACTTGGAATTTTGTGACTACAAGCGAAGTTTTGTGTCAAATTTTGGTTTCAATCGATTGAGAAAAACATATCGAAAACACAAATTCGATTTTTGGATACTTTCAACACATGCCAGAGATTAAATCGCCAAATAACTCGCCAAGGATGACACGACAGATTCAGTAAAAATGCTAATTTTACGCCAAAAGTAAATACTTCGTGACTGTTGTACACCAATGCCATGTAATACATTCTCTGGCATAACACGTTTATTACAGTATATAAGAGAAAGTTACGGGGAAATCACTCTTGCTATTTTCACTGCTTGTTTTTGGACTTTTGAGTCATTTATGAAATGTGTCTTATATTGAAATATATCGATGAACCCTTTCTTTTTTGTTTGTTTAGAAGTCTAGTTCAACAACTAATTTCGTTCTATAAAAATATTTCTATCGGATTTCTACTTTTCTTACTAATACTTCCATTAACATCCAGTCATTCAGTTCCTTGTGGTAAATAGTGCGCGATGGTATGCATCCGCTTGTCATTAGAACTAATAACTCCTTGCCCGTATCTTAATTTTACTTCGGCAGATTCCTATGGGTCAAATGTGCTAATGACGTCATACGACGTCGTAACTCTGGGCATAATTTTTAAGTAATTGCTGGCACTTCTAATTACTCCCAGAACATAACGACCGGATCGTTTCCTAACGACGAAAAGATTCTGATTCCGTGTTACTAACATATTGATTAAATAATCGGAATTGTTATTAAAACTTCCAGCTAGAGACTCGTTAGGCATGATCCAATCAGTTTTCTTCTTGGAACACATTTTTCCCGAATTATTTGTGCCCCATTAGAAACTTTTTTTATTCCTTCCCTACCTTCTTCTTCTTTATCCCTTTTAATTTCCCTTTGATAAAGGCAGCAGCAGGTTTTTTAAGTGTGTGTATCTACTTCACCATGTAAGAATTAAGAACACAAGATCATGAATTATCGGCACTCAGTGTCAAATTAGGGAAAAGAGAGAGGAGCAGGAAAAAAAGTATAGGTATTAGGGATTTTTTTTTTTTTGAAAAGAGGGATATAAATCCAATATTAATTTGAAGTCATCACATCACAGGAAATTGAACTGCAATCCTTCTGAAATTGTTTTCCAATTTTCTGTACAAGCTGATATCTTGAAATGACGCGTCACGTGGTTTCGACACTTCTGGCCATTAGTGAATAATAATCAAGTCTTAGGCTATAATCCCTTCCCTGCCATGTTAATTAAGTCCGTGATAATGACCATTGCCATTCCTTTAATTATTCGATTTTCACTGAAGCATGAGTTCGTTTGTATCAGGTGGCAGGTAATAAATGCGAGCACGAAGTGGATGGTTAGCCTCTATTCTGGCATAGGAAATGATGCGTAATATCTTTCAATTGAAATAAAAATGTTTATCATTAACGAGATGCTAGTCCTCCTAGCGGCAGTATGTTACATGCCATTAGAAATGAACTAAAGTGATTATTCGTTGCTTAAATATATTTTCCTTATGATAAGTATAATTTTCTTTAGTTCAGTTTTTTTAAAACGTTTAAAAGTAATTCGAAAAAAACCATGTAATCGTTCTTAAAAATTGGAAATGTGTATACTTTGGACAATTTTATGTACGCATGTAAAAAGAATATTTCAGTGCCAGAGAACAAAAGGTTTATCAATTCCAAACAAAAGCAGATTTACTCAACTTTTTAAAGAAGAAAGATATCTCGAAGACCAAGCTTCGCTCGGTAGTTTTTTGTAAAATCGTGTTGTTTCGGAGAAAATATTTAAATACGAATCACACACTGATTACATATGAATATTTTTGGAATTTTACCTACGTATGAACTGGTCATTTAAATAAAATAATATTCATGAATGCACTTAGTTTAACATGCGATTCTAAACAATCTGCTATATTACGCTATTCATTTCAAAGTGTATCATTACTTATATTTTTGAACTTACATTAAGTTGTACTTTGTACTACGATGAAATCAATTCCGAGATGACATTGTCAGCATGAGAGCAGATAGAAAAAGGTTCTAATAGTTAATAAAAAAAGTTAGTTTGCGTGTGTGTGTGTGTGTGTAAAATCGTATTATTAGATGAAAAACACCACATAGATAATCTTAAAACGCGAAATCTTATCTAAATATTAAATTTGATCCAAATCGTTAGTGCCATTTCCGAGATACTCGAAATATATATGTGTGTACACACACACACACACACACACACACACACACACACACACACACACACACTAAATATTTTTGATCAGAAATTACAACCAAAGTCGGTGATATGAATGGACTTTTCCTGCTGATATTGATCAGTCATGTTAAATCATGTTTCGTGCAAAACTATTGGATCAATAGACAACACTTCTTGAAATGTTATGCTATAAATATTCGATTCAAATTCCATTGCATATAATTCTGTGCAAATGATTGGGCAATGTTTAAAAGCTATTGGATCAATAGACACCATTTCTTGAAATGTTATGCTATAAATATTCGATACAAATTCCATTGCATATAATTCTGTGCAAATGATTGAGCAATGTTTAAAAGCTATTGGATCAATAGACACCATTTCTTGAAATGTTATGCTATAAATATTCGATACAAATTCCATTGCATATAATTTTGTGCAAATGATTGGGCAATGTTTAAAAGCTATTGGATCAATAGACACCATTTCTTGAAATGCTATGCTATAAATATTCGATACAAATTCCATTGCATATAATTCTGTGCAAATGATTGAGCAATGTTTAAAAGCTATTGAATCAATAGACACCATTTCTTGAAATGTTATGCTATAAATATTCGATACAAATTCCATTGCATATAATTTTGTGCAAATGATTGGGCAATGTTTAAAAGCTATTGAATCAATAGACAACACTTCTTGAAATGTTATGCTATTAATATTCGATTCAAATTCCATTGCATATAATTCTGTGCACATGATTGAGCAATGTTTAAAAGCTATTGAATCAATAGACACTATTTCTTGAAATGTTATGCTATAAATATTCGATACAAATTCCATTGCATATAATTCTGTGCAAATGATTGGGCAATGTTTAGACACCATTTCTTGAAATGTTATGCTATAAATATCCTATATAAATTCTATTGCAGATAATTCTTTGCAAATGATTATGAGCAATGATTCTTTGCAAATGATATTGTTAAATGTTTAAAAGCTATTGTTATGCTATAAATATTCGATACAAATTCCATTGCATATAATTCTGTGCAAATGATTGGGCAATGTTTAGACACCATTTCTTGAAATGTTATGCTATAAATATCCTATATAAATTCTATTGCAGATAATTCTTTGCAAATGATTATGGGCAATGATTCTTTGCAAATGATATTGGGAAATGTTTAAAAGCTATTGAATCCATAGACACCATTTCTTGAAATGTTATGCTATAAATATTCGATTCAAATTCCATTGCATATAATTCTGTGAAAATGATTGAGCAATGTTAAAAAAAACTATTGAATCAATAGACACCATTTCTTGAAATGTTATGCTATAAATATTCGATACAAATTCCATTGCATATAATTCTGTGCAAATGATTGAGCAATGTTTAAAAGCTATTGGATCAATAGACACCATTTCTTGAAATGTTATGCTATAAATATTCGATACAAATTCCATTGCATATAATTTTGTGCAAATGATTGGGCAATGTTTAAAAGCTATTGAATCAATAGACACCATTTCTTGAAATGTTATGCTATAAATATTCGATACAAATTCCATTGCATATAATTTTGTGCAAATGATTGGGCAATGTTTAAAAGCTATTGAATCAATAGACACCATTTCTTGAAATGTTATGCTATAAATATTCGATACAAATTCCATTGCATATAATTTTGTGCAAATGATTGGGCAATGTTTAAAAGCTATTGAATCAATAGACAACACTTCTTGAAATGTTATGCTATTAATATTCGATTCAAATTCCATTGCATATAATTCTGTGCACATGATTGAGCAATGTTTAAAAGCTATTGAATCAATAGACACTATTTCTTGAAATGTTATGCTATAAATATTCGATACAAATTCCATTGCATATAATTCTGTGCAAATGATTGGGCAATGTTTAGACACCATTTCTTGAAATGTTATGCTATAAATATCCTATATAAATTCTATTGCAGATAATTCTTTGCAAATGATTATGGGCAATGATTCTTTGCAAATGATATTGTTAAATGTTTAAAAGCTATTGTTATGCTATAAATATTCGATACAAATTCCATTGCATATAATTCTGTGCAAATGATTGGGCAATGTTTAGACACCATTTCTTGAAATGTTATGCTATAAATATCCTATATAAATTCTATTGCAGATAATTCTTTGCAAATGATTATGGGCAATGATTCTTTGCAAATGATATTGGGAAATGTTTAAAAGCTATTGAATCAATAGACACCATTTCTTGAAATGTTATGCTATAAATATTCGATTCAAATTCCATTGCATATAATTCTGTGAAAATGATTGAGCAATGTTAAAAAAAACTATTGGATCAATAGACACTATTTCTTGAAATGTTATGCTATAAATATCTGATATAAATTCCATTGCAGATAATTCTTTGCAAATGATCGAGCAATGTTTAAAAGCTATTGAATCAATAGACACCACTTCTTGAAATGCTATACCAGAAATATCCGATATAAATCTCATTGCAGATAATTCTTTGTAAATGATTCAGCAATGTTAAAAAGCTGTTGGATCAATAGACAGACACCATTTCGTGAAAAGTTATACTATCAATATCCAATACAAATTTCATTGCAGATAACTTTTCGTAAATAATCGAGCAATGTTAAAAAGCTATTGGATAAGTAGAATATCGATTTTATGTTTGCTTATACGCATTTCCATTTACAATTAAAAAGCCAGTAAAGAATGCGGACAGGAAAATGATAGGCTACAACGGCTCTCCAGCTTAATTACAAAATGAGACATTCAAAATTCATTAATCACTTCCGATACTAATAAATGTTTAATCTGACAAGGCATCATTATCAGAGGTTTCAATTAATTCGGATTCTTTAAGTATCAAGGACCCACACAGATGCGGTTTGCAGAAGGAAAAAAACAACAAAGAATAACAACCAAATTAATCTTCTGATTACATAATACTCCTGCTGGTTAACGACCACATTCATGAATCAATTAATCAAATTAGTATTTCGTTTAACGTCCAAGCGGTTAATCTACTCGAAGTCTCGTCTGCCTTTTCTCTTTTACAAATCCTTTAACTTTTGCCGATACGTCCATCGGAGAGTTAAAGATAGTGACGGTGTGAGAGGGAGAGTGGAAAAAAGGGGTTTATCAATTATCGGGGAACAACAACTCCGTGTTGTCGTATAATATTCATCCCTATCGAGCTTCTAAAATTCGATTCAAAATTCTTGAACATAAATTCCAAGCATCACATTCCGTTCCCTAATCAATTATGTAAATGAACCTTGCAGACACATCCATACATGCCTGCGCCCTGGCAGCTATTGCCCCGTCCCCCATCCAGTCTTCATCGACTCATTAAGATGAAAGTGTTAGACCCCTCCCCCTCCAGTTCCTTGGCTTCATTTACATTCATTATGACATCCTTGGCTTTGTAAAGGTTTTCCCTCGTCCCTGTGCTGCAGAATCAAGGTCCGCTGGTATTTTGCCGCCCAAATTCCTCTGATTTTGGATTTTGGGCTTTCGATGCTCTCGTTGCTCTTTTGCGTGACAAGATGTACTTGGGACCATGCAGGTGGTAATTAAGGCCGTGGTACAGGGTGGGTGTTTGCGCATTCGAAGTGGTGCTGATTTCGGAATGGTTCAGAGTCTCTGTTAAGTAAATTAGAGAAACTGTTTACTAAAAGTTTTGAGCACTGTAATGTTTAAAGAGGTTTAATTTTCTGTGTTGTGGAGGATAATGCTTTTCTTTATTGCAGGGCTTTTGCTAAATATCTGTATATTTTTCATATCATTCATTATAAAGTAGAGGTTGGTTATAATTAAAGTTCTATTTTGAGATGGTCATAAAGGAAATATGTTTCCTCACTCTAATTGGCAGATGCAGAACAGAATAATACTCCATATTCTTCGCATGTAAGCATTCCAATCCTCGATATGTTGAAACCAGAATGGGATAGAAGAAGCATACATAGAACAGGGGTTGGATTGAAATAGAATGTTAAAAGACAAAGCAGCACTGTTTGAAAAATGTGCGCACTTTGTAAATTTTTCACCATTTCTTTGACTCTGAGGTTGAATTTTAATTATAAATGGAAAAAAAATCAATTCTGTTAGAAGCATACTTTATATAGAAAATTTTCTTAGTTTGGTTTAGCATGGAAAAATAAACCAAATCACATCTTTTTCATCAACAATGAAAAGAGACTAAAATGCAATATCAGTAACAACAATAGATTCGATTTAAGTTTGACTTCAACAACAACAATAGAAATCGTCGTAAAATAGTATAAAATATTTTTAAAAATTAATTATATATATATATATATATACACGTCATGAAAAATGGTTCCTTGAAAGGATATTGTTTTTAAAAGTAATGCCAAAGGATGTGATGCTTCGAGTAGAGACAGGTTTCTAATGCTTAAATAACATCGTATAATTTTTTTTAACTGTATAGGAAAAAATTTAAATTCGAGTCTTAATAGATGCAGGTATCCAATTCCTACATTATTTAATAAAAGCGTTTACGGTGAAAATTCGATCGTTACAGCAAAGCATTTGTTTGGGCCCGAGAAGCTACATTATTTATTTATTATCGCGCTTTAACTATTTGTCCTGTTTAGAATCCGAAGGATTTCTATTCCCTAGCTGGCAATGTTTCATTTCACGCGTATATCAAAAATGAATCGTCTAGAGCTCTATTATTATTTGTTAAAAGCTTACCTATTTCAGTTTCATGCTCGTTTTTCATGCTTTATACATAAAGAAATTGTTATTATTTATATGAAATTAAAAAAAAAAATGTGTTTTTGTATATCCTGAGGCTTTATTTATATTCACAGATAGGATTGAAAGACACAATCAACTACTTCCATTAAGGTGTATGTACACACTTAAAACTTCGAAAATCGTTCAAAATATCGAATATTTTTTTATTGCTTAATAATGTTCTCTGATTCCTTAGCTTTCAAACGATACCAAGATGTTGCAATATTCCAAATATTTCTCGAGTTATAATTATTTTTCTTGAGGTGCTTTCATTGAAAACTCTAGTTACGGTGTTTTTAAAACTCATTTTATGAAGAATGATATTTTCCCACTATGTTGCTTCATTCAAACAATCATAACTCAACAATAAATGAACCAAATACAGTTATTTATATATCAAAATAATCTGTATGAAATAGCGGATGTTTTGTGCCTCAATCAAAGTTATATTTATAGAAATAAATTTTTAATAGCTGTTTAAAACTTAAAATGACAGAAAAAATCTCGCTTTTTCTATTCATCGTTGATGAAAAAATCGTTAAAAAAAACTATATATTTTTATAACTTGATTGAGGCAGACAACATGAAGACTAATATTAGGCATCATTTCCAGCTAGAATTGTGTGTCTGTACAAATTAGAATTTAAGATATCATGTTTCAAAAAATAGGCTAATTAGCTCATTAAATATTATTTAATTAATTAATAATTAGTGTAATATGGTTGTTACTCACTGAAATGAATTTAAACATATATTAATAACCTACTGTGAAAAAACTGGATTTTTAAAGTTAAAATTAAAAAAAAAAATCTTCAAGTGTGTACGCACACCTTAAAACTGTAAAATCATTATTCTGAACAATTTAAGAATGCTAACTTATTTACTGAGTGCATTTTCTCTCACATAAATTTGAGAATATAACAGCGGCATCTTTAACTTCATTTCTTATACTACGGTTCCCTTAATTTTCTATATTTGTACTATTTGTTTGATATTCCACAGAAATTTCGATCATTGAGTTAATTTGTGTGGATTACTAAAGGATTTCAAGCCTTAAATTTCTATAAAGCACTTTGGAAACTTCGCCGAACAAAAATGTTTAAAACAGCTGTTTGGGCATTATACGTGATTTAGCAAAGTACAGGTGATTTCGCTTTTCTGCAAATAGCAGTATCATTCTTCTGACTCGGATTTTGCTTAATTGCGTCATTTTTAACATATCTCAGTAATGTTTCAAAAGAAGATTGCTTTATTTTAAAAAGTTTCGTTTTCCTTTCTGTTGCTTTAGATTACATCAAAATAAGTATCTCGTTTGAAATTAAAGTCTACATATCCGTGTTGGTTTTTGGTTTTGTTATATTATTCGTATGAAGCATTTGAAAATAGCTAATCGCCATATTATTGTTGTCTCATAGGACACGAATTTAATAATAAAATGACTAGAATATTAAACATTAAATGAACAAAATTGATGTTTTAAAAAACTATATGGGTTTTTAGTAATTAAAAAAGATAATATGGTATACTGTGTATCATATTAGTTTTTATCAATATGGATACTTTGCATATATTTCCTCCATATGCTTACATTTAAATTGAAAATAATGTTTTTATAAAACAGGATTGATTTGTCCAGCTATTGTCTTTATAATGAAATCCATTCATTCGCAATGTTACATGATGGGTTTTTTTTGTGATTTAATCACTTTTAGTTAAAAAAATAAAGGTAACACAATTTAATTGTTTAAATGTCATTTCTGGAATTTGTAATTTTAGTTAATTTATTTGTTTTAAACCTCGCTTTTTTATATTTGGGAGCTTAAACATCAAGAACAATTGAAACCAGTAATGCTGTAATGTAACTATAACTATAACCAGTAATGTAACTATTATGTGATGTACTTCGAATTCCTTAGAAGAAATTACTCCAGTCTATGTTGCTTGATTCGTTAAAACAAAATAATTTATAATTAATCTTTATAATAACTTATAATTAATATTCATATTATAGCCATTAATTTTGATTCTTTATTCTCGACATTTTATAGTTTCCATGACAAAGCAAACAAGCTTCTTGAAAGGTCTCTGGGAATCGAATTCTAATTGAGTTATCGCCAAGTTTTCCAGATATTCTGTATTTTTTATTTTTGTAGCCAAATGCTCGCCAAGCCCATAAGTCATTGACACAGCATTCATTCTGCAGATATTTCCATATCTGTAAAACGATCTTTCTTACTAAGATACTTACTGTGCAGGAAAGCACTATAACAAATTTGTAACAGTATATATTTTTTATGCGCTTGGTCTCCATGTTTTCTTTTGCAGCTGCAGTCAAATTCATGAAAGTGTATCAAAAATATAGGCATGTGGAACAAGATTTTACATCTCATTTTTGCTAATAAGAGACAGGATGTTGATTTTGTGACATTTTTTTACTAGTTATCATGCGAGAACATAATGTTATTTTGGTTTGAGGTTTCTGAAGTCGCAAAATGCACGGACAGAAGATTGGTGATTTATCACTTTTCAGGCATAAATTTTTCGCTTTTAGGTTTATCAGAAAATGATAAATAATAGTTGTCACATTTGGCGACTTATAGTCTACAAAAAGTTGCAAAATGTACACGATTCTTCTGTCTGGTCAATAAAGGGCAGAATGTAACATATAATTATATATAAATTTTAAATTTTTCTAGCTGGCAAAAGGCGTTTTGGAGCTCGAATGATTTTGAGAGGAAAAAAAAAAAACATTATTTTCTAAATATCAACGCATGCGTAATCTGATAGTTATTTGATTGTTTCAAACCGGTTTAAACTGGTTAATGACTTACATTAATTAAGACAAACAATGATTTGAAAGTTTATTTCCTGTTAATTTGGTGTTAATTAAAGCGTTTTTTTTTATTACAACATTAAAAAAATTATTGTGTTCAACAATTTCTGAACGCCGCAGCTTGAGACAACAGGAACAAATTATAAGTCTCAGCAATTAAGTTGGGTTGTGCAATTTATTCAAGGAGATATGAAATGCTGTTAACTAGTTCGATTGCATTCATTTGCATTTAGCTTTCTCAATATCTGGCATACATTTCAGTCAACAGCAGCTCTACATATCAAAGCCGACAGACTTCAGTTGAAGGCAATTTGTATCCATTTCGCGACCTGAGTTTCATTTTCTTTAAAATCACTTTACGGAACTGCAGAAACGTCCCAAGATTTTAATTTCGGGTCGGCATTCGATTTCCATTAATTTTCCATTCATTACCGCAAGACACGAACAACCTCCCAAAAATATTCCACAACAGAACCGAGGCCGTTCGATAAATTAATTCCGGCAATTAGCATTTTCGGTAGCTATCACTCGTGGTAATTGAAAGGTAATTTCGAACCCCTCAACAAACCCGCTTGATGATAGACCGATTCAATTAGGTGATTGCTTAGAGAGTGTTTCAGGGGTTACGGAAATGCTGCGCCCTCTCTCTGTCATTTACTGGCGGAGTGGGGTGGAGAAAGCTCACAAAAAGTGGAACAGGAGGTCATTCAGAAATCTCAGTTCAACTGCTCTAAGTAATGAAATTGCAACAGTTTGCTGAAATATTCTGTAAACAGATATGAATGTTCGCTACATTTGACTTGTGTTTATTATAAATGAAAATTTTCTGTGAGTATCCCCTTTCCTAAATCACACAAAATTTGTGAGCGTTGGGGGTTTGGTGCTAGAATCTCGGCTTTTGTTGTGAACTTTTAGAAATGACCGACAAATTAATTTCTACAAATGTTGGTAATAATCAAATTCTGAAAAATCTTATCTTTAAGTGTCAATTCCCTTATATAAAAATATACTCCGTTCCCCCAAAGCCTGCTTTTCTGCAAAGTAAGTGATTCCTCAGATAAATAATAACAAACATATTTATCGATTTGTGAGATGAATTAACGTCACACAAATCTATATACAAATATTTTTTTAATAAAATAATAGAATTTATGACATTTCGTTGAATAATACAATTGCTTAAGACAAATAGAATAATTCTATAAAAATGTATCGGTTCTAATACCTTTACCTAACAGCAAATGAATTACACATGATTTATTGAATGATAAAGTTGTTACTAAATTAGAAAAATATATGGGTGCAAATATTCATTATTAATAATATGCATTGTCTAATGAAGTTAGGCTTGTTGCGTTAATAAGGTTCGTTTTTAAAAATGTTAGGAAGTCAGAAATGTATAATTTTTAACCATTAATTTGCCGTTCGGATGAACGATATTGGGATAAAAAGATGTATTTCTACCAATGATCCAATATTTATATAAATTCGATGGGTCATCTCAGTGGTATGGTTTCAAAGTTTAAACGAAATGGTATTCACTTAGACGTTCTTTACTTCATCTGGCCTCCATTTAAAATTATTAAGTTGATTCTCAAATAGTATTAGTTTTAAATGATATGGAGATCAATTAAACTAAACTCTCTGCATTTTTATTGTCTCTTGGTGTTCTAGTGTCTGTATCTTGGCCAAATTGGCTTCGGAATCATAGGATTCTATGTTTGAGACCTCATTCCATCGTGGGCTTGATTCGCCTCAAATCTTACGTCGTTGACTATATTTCATTCCGATAATGTGATGTAGATATTTCAAGAAGGAATGCCAGATTAAGTGCCATCCTCGTTTTCTGACGAAGGGTAAAAATATTGCGCCTGCCTTGCAAAAACCGAGTATTATTATAATTAAATTAGTTAAACCTTCATCTTTGCATATGTACTTCGATTCGACGATCACAATAGCACTAAACATAATAAACAATATCTAGCACTTCGTAAAGGTAATTTCATTATTATAAAAGTATATGTTGTAATAATAAAGATTTTACTAATGAAGCATTTACTTTTTCGTCTGTTTATTTTCAATAAAAGAATTCATTATCGTTTTCAGTGCCGTATGTGCGCATTCAAATGAAATCAACTGTAGATTGAGAATCAAACTTTGAATAAAGTGTATTTTTATTTGAGAAATTAAAGCTATTTCCAGTGAAGTAGCATTGTCTGGATGGGACTCAAATACTTATATGAAGATCGAGAAATGAATTGAAATGATTGTTTTGATTGAAACTCTTAATGAAACGAAAATACTCATTTTTTGAAATGAACAAAAGGTAAGAGATGGGATCTCTCTCACTCTCTTTTTTTTCAAAAAGACTGAAAAAGCAATTGAATTACCCCTGCCACTCTCTTCTCCAAAGAAAACATAAAGAGCTCTATTTGAGTATTCAACATTTTTTTTCTCTTCTTGCATTCGTTCTCCAGACAGTTCTTAAGTTGTTTCTGAAAATTTTTTCTGAGAAGATCATCTCATTCTATATCACTTGTTTTGAAATTTTTCATCAATTAGGTAAAGACTTCTCTATTAATTTACTCTAAATTTTTAACATACTTTTGTAAACTAATATTGTTTCTAAAACAACTAAGATCCAACTTAATCATTCGGAGAATTAAACTAAGAATTTATAAGACTCTTATTATTCCTATTCTGCTTTATGTAAACGAAACTTGGCTCTTAGCTTGGACACTCAGCATTCTCTGAACATGTTCGAGAGAAAGATCCTTAGAACTATCTTTGGCCCAGTGCCAGAGATAGGATGTTGGTGAACTAGATTGAGTTTTGAATTATACAAACTTTATAGGCAACCACCGATAACACTGGTTATCCGGAGCAATAGATTAAGATGGCTCGGCCATATCTGGAGGAGCCCTGAAAACAGCGCCCTCAAAATATCCGCTTTTAAAAATCCTGTGGGATACCGGGCCTGAGGAAGACCTCACACTAGATGGCTGGATGATGTGGAAAGAGACTTCTGAAAGAGTGTTCTGAGGATGTTGCAACTGTGGTCAGTGGTGTACTTAAAGAACTTCCAACTCTCAGTACCTTTAGATATTTTTTTATTAACAATAACAACAGCTCAGGATAAATTCCATTACCGCTGGGGTTCGTGCCTGCCACGCAAGTCCCCGTTCTCGGGGGTGGATGTTTACAAATAGGAAGTAAACAGCAGGAGGGAGCGCCATCTATGTACAATCCGCAACAGAAGATAGAGAACTGGAAGCGAGTTGCGAGGGACAGAAAGCGATGGTAAGTGCTCGTGGTTGAGACAGCCAAGGTCTGCAAGGGGATATTTCTATGTTGCCAATTTTATATGTTAAAGAAATTTGCAAAATGCGATCCTTTTTCTTAAGAGTTTAAATTATCATAGTTTCAATTTTTAGTTGCACTCCAAATGCATTTGGACTTCGTAGCAAGGCTTCCCTAATTATTCATTTATTTTCGAAGTACATATTTGTATGTAAGAAAACCTTTTCACGTACTCTTTATATACCCATTTTCTTTGAAATTCTTGGAGTCTTTTTAATTTCTTGCTAACTCTAGAAACTTTCCTTATGATAATAAAGTAAATAGTTTCCTCTTTACCAAAAAATATCCTTATGGCAATAAAGTAAATATTTTAATCTTTACCAAAAAATATCCTTACGGTAATAAAGTAAATATTTTCATCTTTACCAATAAATATCCATATAAATTATAAATTGATTTCATGTTTTTTTTATTATGAAGAGGTAAGAAATTTCTGGATTTAAGTGTAACTTTTTTAATTTTTTATTGCTTTCATCCCGCACTTTTTTATTATATCGAATTCGAAATATAACCAAGAGAAAATATCCGAACCGTCAAAAAATTCGAACTCATGATTTTGACGAATTTTTACATTTCAGACCCTGTCTATTTATGAACTCAAAAACGCTTTGAATTAGTCGGATGAAAATTAAAATTTGGACTGTATTTCTAGAGGTCTATCCATTTTTCAAAGGGATTTTGTCTTTCTGGCTGCTTAAGTACAAATGAACTCGATAATTTCACCGTCTAGATAAATAAAATTTAGCACAGGCTTAGCGTCTAAAATGCAGATCGAACTATAAATCAAATTTTGAAAAAATTCGTCAACGGGTTCAACATCTGTTGTCTGTACTTTCGTATCCATATAAATGAACTTAAAAACGCAATGACTTAAGCAAATGAAATTTGGTATATGATCTTCTGGCCATAATAGTAATTCCATCTCAAATTTTAGTCCAATTGATCCGAGAAATGGCACTTTCAAACTTTCATTTTAAAATCTTGAGAATGACGAATGAGGCTGGGAAATAGATAAGTGAGAAGACCAGCCGTAGTTTATTTTCGGAACTCCACTCAGTTGTAAGCACTGGCAGTGGCGGATAGCTTAGCTTCCAGCATGTATTTATTATTAATGCGCATAAACATATCGGTCACCCAGTTGCATTGTACTGTCTACCACTTCACCAGTGACATGTCTGAGGCATATCCTATGCGCCTTCGATCGCTTCTGTGCTGCAATCTGACGGCGATAACATTTAGTAGGCGAACCGGTTAAATACCCTGCTACTAGTCACCTCATAGCACAATGTGCTTATTAACTTAATAGTTTGCATATTCCTCTCACTATTATTGGCTGTGAAATCTGCATATGTCTATAAGCGCTTCTTGTTGTAATTTTATTTCGGATATGTATAAAAGGGAATAGAATATTCATATTTCATTTTCTTTCCGTTTTTTTAACATAAAATTATTACATTTCAGGCATTATGACAAATTAATTATGTTTTACGTTCGTTCATTCTAGCTACCTTAACTGGGCATAAATAAGTAATAGTCAATTATCTTATTAAAGGAATCTTTGTCTAATTCATATTGTTACGAATCTGTGAAGCGGCTTCCCAGCATAGTTGGACCCATAGGAAGTCCCAGAGCTTGGCGACAAACTTGGCGACCATTTGGCGACTTTAGCGCCAAAATAGATTATACCCGAAACATCGAGAATTTTCCCGATCCGTCCAGTAGGAACCGAGTCACACCTTGAACGTTCCTGATTGGTTGAGAGGCTTCTAGCTATGAGCCGCCCCTTGAGACCTATAAAAGGAGCTGAGCTGTCGGGGAGAGGTGGTGAATTGAGTCGTGGACTAGTGGAGTCGAAGAGTAGTCGGAATCGACGTTAAAGAACTGGCCTTCCGGAGATAGGCGGAGCAGCGACGGAGTGAAGCGAGTGCTGAACTAAGCTGTGCGCTACTGTCTGCAGTAGAGACTTGTTATATGTTGCTGTGTATGCTGTTGTTGCTGCAAGTCTCGGCTGAAGATAATCGTCTTCTGTGCTGTATATAGTTGTTGTCTTTGTGCTGTCCTGTGTGTCTTCGTGTAAATAAACGTCGTTGTTTTATTTTCTACTACCGCCTGGTGATTGAGCGTTCTTCACACCATATAACTTCCACTATCCAAACGAACCCCGGAAATTTCACAACAATATCAATATCTGATGGGAAACATTCTCACATGTTCTTTAATAAGGGTATTATACCTCTCACTCGCACATGAAACTGTGGATCTTGGGCAAGGCTTAACACCACGAGAACTCAGAATTTTATTTTCACAATGAAAGTTTTAGGCTCCCCAGTACAGTAAAAAATACCGAATATGCATTTTGGGTGTTTTGTTGTTGTTTCCTACCAATCCATAACCAAAATTTGACACAGAGTTTTATTAACAAAATAAAAAAAGCACATTTCATTTACATCAGTCGTTGCGATTTTGAGTGATCATATTTCCATGTATTCGAGAGAACAGACTTACAGACGGCCAATCCCTTTATGGATTTGGTTTCAAATTTGATACAAATGAACACTTTAGACGTTAAATCTGTGTACTAAATCAATTTTTCTAACTCATTAGGTTTCGCAGTTATTGTGTTCATCTGTACTCGGACTGCCAAATCTGCAGATTTTCTTTAAAAGAATATCGATAAAAATTTGGCGTGAACATCTCATATTAACTGTCGTCTTTCTAGCTCAAAGCGTTTTTGTGTTATATACATACATAGACATAATTTCAATACATAGACATACATAGACATAATTTCAATACATAGACATACATAGACATAATTTCAATACATAGACATAATTTCAATACATAGACATACATGTTTATAGACATACATAGACATAATTTCAATACATAGACATACATGTTTATAGACATACATAGACATAATTTCAATACATAGACATACATGTTTATAGACATACATAGACATAATTTCAATACATAGACATACATGTTTATAGACATACATAGACATAATTTCAAAAATGAATTTTTTGGACACCGGAGGCTTTAAACTATGGGGATTCGTCAAAATGTCAAATTCGATTTTTTTTTTTTACATTACAATAATTTTTTTGTGTGTGCGAGTGTGTACTTCGCACACAAAAAAGTAAAAAGGAGACGCTTTTTTGAGCACGTCTTTGAAATCGAAGTAGATTTCTCCTGATGATTTAATACTAAAAAAAATCTTTTTAAATTGAATGGTTTAATAAGATTACACCGTGTTCGGGATATAGTACTTCTTTCGATTCTATTTCTCGTCTTTAAAAGAAATGTCCAGCGATACCTGCCTGTAACACTGGACATAGTTAAAAGTATTTCTGTTCCGTTGGTCTCTGTCATTATTGGATGAACAAATTTCAAATTCTGGTTTGACGTCAAAAAACTCAAAGGTGTTTCTTGATGCTTAAATTGATTTATCTTTGTGGGAATAAACCTAAGGATGAATAAAAATTAATTACAGGATTTAAACATTCCACTTTTTTAATTTCTTTTTTCTCTTGATTATAGCAAAAGTCCATGAGCTGTGGTCTACAATTTTTATTATTTCACATTTATACTGATTCATGATAGTTTCACTTCATTTTTAGGTTAACTTTTTTTGTATTCGGCATTCTATTTTTTCTGTTAATGCACATCTATCTGTTTCTGTCCTAATTCCGTGATTACTTTTGTTTTAAATGTTTGCGAATGTTATGGATAGAGAACCATACTGCAAGAAAATAAAACTTTTAATGTTACTATATGTTTGAATGTAAGTCATATGACTGACTTTCCGACCCGCCCGAAGGCACACGGATAACGAAAACTGAATGACCGGACCGTCGCAATAGCAATACTGGCGGGAACTGTGGTTGAGTTCTAAGGGCCATCACTGGTCCCAGTACAAACCTTCCTGAAGGAAGTACGTCCCATCATCAATGGGAGGAGCCAGATCACCTACCTTTTTGTGTACCCTCCAAGGTGGCGAGATCCGACCACCATACCGGAAGTATCTCATCCTCATTTTGAGGTGCCCCCTCCCGGGAGGGTTTGCTTGAATGTAAAATGGACTACGAATAAATTATTTTTCTTAAGAGCTCTGATAATGTGCTTGAAATTATCTTTCACGAAAGTCAAAACTTCATGAAATCAAAGAGTAACGAAAAATAAAAAAGTTTGGAAACTTTTGAAACGAGCTCAATAAATTTCGCTTAAATTTGCTTAAATAACATAAATCACAAGGCCGTGAAATTTCAAATGATACACTTCCATCAAAGAAGTGGCATCGATGAAACATCTTTCAATAATTAGAAAAGAGAATGTAAATCACATTATCCAAATTGACTGATTCTTGTCCATCGAGTCTTTCTTAGAATATCAGAGCAAGTTCTCTCTTGAGATCTTCCATCAAACTCCAGAACTTCAAAAGCCATGCGAAGGCAGAATGTTCCGCGATCGAAGCAGGGGGATAACAACACAACTCGAAACCTTTATCGAATCACGTTCAGCAGTTCTCTTTCCATCTCATTATCGATGCTTGTATCGAATCTTGTCTTCTTTGTCTCGTGCACTTTTGGCGGGAAACCGAATCAATTCTGAAGACCGAGTGCTCGCTCCTGGTGGGAGATAAGTTGATCAAAAGTTTCCTCTTAACTGATTGTGCTGCTCTCTCTCTCTCTCTCTCTCTCTTTCTTTTTCGTCAGTTTGTGAGATAAGTTCTGCTTAGTTGACAGAGAGTTAGTTGCCAAGTTGATCTCCATTTTATTATTTTGAGTGAGTTTACTGAAGGCGAGATGCATGTATGTGAGAAGGAATGTGGATTTGAAATCCCTGAATGAGTTTTGAGAGAGTAAATATTTTCTTTATCGAATTTCCCTTGGTTATAAATATTTTCTGAATCGTTCTGAGACGAGTTATAGATATGTAAATATTGAATTAACGGACATAAAAACAAAACAAAAACAACTTCGGTGTAGTTAACGATTCCCATATGGTTTAAATATTTACTCAGATGTTGGGCTGCAGTAATACTGCTTAAAGCCTTTATAACATGAAAAAACACTAGAAATTCATGCAACTATTAAATTGAATCTGATTATTTCTGATACAGAGCTCAATTTAAAGAAACATGAAATTTCATAACATAAAGAAATAAAGAGAAGTTTTGTTCATTTTCGTAATAATATATTGAAAGTAATACTTAATAATCAAAAATATTGTATTTCATTTTTTTGTAAGTTATGTTTTCTCGGAATGTGTGTTTAATTATTTTAAAGTTAGCTTTATTTTACAGCTTTCAGAAGAATGTTGTATTCAAATTAATTTTAGAGTGTTTTATCAGATAATCTGTATTAATCTTATAACATGCAATTGTTTATTTGTGATACTTTGTATTTTATATCTAGTTTCTTATTTTCTGATTTAAATGTATTTATGACGGTCATATACTGGTTGAAACGGTGTCATGATTTAAAAATTAAATTAGCTAATAAGCATAAGAAAAATATTTACTTATTTTTAATCTGAACGATAAATTTTTAATCCAAATGATATTAAAAATATCTATCATAAAATATTTATTTTCCTCATATAAACAATTTTTTTTTTATAATTCAAAAAATTATAATCATGGTTAATATTTTATAAGAAGTTATGCTTTTGATTTTGTGGAGTAATTTATTAAAAAAGAAAAAAAAAATTTACTTGATCTCACAGTAACAATTATTATTGAAATTGTTTTTGACACTTCGATTCTCTTACCAACGCCACAATACTAAAATGACACAACGAATGATGGATTGTTTAAATTATTTTTAGTATTTTCGAAACGTTTTTAGCATTTTGGGATATTTTCTGAATGTTACAATGATTATACTTGTATTTTTTTTAAATTTGTAGAAATACATATAATCATAATTAAAGAAATATAAACACTATCTCCAAAGTTTAAGTTTACAAAAAATTCAAGTTGCACAAGGTTTTATGCGACATGTCTGAAGTTTGAAACAGTTTCTTATTGCATTCTACATTAACACACTATAATTTACGTTAATTTAAATATTGTTGTGTAATTCAGAGATTCCTTATTAAATAACTTGCCATATATTTGTTTTTAACGGCAGAAACTTTTTTTGACTGTTTTGTATATAAAAGTATAAAAATAAGCTTCTCCCATGAATGTCCAAATAATCATTAAAAAGTCTCATAAATCTCCAAAATCATTAAAAAAATTAAATGAATTGCTAAATGAATATTAAAAAGTTCCATGAATCGCTAAATGATAAGTCCCATGAATCGCCAAAAGATCATTAAAAAGTCCCATGAAACGCCAAATGATCATTAAAAAAACGCTAGGCTTATTTGATTAAGATTTTTAATTGGTATCAAGATAGCATTCGGAATTATTTTTATTTATTAATATTGATTTACGCAATCTATTATTGCGTAAATATTTATGTTTATACGTTTAAATTTTATTTATGTTCTACCCTATTTCCTTTTGAGTATTATTATGTTCTTTTTAGAATACACAATCTCAGAGAACCATGTATTAGTCGTTCCCAAAAAAATATGACTACCAATAAATATACTCATTGAATTTCTATCGTAAAGAAAACGCATGTTTATGATTAGTATAATCTGTATTCAGAGCAATACATTAAATGCTCTGCCTCGTTATATCCTAGCGAATTTCGCCTACAAGTAGCCAGTTTTCTACAAAATCGTTCTTAAAGCCTCACCAATAATAATAAAAAAAAGGCGTACTTTGTCGATGAAATTCCATTCCCAACTGCATCATACGCTTCCCTTAACTCGGCTCCAACTATTCATATAGATAGGTCATAAAGCTGTAACGCTTAACTATTTCGTTCGCAAGGATTGGCAACATATTCCTCTTTAGAAAGTGGAAAAAAGTTCAGTTGTACAATGGCAATATAGAAAGCCAGGCTTTAGACTTGTCGCTAATATAAAACGTGCCCCGGATTTCAATGTGGGGGCTCTCTATTTTCAATCCGGTCACGTTCAGTCGTTTGAACGCACAAGATGCTGTGTCTATCAAAATCGTTCTCGCTTCGTACAGCTGAAATTCGAACTTGACTCGCATCGAATTTCCTACCGCACTTTGGGTTCGATGAGACGTCGATGCTCTGGAATATTAATGGCGACGAAAAAGCGTTTTATAATTTTTGCGAACTTCTCATAAGCTTCGTCGGCTCTACTTGGTATTCTTCTGGAGACAGCGATCTATTTGTGGCGATATAAAGTAGATTCATTTCTTTCTTTCTTTTTTTATTTACATTACTTGTATCTAAAGCATGTAGCGGCCCTCTGAAGGTTTCAAAAGTAAGATGATCGCTGGCAATCTCTTTTGGTAGTTCTTTATGTGAGTTATCTTCTGTGATTTGAAAAGAGTTTGAGATGCGTTGCAAGCATAAAACGTATTTTCGAAATTTCTGCACTAACGATTGTTGTAACAACTATGTTTTTTCTTTCTAAGAATCTTTGAGAATCACTCTGGGAATATATAAAAGCATTTAGTTTTTCTAAGTTTGGGAAAATGTTCAAAAAATTTGTAGCTCAAAAAAAGATTTAGGTTGCATAGTTAAAGATATGATAGATTAGTTCGAGGAAAATATTCAATCATATTGGCGCTATATACATTTATCAAAATGTTGCAATATTCAAATCTTTTATTAATTATTCAATGAAGTATTGTTTTTTGTTATATCAAAAATATTATATTAGGCAGATCTTTAGTTATTAGTCAAAATACAAATAGCCAAAATTCCATTATAGAATGAATTTTTTATTTAATTTTCTGATTTTTTTTAGAGCCTCGAAGTTTTGGAAATAATGAAATGCCCGAATTCCTTTTAGAAATAAAGAAAGTTACCTTAACTGCTGAAAAACAGATATGACAGCTCGTATTCTCACGAGAATGGTATACAAAAGAAATCTCTGTTTATTCGATGTTTATTTGGAGAATTTTTGTTAGCAATTTGGTTCGACTTTCTTTCTATAATATCCACTCATTTTGACATAATGAAGAGATAGGAGAAAATATCTGAGGCATAATAGGGCGATCGTCGTATAATTTTGTTTGGGAGTTTCGGCTGCTTCAGTATTTAAAAAAAAAATTGATTATTTTTTGCCCTATCTGATTTAAATTTAATTCACCAGGATGTGAAATCCATCCAGAGGATGAAGAACCAAAAACATATTATGAAGCAAAATTGTTTCATAGAAACAAGTAGTGTCGCCTATATTTTTCAACAGACATTTAATAAGGCTTCAACAAATCAAATGGAAGATCTCGTCTTAGAAGTCTTTATGTGAAGTTGCTGCTATAATGACCATGTGTCAGAAGGTCGCGGGTTCTGTTTCGCATCTGTATGAGTTTTATTGTGACGCGCTCCACACAACGACTTCAATTATCATCAGATGACATCATCTTTTTTCTTAAGAATGATTTAATATCGGTTTAAACATTTGAAAACTGATTTTTCGATCCCGTCTGGCGCACTTTCACGACGATTAAAGTGTAATTAACTTACGAGTCTATTGGAAAATCCACAGCATTTTCTATTAACTGATTATCCTTGTGTTTTAGGTATTGGATTAACATCTTGGATTGGATTGACATCATTAAAACTCTTGAATAATACAATATGGAATGCAACTTTTTAGAATTCACCTCTTTATGGGTTCCACAATCTCTGTATGATATTTGGTTTTATTCCGTTCAATAGCTGCTGATACCTTCAAATAAGTAAAGTTATTTCATGGTCTCCCTGTATGGTACTGCACTCAAATAATTCTCATGTGGTTTATATTCCTGTATTGATATGCAAGCTTTATGTCAGATTACAAAGCATTTTAGAAATGATAGAAATTAGGCTCTAATGATAATAATTACGATTTAAAATTTCCTTTGCATTTTTCATCGCTTACTTTTTCAATAACTTCTCCAATAAAATTTTAATTCATTTACTTAATAAGATAATCGAAAAATTATCTTTTAAATCTGCACATAAAGGTTATCGATATCTGTTACTGCACTCAAATAATTCTCATGTGGTTTATATTCCTGTATTGATATGCAAGCTTTATGTCAGATTACAAAGCATTTTAGAAATGATAGAAATTAGGCTCTAATGATAATAATTACGATTTAAAATTTCCTTTGCATTTTTCATCGCTTACTTTTTCGATAACTTCTCCAATTAAACTTTAATTAATTTACTTAATAAGATAGTCGAAAAATTATCTTTTAAATCTGCACATAAAGGTTATCGATATCTGTTAAAGAGTCGACCATGCCATTTAAAATAGCTTTAAATTCATTAGAACTCGACTACTTTGCGCGAATGTACTACTTTCAAAACATTTCCTTACTAAGCAAAACAATCATATCGCTCCCCGCTATCTATTTAAATGTTCCATTTTCTACTTTAGAATCCCTCGTTGGTTAATTGCAGTTTTCCGCACGCTTGCATCCCCTCGAATTCATTCCGGCAGCTACGTGCAATTAGCCCTTCAAAACTAACCAGGACCATTACCGTCGCAGTCCAGCCCTTAAGTAGGCCAACTGACCACAGGGCTAGCTATCATGGATATTTAAAGCGAAGGGGGGGGGGGACTTTGGCACGCATCTCTATCGACCGAGGGGGGGGGAGGTATTCAGAAAGGGATGTGTAATGAGTGGTTGTTCGCCGCGAAGAAAATGGGCCTGTTCGCATTTGTCAATCCTTGGGCGCACCCCTTTCTGTTATTGGAGGGTTGTTAACGTCCGCAGAAGATGATTGCGTAAGGTCGAGTTGTATTTCGAGATGAATTTGTCTTTCGTGCCACGTTGCAGTTCTCATCGCTGCAATTACACCCGGGTGATACTAAGGGGAGGGTAATAATCGGGCCCGAAAATGAGAATCGAACTGCTGACAGCTCTAATGAAGAGTTTCCAGGAAATTAAGCCTCATTTTCACATTCGGTAATAGTGTATATGTATAATGACAACCGAAAGAAAGTGCAATTTTGTCATATGATACGAAAAGAGGACAATAGTGTTAGAGCAGATGATACCTATTGAATTTTGGCACTTGTTCCATAATTACGTTCTGAAAAGCATTGGAAATTCAGAGGGGTTTAAAATGAACAGGATCACACAAAACGTTTTATGTATTTTTCACTTCAAGATTCCAAGTCTGGCACTTTTGGACGATTTTATTACAAGACGGAGTGATATGCAATAGAATGAGCGCTTTTCCGAAATCTTTTATTAGGTCTTGATTTTGCCTCTCATTCCGGTAGGCGAATTTTCTTCCATTCACCCCTCCCCCCCCCCCCTTATTTTGTCGAGTAAACACTTCCCAGTTCATGCGGAAAAGCGCTGAGGGGGGTTCGTCAAATGTCATACAAAATTACACTGGAGGAAAAATTGAGAATTAAAAAAATTTGCACAAAAACCAAAAAAGGAAGTTTACAAAAATTGAAAATGTAATAAAGTTTTATAATTTGATGCACCGTTTCATGCTGGGCATTATTCACAAGTAACGCGTTCAATTTTTTTAATGATAAATTTCTTATTGCTTTCTTAAATTTATACTTTATATTGATAGTACAGTCATCGAGTGACACTACACTTGACTGAGTGACTTAAAAAATTATTCATTTTACAATTGTTTTGGATAAAGTCACTGGAGCTCTTTTAACTAACAAAAACAATTCAGTGATTAAAATCTTGTTTTTAAAATAATTTTTTAGCTCTATCTTTAAATTTACCCAAATAGGTGACAATTATTGACAATATTTTAATAATATTACACTTGGAAGTTCAAGGAATCGAAGAAAAATTGGAATTACCGGAGAATTTCAATTAAAAATTTTCGAATTAGTTAATTACACTGATTTTAGTATACTTAGCATAGTAGTATCATAGACTGATTTAAATTTAGTATGATAGATTGTACTATATTCTAATCTACTTCAATATAACTAGATTAGTATTTAGTATAGTAGACAGATTTAATTTTATAAAGTTAAAATTGACTGCATAAAATGAGAATTGAAATCCTATTTATTCTAAAAAAATTCAACAATTGAAATATTTATCTGTGCCACATTTTGGATTAGATCCGCCATACGTGAATGTCTGTCTATGGAAACACCATGTATGTGTAAACGCGATAAACTGAAAACGCAGCTATGTCAAATTGAAACTTGATATTTGGATTTAACTTCATAAACCCAAATATCATTGTCGCCAAAATTGTGGCCCTATCAGTCAAGACGATGTCCAAATTGCATATCTAGATTCTGTTCACTACAAAGCAAATCTAAAACATAACGCGCCATTTCGTAGAAATAGCGAGAAATTAAAGAGATCTTTTACTTTTTAATAACGATAATAAAATTGTAAATTAGACTCTTAGGCCTCATTATTATGAAATTTAATTATAATACACTTCTTATAATTCTATGTCTTATTTTTATGTTTGTCCTTGATGTGAGACTGCAGCATTTAAAAATAAAGAAGACTATTTTCTGGAACTGTTATTTTTAGCTTCAGTTTCAACCTTGAAAATTTTATTTAGATTCAGCACCATTACATGTAAATAAGTCTCATCTTCCTCTTTTGTCAAGTGGTTGGCTTAGGTTACTTTTGCGATATCAGTTAATATTACACGCCATGCTTTGCATTAGTAACTTTTTAATTAAGATGGAAATGAAAAAAAAGATACGGTTTTTCTCGAAACTTTGAAATTTATTTTTAATAATTTGTCCATGGTCGTCTGTCTTAACTATTTATATTACCCACATGTGCTTTGATAGTCACGGTGCATCCGTCTTGTCTGGAAGGAAAAGAAAGTAGACTTAATTTATATGAAAGTGTGCTGCCTTTGTAATATGGTTATGAATCAAAATTAAGGTGACTTATGCAAAGGTAGACATCTTTTAACTGCATAACCATACTAATAATCAAGTAGAAAAAAGATAAAAATAATATTATTGTATTTTGTGTTATTTTTATTAATACTTTTTCTGAAGATATTTCAGTGATCATTCTTGATTTTAGTTTATTTATCATCATACATCATCATATAATAAATATACTAACATGATAATTAATACTCGAATAAATACTAATTCATTCAAGTTTTATAAATATATTAAATAATTATTGTAAAATTATCATCAAAAGAGGCCAATGTTAACTTAAAGATTAAATCATTAAATATTTAGGGACTTAGTTGATTTTTCATAGTTTGAAATTTCTTTAATATTTCTTTTTAATTCATGCAAAGACTAGGTCTTCTGTGCAACTCTGTATTTATTGCTTGACTGCGCCATCTGGTATGGGAATTTGAAATTAGAGAGATGTACTATTTTACGTTTGAAGTCTGCTACAAAATAACATGAGCAGTATGAAAATTTCAATTAATTATATGATCCTTTAATAGTTTATATATTTTTGTATTAAAATATTAATTACTGCTATTTATTGATTATTATTTTTATTGTTATATCAGAAAGTATAGAATTTTAAATTGAATTATTATTTGATAAATTGTGATGCATTTGAATCTCATTTTGAATAGTAAACTGCAAACAAATAAAAATAAATCACCAAGGATATCAATTTTTTAGCTATTTACATATTTAATATTGTTTGTATTTATTATTGGATGTTTATAAATGAAATAAAGCTCGAAACATGCTCTGCAACTATGATGCTTTGGTGGCTGGATTGAAAACTAAAATGTAATTACATATCTAGAATTTCTTTTTGTGAAGATAAGAGCTAAAATTTAATTTCGCATCTTGCGTCACAACAAAAAATTATTTCCCTTGAAGGTTGCTAGAAAAAAATGTAACTGAAAATTATTCTAAAATTTTCTCATGACGTTTTTAATAATAATGTTCAGTTAATAAAAATAGTAGAAAGAAATTTCACAACACCCAGGCTTGTTTCATAAGACGAATGTAAAAGTAAAAGAAAAAAAAAAAAAAAAACACTTAAAGGATAAATTGCTGTTTGTTATGTTGACATTTTTTTTTTTTTTTCAAAAACATCTCTGAGTATATTTGAATAATTAATACTTCAGAATTCGCTTTGGATTTTGTGCCTAATAAAAACAGACACAAATACTTATTTTCCAAATATTAAAATAAATTCCAAAAGTGAGGAATTTCACTTTTTTTTTAAAGTCTTTTTTACAGTGTTTTATTTTCCAATATTATTTTAGGACAATTTCAAAGGTGTTCTTCAAAATACCTGAATATTTTTGTCAAGTAAAAAGGAAAAAAAAAAAGAATATAAAAGAGGTTGAATATATGCATTCTCATTTAGTTGGAAGTTTAAGAAAAATCACGTATATGAAAACAAATTCCACCTTAACTGGTGAAAAAGAAAAAAGTAGGGAAAAAAAAAGTATTCTTTCGGAGTTAATCTAAATTTCAAATCAGAAGTTTTCTACCGAGATACCAAACGATATTTCATATCTTTTGTTTTTATTTTAATTTTTTTTTTATCTCACATCCGACGACAAATGTTGAAACAAGAGTTGCCACCTTTCTGTTTCTAAAATAAGTAAAAAATAGCTGGCTTATTTTTTTTATATTTTATTTTACTTCCCATTTTATTTTTGTTAGTTCCTTTTGACGAACGTAGCTTCAGTTTCCTCGCCGTAAAAGTTTTGATTTATTGACGAAATCTCCGCTAAAATGTAATCATCTTAACTCTACGGTTTACAAACTAAATTTTTTTTTTGTATGTTTTCACTTCTGCTGTAGTTTGGAGATACTGATTTTGTTATACTTTTTCTCTTTTGTTTTATCTTCCTTTCGCTTTCCTCAATTGGAATTTTTTCCCCTTTGTCTACAAGAAGAAAAAAAAAAAGACAGAGAAGAAACGTTCTCCCTTATTTAGAAATCTTTTGAAGCGTGTACTTTCTTTAGTTGAAACAACTTTTTTAAAATTTTGTTCCGAGTCCTACAACTGAAATTTTGTTAAAGAATCAATAAGGGGGATTTTTTAATTTTGTTTGTACTTCAAGAAATCTTCTTTATGTTTACGTATACATTCTATGAAAAGGAGACGGCAATTCAGAAATCGTCTTAAAATTGATCCTGCAAAAGTGTATAAAATTGTGAATCTGATACGAGCAATTTATTTTGTTTACGAGTACAGACGACTGTACTCGTACTTTTACTGTACGAGTTTTTTTTATTTTTTATTATTATTATTATTTATTAAGTATTCTTAGTATCTGTCTTCTCATGAAATAAATCACATAAAATAAAATGAAATGTATTATTTTTGTTGAAATTTATTATTAGTTTGTTTCTATCTCCTCAAAATCGTCATTCAAAACGTGCGGCAATAACTTTATGTGCATTTTTTGAACTTTTGTTAGAATTCTCATTTCTTTTTTTCTTTAAAAAATTTGAATTTCTTTTACATACCGTATTAGAAAAGATAATGATTATTCGGTTTAGACCGTCGCAACTTACTAAATTATAATAATTTTTATTTTAGATAGTGGCGGTATTAAAATAAATGCCCTTGGCATAATACATTTTTTCCTCACCTCTGATCATCATCGAGGACTTAGTGAGTGTAAATGACATATTATTTTTCGGCTGTTGGTCATATTTCACTTTAAAAGCATTAAGTGTACCAAGTGTCTCCATGGTGTTACGTGACTAGCTTTAGGGTGCTCTACTAAGCTATATTGTAGCAATTCTTAAGGAATACACGTGCACACTTTGTGGGTTTAAATTGTTATTACACGTCTCTAACTTCAGAATGTTCTGCTAAACTTCAAAGTAAAATTTCTTAAGGGGCACACCTTGCCTGGATTTAAATGTTATTGGCTAGTTTTAAAATTTGTGAACACAGAAGTTATTAACCCTATTTAACTTTTAATATTTTTAATGTTCTATTTCGAAAATAATTATATGATACTCCTAAAAAAATATTTTCTTTTATGTTGATTTCCAAAGTGACGGATAACGTCAAAAGTAGAAAATTAACAAACAGATGAAGTTGACCTTGGTGGTTTGCAGTTAGGATAAATGCAAGACTCTAGACTTGTTTTTGGCATTGATTTCAAATTTATTACTCTAATTCATTAGTCCATTGGAGCAAATGTCATTTCGATGGTATCGGCGCAGGCGTCATCCTTATCATCTGATTGCTGTTCAGATATATGAAATCGCCTCCAAATACCCCTTGTATTACTTCGAAAAGGAAGTAAATATAATAATCAAAATTTAAGTGTCTCTCTCCCAGTACAATTACTCCAAATATTGGTTAAAATTTTGTATGTTATTTTTACACCCTAAATATAGAGATTCTACATATTTGAAGTCCGCCTGTCCGTTTATTCGTTTACTCGCATGTGAGCATTGTAATTAAAAAAACCCAGCGAGAAGTAATTTTTTCTAAACTTCCTCGCATAATTCTAAAACAAGTGTTATTCTTTTATTCTTCAAAATTTTTTGGACGCGACGGCCTTGACGAACTGCTTTAATTAACAATAGTCATGAAATATTGATTTTTGGTATGAATATAGCATTTTTACTAAATCTAGCGTGTGATCTTGGTTTTTTTATTTTGGCTTTAAGCCTTGTTATGCGGTTAATGCGCAAGTAAATACAGGAAATCATATTTTTTACGCCTTTTTTCCCAACCAATTGAAGCTAAATTTTGACTACAATTTTGGTCAAAAGAGTAATACCAACTTTCATTTATTTAAATTATTACGTTTTTGAGTTACCTTATTTAGATGTATGCAAAATTATAGACAGACAGATAATCGATGTCTAATGGATTTGGTTCCAAATTTGATAAGAATTGTGGTGAACCTTATAAGCCAGATAACAGCTACGAAACACGAGTAATTACTTTTGTCTTGCGGTCTTGTTACTCGGCTGCGAAACACAGGGTCCCATGTTCTATCCTCGCACATAATAATCCGCTACAATAGTGATCTCGGACGATGAACCTTCAACCTTCGTACAGCTGTTATGGCGCCATCTACCTACAGCAACCCAAAGTCGTCAGTGACGCAGCAGCAACCACTCACCCACACACGCTCGCCATAACGCTTGGTGGTACTCAAATGCTCAAATGGGTATAGGCACATTAGACTCAACAGCTAATACATCACCACTTAACAGCCATATCGTTCGTCTCACCTCCGACTCACTGGAGGGAGAGTATTGTGGTGAACCTTCTAAGCCAGATAACAGCTACGAAAAGCGAGTAATTACTTTTATCTTGTAGTCTTGTTACTCGGTTGCGAACCACAAGGAGACCAGGTTCTATCATAACAATCCGCTACAGAATCTTCAATATAGGTATTAAACTAAATTTTATCTGTTTAACTCGTACGGTCTCGTACTATACTTTCTCTCAATGGATTTCATTGTAAATTTGATAAAAATCTGGTAGTTTGGTGTAGCGAACACATAGTAAATTTCAACCAACTAGCTCAATTGTATCACAGACAGACACAATTCCAAAAATGTGTTTTTCTCAAATTCGGGGAAGTTAGAAACACGTAGACTTAAATATAGCTATAAATAAATAAAGATATCACGATATATCGAAAAATATTGATATCTGTTGGACGATATGTCACGATGATGAAGTTCGATCATCGTCCAGCCCTAGTTCACAATGGCCCTCATCAAATTTTGGACCTGTTCGTTCAAAGAAAAGATGTCCTATTTGCAGACTAGATACATTTCTATTTAGAACGAAACACCCCTTCTTGCTGAGACTAAAATAATAACCTTCATTTAAAAATTTCTTTCAGAAACTAAATCAGTATTGCGATAAGAGGCGAAACGTTAGCACAGTTATTTATTTTTCTTTTAAGCCTTTTACTCTACATCGCGGGCTTTTAAAATAACTGAGAAATAAAAGTGCGAATCGGGAAATAACAGATAAAAATACACTTTGCAGTTTTGCTATCTGAATTTTAAATACGATACATTTATCGCTTTGTGCAGCAATAAAATACATTTTTTTATCGGGAAAAATAGTGCGAAGCTCTGTCATAAACCCCTTTTCAAAGTGCGAAAATGCGTTGTTCGAGCTGTAAAAAAGGGAATAAAAAGTAAGGCTGCGTGTGTGCTGATGTCCCGCATAAAATGTGAATGGGCTATTTCCCATTGCGAAGCAAAGATCGGGAAACTCAACCCAACGCAGTTATTTTTAGTCGTCTCGACTTTGAGGCTCCTATTTTGCATTTCAACCACTAGACCAGCGTGTATGGTGAAGTTGTTCAAATTTACTAAAAAAAAAAATGCTTCTTTTACGAAAAAAAAATTTAATAAGGAAATTAATAGTAAATACATTTACTTTTCTTCTTCTCTTTTCCTCTTTTATAAATGGAATTTTTTTAATTTTAAAAATTTTCTTTTTTTTTTATAAATTGTATTCAAGGGTAGGACGTATATAATTTCCTAAAAAAACTCTGGATAGTTAGACACTTTTATAAAAGCGCTAGTCATTGTAGCCTATATTATGAAGAAATTGAAACACATGAAAGGTAACATGAGAATTTACTATAAATTTATTAGAATTAAACATACATTATAAATATGTTTTAAATTTCATGTTGCTTAGAGTATTAATATATTTTAGAGTAAAAAGGCTTTTTTGTAAGAAAAATAAGGAAGAAAGGCCTTTTTTTTTTGGAAAATAGGCAAAAAAGAAGTATAAATAAAAAAAAAATCTTCTAGTTTAGATACTTACCAAATGATTGGCTTAAAATTTCGCAGATAACTTAAAAAAACAAATTATGTAGCTCCTGATATAAAACTTAAGCTTTATTTCTAATCATTCTTCAAATATTGGGGTTCAACTGATGAACAACTTGAAATTTTCATTTTTTTTATATTATAAATTAATAATCAACCATAAAATATTTCTAAATGAATGATTATTTATTTTCTAGTTCAGGAACATAAATATTATTATATCAAATTTGAACAAAAAAAAATATGCATTAGATTTTAATTTGTGGTTTTTGGTACAAAAATTCTGTCAAAGATTAGAATTTGACAAAATAGCATTTAAAGATGTAAAATATCATTAAAAAGTATGCAATGCAAATATAAATAAATTTAATATAAAAATCAGTGCAAATTCTTCAAAGAATAGACATAGAAGGAAAATTCTAACAATTTTATTAAGAAATCTGTTCTAACATTAAGAATATAAAATTAAAAAAAAAAATTAATAATTTTGCAAAAAAAATCGACTTTTTTAACGTAATCTACCTTTCTTAAGTTTAATTTATAAACATACGATACATATATCAATGAATCGAATACTTTGCACTATAAATTTGATATTAAAAATTAATACACGAAATAACTGCAAACTCAAAAAGAAGAATAAAAATATAGTTATTTTAAAAGCAAATTTTATTGCAAAGAAAAAAAAAAAAAAAACTTCAGAATATATATTGGCATAAATTAAAGTCATGAATGAAAGATTCCGTTTTATTCATATTTAACAATATCTATATCAGATTGGCTCAATTTCGCTTGTATTTTTTTGCACGCTTTTGGTACGATTCTTGTCTTATATAGAAAATCCTAACTTCTAGTGCGTTGGGGACGATATTACAGTCTAACTGCCAACGAAGATGAAAGATGATTTTTAAATCTAGAATCTGTTCGATGTCTTTGTTTGATACTGAAGTCATAGAGATCTACCATAACTTCACTTGGCAGAGATCAAAACAGCCATCCAGATTGCAGAAATCATAATTTTGAAATATTAAAATATCATATTTTGATATTTTAAAATAGATAGAATTAAAATGTGGATATAACAGAAAAATACTAAATAAATTTAACTGCGCATGAAATACTATAAAAAATAATTTTCTGCTAAATCTATGGAACTTCAAAGTTTTGGAATTCACAGTTGATTCCCTTCATTGTGCCATTTGCTGCAATTTTGCGGCTGCAAAAATTTTATTAAATTTAGAATTTTTAAAGAAGATAATGTTTGTTTTATAGGGGAGGCTAAGGGATAGTATTTTTGCCCTTGCATGTATCATATTTAATCATTGATAAAATATTTTAATTTTAGCACAATATCCTATTTTTGTGCAATATATTTGTAATGAGTAACATTTTGACTCATCAATGTACAGTGTGCCATTATCCAATATCAGTTTGCTACATTCAAAAAGAACGGTTCACATTTATAATCCTCAATGCATTTAATTTTTTTTGGCATTATTCTAAAGGTCATCTTTCATAAAGTACTGTATTCTCATTTTTTAAACCTTTTTATAAGCGATTGGATTCTGCTGTCGACTCAGAATAATTTTCTTCCATCTGTTTTAAAGCCTGTACAAGTATTTAAAACTAATTTAAACAAATTTATGTCCCATGACGAGATTTTTAAACAACCTTTTAAGATAGGACATTTAGTTTGGATCCTGCACAATCACACGCCATGCATTTGACGCAGCTGAATCAAAAATGGTTTTTACGCTACTAAACTATCCAAACCAATCCAATCCACTCAAAGTCCAAATAATTCTCACGCTATTTTAAATCGCGGCCAACACATGCGTTATGGGTGACTCAGATTGATAAAGAACGGCGTTGAAAACCACTCGGATGGTGAAATTTATATCTCGACAGCTAGAACCACAACCAGTGTGCCTGAGAGGATGGGAAAGAACATTCTTCTCACCACCATCCGCGTGAAACGCATCCGGCACATTTAAACCAAACTACGCCCATAACGAGACAGTTTTGACATGTAACCGTATCTAGAACCATCGCCATAAATAAAACCTTTCAAGGACTTACGCAATGATTTTTTTTCACTCGCTTTATAAACGCGGTTGTATTTCAGTGCATGGCTTTGCTGACAGACCTGTTCTATTAGCCGTGGTTCGTTACTAAGTATCAGGCAGACTGAAAAAGCAAGTCCTTATAATGAGGGTTATGGGCATAGTTTGGAAGTCCAAATAGTGCGGATGAAACCGTGAACTTAAATCACTCTGTAATGGGTTTTGCAAATTGGACTTATTTTGGCCTTCCTGATTATGCGTATCGAAATGTATCCGTCTTCATTGCTGCTTCGGCATATTTATGGTCACTGTCTTAAGTATGTCCTTAATGATTATGGTAATTTGGCATCATTTGGCTTCGAGGATCTGAAGAATTAAGTTCCTTCGGTAGCAGTTGAGAGAAATAAATTGTTATAAACTGCTGAGGTGTTAATAATGAAGACAATCATCAGTCGACTGCTAAAGATTTAAATGGGAAAGTGTATTACTATTATTTTATTATTTTTTTTACATATAATTACAGATAATGGCCGTCTGGTTATTTTCACACATGGGTGAACAAGTCCTTGGTAGCAGCTAAAGTTTAGATAAGTAAATTGCTCATCAGTCGAAAACTATAAAGCTGTGATTTTATTATGCATAATTCATGGCGACTTAATTATTTGGCGCGAAAACCGGGGAAGGTTGATGAGGAGAATGGAATTGAAGACGAAAGATAAGCTTATTTTTGTAAATATAACGAATAAAGGCATAAGTGTATTAACTCTTTGTGCCACAATTTATGAATACATTGTTCTGAAAGAGAATATTTGATTAGATTACCTTTTCTTTTCTTTCTCTTAATTAAAGTAAGAAAGAGGTAACCTAACGTAATAGGTGACCACTACTTTTATATTTCTTGAGTATGGTAAAAAAAGATAATGCAACAGATCGTTCTCTTAACTATGATAAAGAAGAGGCCATCTTAACTAGACAGATGGCCGGTACAATTAGATAGGTGTAAACCACAAACGAATTACAAATTACATTTCAATTAATGTGTTAAAATGCAACACAATTGCTATTTCCAGGCAAATATTTCGTGGTTCGTAGTTTCACTGGTTAGCCTACAAATCCCGGCCAGAAACAATTTGAAGCTAAATTGGCCACATTTTCTGCCAGTCGCATTATTGCATGAATTTTGAAAATTCGAAAACTTAAAGGTCATTTAAAATATTAATGTTTTATAGAAACCCTTTGAATATCCTTTTATTACTGAATTTTGCGATTTGTCTAAAGATAGCTGATATTGGATTATTACTGTAAACTGTTGACATAATATGCACTAATCTCATGAAAGTGATTTAATCTTCAGTTAGTGTGAGAAATTAATTTAAAAAATGTAAGATTTCTTTGTAATTTAAGAAAAGCAAATTTATAATTATTGATGAAAAAAAAAAAAAAAAGAATAAACTTTGTTGTGTTCAAGCTATGTAGTTAATCAGGGTACAATAGCCACTGATTATCCGAGCCATTCGGTAGCAATTCTGAACGCGTAGGTAAAAGCATTTCCTTGCTGTAACTGCCAAAATCTGGCGGAATGTATATTGGAATGAATAAGTGTAGGTGAACTGACAGGATGTTTACTTACCTATCACTTGTTAGAATCATCTCTCGATATATCAAGGGCTCCATATGGCGCAAATGCAGTTGGCTTCACCAGAATGCACTTGGCTTCATTTAAAGCTTCAGCAGATTGAAACATCTCTTGACATCTCTTGTTGAAAAGTCCATGGATTCATGAGATTGTCTTCATAACCATACACATTCATACAACCGATACATATGGAAACAGATTCGTCAGATAAAACTAAGTATTTGGATTCATCAACAGTCCAATAGCGGCGGTTCCAGGCAAAGTGTAAAGTTTTATAACGTGCAGTCAAAATGGCACAGGAGTAAGCAGTAGATTCCAAGCACCCATTTCAATGATGGTCTGTTGAATTGTTCGCATGCTGATATTTTCTGATGACCCAGCATTGAAAACCGTGGCAGTTTGAGGAAGTGTTGCCTGTTTATCTCGTTTAAATTGTACAAAAGATAATGAAAATGTGAAATTGCGTTTTTATTTTCATCTTTTATGAGTGTAATTGGTTGTATAAAAGAATTTTTATGATATCTGTAGCGGATTGGTATGAGCGAGGATAGAACCTGGGACCTTGTGGTTCGCAGCCGAATAACATGACCACAATACAAAAGCAATTCCCCCAAAAGCTTATAAACTGGCTTATAAGCTTTCACCACATATCTTTATTAATTTACTCAAATTTTTTCATTGATATTAGGATGGCCCTACCACTTGCTTACATTTAAACAGCTACAGTATAACACAGTTCCATTTTTCTAAAAGTGCGGAGTTTTAAAATACTCCATGTACATCATATTTTTAATTGCAGCCCTGAAATTATTCTGTTATGTTGTATAAATACATAATAATATAATTTTTCATAAATAGATCACTTATGAATCTAAGAATTTTTTATTGAAGACCTTGAGCAATATTACTATAATGACTTTTTTTAAAGAAATTTTTCTCCTAACTTACATAACAAGAAACGAATCATGTCCTCACTATCATCGTAATACAACAGCATATCTTGAAGAGAATGATACAAACAGATGACTTGGACTAAGATGTTCCTTAAAGCACTTTCCCCAGGTCTGACGCCATTGTACTTTTATCTCAGAAATCTACTAATGAAATATCTTATAAAGAATATTCTAGAAAAGATATCTATCTCTACCTAAAGCATAGTTATTAATAATATCCTGGAAAGGATATCTATCTCTATCTAAAGGATATCTTAGAAATGAAATCATTGCTATAAAACCGTTGACACTTGAAAGGGCTTGAAAGCATCAATAATTAAAAGAATTAAAAATTTCAAGAATTAAAAGCCGCAATTGAGAAAGAATATGCCGCTGCATCAAATGAAATGTTTGTTGAAGTTTGTGAATCAGTATCCCATCGTTATCATCAATGTACTGATCAGAATGTCAATAATTTTGAACATCTGCTACAGGAGGAAAAGCAATGCATTTTGTATAGGTTATTTCCAATTTAAATATTAAAATAGACGTGAAAAATACCTAAAATTATGATCTTAGAAATTGCGTATGCATTTTTTAGAACACCATGTATTGTTGCTTCAAGTTATATATATTGGTTGGATAGCATAAAAATTGGGAAGAAATTGGAAAATTTAAACTCTCGAGTTTCGCATTCTTGGAATGAATAAACCATAGTAATAAATAACAAATAAAAAAAATAACATCAGAAATATGCGTTTGTATAGATTCTTTGCGATTTAAATATTAAATACATGCGATTACAACCTAAAGTTATGATCGTTGAAATCGTGCATGCAGTTTTGGAAGGACGTGTATTGTTGTTCTTATCGTTATATATATTGGTTCGATAGCAGAGATTGTTGTCGACCACATTTAAACTCTCGAGTTTCGCATTCTTGGAATGAATAAACCATAGTAATAAATAACAAATAAAAAAAATAACATCAGAAATATGCGTTTGTATAGATTCTTTGCGATTTAAATATTAAATACATGCGATTACAACCTAAAGTTATGATCGTTGAAATCGTGCATGCAGTTTTGGAAGGACGTGTATTGTTGTTCTTATCGTTATATATATTGGTTCGATAGCAGAGATTGTTATCGACCACATTTAAACTCTCGAGTTTCGCATTCTTGGAATGAATAAACCATAGTAATAAATAACAAATAAAAAAAATAACATCAGAAATATGCGTTTGTATAGATTCTTTGCGATTTAAATATTAAATACATGCGATTACAACCTAAAGTTATGATCGTTGAAATCGTGCATGCAGTTTTGGAAGGACGTGTATTGTTGTTCTTATCGATATATATATTGGTTCGATAGCAGAGATTGTTGTCGACCACATTTAAACTCTCGAGTTTCGCATTCTTGGAATGAATAAACCATAGTAATAAATAACAAATAAAAAAAATAACATCAGAAATATGCGTTTGTATAGATTCTTTGCGATTTAAATATTAAATACATGCGATTGCAACCTAAAGTTATGATCGTTGAAAGCGTGCATGCAGTTTTGGAAGGACGTGTATTGTTGTTCTTATCGTTATATATATTGGTTCGATAGCAGAGATTGTTGTCGACCACATTTAAACTCTCGAGTTTCGCATTCTTGGAATGAATAAACCATAGTAATAAATAACAAATTAAAAAAATAACCATTAAAATAACCTCGCGAAAAATATGCGCAGCCGATGCTCGCAAGCGCGTGAGAGAATGCTCGCGCCAGCATCGCCTTCATAAACCTGTCTGTAGGCGCGATAAGCGAGCAGCCCCATTTGTTGGAGCTGATGAAATGAAGTTGCGTCCTGATGCCTCTGGCGCCTGCATTACACTGTCTTCTCCTTCATTATTTATATTATTGTTATTACAGGCCTGGGCTTAATGACGGCACGCATCAGGAAAAACCATCCATTACTATTACGTGTGTAGTTTTTTCCATTCCTTCGTAATTTCACCCCCCTGTGACGATGTGATGGATAACTGACGAGATATCGAGGGTATCATCGGATAATCGTAATAAATATTAAATTCCTTCCTGCGCTCTTTTGGATGATGAATGACATCCAGTTATGAAAATCCGTGAGCCGGAGCTGCTGGATGGATGGCTGGGTGGTGAAATCTTCGGACCGCTCTTTTTTTTAAAACTGAAGTTTTTCAATATTTTTTAAAAATTATATGTCTAGGTTATTAATGAGTATGGGATTTTTTTTTCTTCTTGAAATTCTTTAGCGAAAACTGGCAGGGTGGAATTTGTAAAAATTTGAATGGTATTAAAAATTCTTAGGAATTATAGTGTTTGAAATGGAATTAGAAACTAATGGTATGTATGTATGGATATTTTGCTAAAAAATATTAAAAATAGATGCTAACTTCTTATCTGAAATATTGTAGGTGTGCTAATGTTTTGAGATTTATTAATCACGTTTTTTGACCAGCTGCTTTTGCCGACAAGTCGGTTCTAGAGAATTAATGATTACTAAAATGTTCAATTAAACATCTTATGTAACATGTATTATTTTCTAAACATATAGTAGAAAACGACATAATTTCATTTAAATTTTGGTTAGTTAAAATTGCAATCAGAAAAAAGAAAAAGAAATTCGCATTCCCGCTCTGCAAACTGTACATGATCCAAGTTTGGAAGTCCCAGGTAAAACGGTCGTCATTGCAAAGCGCTAACGCGTACACACACACACACACACACACACACACACACACACACACACACACACACACACATAGAGGCCGCTGTGGCCTGGTGGTAAGGTATCGGCTTTGTGAGCCTTAGGGTTTCAGGTTCGAGACCTGATTCCACCCATAAACCGTCGTGTAAGGGGGTCTGTTGTACGTTAAATCCGTCATGCCAAACGTCCTCTCGCTGGTATGGTGTGGTGTGGAGAGGGGGGTGCCAGGTCAGGTGGCGTCCTCGTCATCTGACCGCGGCGATGACGCGTCAAAATGACGAGGTTCGTCCCAAAATAGCCCTGGTGTTGCTTTACAGCGGGACGTTAATATAACTACACACACACACACACACACACACACACACACACACACACACACACACACACACACACACACACACACACACACACACACACACACACACACACACACACACACACACGAGAGTGAGTGAGAGACAGGGTTAGTTATATTAATTTCCTATTTTAAAGCAACACTAGGGCTGTTTGGGACGGATCTCGCGATTTTAAACCACAGTCAGATGATGAGGATGACTCTTTAGTTGACATGCCCCTCATTAAACTTCCACGATACAATACCATGAGGACATTTGACCCCCGACGCATTTAACGTGTAACAGACCCGCTTACATGACAGTTCTTGGAGGAATCGCGTCTCGAATCTGGCACTCTCCAGAGAGAAAGATAGAGAACACATTCATCATCATTATAAGTACAGAAAATGATAAGTAATGATAATAAGCTTACAAAATATATATATATATTTAATACTTTTGTAACTCGCTTATGTAATAGCGGAGTAATTGAAATAATGAAAAGTGCTGCGAAATTTATTTAAAAGTAATTTGGAAACTTTTATTAAAATTGTAGGAAAATTAAACGGAAATAAATTTGGTATAAAATATACTAATTTATTAAACTTGCATGAAACTTATTAAACTTACATGAAAATCTTTTCTTTTTTTTTTTTTTTGCGAGATTATACTGAGAATTATTTAGGAAGAATTTGTAATTAGTATTTCTTAATTAAAATTAATTAATCATTATTAATTAAAAATCTAATTAAAATTTTGAAACTTGTAATTAGTTCTAGAGTAGAACTTTGATTCCTTGTAGCCTTTAATTAAGATTTATAAAATATTAATTAGCTTAGTAGTAAAGCCTAAAAATTTTGTTGAATTTTTAATTAAAATTTTTACCATCCCAAGAATTAATTGATTGCTGATTTTTATAGCTCTAGATCCAACGTTCTTTACTAAAGGGTTTCTCGCAGAATTTTTAATCTTGCATGTCACATCGCAAGATGCAATTTACTGATACAATCAGTACTGATGCATTTTACTTTCTTAATTTGAAGTGATTCAGTGCCATTTCGACTAATAATTAGCCAATAAACTTTGAAATTGTTATTTTTATTCTATTATGATAATTTCCCTTTATGTCTCCTAAAGGACATTATGGAATATTTTTTGGAGATTCCTTTTGTACATCTGGTGAACAGTCCATATACTAGTTTTGCTAATTTGCTGACCGGCTTAGTTATAACCGCCTTGTATTTTAATATGCATAACGGCGTCTAGCCTTTTGTATTGGTTTAGTCAAATTCACTATGTAACTATCACAAAAGGTCTTTGATTAGAATAATATAAATATGCTTCTTGGAAACCTTTCTTTCAGACGCCCGTCATTCCAAATTCATTATAAAAGTCTCTGAATAATTTGTAAGCTTATTATACCAGATACATTATTCTTTGCGAGTTACTGAATAGCAAGCTTTGTAAATAATAGTTAAAACTGCATTAGAATGAAGAGCACGTGTTCAGGACAACAATTTGCATGCAGCATTTGTGATGAAGCGTTTCATTAGTCAGATCATTTATTTTTGTGGGATAAATTGTATGCATAATGAATTTATATTACCTGTTTGACACTTCTCAATGAGGTAATTATATGTACAGGTTGAAATTTTTTACTTTGAAATAGTGCGGCTGTCTTTGAGATTACCATTATTATTGAATCATAATTACAAAATATTTTGGTATCTTGTTTTATTATTTCTATTTTTTTTTAAAATTAATTTCTAGTCCTTTCATATTTTTGTCTTGTTAGAGGCAAATTTCATGAATTCATATGAACGAAAATTAATTCAAAAACTACTTTTGAATATTTTAATTATTGACTAGCCGCCTTCACCGATTGGCTGTTTGACCATGATATAAATCACATTAATTATTATATTTAACCAACTTTTATAAAATAAATCTTATCACAATAAGGTAAATTATTATTTTAAATTGAATAACGCGGTTATTATTTGTGACGCTCCGTACATGAAATCTTTAGAGAAAGGGATTTAATCCATATGAGGGGTTTTAAGAGGGGTTGCATGTAAACAACCAGAATTTTTTTTTAATTTTATTTTCTCATACATTTAGTATGGAAAAAGTATGTAATCGTCAAAAAAAATTTTGAACTGGAAATTTTGACGAATCTCCACGTTTCAGACCTCCATAAGTTCGAAAAAACATTTTTAGGAGATGCCCGTCCGTCTGTCTGTGACAATAACTTAAAATTGTTTTGAGCTAGATGGTTGAAATTTAGTATACGATCACCAAATTTGCTGATTTCTATCAAATTTTGAATAAAATCTGATTATTGGAAATTCGGCTGTTCGAATATAAGTTATCACAATAAATTATAAATAATTACAAAACGAAGAGAGCTAGATAGATAAAATTCGGTATACAGATTTGGCATCAATAAAGTAAACACCTGTCAGATTTCGAGCCAAATCCAACAGCAGGGTGACTGTTGGTTTATATTTTCAAAAACATATAAACGCGGTAATTCAATAACTCAAGGACTTAAATATATCAAATTTGGTATAGGATTTTGTAACTACAAGTGCAGTTTTGTGTCAAATTTTGAGTTTCAATCGGTTGAGAAAAACGTATCTAAAGCACAAATTTCACTTTTGGATGCTATTAACTGCATGTCAGGAATTAATCGCCAAATATTTCGCCAAGCATAGCACAATAGATTCAGTAAAAAGTCTAAATTTAAGCCAAAAATTAATATTTCGTAACTATTGTACGCCAGTGTCATTTAAGATGTTCTCTGGCATAAAAATTTTATTAGAGAATATGCGAGAAAGTTTTTGGGAGACCAATCCCATTGGGTTCTTCGCAGTATCTGTTTGTCATCCGAAATGGGGATAAGTGTTGTATTTTGAAAGGAAATATTTTTAATAAATCAAACTTTTATATTTTTAACAAACACATGCCTTTTTTAAATTTAATAAAGGATGGAATCATATTCGCGTGTTTAATATATTTATTTAAAATCTCTGTATTAGAGAATAGTTTTCATTTCAATTTTTATTATGATTGTACACTTCTGATGTTTAAAGAAAACTTCCAATCAATTTGACTGTAAAATTGAAAAGCGGATTTCCATGAGTCCGGCAGATAGCCTATCTTGCTGGACCTGACAACGATATAAAATCTTGAAATGGAGGTATTTTAAAGATATGAAAAGCGGTAGGCGTTTTCAGGTGTATTTATTTCTCAGAGTGGTCTTGACAGTCCCTGACAGGCTGTAAAGGCCCCCGGAATAGGAAAATAAGCGGATTTCGGTAAGAGAAAAAAAAGTATGAAACTATTGCTTGTCTGTAGGAATAAACATCATTTTATGCTTTCGATAACAGGCTGTTTGAATGGAATTTTTTCCCCGGACATATTTTTATGTCTTGGAGAATGTATTTCCTGGAGCGTTTACGAAGAAAAAAGGAAATGAAAAATCCGTTGACCAACACTTTTTCGCCCCTTGGTTTATTTTTTGTTTCCTATTCTGTTAGGTTGGGATATTATGGTCCACTCAGATGGGCTCTAATGTTTTTTCTTCTTTTTTTTTTTTCTCTTGTGCCCGGGGAAAAAATTCTTGAATTTTAAATTTTTAATCTAATTTAAACTATTCTGCATTAAAAGTATTTAATTTAAAAATAATTATTATGAGTAGTAATGATTATTCTAAAAATAATTACCTTAAATATCCAACACAAAATATAGTTGCACGATAGAATTTTAGTCGGTGCATCTATCTTATTATTATTTTAAAGTTTTAATCTTAATTATATAGCAATGATAACAATCACACACACACACACACACACACACACACACACACACACACACACACACACACGCACACACACACACACACACAATTCAAAATTTTACTAGCCTTTGTAGCTGCAGCTCCGCCAATGTCTAACAATCCTATATGTATATACGTATATAAAAAAAGCGAAGCATATATGCGTCTAAATCTTACAATTTTTATATTCAATCCATTAGCGGTTTTTCAACTTAACCCAAATTAATTATTAATTTAAAAAATCCAATTAAAAAAACACTTTTAGTGCCGGAGTTTGGCAATATATTGTTTCGAAATTTCCGGGTTCGTTTGGATAGTGGGAGTTATATGGTGTGGAGAACGCTCAATCAGCAGTAGAAAATGAAACAACGACGTTTATTTACACGAAGACACACAGGACAGCACAAAGACGACAACTATATACAGCACAGAAGACGATTATCTTCAGCCGAGACGTGCAGCATACAACAACAGCATACGACCAGACTCTACTACAGACAGTAGCGCACAGCTTAGTTTAGCACTAGCTTCACTCCGTCGCTGCTCCGCTTTTCTCTGGAAGGCCAGTTCTTTACCATCGATTCCGACTACTCTCTTCTCTGTCGCTTCCGACTATTCTCGCACTCCACTGGTCCACGACTGCCCGGCAGCTGCGGCTTCTTCCTTTTATAGGTCTCAGGAGGCAGGGCTAGAAGCCTCTCAACCAATCAGGAACGTTCGAGGCGTAACTCGGTTCTTACTGGACGGATCAGGAAAATTCTCGATGTTTCGGGTATAATCTATTTTCGAGCCAAAGTCACCAAATGGTCGCCAAGTTTGTCGAAAAGCTCTGGGACCTCCTATGGAACCAACTATGCTGGGAAGCAGCATCACAGATTCGTAACAATATGTAAAGAACTGAACACCCCTCTTAAAATCTAGCTACGCATAATGGACCATGGGGAAAATGTGGAGTAGAGTTTTTAAGCGATTTAATTTCAACAAAAAAAGTAACACTATTAGAAGAAGATTTAGATATTCAATAGAATAATTAAGGTGCTTAATAGTTTAAGGTTCAGATATTTAATAGTTTTTCTTTTTTTTAATTTACATATTAATATCTTTAGCAAATAGAGTTTCCAATAATAATAAAGTAAACCTTTAGAAAATAAATAAAATATCTTCTAATGCCAAGAACTCAAAATTAATATAGCACATCAAACATTTCGGTTGAAAAAGAGTTTCAGATAGCGCTAATTTAAAAATAAATTTTTTGGGGAGAAAAAATTTGGCAGACGATGTTAATTTATATTTGTTATTTATTCTTCCGATATTAATTATTCTTGCTTCATAGGTTTGTTCTATGAGTTGATGTTTCAAACAATTAAAAGAGAATAAAGTCGATGTCCTATTTTTGTTTCCAGCTGTGTCAATAAAGTTTGTCATCTAATACGAATTTATATAGTCGGATCGAATAATTACACTTGTTATTAAGTCTAATTATTTTTAAAGCCATAAAGTAAGGTAGAAAATAGTAGAATTCCTTCTAGAATTTCTTGGTAATTACAAATTTGATAAATTATTTTAATTTTTGAAGCGAGATTATTTGGTAATATGTGATAATACTTTCAATACAATCATTTCAAAGTACAGGGTGAACTCCGTAATCGTTTTTGCGAGAGAATTCTTTATTCCAAAAAATATTGAATGTCATAGAGTCCAAACCAATACAACCTTTTGAGTTACCTTTGTTCTATTTAAGATTATTTTAAATTATTCTATCTTAGTTATTTTCGGTGATTTAACCCTTTCTAGGGCCGTGGGAAGTAGGCTTCCCACCAAATTTATCAGTTTTTGTATGAAATTATGTAGGTTGGCATAAGTTCTGACAAATTTTTTTAGTAATTCAGAAACTTAGATGTTTCAATTCTTCATCTCACACAAAATGATGTGTCTTGATTTGTTACTTAATTATTAATGAACCAAATTAATTAATGAATCAAATTAAATTGATCTAATAAGCTAAATGAATCCCTTTTCTTATTCTAATTTCAAGCCTAAAAATATTTTAACATAATATGACTTGAAAATAAAAATGGCCCTTTAAAGGGTTAAAAGATAAATTTTTCAAGGCTTGAAGGACTGAGAAACTGCTTATGAAAAACAGTTTTGTTTTTTTGAAGACGTTGTTTGAAGACATGGAACGTTCAATCTTTATGAATAATTTTAAAAGTAATAATTCAAACGAATCATGTCAACGTAATAAAATTTTTTTATAAGCATTCTGAAATCACTATCGAATTCGATAAGAATCTGTTCTTGCTTTACAATAATCGTTTTCCAATTTTTTTATGTGCATGTCTGCTGTGGCAATGTGCATTAGATTTTGTTCTTATGTACAAGAAGAATGGCACCAGTATTTACAATTTGGCGATACTGGTTGGAAAGGATAAATGCCGGTTTTAAGGGCAATGACCTGAAAAATTCCACATATATATATAATATGTCTTGTGATGCAAATGTGTTAAAATTGCAGCAAAATATATGAAAATAAAACTAGTATAATGAAAAAAAATTTTTTTTTTAAGTGGTATAAAAAATGGTCTTTATGTATAAAATAGTAAAGTGATATAAATATGTTCTTAAGTTATTGAAAATTTCTTTTATTTTTAATTACGAATTAAATTAAATTTTAGAAACACCTTATTGATAGTATATTCTCTTTTAAAATGTAATTTGTATTCTAGAAAGGCTTATAGAGTTAAAAACATTTTTGATTCATTGCATATATGAAAATTGATGCGTTGCTTCGGCGTCAAAATAATTTATTTATTTAAATATAAATTATAAGTGTATTTATGGTTTGTTATAAATTATTCTTATAGTATATAGTTATGATTTGGTTTAATTATTCGTCAAAAATTGTATTGTTTTTAAGCCAAATAGAGAAAGTCCAGTTTCCTCTCTACTTCTGGTGTAAGCATGTAAACATTGGCGTCTATTCACTGATATCGAAATTTTTCAAAACCAAGATAATTTTTTTGAAAATTAAATAGTATTTTAACATTTCCATGAGTTATGTGAGAACATCTTGAATTATTTTAGCATTATCATAACATTATTTCTAAAAACACTTTTTTTAAATTTTGACATTGAAAATACCAAATTGACTAATTGGTTTCAAGTATAGGGAACTTACACAAAAGAAAAGAAAGTATTGTTCAGTTCACGGCACCAGTATTTCGGTTAGAAAAGTCTGCGAAACAAGGAAAACGTTATCATTAAATGTCAAACAAACTTTTGCATTAATATTTTAATAAAACTTTTTTCCCACTTTTAAACTTAACGTGTACTAACTAGTACTAAGTCTTACGTGAGAACTAACGTCACGCATGCCTGAACTATTACTCTTTTTTTTTTTAAATTCATTCTGATTGTTCTAGTTCACGATTCAACTTGGGTACTATTTTTCATTATGGACCGTACTTACTATTTTAACTATTTATAATGCGTAAGTAAGATTTCGTGAGTTTTTGTTGTATAATTTCTTTGAGACATATAAAGAGAGAAAATGCTCTAAAATGAAATCGATTTCCTCATAACAGAAGGCGAGGATATAAAAACAATGAAAAAAGCCCTTTAAAATTAATATTTTAACCCGAAAACAGTATTTTCTATTTAATCTATTTGCCGTAGTGTAAATAAAATCTTGTTAGGTTTTCGCTATATATTTTCATGTTGGAATGTGAAGGGAGAAAAAAAAAATCCGCATTCCGAAATGAAATTTATTTCAATTGAACAGAAGGAGAGAAAATAAATTTAATGAAAACAATTCTAAAAAAAAATTGTTTTCTTCGAGAACAGTAATTTTTATTTTATCTATTTGCCAAAGTGTATCGTGAGTTTGCGCCATATTCTTTTATACTAATAGGCAAAGGAAAAAAAAATGCTTAAAGTCAAATTTATTTTATTTTAATCGAAGAACGGGAAATAAATTTAATAAAAATAGTTCTTAAAAACATCCATTTATTAGTGTACAAAAAAAGAAATATTTGAAACTATTTTTTACTTTTTAAGCTTCAGTCAATAACTCATTATTATAAATGCGGTGAAATCCAAAAATTATTTTTTTTTAAAATTTTTCACTACTAGGTGGCTCTGGGGATAATAAGGAAACAAATTTAAATTAAATTAATTGGCGAACTGATCTGAAAAAATTCTGGCTAACTATTCTGAAAATATTTAGACTTTGTGGTATCAAAAAGAACACATAATTGCACAAAATTCAAAATTCTATCGCTAAATGAAATGATTGAAACGGCAGTTACAAAATATCAATTTTTATAAACAAGGAATCAAAGAAATTAAATATGTAAAAAGTTAAAAAAAAATAAAAATTATACTTAATTTTTTTGTTATGCAATATTTATTTTTGGTGAATTAAAAGGTACACTATTAAGATTTTTAAATAATCTGTATTCAAATTTCTTTTCCGTTTCAAATTTATATAGTTTGTTGTTTGTTTGTTTCTTATGGCACTTGCCACTGACAAGCCCGCTGTTACGAAGACAGCGATTTAAGCCTGAGGGGAACGTCTTATTTTTTATAGCAGCGCCAACTAGGGCCAAGAGTACGACTTTGCCACTCACGCATCATTCATTCGCTTGCACAACCCCTTTTTACAGGAGGGCACATTCACACATCTCACAGATAGAACAACAGAAGAACAACCATGCCCAAACCGGGACTCGAACCCGGGACGCCCAGATCACGGGGAAGACGCGCTACCCCTATAACAGCTGCGTTATTTTGTACCACATTGTAAAAAAGATTAATAACTCTGTTTATTTCATTCTATATTCAAACACATTTTAAAAGGCATCATTTCTTGCATAGATTTCATCATTGAGGAAATTCAAATTTATTAGTTTGTTGATGTGCATAGATTGAGAAATTGTATCATTATACGGCTATTTTTCATTTTCTCCAATAAGAATTGTAAAACTCTCATCAAATAAAAAAAATTGCTTACTTTTATTTTCTTTATTGTCGATTTCATAACTAAGCCCTGATGAATATTAGGTGAGGTTTAACACAGAAAGTGCGTTACATGGCACTAGTGACATTTTTTTTTTTTTTTTTTTGCTTTTTTATATATTTATGTTGTGTGTTAACTCAGTAAACTTGTAAAACTATTTACATATTTAAGTGTGAAAACTTACTATCTCTTATCACTTGTGTTAAAATTATTGCATACTCATGGAGCAATTTTGTCTGAGATCTAACATGGTTAGGAAAGAACATGATGAAGGAAAATTGATGCCAATTATTTCATTTCTAATCTATAATCGAGAAATTTTTTTAATGAACTTAATTTATCATAGAAATATGTCTCTTCTTCCTTTATTCATGTTTTTTTGTAATATTACAAAAATATGTACAAAATAAAATATTGTTACTAAAGACACTAAAATATTATATACAAAAGAAAATATTGATGAATTTCGACTTTTCGTAGCTCCTTGATTAAAATAAAGATAAACGGAATTTTGTGCGTGATTTCAAACACCAAATACATTCTCAATTTTTCTTCCAACATGAGACTTTGTACAAAATGCGCAATTCTGGAACTACATGAGAAAGACAAGGAAAAAAAGGATCTAGTGACTTCTGTTCTTGAATTATCATTATATTTTATAGTTTACTTTTTTTTTAAATTACCCCTCTAGTAATCGAAGATTCAAGTTAAAATGGAAGAAATGTTGAAAAAATTGTCAATCGCCAAATATTATTCTAGATTGTTTATCCTTTTTTATCCTCCCCATGGAATTAGTTTTTTCGGTGTCTGTCTAATCTCTGTTGGCAGATTAATCTCGCCGGCATTTCGTATTTTGTCCCCATCTCTCCGGGACAGCTGCGCGGGCCCATTACTTGTCCCGGAATCTCCTCGGCTCGGTTGACACAACGTATCCACTCAATGTATTAGCGCGCAATTGCTTTCACCTCTTGCTTGTGACAGGACTAATTGTCCTGGCCGTCCTGGTGCCACTTTTGGTGATGAAAATGGACGGCAACTTCTGCCATAGAAAAGAGCGAAAACTGTTTTCTGTGTTTTTGGACTCTACGACAGATACACCAGAAAGTATGTTTGCTCAATTAAAATCTATTGGTTTCGCCTAATGAATAATTATTCAAATATCTAACTGGGTTCGGAAACGAATTTTTGAAAAATGATATATAAACATTTTTTTTTATCGCACCAATTGCTAAAACAGACTTGAAAGATCACTATTAGAAGAAACAGATTTACTCATTGCCTTTAGTTTTTAGAAAAAAAAAAAAAAAAAAAAAAAAAAAAAAACACCTGTTTATTTAATAAAAATTTAGCAAATTTAATTTAGTTTAGCCATATTAACGTCCCGTTTTAAACCAACACTAGGGCTATTTTGGGACGGACTTTGTAATTTTGAACCACGGTCAGATGACGAGGACGACACCTGAGTTGGCACCTACATCAACGAAGTTCACACCAGCAGGAGGACGTTTGGTATGACATTTCTAACGTGTACCAGACCCTCTTACACGAAGGTTTTTCGGTAGAATCGGGTCTCGAACCTGAAACTTTCCGGTTCCGAAGCTGAGACCTTACCACCGCCCCAAAATTTAATAAAATTTTCAATTTTAGGAAAAACAGAGTAAGTTAAAAAATAATGTAAATATTTAATTTTTATTTCACCTATATATAGCTCAAACTACATAAAATGTAACAGCTCGCAAGATAAAAATTATTTTAATAAAAATTTTATGGGCATTTGAAGTTGCCGTTAAGGATTTTTTTGCAAAAGTTTGTCTATGTTTTGAACTTAAAGTGTCTGTAAAGCATGTCCAAATGAAGGTGCTTTAAAATCCGTGTTCTATCACACACTCAATGGTTTTGGATACATGCATACCAAATTTCATGAAATTTTATTGAATAGATTTGGAGATATCCTGTTTCTCGCGAATCAATAATAATGAAATATTCATTCTTCAGAAAATGATTATAGATTTTGTCTTGTAAATCAGTTTATCCAAATGCGCTTGAAACAAATGTAGTTTTCACACCTTTTTAACAGAAATGCGAAAAATTAGCAAACTACGGCTGAGCTAATCTAAACATATCGAATATTATTTTGGTAGAATTTTTATGGTAAAAATGAAATAAATCACTCATTTTCGATTAAAAATACCACTGTTTCTGATTTCATTTTTATTTGTTGTGTATCATTGAAACTACTGTATCTATAGTTCTATCTTAGATATATTAAAAATGAAGTCGGCTTTAGAATCTACGAAGTTTGGACTTAAATTTGATTTTATGATCTGAAAATATTCTGGAGAAAACATTTTTTACAACCTAGTCAGATACCTTAATAAAGTAAAAGTAACACACTTTTTTGAAATTATAGTAAAAGGTCGAAAATAATTTTTTTATTAAACGCTTGGAAGTGGAAACAAAACATCGATATAAATGTGTTTTTTTTAACATTGTTTCATTAATGATTGATATCTACTTTTAAATCTTTAATATATTTCATAATGCCTCTTTTTATATTTATATATTATAAGGACTTTGAATAAGGTATTAATCATTTTTCATTTCTTTTTCAATGACCAATCTTTATTTATTATATATGGATTTCCCAAATGAAAAGTGGATAAGTTGAATGAAAAGAATACCTTTATTTTAAATCAAAAGAAATTGCCATGGGCCTTGTAACACAGGTCCCAGTGTTTAGGTAGCAGTTCTTTGTCATTGCTGTTGAAAGATGGTAGTTAGTCCTGCACAGCATTTTTCACTTCGTCGTCAGAATGGAAACGTGTCCCCTGTAATGCAGTCTTAAGTGACCCAAAGATGTGGAAATCACAGGGTGACAAATCCAGACTGTACGATGGGTGTTCCAACACTTTCCAACGGAATTTTTTTAATATTGTATGGGTTTAATGGGATACGTGTGGAAGGCATTATCATGGAGAAGAATCACTTGCTGTGTGAGAAGGCCTGGTCATTTGCTTTTGATTGCTTTGCGTAGTTTCACCAGAATATTGGAATATTGTGTTGAATTGATAGTGTTCTCTTGGGGCAGGAAATCAATCAAGAGTGGTCCACGACAAGCGAAGAATCACAAACGGTATAACTGCGCGTTGTTCCGATCTGGACGCATCCATGTATAGGACGACTTTGCTTTCGATCAATTTCCTCTAATACGAACAGATTTCATAATTGAACCCTGTATGCAATGCACACCTCCTACAGTCCTTTATACCCTTTTTCGGTAGCCATGCTATAGCTGCAGTCATTCTGACACAATCGCAAGTGCCCACTTTTCATTTGGTCATCCTAATATATTTAGATATGTTATATTATTAATTCCTATGTTTTTATTGATATAGATTCATGTATTTTATTTTTTCTTGCGTTTAATCAAAAACTTACTGTTTCTCATTCATATTAATTTAAATATTTATTTGAAAATTATACATTTTCTAAATGTTTATTCTTTTCTCCTTTTAGGTGAGTTGAGTTTTCCCTTCAATACTTGTATATTTGACTCATTTGGTAAGATCTGAATCTTGCATTATTTTAGAATTAAGTTTTAAATTGTATAGAAATTTTTCCGAATGATTTTTATGTATTGTTCAGTAATAATTCGGCTGGACTGATATTGCAATTAAAAGCAATGACATATTTGAAATATATTTTACATTCAATACATTTTTATAAAAAATGAACTATGAAAAATAAAATATTTAAAGTTATAGATGTTTATAACTACAGAAGTACTACGCCGAACGAAACGCTGTTACGTATTTATATTATTTATATTACGAGAAACTGATTTATAACGAAAGAGAAAGTTTATATTGCTGCTACTAGGGGAAACGTGGCGCTCCAATAAAATACCCATACAGTATTAGCAATATATATAATCTAAGGAATAAAATAGATCGCTACAAAATGAAAAATTGAAAATCATTTTAATACCGAATACTATGGGGAATCGATATATATGGAAAGAATAAATTTGCAATTTCACCATTAGGAGAAATATGGCGTTGCAATAAAATAGTAATACACTATTAGCAATAAATAGAATTTAAGAAATAAAGTAAAAACAAAAATTGAAAGATCATTTTAATACCAAAGGAGTTCAGAAATAAATGATGAGCAATTATTTATTATTTTTAAAATTTAACAAAATTTTAATTATTTCTTCATTTATTAATTTTACGTATCATAGTTTATTTCTAACAATTTTGCTTTGCTTATAACATAGTTTAATTTTCAAAGTATGATCATTATATTGTCTTCGAATATACTATATCCTTTATATTTTAAAAAAATATCAATATCTAGCGCAGAATACATTATATTTTTATCCATCTACCTGACATGCAATGTAATGCTTTCTTTGAATCATTCCAATGATCCACATTTTCGCAGTGCCGGCATCCTAGCATAGGGGTAGCGCGTCTTCTCCGTGATCTGGGAGTCCCGGGTTCGAGTCCCGGTTTGGGAATGGTTGTTCTATCTGTGAGATGTGTGAATGTGCCCTCCAGTAAAAATGGGTTGTGCAAGCGAATGAGAAATTGTTTGAGCAGCAAATTCGTACTCTTGGCCCTAGTTGGCACTACTATAAAAACAAGAGACGCTCCTCTTCAGGCTTAAAATCGCTGTCTTCGTAACAGCGGACTTGTCCGTGGCAAGTGCCATAAGAAACAACAACAATAACATTTTCGGAGTACACATACCATTTTAAATGGCCTCTTAAGAAATACAAAGTGTAAGATAACCTATTACTGGCTACTCCACCCCACACGAAGGCACACGGAAAAGTCTGAATGACTGGACCGCCGCAACAATAACACTGGTGGAAACTGTGTTTGAGTCCTAAGAGCCATCACCGGTCACGGTACAACCCTTCCCTTGTGAAGTACGTCACGCCATCGATGGGATTCAGCCGACCCCCACCTATTTCTGTACCCACCAGGTTCCGGTATAGTGACGAGAACCAACCACTATACCGGAAGCTTCGCACCCTCAGTTACGAGGTGCTCCCCATTGGCAGAATGAGTAAGATTAGGCGAATAAAAATAATAAAAGTCTACATTTCGATATTCACTCAACATTTTTTGCTAAAGAGAAATGCTAAATAACCAAAATATAAAATGTTATGGGAAAATGACTTTTGTTTCAAAATATCCGCTAAACATTGATTTTGATTTGATTTGTTTGGGATTTTCTGGCGGAAGAGCCATGCCGTTGCCTTTAACAAACTTTTATAAAATAAATTTTTTCACAAAAAAAAGCAAAGTATTATTTTAAAGTGAATAACGCGGTTATTATTTATTATGCTCCATGCGTAATGTATTTATGGAGAGGGGTTTAATCTCAAACAAATACCAAAAATTGGCTTGATAACTGGACTGTATCTAAACGGCCAAGGTTTTTATTTTCTCGTATATGTAGTATAGCGAAAGTATAGTAATCGTCAAACAATTTAAACTCAAAAATTTTAAACTCAAAATTTTGACGAATTTCTATTTTTTTTAGACTTTCTTGAGTTCGAAAAATACATTTTTAGAAAAATCTCAAAACTCTTTGAGTTAGTTGAAATATGGCTTACTGTTTTTATGCCAAATTTGTAGATTTCTATCAAGTAACACCTGCTCAGAAGAAGACCGTCTGTGATACGAAACCGTCTCGAAACGATAAGTTAATACAAAAGCAAGACAGTTAGACAGATAAAATTCGGTCCCAGATTTAAGATCTATAGTGTAGACATCTATTAAATTTAGATCTAACGAGTGGTTGACCATCTGTCGATCTTTACTCTGAGAAATATGTAAACGCTATTACTGGAAAACACAATTATTTAAATACATAAAATTTGGTATGGGATTTTTTTCATAACAAGTGTAGTTTTGTGTTAAATTTTTGTTTCAAGCGGTTGGGAAAAACATGCCTAAAACATAAATTATATTTTTGGATACTATTAACCACATGCCATTAATTAATCGTCAAATAACTCGCCAAGGATGACACGATGGATTCAGTAAAAATGCTAAATTCACACCAAATGTAAATATTTCATAAACGTTGTACACCAATGCCATGTAAGGCGTTTTCTGGCATGAAAAGATTATTAGAGAATATGCGAGAAAATTTTGTGGAGACCTCTCCCACTGGTTTAAAAATGTCCTTTGTCCAAATAGATTCAGTCTAGTTTGATTTCGGGTAGGCGGATCGTCGTGGGGTAGACCAAGATCTAGACAAGTATAGTTTGAAATTTGAGAACTTGAACACATTTGCATTGTAGTTTAAAACAGGAGAACATAAAAAATAAAATAAATACTAAACCCGTCCATTTATCTTGAGGATCTCAAGATGAATCATGAGATTACAACCAAAACTCTACTAATACAACGTTATATACTAGCTCTACAAAAAGAAGAGCTTAGACGCATTTACAGTATAGATTAAACCTAGACATCTTAATCACTGAAGTTCCTCCTTTATCTCGAGCGGCTCAGGATGAATCACGAAGCCTCCACTCGAGATCATATTAGCACAAAGTTACACACTGGCACTACAAACTGGAGAATTTAAATATGTTTTCACTGCAGATTAAAATTAAAATGTGGCAACTTAAACACATTCCTGGAGCGGCTCAAGATGAATCATTAAGTTTCCATCCTAGATCATATAAGCTCAAAGTTCCATGCTGGTTGGAGAGTTTATACATATTTGCAATATAGATTAAAACTGGAAAACTTAAACACATTTGAATACCAAAGCCCTGCATTTATTTTGAGCTGTTCAAAATGAATCATGGAGTTTCCATCCGAAATTATACTAGCACTACATTAAAAAAAAAAAAAACTTTCTATTTTTGCATATCCTTTTCCCTTTTCGAATTGTAATAACTCCGCAATTACTATGCTTCGGGCAGACATCGTCTGATGTATCCAGGCTAATAACTCTATCATCCATTAACATTCGAAATGAATCCATATTATCTCTTCACTTTTTTTCATCCGCCATTGTTTAGAAAGAAGTTGAAAATATTTTCACGCTTGTTAAGAGAGAAAGAGAGAGATTTAATTAAATTCTTTGGCCGCGATAACATCTGTAAGTAATTGAATGTTTCCAAGGCAGGAATTTTGTTTGCTTATGGATTTTGCATCGGCGAGGAGGTAAAGGGAAGATGGAAAAAGAATGACGCCGTTGCTGGCTTAAAAGTTTAATGAGGAGTTTATTAATAATGTCTTAGATAAAGGTGAGAATGTGGAGACTTCTTTTCATTAATGGAGCCTGCTTTATTATTTAACTACTCTAGTTAATTTAATATTCGGGAATAGGTTGTACTAAAAAGGGGCGAGACGTTTTCTTTGTGTTATAAATTTAGGTTAAGTTTAAATGCTTTTTGAAACATGGCGGATTGTCTTCTAGTATATATAAAAAAAAATGCTGGGAAATATTAAGCTTATCATTTAACGGACATCGCAATATGTTATTCTAATGGACTTAAATACTCATAGATTAGACAGAACATTAAAATCTCTCATTCCTATTTTAAAATCAAGATAACTAGTCAGTTATGATGACCATCCATTCGCCTGCAGTATTAATATTATTAATTTAGTCACGAAGATCGCCAACTGTATCTTGTCATAACAAATAAAAAGTTATTTTAAACAATAAGCATAGAGGGTTTTGATTGATTATCTATGCTTGTAAAATGAAGAAAGCGGTCTAATTGTTTAGGTTGGAATATGTATCAAAGTTTTATTTTATGGTATCTGTTGGAAATAGGGTTTGTGGGAGATAAGCAATCATTTATGAAAACAATTGTATATAGATGTTATAAGTATAACATCTTAATTAGTAGTAGTACATAATATATTTATGTTATGGGGTGTATTTTATGTAGTATAGTATTAAATGTATATAGACATTAAAAACTTCCAAATGTAATAAAAATTGGCGAAATCGGGAAACCGGCTAAAATTGGTTTATCGAAGCTTTTTTTTCTTTCTATAGAAAATATACAATGAAATAATGGCTTTGAGATTTTTTTCGAAAATGTCAGATTGAAAACTTGAAGACCATTGAGGATACATCTAGATGGCATGAGTTTTCAAATAAAATTCGAAATAACGGAATTGAACCAATGGCTAGACCTGGAAGACTATTCTTTGACTTATCCAATTATTTTAAATATATCTAATATTTGATATATATGAACTTCATATTTTAAGAATTGTATTTGTTTATGAATATAACTTAAAACTGGAGATGGGTTGTAATATGGTAGCATGCATTATTCCAAAGAAATAGGCCGATTTTTAAACCGAATTGGTTTATTTCTTTTTTGACACATAGGGACGATCACTACATTACACAACTTTACAAAGACTAACATTTAAACATGAAACATTTTAAATTTTAATAAACTATTCCTTCCGGTGTTCCTTTTTCACGCACACCACATCATTCCGCTCCACGCATCTTTCTCCACGTTGCCACTCGGCACCAACTAAATTTAGTTTCTGTCGCCATCTCACCAAAGTGTCTAGTCTTTCAGTACTTTACAAGGTACATGAAATATGGTATGTGGTCTATCACAAAATTAAAAAAAAATGTTAGGTTTCTTTATTTCTTATTTATCAGAACATATGGGGTTTTTTTTTTGTTAGAGTTGTTGATTTATAAGAAATTCGGAGTTGAATCCTTGAAAAAATGGTTATCTTTCGATCTACATGAATATGTTAAAACAAATGCGAAATTATTTCCGTAAATGCAGTTTGTTCTATTACTAAAATTGAAGACCGTTATAGCATTTTAGACCGAATCCAACAAAAAGGAAAATATAGAAGATTCCTATTGGTTAATATTTCTAAAGAAATACAATATTCTTGTAAAAGTGCGATAGTTAGCATAAAATAATATATGTTTATTTATTTCGCTTATAATTTCGAATCAAAATTAACATTCTTCATAAAACTTTTAGCTGTAATATCCTGGTGGTATATTTTCAGTTTCGCAGTTCCAGGTTTTCTAAACCTGATTCTGTAGTTGTTTATTTTTAATGTCTCCGGATTTATTTGGTGCTTGTCAGATTAACCCAAATTCTCCAAGATCTATTGTAAATCAAACATAAAATTTCGTATTGATGGCTGTATTGATGCATAGATGGTTGTGTACTTTGTGATTTTTAGATGATACAAAGATTGCCCAAATCTATTAGACACAAGATGTCAAGATGGTGGTGACTTCGATTGCCACATTTTGCATTTTTTAACGATTTTACTCGGGTGTCTTAAAAATAACCATGTACCTCTGATTCCGTCGTAGAATCGCTTATACGAGTGTGATGCTCTGAAAATCCGTCGGAAACAAAAGCTTGTAGAGAGTTTGTAGCATTGTTGCCACAATTCAAAATCACGATGTATGTCACAATAGAGCCCTCTTGTTGTTTTGAAGCGGGACGTACAATTATCAAAACTGTATTAAATTCTTAATAAATAGTCTGTTCATTTTTCGATCTGGCTGGAAACTAACATGTTCACGTAAAACACAAAGAATTGAACTCTTGCATGGGCTTAGTTCAGTTTAATTATATTTACATTCGATTTTGAAGCAATGTGAGGACTATTTTGTGACATATATCATAATTTTGAATAGTGTCTAGATGAGGAGAATTTTTGATCCATTCCTCCCACTCTCCGTGTCTCCATTGTTAATTTGTTTGACGCAGTATAGCCACGTAAAGCCCTTGCGGCAATTAACAACGTAAAACAACAACAAACCATGGTTCCATAGATGTTTTGGGATTAAAATTTAATTAAACTGATCAATTGAGTTTTGTAAGTATTAATATTTTATCGTCCAAAACATATTAATGCATTTAATGTTCTTTGCATTTTCCAATAATTAATTTGTTAATAACCCTGTTTCCTTGCAGAAAGACAAACTAACTTTTCGTTGACATATACTTTTCAAAATTTGACGGAAATTTACATTTTGTATTAAGCCTATGTTACAAATTTCAACTCGCTATGTCAATACATTTTTGTTTTATCGTGTTCGTAGAATGAAAGATTAATAATAGATAATGTTTGAAAGACAACAAAAGTTTGTTTTTCTAACTGCCGGAGCTCTGAAGTATATAGGTTCATCAAACCAGAATTTAAAGAAAATTTACATTTGGTATTAGGACTGTGTGCCATATCTCAGATCACCATTATTGGAGCAAATTTGCATTATCGTGTTCATAGGACGAAAGAGCAACAGATAATGTTTGAATAACAAGAAAAGTTTATTTTTCAAACTACAGGGACTCTGAAGTATAGAGTTTCATCAAAACAGAATTTGACGAAAATTTACATTTGGTATTAGAATTGTGTGCCAAATCTCAAATCACCATTATTGGACCAAATTTGCATTATCGTGTTCATAGGACGAAAGAGCAACAAATAATTCATGTTTGAATATCAACAAAAGAAGCTTGTTTTTCAAACTCCAGGAGCTCTGAAGCATAGAGGCTCATCAAAGTTCTTCAGGACACATTTTATGATGGTTGAATACTTTCACTTTGTATATTTCGTATAATAATGGGTTTAAAATTTTATGATGAAATTTGGCTGAAATCTGCTGTTTCTAAATATACATTTGACCCTCTTTCTGACAGTAAAAACTTTTTCAGTTTCCGAGTAAATCTTATACCCTTGTTCAAACTCACTTCAAATTGTCACGTAAAATCTCAAGCTCGGGCTTCTCCCACACCCATTTAACTCTCATTAAAATTTGAAAACGCATTTTTCGCGCAACCTCTCCTTGAAAAATCTTACTTTTCTCTCGTGCTGGTTAGATTAAGTTACACTAAACGCGCACTACCCCGAGTTCTCTCTCATCAGAATTACAGCATAACAAGCAATAATAACACCGAGGCGAGAGATTAAAAAACATTAGTCCCCGCTGAAATCCTTGAAACGCGTTTAATTAAAGACGCCGCCTAGCTTCCTTTTTTAACAGCTGGTTAAAATACCGCTGCCTAACGTCCTTCAAGTCTGGTCTGTGACCGTAAATTACGAGAGCGTTGTCCTATCCGACGACATCTTTATTCCTTAATAATTTAAGCGGGGTATTATGCAAATTGGGTGCGAGTTCCCGCCAATGAGTGATTGAAGAATCTCGTGACAACAGCTGCTTGGCGGGGAATTTTTTCCAACTCTTTAATTTCATCTTTCCAAATTTTTCTTTTGTTTCTTCCCGGATTCTTTTTTTTTTTTTTACTTTCTTTTATTCTTTATTCTTTTTTAGGATCGAAGTACGTCTATCGATATCTGATAAAGACGTTCGAAAACTAAACTTGTTATTGAGTAGTCTGACACGTAAGCAATAATTTCGAATCATGGAATAGTAAAATTGGCGGGGGAAAAAAATGGAACGCAGAAATTAAATGGCCAATCAATGGAATGAATAAGTTATAGGTTTGTTTTCGGTCCAGCTTCAAGTTATGACGTCTGGGAATTTCAGAAATTTTATAGGCATGCAATGAAGATTAAGAAGAAATGGAGTTTGTTGTTGATAATGATGTTAGTCGGAAAAGATGATTCATTTTAGTTTATTGGAAATAACGAAGACGATATTTATATTATTTTTCTTCCAGCGGAATTATGAGAGGCAATAAAATTTTAAATGTTCTTCGGTTTTGATATTTTTTTTTCTTCCTGAAATAACTTAGATCTTTTTTTCTGAAAGTGAATTTCTAAATTCAACAAAGTTGTTATTTTGGGTTAATTTTTTAAAAAAATTTACTTCATTTGAATTTGTATGATTTCGCGTATTTTCAGGGGAATTTTCAAGAGCATTTGGAGGAAATTTGACTGCAGTACGAAAAAAAGTTGTTGTTTTCTGTAAATGCATATCTTTCGATTCTGTGGAGGAAAAACCAATCTGCTTAATATTACTGCTTTTTGCTATACATATTATAGATTATTACAAATTAGTAAACTTTTGTGATCCTTTCCTATATTCTACCTCCTCATCTTCCCATGATTTATTCTGGTTAAATCATTAGATTTAATCAATAAAATAAAAAAAAGGATTGAAACAATCAGAAAGGGTACGACGCATCTATGAGGCATCTACAAAGTATATGATATTTTCATTTTGCTTTCAAATAAAATTTTGAATAAACAATAGTTTTAACATAAAATGAGATGACTATATGAAGAAAGGATAAAACATCCTATCTATGATGTCTTATACATGATTGTAAAATTTTGTATTAGTTGAAGCTTTGTATGGATGCTATTCCATTTTCAACCTTCACAGAATTGTGAATTGCTGCGAATACTCAGATTTTTATTTTCAAACCATAAGAGATGTGTGCTTTGTAGTATAGTTTGTATTAATGACAGGTACTTTTCTATTAATGGCATTGCTTTGGCGAATAATAGTTACGAGTTATTGATTTTGGAAGAGAATCAATAGTTTTTCACTGCATCTAGTGCGTGATCTTTAGCATTGTTCGATGGTATAGTATAAACAGAAGTATAAAAGCATTGAATACGTATTTTGGTAATCTTTATTTTCTTTACCTATTGAAACCAAAATTTAACACAGAATTGAAAATGCAATCGTTTTACATGCCGAATTTCATACTTGCTAAAATTTTACGTTTACATGTATGCGAAACAACAGATTGTATAGAAATAACGTTAGAATATTATATAATTGTATGAACGCCAGAAATGTATCCCTTTTACTGATTTTATTAAAAAAAAATGATAAAAATCTAAAAATTTGGTGTTAAGGTCATGTAACAAATTTCACTTATCTAGCTCAAAGTAGTTTTGAGTTATCATGCTCACAAGTAGGCATAATTCCAAAAATCTGTTTATCGAATTCTGGAAAGTTTTGAAAATGAGGATTTTACGAAATCTCGAATTCGAATTTTTTGATACTTACAATTCATTCTCTTTATAAATTTCACATGCGAGAATATAAAATTGAATGCTGACAACAGAAATAATAAATTGGATATTAGGAGTAAAGTATAAATCGTAGCGCTCTTTTTGTATCTTTTTTTTGTATGGCTGTAATGTTGCAATACATTTTAAAATTTATTTTGGCATGTGGTTCTGTACAATTTAGTTTTAATAATTTAATGTGGCTCTGTACAATTTATGTTTAATAATTTAATGTGGTTCTGTACAATTTAGGTTTAATAATTTAATGTGGCTCTGTACAATTTAGGTTTAATAATTTAATGTGGTTCTGTACAATTTAGGTTTAATAATTTAATGTAGTTCTGTACAATTTAGGTTTAATAACTTAATGTGGTTCTGTACAATTTAGGTTTAATAACTTAATGTGGTTCTGTAAAATTTAGGTTTAATAATTTAATGTGGTTCTGTACAATTTAGTCCAATAAATTTAATCTTGTTTCTTAAAGAATATTGTACAATAAAATGAAGAATGAAGTTCAGTACACATTTATATTTTAATTGAATAGAATTATTTTTAAAAATGTTTAAGATTTAATTATCAGATGCTTTATATTATTAATAAATTATTGAATAGAACAGGTGCTTTCGTCTTTTTAAAGTTTTATTCTTTATATATGAATACCAATATGTATAACCATGAGAGAATTTTCTGTTTAAAAATCAATGTACTTTAAATGGCGTTAGGAACATCGGTGACCTGGTAGTAAGATCTGGTCTTTGAAACTAAATGGTTCCAGATTAAAAACCCACGTCTAACAAAGAACTGTCTTGTGTATGGTGCACGCTATGTCGGTCGGAGTCGAATGTTCTCTTTCTGGTATGGTTCGGAATCTTGGAGAGAGATGTGCTAGATTAGGTTTCGTCCTTTTCATCTGAGCGCGGTTTAAAATTACGAGGCCAGTTAAAAATAGCCATGATATTGCTTCAAAGCAGATGTGTAACTTAACTAAATTAATCCTAAATAAAATTTTCAGAATCAAAGTCTAAAATATTTAAGATTTTATATATTCAACTATATTTGTGTATGAAATTTAAATTTATAAATAATATAAATAAATAATAAATAGTAAATAAGGGTAGTAGAGTATCATAGCAAATAGAAGGCTTTATTATGTGGAAGAATGTGACAAACGCAAATATTTCTCACTATAATCAATTTCGATATTTTAGGCAATATCTTCAATTATTTCAAGATGATAAAACTAAATGATCTCGAGTGATGCTTCGATTCAACAAACTAAATGTTTGGGATAAGCCCATTGCTGTTTTCAATATACTCGAGCCGTAACTAGCAGATGATTAAATTAGTCACTGACATAGGTTCCTGCTAAGAAGGAATTTAAAAATGATAAATATGTATGTAAATATAATTTTGAAAATTTTAATGTCGGTTTATTTTACTACTGGAAGCATAGTTAGGAAAAAGGCGATAATAAGCAGACGTCGGTTTATATCCCGATACAAGAGCAGAGTGTCAGAAATGTCTCCCTTCAGTGATTTTACTATGATATTTCGATAAGGATTTTTTTTTACACGTGTAGGCTTCGGAAAGGGAATCTTAGGTATCTTTAAAGGAATATTGTACGCTTAGGGATTTTTATCCCTTCCTTCGGGGGGTGAGAAAATGCTTACGCCATCAGTTTTCTAAAGCGCGTATAGAATTTATCAAATAAAAAAAAATTAGAAAGCGGGAATGGGATCAGGAAATAAGGGAATATTTTAAAATAAAGTTAACATGGGATAAGTTTAAAAAAAAATGAAAATTAATTAGAATTTAAATTAAGAGATATGATTACACACACACACGCACATACAAATATACATGAACCTTAACAATAAGGGATAAAACAAAATGTAAAATGGAAAGCTGTTTTTTGTCATAATTTTAAACCATGGTTTAAATATTTTGAGTAAAAATTATATCATCGAAAATGATGTGATGTACCATTAGTGGTACATGCACTATAGTTTGAGAAACCATAGAGAAATCAGTTTTCCTAACTTTATTCTAAAATTTATATTTATTTAGACTTTGTAAAGGCTATTATATTTAAATTAATGTGTTCTGTAATTAAATTATTGTTCTTTAGAAAACCACATTAACAATAATAAAATTTAAAAGCGGAGAAGTTTTAAAAAAAGAAAGGAACATGAAATACAATTGTAATCCCCAAAGTTGTCGAAAACCCAAAACTCTCTCCTAATGTTTTCACTTTAATATTTTAACGCGGTATTTACGAGTAAAGAAACTCCTTTTAACGGCCCAATAAAGTGAACTTCACTCTGAATCATAACCTGAGCGAAACATTTTTACGTTTTGACAAACCCATATTTGGAGCCGAATCTAAAGCAGCTTTATTTTCATTCTTTTTTTTGCTTTTTTGACGCCTTCGTTTCACGCTGTTAAATGCCTCAATGACGCCTCCGCCAGAATATTTAGAAGCATGTAAATTTTTCACTACCCATTCATTTAACTTTTATGGCCAAACATTGTCATCGCTGCCTACTTTTTAACAGGCGTAGCCGGTGGGGGTTTCTTTGCAACGAAGGGTTGTTTTTAATGCTTCGTTCGTAAAGTATGGAGGGGGGATATTTATTGGTGTAAATGAGACACCTTTCAAAAATTTTTGAAATCCTTAAATCTCTTTAGTTGACGTAAGAGCTTACACGTTTTGAAATTATGTTTAGCAGTATTTTTGCTTCTTCCGTGTTTGAGGGGAGAAATCTTTTGCGTGAGCTTTCGGAATGCTGAAATTTTGACTTTCAAATATACTTTAAGCCTGCAGGGAAATTGTTTTCTAAGCACCGAAAATAAATATTGATTCAATTTTCGAGGGTTATTTTTAGAAGGGTACTTTTACGCTCATATTTTGATTTTGAAATGTATTGTCAGATTATATGGCGTGTTGTTTTTATTGTTCTTTTATTATTTCTTATATAAATATTTATCCAGGTTTGTTTAATATTCGCATTTTCTTTTCCGCCTTTAGATTTTTTTTTTTGATTTTTTATTTTGAAATGAAATGTTTTATTGCTCCTGATTATATTCAAGGTCACATTGTTATTAGAATAAATATTATAAAATATTCAGAAATTTTTGTTTTACATTGCAATTTCCTGAATTATTGTTATGGTTAAAAGTTTATATTCAATTCTGACATTAAGAAATCACTTAATTTAAAAAAAAAAAACTTGATATTTTGCAATTTATATTTCTTTCTGTAAATATATATAATCATTCACCTCCGTCTGTGGACAGAGTAAAAATACCCCCGCCCTTTTCATCTGCGTCAGTATTGGCTGTGAAATCCCAACATTTGTTTTGGTGACGAACAACTATGAAAAAATTTTTAATGCTTAAGTTGACTGATTTGTCGGTTTGGGAATAAAGCTAAACATGAATAAAAATTAATTATGTTATCGTAATTTTCACATTCAATTTTATATGCAGCATTGTAGCAAATGTTAATGAGCTTTCATCTGCGATTTTTATTATTTTATATTCAAACTGATTTTACTGATTAGTTTTGTTATGAATGTTCGTAAAAATTCCATTGCAGATTTTTAATGTTGCTGTGAACTTACATTCATTTCATTCATTCTACATTTTTTTTTTTTTTAATTTCTTACTACATAGAGTTTCTGACTATGGATGTTTCCGATTTCGCGTTGTTATAATTTTCTTTTTCTCCATTTTTTTAAATAAATAAATTTACCAGTTTATCCACAACTATATTTTCGTTGTATCCACAGCCATATCTTTATTTTATAATTTTAAAATACATAAAATATACATTATAATTTTAAAATATATAATATGCAATTCATATTGTATATTAGATATATTATAAAAATTTTATAAACTAAAGAATAATATGCTGAAAATGTTCAAATTTATATATATTTGTATTTCATTCTAGTGTGCACAATTGGTAGAAAAATATTCAAAAATACTGATAAACATAAGATGTACCCAAGCGCTTTCGTAATTAAAATGTACTTAAGTAATCTTAATACAAATAAAAGGCATATTGATGTTCTATATATGCATGTATGCATAAGTGTGTGTTAAATATCTTCTCCTAAATGAAGGGATAAACATTTTGTGGACATTTTCGTTAAGAAAGAGAAAGAATACGGTGATGTTTTCAATGTGCAAAAGCCAATTAAATGTTCCTTCAATTAGAAATTAATAGATATTTGGCTGTTTTTCTGCAATAAATTCCGAGAAAATAATCTTGCGAAGTATATTTTAATATAATCCTAAAATTTAAATTTTTCCGTTTCAATGATTTTTCATATTCAATTTAATATTTCATTACAATATTTTTTCTATTGAAATTAAAGTTAATTTTGAAATAAACCGTTATTTTTTAAATTTCTATTTTGTTTTGAATACATATTTTTTTTACTAAGTTTTCATTTGTATCAAATTAGTGATTCCACAATGGCTAAATGTAGCCATAAGTCAATCATTCAAATGGAGGCAAGAAAAATAAATCCCTTACTAACAAATGAAACGATTGTTCTATGATAGCATCCGTTTCAGCTGTGAAAAATTAACCAATTTTTTTTTCCCACAGAAATTTTGGGAGAAATTATTCTCAAAAAATTTGTTCCGTCATAAAATTAAAAAATTTGCTTTTTCAATGATATCATATTTCAGTTTGGGCCAGTTTTCATTAAATCTTTAGATCATTTAACGTAGATGATTTCTAAATAAGGAAATTTGTCGATATTCCTTTTTTTGGGGGGGGGGAGCATTAAGAATTTGAACTATTCTACTTCTATATTTTAAAAATTTTCTTTTATTTCAACTCATATATTTCGAAAAGGTTTTTGTCCATTATAATATTTTATACAAAACTAATTTCTATGTCGAGTATATCATGCATGAAAGAATTTTAATCCCAAACAACGCCGGCCAATCAATTAATCTTCTTATAAATGTTATGCAAATACAGTTGCATATCTTAAAGATTCTTATAGATTATAGTTTCATATTTTACAAACACTTATTTTAAGAATCGACTTTTAGTATTCTGAAATGCACTGCTTATCTCTTATTTCCAGAAGCTGGTACTAAATCCTTGAAAACAACTTTAAGCCAATAATTTTACTTAAATTTCATGACAAAATTCAGTAAAATTGAAGAATATTTAAGTCAAAATGAAGCATACATTAAAAAAATTGTGTTGTCTAGACTATAAAATAAAATCAGATGGCAGTAAACCTTTGTATTGTTATTATATAAAGAGGATAGACTCATTGCTTTATTCCTGTTTTATTGATGCGTTGAAATGAGCACAAAAATGTGGAAAGAAAGCGTAGAAGCTTTTAAAATAGAACAATAATTCCTGCAAATACCTATTAATGCAACTTATCTCCCTTAAAATATTTTATACACTCCTTCTAACTTATCTTCTATTACTGTAAAGGCTCCTGGTAATCCTTCTTTGAAGACTGCCTGTAAATTTAAATATTATTCGTTCCAATCTTGGAATATTTGTCGTATATTTTAATTTTGATAATAAAAAATGAAGTTCACAAAATGGATAATTAAAATATATTTTTACTTTACATTTGCTCAGTCCAACAACTCGAGAGTCATCACGATGATACTGTTTTGTTTATCAGCTTGCACGCTTTGTTATTTGCTTGCATGCTTTGTTATTTGCTTGCATGCTTTGTTATTTGCTTGCATGCTTTGTTATTTGCTTGCATGTTTTGTTTATCAGGTTGCATGCTTTGTTATTTGCTTGTATATTTTGCTTATCAGCTTACATGCTTTGTTACTGCTTTGTTTGCTTACTTGCATGCTTTGCTTATCAGCTTGCATGCTTTGTTACTGCTTTGTTTACTTACTTGCATGCTTTGCTTATCATGTTGCATGCTTTGTTATTTGCTTGTATGCTTTGCTTATCAGCTTGCATGCTTTGTTACTGCTTTGTTTACTTACTTGCATGCTTTGCTTATCATGTTGCATGCTTTGTTATTTGCTTGTATGCTTTGCTTATCAGCTTGCATGCTTTGTTACTGCTTTGTTTACTTACTTGCATGCTTTGCTTATCATGTTGCATGCTTTGCTTATCAGCTTGCATGCTTTGTTATTTGCTTGCATGCTTTGTTTACCAGTCAAGATACAAATTTCAATTTTGATACACATACACATTTCTGCACAATTGTGGGAAATCAGTCTGCAGCAGTCAAAACTGTGAGGCATGAGCTTTTGTTGATGCTTAGATTTTCAAAAATCTAATGAATATTTGAACAATGATAAAGATCGTTCGCTAATGCGAAATTATGAAGTTTTTTTTTTTTTTTTTTTTTTTTTTTTTTAATTTTCTTTGGTTGATATGCCCCCTGATTTGAAAGTACCATTCATAGCATTAAGATCTTCTGATATAATACTCTTCATAAGCTTGTTGCAATGTTTCAATAGAAGTGTTTACCAATTTTCTGCAAAATTCTTTGCTCCTCCATTTTTGTAATGGAATAAAGTCGTCAAACTGTCAATAGAATGGTTTTTTTCTATCATTAATAAGACAAAGAGAAAATGAAATGGCTTTTGTTCTCAAAAAATGTGCTGATGCAAGCTCAAAATTAACGCTGTGCAATGCCATTAGAACAGTGCTGGTAAGTTTGACGTGTTGAAACGGTGATATCATAATTTAGCTTCACTAATTAACGAAGAAGTTATTTTGTGTCCAACTTCTAATGCTTCTTGAGTATCTGCATAATGAGAACTAATCATAATTTGACATTTTTTTTCGCATGCATTGATGAATGTAGACATAACTGTCGCTTAATTCTATTTTCTAAAATATTTTCTTTCCCCTTCCTCCATCCTAAGTTTTATTTTAATTTACATTAATTTGTTTGATTATTGGTTATTTAAGTTTTGTGTAAGTTAGTTTTGCTTAAACATGGTAAAAATTATTTTCGAACTCTTTTTTTTTTTCTCATTTTAAAAACTTTTTAGGTATTATATGTTTATAAATGAAAATAAAAGATGATTAATTCATAGTGAAGAAAAATCTGAAAGAGAGAAAAAAAAACCCGGGGAGGGAGCGAGGAAGAGACGTAAATGTAAGGATAATTAAAGAATATAAGAAAGAATATCATAACTCATAAACTTTTGATAAAATAGAAGAAGTAATAAAACTAGACCTGACTGAGATATTACTCTGTTTAATATTAGGTAATATAAATTTATATTATGATAAATACAAGGATAGGGATAATTAAGGAATTCAGAAAAAAAAGGTAATCATATTATTTTTTTTTTCCCGAAACCAATGAAGATGTTTGTACAGTATTGGTTTTTCGTTTGCTGATAAGGACTATATTATAAAGTATGTACACTTTTTCTTTAATAGAATATTTCTATTATTATAATGCATGACTAAACAATAACTAATGGTTGAAATAAATGAGGAAAAGATTTATATGCTCTACTATGATCATTGTATTTTGTTGTTTTCTTCCAATACTACATTAAAACCCTGCATTCCCTTTCTTTTTTGAATTATAGAGATGTTATGTTCTTATCTTTAACTTCTTTTCACTTTCCATTAAAGAAACCATTTCCAGGTTACTTATTGTTCCTGGAAGATTAAAAGTAAGTTGTTTTCTTCAAGTTACCGACACATTTTTCACTTTTAAACTATCTTCAACAAAACAAAGACCGAAAATAATGAATGATTGTGAAACCTCAGTGTAGCATTCGCAATATTTAATACATCCCCTGCGAATACTTATAATTATGATGAGGGATTTAGTTCTTTTTTTTTTTTAAATTTCAAAGTCCATCAGCTTGGTACTAATTTAAAGAATGTTTCAGGGAGTGTTGAACGATAGATAACAATGCGACTAATAAATACACCCGCGAAAGATGTTCTTCTCAATTTTTAAAAACAAGCAACCGAAATTTCTGTGGAAATAGAAAAGAAAAATCTGCCCTATCTCTTTCGAACACGCGTCCCTAACCCCATATCAGCTATAAAAGCTCTTTTGCCGCAGGATTTCTTAATAGCTGTTTAATCGTCTGCTAATGGGGATGTTCTTTAGATTCGTTCCTCCCCCTCACCTTCCTTCCAGCAACAAGGCGCTGTGTTGACATGAGTTGTAAAGAGTTATTAATTGCCTTTTATTTTGAGTCGAGTTCAGCTCACGGAACAATGAAGTTATAAACGTTATTTTCCCACCATTTCATTTTCCTCTTTCTTTCCGTAAGGAAGATTAATTTTGAATATCGTCTGCAGATTTATTGTTATTTTTTTTTTCATGTAGTTGGAAAAAAAAAATGCGATAGTTTATCAATGCTATTTTGAGCTTTTGTTGAAGTTGTCGGTCGGGGACTTTAAAATGACGATAAATATTTCCTCCATTAATAACAAACCTTTGTGCTAGGATTATTTTTCTGTTTTTGTTTTAATTCATGACTTAAAAAGAATGGCAAGGGGAAATAAGTGTATTATTTTGAACCTTGTTAAATATAAAATATCATATTTATTGAGTCATAGTGAAAAGCGGATTTAAATGTATTCTCTTTGAAGCTTAAAGATTTTATCCTCTTTTCTATATCTTTTTCAATGAAAATTGAAATTCAGAGAAAATGTATTTTGTTAATTTGTTGTTGCCTTTTATTCAACTGAATTAAGATATTATTATTACTTGTTTGTAGCTTATTTTAAATCCTCATCTCTTCTTCGCTGTCCTATGTGATTAGGCGAATTCACTAGTTATGAAGACACGCAGATCTCCTGGAAATAAATAAAAATGTGTTGACTGCGGATTTAATAAGATTTATCGCTTGTAAATGCCTAGATAATTGAATGCATTTCAGAATTCACGCTGTTTATTCCATTCATTTTTTTTTCGTTGAATATCACACGAAAAGTGAAATTCCTTTTAACTTTTCAGTGAATAGATAGATATCTAACTGATTATAGATATGCAGTCTAAAATATTATAAGAGGAATGAAAATATTTATGCATTTCATTTTAGATACACATATCATGAAACTAGATCTTCTTAATATCTTCTAAAAATATATTTAATGATGGCAGATTTTATTTACTAATAACTTAACGTCTTATATTTAGTTGCAGTTTTGTCACAGCTAAATGGGAGATATGAATATTTTTCTTTGATGTATTAGAATATAAAAGGTTTCATTCATAATTTTTAAATTTATTATGAAACCATTATTAATCTATTGCTGAAAATTATATAATGCGAGAAACAGTGAACGGATTTATTGAAAACGATTATTTTATATGTTAAGTTTTCCCTTGGGATCATATGCGTTCAGTTTGTTTAAATAAATTTTTCTACTAGCTTCATCATTATCGTTTGATAAAATTATTCGCTATTTTATTCAACTTTTTTTTCCATTCCAAAGCTTGTTAAAAATGCATAAATGTTTTAAATTTATTTTAGATTACATGTTTTAAATTTACTTAAAGTTTTCGAGAAATAATATACGAAGAGATTAGTTTGAAATACAGGGATGATTTTATTTATTACTTTTTATTATTTATTTATTGTCATTATATTAATTTTATTTATTATTCTATTTTCAATTCAAGAATAGGTGCATATCTGATTCATAAAAGGTATTTTGTATATGTGCTGCCATATGTGTCAAGTACATGGATATTTTTTTGACATTTATAAAAATTAAAGAAATGTTCAAATTCTATTTTATGAATAATGATTTTGTAATAAATTATCTGTTCAAAAAATAAATAATAATATTCTCTTAATACATGTATGTAGCTTCAGCTCCATGGTGATCATTTGAAAAAAATTCTATTTGTTCATTGTAAATTATATATTGTATATAGTTTGATTGGAGCTGATATTTTGTTTTCAATTGGTTATTTATAAAATTACTAAACTCAAAGTTAGCATTTGCTTCTGGTTAGTATAAATAGTAAAAATGCATCTCGTTTTGATGCATTTAAGTCAGATTTTTGAACAACACTTTTATTATCTAACAATTAACCATATTATTTATGTGTAATTTAAATTATTTCGACTGACTTCAACATGAAATTATCCAATAAGTTATCGATAATTCAGTTAATTAAAATTTTATTTTTGCAAAATGATCAAATCAAAATTTCGTTGATATTTTGACAACTTTTATACTATATAATTTTAAAAATAAAATAATCTGTTATTCTGTGGTTCTGACATAAATTTTTAGGTCATGAGATGATAGTGGACAAAGTTTGTCTAATTTGGGAAAAAATCCTGAAGATTTTTCCATACCTTACATCAGTGTTGCCTTTTTCCTGGCTCATATTTTTACACTTTTAGACATTTTTATTTCGTAGACATTCCATATTTCGATTTTGTTATAAATTGATGCAATTAATTTAATTCTATGAGTGTGGCGCAGCTTAGCCAAAGATGGGGTTTGTGCCATAAAACACAAACTCAACTGAATTCAACTCTTGATGATTTTATAACATAAATTGCCTTGTTTTGAAATCAATGAAAATGAATACACATGACACCTGAAGTTATACGTTTAATTTCACCGACGATCTTTTAATAAATAACTATTCTAAGAAGTGGAAGAATAGCATTGAATAATTAATTTCATGTAGAAAATATACTATAAGATAAAAAGTCTAGGGAATTTCGAATTTCCATATTTTATTTATTTTTTTCAAATTTATTCAGAATTTCTTGAAGAACTTGACTTAATGAACTTGAAGCTTGATGAAAGGAATGATCGTGAAAAAATAGACTTGAGCTCTCATGGCATAGTGAAGATTCGATTTCGACGACATTTGGGTGGGGGGGGGGGAGCTGAAGACTGCTGACGATTTGCAATAATGTATTTTTAATTTTATAGCCAGATATATAAAAGTTAAAAAAAAAGATAAAGGAATTGTATGAATCTGAATTTCATTTTTGCTATAAGAAAAACTGAATTAGTAAGTCCCCGCAAATTATTTTTTTCATTTGAAATTTCGAATAATTATATTGAATTATTTACATTTCGAAATGTGCTAAATAATTTGGCATACATGAATGAATTGAATATATAATCTAAATTTCAATAATTTAAGCATCGAATTGTAGAAATAATTTTATTTCATCTTTCATATTACGATTTCAATATTTGTGCACATAATGTTACTTAACTTGATATAATTATATAATTAAAATCATACAGATATCTTTGTTTTGTTTATCCTGCAGATGCGTCAATTATTTACCATTTACACTCGGATGGCTCATCTCCGGTGCAATTCCAGGCGTTGTTTCATGTAGACATTTATTTATTTATTATTATTTTTTCATTTTGGTTGTTAAAAATACTTACAGAGTGGTAAGAAATTGTCGATTATTTTTCGGAGAAGTTCAGCTTAAATTAGTTATAAAGGGTGACTCAAATTAAGAGCAAGATTTGAATTTGCCACCATTCGTGGAGTAAGGAGTTAGCAGCCCTATTAAAAAAACTATTTGACTGCTGATAATTTAGAGTTAGTAAAAATGGAGCGTTACTCGATAGAACAACGTACTTTCATTGTTGAACAATGTTTCAAAAATAATGTAAGTCTGGTAGCCACAGTTCTAAAATTTGAGAACTGACCCCATAGATCGTCTGATTATAACTATCAGCTGTTAAATGGCTTTATTCATAGAGCTGCCAACTAGGGTTTGACGGTTTTTCAAACCCGGTTTTAAAAAACCGGTTTTTTAAGTAAATTTGTCACATTCGAAAACCGGTTTTTAAAGTAAGAAAACCGGTTTTCCAAAATGCCTGGATATTCCATTTTTTCATTAAAAAAAAAAAAAGTTGGTCGGGACCGATTTGTCTAGCAGCTGAGGGCTTAGGGCGACGAGATCCGAATTTATTAACAAGTGAAAGTATATCTGAATTTCTGTTAAATAAACTAAAATATTGGAACACTGAAATAAGTTTTAAATTATTATATGCTTTAGAAGAGAGAATTAAAAAAAGACAAGTAGAATTAGCGACTCTTTTGCTGTATTTGCAAAATCCACAAAACAGTTCTAGTTCAGCGAAGAAATCTAGTGTACTTTCTTTAGCTTCAAAAACCGAAATTATTAAATTATCTGGAAAGATATGGTCTAGAACATTTCCAAATTCTTATGTGGAAACCGATTCTGATGAAGAGCAAATCGAAGAAATTCGAAACATCAGAGTAATGCTTTTTAAAAAGGAGCCATGGAAAAATCTATTCATAAGTTTCTTGAAGACCCTGAAGAAAAACTTACAAATCCAAAGGCACTGAAAGCTGAATTTTCATTATTTGAGGCAACAAATAAAAGAACAAAAAAACTTAGATTTGTTATTTGATACCATAAAACCAAGCTTAGTAGCTAGTGAATGAGTATTTACGATTTCAAGCAATATTGTGTCCAAAATAAGAGCAAGACATAGCCACCGTTCAATCGATATTTTATGTTTTTTAAAATCCTATTTCCTTAAGAGAAATTAAAATTAGTGAAAACAATATAATTATTATTCAAAATTTTTGTTTAAGTTTTCGTTATTTTATTAAAATAATACATATATTTAATCCTTAATTTATATATATATATATATATATATATATATATATATATATATATATATATATATATATATATATATATATATATATATATATATAATATAATATAATATATGTGTGTGTGTGTTGATAATGATTTCGCTTTTTTGTTATTTTATATAACTTAGAGAAAATATTTTTCCCTATTCTATTTTTTTGATAAAAATTCGAAAACCGGTTAAAACCGGTTTTTTAAAAAGTCGGTTTTTGTATAAACCCTACTGCCAACACTTTACTGCACGAATGATAACAAATTCAAATCTTGCATTAATTTTGTGACACCCTTTATATGTTTATTTTCGAAGCAATAAGCAAGTCTCTATGTTAAGCGAATAATTATGCTTCAAATTACTTTTCCAATGAGTTAATATAAAGTGGCATTGTCTTTTATTGATTACAGTGTCTACTCTACAAAAATCTATCCACCAATTTTTAGAATATTTCTGCAAAATCCACTTTGTTATTCTTTTATTTTGCTCAATGGTCATTTATTAAAAGGCCGTCACTGAAATTAAGCCTATAATTTCATATGTCATTTTCGTTCATTTTCAATAGGATTTACTTCTAGATTTTGTCCCGTACGCCTTATGGCATTGATCTCCGAGGAATTCTTCCTAAGTTTTCTTCTTTTTTTTTTCCTTTCTCAAGCAAATAAATCTTTCTCCCAATAAAGAAGTTTCTCTCTTGTAATCTGTCTGTCACAGGCGTTGATGCCTTTTTAGAAAAGAAGCAGAGAAGGGGAAAAAAAAACTTTTTCCGAAATTAAAGAGAAGCGAGGATTATGAAGATTTTCTTGCGCAGCGTAATGATTTTCTTCGCAACTATTGATGGAAGTTGCGATGAATTGCAGAGTTTGTTCGCTAATACTGGTGATTACAAGGGAGTTAAGAACGCGTGACGGATGCACAGTTTATTACTGATGACGTTTTAAGTGCGTCGTTTTCTGTAACCTACCTTCGTTGATAATTTTGGGATGTGTAAATGGCGTGGAAAGATTAAATGATGTATTTGGCATAAAATATTATTTCCGCAAGGTTAAATACACAAAACACGAATGCCAGTGTTAGTATTTGCATTTACAAAAAGAAAAAAAAAGCCATTTTGTTTATTGTATTAAAAGAATGAAATAAATTGAGTTTGATTTTAAATCGTTTGGCGTTTTGATAAATTCTGGTTGAGAAGAAATTATTATTCCCACAATGTTAAATATACGAAACACGAATGCCAGTGTTAGTATTTGCAAGTATTTGCATTTACAAAAAGAAAAAAAAAAAGCCATTTTGTTTATTGTATTAAAAGAATGAAATAAATTGAGTTTGATTTTGAATCGTTTGGCGTTTTGATAAATTCTGGTTGAGAAGAAATTATTATTCCCGCAATGTTAAATATACAAAACATGAATGCCAGTGTTAGTTCTTGCATTTACTGAAAAAGCAAACAATTTCGTTTATATTGTATCAAAATATCAGAATGAAATAAATTGAGCTTATTTTGAATTGTTTGGCGTTTTGATAAATTATACTTTTTAATAAAACATTATTCCCGCAACGTTAAATGCACAAAACACGAATGTCAGTGATAATATTTGGAAAAAAAAACCTCTTCAATTTATTGTATTAAAAGAATGAATTAGATTTTGTTTGTTTTTTAATCGTTTGGCGTTTTGATAAATCCTGCTTTTGTTAGCTGAAGAATGGTTGAAAAAGCAAAATAATTCATTATTTCATATAAATTTTGTAAATATTTGCATATTATTTTTCTACTGAAAAATTGTCGGAAAATGCCCATTTGTAATATAGAATGAAATATCCATATTAGCAAATCTTAACATTAAAAAAAAAAAAAAAAAACCCAAGCCCAACATTTAGAGGAATTTTTATGAAGATTTTCTTGCAGATATTTATGAAAACTTTATAACAATTTGAGTGGCATTTATGTTGACATTTTTTGAAATAAAAGAATAACTTTACGCCCTAAAAAATAATCGCTGATTATACTATTTTTTGAAGTTATGCATAGGAAATATTTGACCCGATTAATATTCTTATTTACTAGGTGTATAATTGCATCTTATATACAACGAAGTAATATTTTAAAGATTTTTCCCATAAATGCAAAGTAGTAGAAGGCAAATGGCCGTTGATGATGTATCTAGGAGTCATTAGTTTTAAAATGGAATACAAACTAACGAGATCGATATAGTATATGTGGTTAGCTGATGAGGCCCACACAGTAAAATAATTTTTTTTCGTTTTCTCACGAAAATGGAGATTGATGAAAGGCAGGCGGCTATAGATGATATACTTAGAGATCATGAGCTTTATATATATATATATATATATATATATATATATATATATATATATATATATATATAAAATGACGTAATCGGATCAATGGTTGTGGCTGGGAAACCATTCTTTTATTTTGCTATGCATTTTAACTATATAGATGTTTGTGGAAAATATATTCTTGAATAAAATGTGTTTAGAGAAATTGTTATTATTAGTTTTACCTTAGATATAGGAAAATATCAGTTATGAAACAATTTACTATATATATATATATATATATATATATATATATATATATATATATATATATATATATATATATATATATATATATATATATATATATATATATATATATATTATTATTATTATTATTTAATGTAATTTGTATAAACAATCATTAAAAATAATAAATTATGCTTTTCCTTGAATACCTGTCAAATGGATGGATTTTGATAGAAATGGGTATGTATTGAATACCAGTTCATTATTTATTATTATTACTATTAAAATACGTTTTTTTCATAATATTTACTCCTTTTTGCATGCCGTTTATCGTGACAAATGCTTAGATGCTATCATTATTTTTTTAATTTTTATTTTAAAGCCTTTTAGCTACACGTATATTCTGTAAAAATGTATGATTCATGACTGTATTATATAAAAAGGTAACTACGATATATTATCGCTGTTGTGTATAAAAAAAACAACAGGCAACAAAAATACAAAATTTTGTTTTTAGCCATTAAACCATCAGTATTGTACAACGTTTTGTGATAAATTACAAGATTCACAAAAATACAAAATTTTGTTGTAGCCATTAGATCGTTAGTGGTGTATAACTTCTGTGATAAATTACAAGATTCACACAGGAGAGCAGATGTCGGCAATCTTCAACAAGCGTCTTGTATTTAAAAAATGTTTTAGCAAATATGGCTTGCAGCATTTTGATATAACTGGACGATATTTGGAACTTATTTTTGTCAATACAATTGTTAGATACAATAGAGTTGTCAATACAATTGATATTTATACATTTTTTTGTAGAGAAAAACTCAAAAATAATATCGATTATAGGTCAATATAAATAATGATTAAGTCATTTCATTAATGATGTTGCTAAAATGATTACTATTGAAAGTAAACAAATATTTTCTCTTATAAGCAACTTTTTACGATTATGTCGACGTAGATTGATTAATAACTGTTTCTTAATTTGCAAATTGGACGAAGTTTTTATTTATTTAATTAGCAAAACAAAGGAATTTTTTATTTCGATTAAACGAATTGGTTAGCTTAATTGCTAACTAAAATAGACTAATAATAAAAAAGACTAATACTTTCTACTAATAATGAAAGAAAGTATGTATATCTTAGAGCTCTACAGGTAAGATTATCTGATGAAGAGCCACTCAATTTTGCAAAATCAAATTTAGACAATGATAATGCATACTTTGCAGTGATTTTTTTCAAATTAAAATTTTATTTCATTAAATCACTAAACGAGAAAATTAATAAATAAAAATTTTATTTCATTAAATCATTACACGAGAAAATTAATAAATAAATTATTAAAACTTAAAAGGGACTGACATTTTCTACGTCTTTTAAAAATATTACTGCTAAGCAATGATTTTCACACTACTCTAAAATTGTCTTTAATACTACTGTAATTGTGCAAATTCGAACTAAATTTTGACAATTTTTTCAAAAAAAAAAAAAAAAAAAGAGCCACAGTTTTTAATAATACTTTTACTCATTACAATGAAGTTCAACAAGTTTTCATTACTTCACCAAATTCATTACTTCAAAGGTGATTTTATTTCGTTGTTGAAAACTAAAGAAAAAAATTCCTTTATTTTTTGTGAAGTTCAGACAAAAAATATGTGAAAGTGAGGCTACAATTTCGCATTGGACAAGATGCAGTTTGAAGCAAATTACCTTGTCAATTATGTTTCTATTCGCACTATGATGTTACAGTACTTGCTTGCATTAGGTTCATACATACAATAAACAGATCAGGTGTATGGCGGTTGAAATAACATGGCATGAGTCCTTACAATATTTTGTGAAAGCAACCATACATATCAAATTATTCATTAAAGATTTAAGCCTTTGCAATTGAGAGGTGATTCTCTAACACCACTTACTTTGTTATTTGAGCGATAAAGTACTTGAGCGCTAAATAAAATTATTGATCATTAAATAAAATTAAACATATTCAGTATTTTTGGTGAACCAAATAGCCACTACAGGTGACTAATTTTGAAATATAACATATATTTATAATAATCTTTTATGAGATTGAAGGTGATTAAATTTTTTATTTGCAAATTCATTCAATCTCAGAACTAAATTTTTGGAAGCTTATTTTTATATTCCATCCGTATCAGAACGGTAAGATACATAAAAGGTGCCTTTATTTTTTGTCTTTTTAATTAGTTGCTATTTAAGCTTGGTTATTAATTTAAGTATTAAAAGCTCTGTTCTATTCCCAAGTTAGACGCATCATTGTGTTCGAAGGATTTAAACCTAATTTGATTCTGAAGTTCAGAACACAGAGTTTGGATGTTTGGATACTCTAATTGTTTGACGAATGAAATTCGCCAGTCTCATCTGGAATATATCGTTACAAATAGTATAAACCGGTCAAAATCTTTCCCAATCGGCGTATACAAATATCACCCCTTTTCTCTAAAGTACCTTCCGCTTTTCAGCAAATCAAAGCAGTTCCACTGTCCGTCTCCCTTCCAGAGGATGTTTGAGGAGGGTCCATCCGTCCGTCGAAACTTAGGGCCTCAGTGGAATTAAGCCCCCTCCTGGAGACGAAGACACTGTTTACTGTGAGCATCGAAGGGGGGGGCGGCATAATCCCGAAGTAGCTTAAGCCAGGGACGAATTAACTTAGATTACGAATTCCGGGCGACTTCATCCCTTTCAGAGCCGATTAGAGATGTTCGGTCCGTTCTCGTCCACATCCCCACCCCTATTTGCGATCACGTGCCGTCTGCTCGAGTAACGTATTCATCTTTGGGGAGCAGGCAGGATATATTTCCTTGGGGTTGTTATACTCAATTTCTGTTGGATAAATCTTGGATTTCTTGTTGCCCTGGCTTTTGTTCGTTCAAATGTTTTGAATGGCATTATGTATTCACTCATAGTTTGATACGATAGGATTTTTGAATTCTATTCGATTTATAAGCATTTGACATTGAGTTAGAACTAAAGTGTCTAGGTTGTCTTAACTTTAATCTGTGGCATTTTGAAACCGAAGCACACAAAACGTTGGATAAGAAAAAGAAGTGAGGGGTTTGTAGGGGAAATCTCAAAAATAAGGAAATAAAGACAAACAATAAAATAAATAACCTTAGAAATTTTTTTTGAAAAAAAAAATTCCTGCCCCCCCCTTTTTTTTTAAAAAAAAGAAGGGGGCTAGGAATAGTTAAAGAAATATAAGTGGCATATTTTTGTTTTCCTTCTTCTATTTTCTAAGCTTATTATGCAATATATAATTAGAATAACAATGAAAAATCCTTCCCTTGTTAATAAAATCGAAAGTTAAAATAGTGCTTTGGTATAACTATGAGAATAATTTCAAATTATGTTTAATTTCAAAACTGTTGTACAAATATTAGAATTTGATAAATTAATGAAAGAGAAAATTCAACGAAATTCGAACTTCTAATCCGAAACAGTAGCATGCTAATGCTTTGACTTTGAATTTTCCTTTCTTTAGCAGTGATTCTAACGTCACGGAATTTACTGACAGAATACAATTCTAAAAATGTTAATGTTAGTTGATTAAAGACAAAATGCAAATTCTGTTTAAAATTAATATCCAGTTTCAATCGTAGTTTTAATATTAACTAAATCGCTCTAGTGTAACTTAAAGTAAAACAATAAAATTTATTTTAATTTCATTAAAACAATAAAAAAGTATTGCTACTGATTGCTTTAGATGATTAGCAATTTCGTTAAAGAATAAAAAAAAACATATAAAAATAGAATTAATATCACTTAAAAGCCATTTAAAAAAAATGAAAGTAATTGGAAACAATTTTTAGCATGAACGTTATGCTCTGAAGTTATAGACGAAACATGTTAAAATTATGAACCATTTTTAATTAATTACAATATAATTAAATTTAATAAAAGTATTTTCTTAGTAAGAATTTTCTACCTATGAATTTACCATATGCCATATATTTGTAACCTTTATAATATAAATAACATTAGTATATTAAAGCCCTACTTGTACGTGATTTACTTTGATTATTTTACTAGCAGTTTTATGAAGTTATTTTAAATAAAATTATAAAACTTAATAAAAGATAAAAATAAGCACATTTTATGAGATTTATAATAATGTTTTTTGAGTTTTTTTTTTACAATTTCCTATCCATTTTTTTATTTTTATTTTAGAAGCACATACATGTTTTTTATTATAAATATTATCTTAAGTTGTTTTATACACCAAAAATTATTGAAAATCACAATTCGTTTTAGATTTAAGACCTTTACTATCTTTTATTTATGGATTATAAATATCGATAAAATTTTGCTGCGTTTATATATGACTGAAAAAGTACTCATTATTTAAGCAGACGATAAATATTTCGCTAACAATAAATATTTCTACAGAAGATAACAATAAATATATTTGACGTAATCGATACAAAAATTCGCCAAGATAAATAAATAAAATGTAAAGAATTCGATTTTCTTAGCAAAGAAAAAACTTAAATGATCAATTTTGGATACTTAAATGAAATGCCTTTTTAAAAATCTTTCTTCCAAAATAAAACTTAAGCATAAAACCAAAACAATATAAATTTAAGAACATTAAAATTTAATCATCCGTGAAAAAAGTGAATATTCTATGCTATTGTCTTTCTGTGAATATCGATTATAACGGAATCGATGATGAAAGGCTTTCGATTTGTGTTGCATCTTTTTGACAAATTACTCGCGCTTATCGGCTGACAGTTTTAATCATGGATTCTTAAGTAAAATCTAAAAGAGCGCATCTGCTCCCGGCTTCGATCGATGTAAATTTAATCTTTAACCTTTAATTTATTTTGCCGAGTCAAATTTTAGCAAATTATCTTCGTATTCTCTCCTTCATTTTTAGTCAAATAATAGAATAAAAACGCCGAAGAAAAATGAGTTTACTTGACAATTTATTTTCAATCTTTTCTTTTTTTATATATTCCTTTTCAATAAAAGGTGTTCATTTTTCATTTATGTTTAAGTAGTTCTTGAATCTTACTTTTGCTTTTGAAATTCGTTCGTTATATAATTTTTTTTCTTCTTATGCTTATTATATATTTTGCTTGCAAATGTGGCTTGGAGAAAGTAAATTTTCCCTTTGACAACCTCATTACCTAAGGGAATAATTAAAGAAGATATATTAATAAACCTTTGAAAAATAAGTGTTTTATTTTGTATCATTTCGAGTTATGAATACGATACTTCAAAAAATAAATTAATGAATAATATCAGAGCCTCTTGTCTGAAACAATGTTAAATGATAATATTTTAGATTTGATTTATTAGGAAAACTATTTTATTCGGAAAATATATTTTTGATTATATAGCAATGCTAATCTGCAGACACACAAAAAATATATGTAATATCAGTACAACGAATATAAATGTAGTAACTGAAAGAATAAATTACATAGTTGAAAAATGTATACAAATTTTGAGATTGGAAAAAAATTCTACGGTAATAAAATTAATATCATAAAAGTTATTGTTTGAATTTTGAAAATGGACAAAAATAATTTTTGTGGAATAACTACAAGACTAATGGAAAAATGTAAATTTTGATTAATTTAAAATTACAATTCTGATAAATTTTATTAAAAAAATTCTATTGAATGAACACTTATTGGCCAAGGATTAACTATTTGGTAGATTTACTAGATCTAAATGCAATGATCTGGTTTTAAATGTTTTTTCGCCATATAATATAAATATAAAATTATATTTTTTTGGACGAATTCTTTTAAGAAAAAGTCTTTTTGTCCGTTTGTATGCCTAAAAACATAATGATCAAAAATTGCAGTGAGCTATATGAGTGAATTTTATTTATAGTTTTATCACCATATTTATAAATTGGATCCAGGAGGAATTATAATTTCAGATCTGATCCACTTATGTTTTAAAAGTCTGTCTGTACGTCTGTTATGTTCATGTATATGTGAATGTGAGAATTCATGCTGCATAAATGAATACATTTACAATACAAAATAATAAATAAACAATACGTACGTATAATTCGCAATACAAATGCTGCATAAACGAATACTTTCATAATATAAATTACATACAATTCACAATACAAATATATGATGCATAAACGAATACTTGAATATTGATTATTTATATTATGAAATACATACTTACAATTCACAAAGCAAATACATGCTGCATAAATGAATACTTTCACAATAATTTCAGTACAAATGGAAGACTTTCAAAATTCATATGACTTTAATAATATACAGGGCGATTCATGAAGAAGCATGCACTTTCCAGATGCTGCAAAAAGGTAACTGTCAAAAACACAAACCACCTTAATGAATCGTAAGGTAGGTGTACTCTTAAAATTCGTGTCTCGCCCTTGATAGGAGTCAAATAGGCAGTAGCATGTGTGCCATGGAACTAGTCAATCGAAATGGCAGCGTCTGCAATGAAGAAGACACTTTGTGATCTTCAATTAAGCAAAATGAAATCTGCAACTGTTGTACAGAGGCATTTTCGATCAAAATTTGGAAAAGAAGTTCCAACTAGAAAATCTATCTATCAATGGCATGAAAAATTAAAAACTACGGGCTGTTTGCGCAAAGGTATAAGTCCGGGAAGACTGACTGCATTACAAGAAGTCGACATTCAACGAAACCCGGAAAATTCAACGCAGAGGGCGTTGAGTGAAGTGCCCACCATATGGAGAATTTTGAGAACGAAGCTGAAAATTATTTCATATGAAGTGCAGGTGTTGCAAAATCTGAATGAGAATAACAAACAAAAGATAAAGAATTTTGAGCCGATGTGCAGCTCCGTTTTGAAAATGATGAGTGTGACGATCACTTAGTTTTAATTAACGAAATAACATTTTAATTCATTGAGAAGGTACACAAGCACAATGTTCCCTTTTGAGGAAGAGATAATCACAAATTCACAGTGCAACACACGCGAGATTCCCCTAAGGTAAGTTTATTCTGAGCAGTATCCAGAAAGAAAGTGTACGGCCTCTTCTAAGAGATCACACATTGAACATCTGAGACTGCCTTTAACAAAACTTAAAATAACCCCATATATTTCTGTTACATATGGCATATAATATCTTACATTGTTTTTAATTTATAGTGCATTGAAGTTGTATACTTCTTTAAGAATCACCTTGTATTTTGCTTCCTTGTTTTGGAAGAAAATCAACTGAATTTTTATTTTGCCAACCTGATTTCCTTAGGATAACAATTAAGGCAGATATATTTATTTTCCTGCGGAAGTAACAACATTTTGTTTTACATCTCGGGTTTAAATATGATTCTTCAAAAAAAAAGTTATTTTTTTTAATTGTCTCACGAATTTAACATTAAGATGTTTGATTTACCCGGTAAACATTCACCATTTTTTTTAAAAGCAGACACCGGAAAACCTGTGGTACGAAAAAGAAAGCGGGAATGAGTGGGTGGTGGGTGAAGTGAAGAAGTCGAGATTTGCAACTCGGAGGTAATTAAAAAAGGTTTTTTTTTTTTTTTTTTTTTTTTTTTTTTTTTTTTTTTAACAACCAAAATTGCTATTTTTTCCGGTTGTCTGAAAACGTTGCCATAGACTGTCAACTCCCGAATTTTCTCTGTCATTTAGCCGGCGGAAATTATAAAAATGACAAAATTAATGGGCAAAGGTGCTCCCAAAAAAACAGAGAAAAAAAAAGATATAAATTGTATTCCTTTGCAAAAATCTTGATGCTCTTTGCCTTTCCCTGTCTGTACCTGACAGTGATAAAATGTACGAAGTCAGGAAGAATTGCTCCTTTTTTTTTTTCAAGGATAAGCTGGCTTCTGATTAAACCATTTTCTTATTTTCATTTGCTTTTCCAGAAGGTTTTTTTTCTCAGATAAGAACGTGATGAAGCACCATGAATTATTTTTTTCTTTTAAATAATTATTTAAATGTTTCTTTAAAAAGCAAGAAGGCGTGTTTTGATAAGTCAAATTGTGTTGCGCTTTTAAGAAAAACTTGTTTAAAAGATAGAAAGAGAAGGAAAAAAAAAACTTTACTGCTTTAAATGGTAGTATCTGCTAAGTATTTAATTACAGTTTACAGGTAAGAGAAAATTTATAGTCAATTGCCATTGTGTTGACAGTGTTTCCCTGACTTGGAACGAAAACACCATATTGTAGAATCTAATCATTCCTTGTCAAATCAAAATTTCCATAAATATTTTATTTAAGAATGAAAATTATATTGATTACTAAAATATATACCAATTTTGATGGGTTCTTATCCTATTAACAATATCTTGGATATGATTGTTGCCAATTAAATAATGAAAATTATAGTAGAAAAATTGATTTAGCCACATTTTTGCAAAATAGTTATGGAAAATTTCGACAAAGGAGTGTGTATGTGCCAGCAAAGCCATGGAAGCAATATGCCGTCTGTGTTATTACATACGTAATTATATCTTGTGGATTATACAATTCAATAAAAATATAACAATTTAAAGAAAAAAACTGTGCCTTATATTTAATTCAAATTTTGCGTTAACACTTTGTTCTATCGTGTATTGCTCCATTTTTAAGAACCCTAAACTATCACCAATCAAAAGCTCTTTTTAACAGGGATGCCAATGCTTTGCTGTACGAATGATGGCAAATTCAAATCCGGCGTTAATTTTGGGAAATACTTTATTTTGGTGTGATATCCTTTAAAAGCCAAGAGTCATTCCGAAATTATTGACATTTTTTTAAGGATGTCTCTATTTTTTAAGAGTTCTATTTAAAAGAAAAACACTCTACCAAAATGTAATAAAGCAAAAACGTTCGAAAAAAATGTTAGCTTTTGTGTTAAAAAAACAACTTTTATTTTCAGAGAGTGGATCAAAACTATCGATTATGTCAAGAGTGATTAAAATTGATGACGTTCTTCACAATGCGCTATTATTATCCCTTCTTCAATTCCATTAAAAACTCTGAAAGAAAACTTCAAGGAGTGGGAAGATAGAAAAAGAATAAAAGATTGTTTAAAGTGGAGGAAAAAATTTTGCAGAGTTCCTTTTAGTTCGACCATATACAAAAGAAAATCTCTTTCGAGCAACAGCGATGACGAACCTTGAAATTCACAAAAGAAGTGCCGCGAAGTCATCTCTCCAAATAATTCCGTTGATGCCATTCTTTGAGACATTGTTGGCAATAGATATATGTTCAAAGTTCTTTTATGAAATTCATCTCGTATAAGTTATAATATTATGTTATGTAACTTTTGTGTGACAAACTGTTGAAAGGCCAAGAATAATTTCCAGCATTATGGTTGCTTTTAAAAGCCATCTTCACTTTTTTAGATGCCCTTTTAAAAAGTATAATAAAGCAAAAAGCTTCGGGGAAAAAAATTAGTTCTTGTGCTAAAACTTTTATATTGAGTGAGTGAATCAAAAGTATCGATTGAACCAAGAGTGATTAAAATTGATGACGTTCTTCACAATATGCTATCATTATCCTTTCTTCAATTCCATTAAAATCTCTGAAAAGAAAACTTCAAGAAGCAGGAGAGTAGAGAGAAAAAAAAAAGATTGTTTAAAGTAGAAGGAGAGAAAAAAAAAATTCTTACAGAATCCCTTTGGGTTTCAGCAAATACAAAAGGAAATCTTTTCTTACTGAGCAACAGAGTGATGGCGAGTCTAAAAATACATTAAGCAGTGCAAAGTTCTCGGAGAAGGTGTTATTTCGGGTGTTTCCACTGGCGGGGGTTTATTTCGCTAAGATTGCCACGAGCGTAGTGCTGATAGAGTAATAGATCGATAGAGTGCTGTGTGTACAATGCTTTTTCACTTTGTTAGAAAGCTGGAGTTAAAATAAGTCTTATCTGCAGAAACGATAAAACTAGTTAAAAAGAAGTTTTTTATTAATGGCTCCAAGAGGAGAAACTTTCCATCGATAACTCGTTTTAGTTGTTGAACATACTTCCTGTTAGTGGTGGGGAAACAATTGCAAGAAATTCTATTGTTACGCTTTGTTTTTCTAAATTTTATCAAGCGGTCCTTTTCGGCATCATTTAGCCCATTAATCCACCATTATTTACTTGTTGGGAACATTCTAAAAGATTTTAATCCTAGAATGAATGACTTTTTATTTTTTTACAAAATAACAAGTTTTGAATGACTGCATATAATTTAGAAAATTATTAAAATAAATTTTTAAATTATTTTTTTGTGAAATTATAAAAAAAAATTAAAATCTGCCAAATGGCTGGCTACATTATGAATTAAACAATATTCCAATGGCACAAATCGCATTTTAATAATTCTGGCGATAAAAATAAAATCGCTTTTTACCGATATATTTTTACAATGGAAAAAAAAAAGATTTTTATAGTATTTTTAATGGTAGAGTTATTCATACCAATAACCTTCTTGGTATTTTTCCGAACTTCTACTTTAAATCTATTTCTAGTACCATTATTGCCATATATAGGTCTCTTCTACAAACATTTATCAAAAACACATTTTAAAAAGGATTTCTAAACATTCATTGTTGCCTTTTGGAACATTCGCGTGAAGTTTATAAATGGAAATAAAAACGTGTAGCCAAACGAAGCACTGTAGGATTGAAATTAAGGCAAACGTTTGTGGTGGTAACATTATAAGCCAGTTAACAACTTCCAGAGAAGAGTGTACACTTTTGTCTAGTGGCTTTGTTACTCGGCTATGAACCCTAACGTTGCGAGTTCGAACCATCAACCTGCACATTGGTGACCCTGGTTCTGAACAACCGCATCCTTCATTCTGCTGTCGTGGCTCCATCTACCGGCAGCAACCACTCACACACGCTCGCCGTCGCCCGCCATAACACTTGGCGCGATAATCACGTTCGACGCTCGCCATAACTGGCGCGATAAACTCTACCGACTCAGTGGTGGGGGACTGTTGTGGTGGTAACATTATAAGCCAGTTAACAACTTCCGGAGAAGAGTGTACACTTTTGTCTAGTGGCTTTGTTACTCGGCTATGAACCCTAACGTTGCGAGTTCGAACCTCAACCCGCACACGTTAATTGAATACAAATGAAGAAATTTGATTTTCATTTTATTCAACATACTTAACCCTTTAAAAGGGCTATTTTTTTTCTAGTCATGATATATTAAAATATTTTTAGGATTGTGATTGGCTTAAGAAAAGTGACTCATTTAGCTTATTAGATAAATTTCTTTTGATTAATTAATTAATTTGGTTAATTAATAATTAAGTAATAAATCAAAACACACCATTTTGTGTGAGATAAGGAAATGAAGAATCTAAGTGCCCGTCTGAATGAAAAATGTGTCTGAACTTACGCAAAACTACATAATTCCATACAAAGATTTATGAATTTGGTGGGAAGCATACCTCCCATGGCCCTAGAAAAGGTTAAAACCAAAATAATATTTGTGAGATGGAAACAATTTTTTTCATAGCTAAGTTGGTTTTAATAATTTAGCTTTTATAGTTATCATACATGAGTCATGTAACTGAAAACTATTTTGCTGTTACCATCGGAAATTTTGAAGCCAAGAGGAAAGATCCAAGAAATTTCGTTTTAAGGTGAAATAAATAAATACAATTTGAAGCTGGATCAACTGATTTTATAATACTTCAAATGTATTATTACCAGACTGATAAACCTATAATTATTAGGCTTCTAATCCTTGAATAAAATATTAAAATGCTATGAACAGTCTTTTAAAAAATCATTCAGGAATTAGTAGGAAAAAATTAGTATGTTATAAAATTTTTAAATACCTGTAAAAATTTTCAAACAATATTTTTAATAATAATACAACAAATTTTCTTTTATTTCTTAATACCATTTCTATCCGAAGTTATTCTTAGTTTTCATACATTATAAATTACTTTATCACGTTTTCGTAAACATTGGCTTTGCCTTTTAAGTTAATGTAATACGGAAGGTAAAATTTTACCGCGCTAATCATCACGCAAAATTTGACATCGAAAATTTTGGGAAGGACTTGGCAACAACTTGACAAAATTCATCATATCAGAAAGCTTTAAAAACGGTCCAGGACGATGTAATGAAAGGTGTTCCGTGTAACTATCCTCATTCACCTGTAAAATTTCAAGTCGATGGACAGTGTCTTCAACAGCAGATCGTAACTGATCAGTTGTGATGCACATGAAGCATTATGGAGTTCTTTAAGTCATTGAACGTCGCAACACCTCCACAAAACACCAGACATTTTAAGTGGCATCATAACCAGAAATCGCATGGATGTAGATCCGGTAAATGTGGTGGCCATGGATTAAGAAAGAAACGACTTAAAACACGTTCGTCTGTGAGATGTTGCAGCAATAGCTTCTTCTCGGGCGTCCTCATTCACCTGCAAAATTTCAAGTCGATGGACAGTGTGGGGGGGTGCACCATCCTGCATGAAAATGGTCGATTTAATGATCTGCTTTTACTGTAGTTGCGTAACAACAATCGTTTGCATTATATCATAATACTCACCGCTCATGACGGAACACGTGATAGAACCACGTGCAGTTATTTCCTCAAAGAAGAATGGCCCAAGGATGAATACCGCCATCAATTCCCTCCAGGAAGTCACATTTGGAGAATGTAGGGGAATTTCAGTGTGCATCCTGGGATTTTCCTTAACCCAAGTGCGGCTGTTCTGTGTGTTGAATATTCCATTGAGGTAGAAATGAACCTCGTCGTTCAGCAGAATATTTCAAGGCATGACAGATCAACAGTCATTCTGTTGAGAAAACTGACTGCGAATGAAAGACTTTGTGGATTCTACGTATCAAGCAGCTCTTGATTGTGGTGGATCTTATATGGGAAGTAGTGCATTATATTTCTGAGCACTTTTTAGGGGCTTTAAGAATAGCCTGTTTATCGAGTAACTGTAGGTGCGCTATTGTCCCCAAACTCTGATGTTTGTGTCTGTGCGGCAGCAGCTGTCTTGATGCCATCAACAAATACCGGTGTGACAGATTTACGGCATCTCCTAGGTTGAATTCCTAATGTCGCCGTTGCTTCAAATCTCTTAATCATGTCCTGGATAACTTTAGTAGACATTGGTCCACGCTCTATGTTCTTTACAAGACAAAATTCACGAAATGCAGCAGAACCATTCTCCTTGTTCTGTAAAACAGCTTCACCAATAACGCTCGTTCAACTAAAGATACCGTCATCATTACAGCTGGAAACATCGACATAAAACATGACAACGACTACAAAAGTTTCATACCCTAACATGTTTTACATAAAGCTTCTTCGCAAGCATGCAAATCTCGACATTTTTTTCCTAGATCTGACAGCTTTTCCCGGTTTTACATTTTATTACTCATAATTCACGTTCTTGATTGTTAATATTGTTTCTGCATTCCGTTTTGGTCGTTTATTGTGCTGAATTTTATGTTTTTTTTTCGGAAAAAAGCGCCCTCCTGTGGAAATTTTGGACTAAGAATTTTTTTCGAAATTTCGTGAGCGCATCTCGTGTAAAATCTATATACCAAGTTTCGTTGCAATCCGTTCACCCGTTTGCTTTGTATGATGCTGTTTATAGGGAAGTTTAATTATAACCACCCTGTACATTATTTTGATTGATTGATTTCTGATACCAACTAGCGTATTTCTCATTTTTTTTTTTTTTGTTGTTGAATGTAAAAGAATTATATCGGCATTCTGAGCAAATTACAGTTTGCGGTGTTAAAATATGAATGATTCTTGTCTTAATATATATAAAAAATTCTTGTAGCTATGTATGTATGTTCCACATTTTTTTTTCTAAATAAATAAGCTAAATTCAATCAAACTTGGCTAACATCATTTAAGATAAGACAAAGAATACAGTCAACGTTTCAAATGTCAAATGTTAATTAAATATTCAAATAAAATTTACTGAAATGTTGTCGTTTTTCACTATAACATCGAGACAAATTGTGTTAAAAAATTGTGTACCATTTCAAAATTTAAAAAATTACCTTTTTAGTAATATTTTAATTCTTGTAGTTTTTCATTAATTTTTCATAATTTAATAAAAAATAGAATCAGTCAATTTTAAAATAAGGAAACATATAAATTTCCGTTGTTAGGCAACGGTTATTGTTGCAGAAAAGAATGCACACGAAGAATTGTTGCCAGACCCTCTTAGCAAAATTTTGGTGGAATATCAAAAGAAAAGTTTGAGCAGACGATTAATAATTTTTATCAAGAGAAACTACTGCTCTAATTTATTTTCCTCATTTTTGTAAATGAAAATAACTATTAGATTAATTATGGCAAAGCATTCATTAAAATTAAATCTTTTATTTTAATATTTGCATGCCAAATTTGAAGTACTTTTGTAATAGATATTAATATAGAAATTTAGCTATTGGTTCGTTTTTAAATCGTATTCTCATGTTAATAACAAACCGTTTCACATTTATATTTCCCATTATGTTTTTTAAAACCGTTGTTCCAGCATACATTTCAAATATAATAATGGATCAAAGTAAGGATTTTGTATATTATAATATTTTATACAAAGCAATATAAGGATTTTGTAAATTATAATATTTTATACAAAGCAATATAAGGATTTTGTAAATTATAATATTTTAGTCAAAGCAATTTAAGGATTTTGTAAATTATAATATTTTCTGTAAAAGTAGTTTAAGGATTTTGTATGTAATAATATTTTATACAAAAGTAGTTTAAGGACTGTTTATAATAATATTTTATACAAAAGTAGTTTTTACAGATCCTAGACATGAAACCATTTTAATACCGAGGAACGCTGTGATATAAACTGCTTAAAATAAAATAAAATTTTATTGCCCATTTCTAGGACTATTGGCTGTAAAATGTGTCATCACGCCCATAAATGGCTTTCTCAAAATTTTCGGATTTGTACTAACCATGGAGCACTTCCCGAAGAACTTCCTTAAAGTTAAATGTATTTCAATCGGAGAGGAAACGAATCGCAACTTCATAAGAAAAGTTTCTTCTAAAGTTTTTCCGGAGTTGTTTAGTTTCCCGAAATATCACATTATTTAAAGCACTTATATAACGCCAACTTTCAGAGTACAGACCGACAAACTTTTCTTCTTTCTTCATGTCCCCATAATGGACAAATATTTGGTCCGCGGGAATTTCTTTATTGCCTGGACGCACTTGAAAAGATAGTTTGAAAAACTCCAGTTTGAGAATCTGGGGCGAAACTATTTTCTACATTCCGGCGGCCGTCAATAAAGATAAGAAAAAGTTAAGCCCCGGCTTCTCCGGTACGTGATAAACGATATAGTTCTACCTGTTTGGCCGAAGGGCGCTTCGCAGATTAAAAGTGAAGCTGGACAAGCCCTGCTTCTTCATAGCTAACATATTGCTCTCCAAAAATCTCCCTTTTTTTTCTCCTTCTGGTTTCAGGCCCTGTTGGAAAAATTTTCTATTTTTCATTGTTGCTCCCGGCTGTTTCCACTATAACACCTTTACACGGTACATTTATTGGAGGGATGAAATAGGGGAAGCAATCACCGTGTGAAATAATGCTATTGCTGGTTCTTCTGCTTCTTTTCTTTCTTTTTTTTTCAACTTTTTCTTTCTTTTTTACTGTAGGAAAAAAAGTTTCATGCAACTTAATGCTCGAATTCTTTTTTTTTTCCTTTTGCGCTTTGTTTTGTACTTCTATCTATACGTTGTTATAAATTGTCGGGTTTTGGAGTAAATAACCGTACAGGGTAAAGTTTTAAAAGCGAAGTGGGGAAGGAATTCTTTAAAAAATAAATTGATGTTTTCTGAATTTTGTGTAAAGTAAAAGAAAAGAAGAAAAATGTCTGGAGAAAATTGAGCCCTCTTTGTTTCGTTTCTTATTGTCGTTAGCAGGTTTGTTGAAAGCAGAAATGCAAATAAGTTGCACAGAAAAATAGTTCAACGGCACATTTTTTTCATGCGTTTTTCGAGCATTAGAGCGTAGCACAACAAATGACTCTTCTTAAAACTTTGTTTCCGAGGTGAAAGACACTTTCTTTAATCCTTTTTTTTAGTTCAAATTTGCATATCAAATACATGGGCATTATCAAATTTTATTTAAAAATTCCAATTTAAGAGGCAGATTTGAAATATACTAATGAAGAATAATTGTATTCAAATTAAGAATTCAGTATTTTATTGAATACCAATAATTGTTTTTCAATTGTTTACCAATTTTGTTTTATTATTACAAATCTATAATACTGATTTTACTATAATATCATTGCTGGAAAAACATTTATAGGTATTTTGTATAAACGCCAGAATAATGATCCCGATCTTGGCGAGTATTTAGCGACTAAAAATAAATATTCTGGAAAACTGAAAAATTAAGACCTACTTCTATTAGAAATGACAATTTGGAAGTTCTTCCAGAGAATAAATATTCGGAAAATATCTAGGCGGATATTTGGCGATAAAATAAACATTCTGGAAAATTAAAAAAAATTATGACCTACTTCTATTAGAAGTGGTAATGTGGAGGTCTTTCTAAAGAATTCCATGTGACTTACTACCGGGAGACTATATAAACGGAAGCATTTGCATCAAGATTAATTCTCCCTTTGGAGTGCTCATTGCATTACGAGTTCTGATGCTGAGCTCTGTTGATTGTGCCGTTATTTAATTAATAATTGGTTGTCTTATTGTATGTTGTTAGTTTTTTTCAATTCCTCCTATTTGTTCCCACTCTCCCTATATATATTTATATATCTTGTTCAAATTTTCAATCGTTTATAAAATACTTTTTATTCCTCTACACAAGTTAAAATACATTTTTAAAAACTTATAGTGGATGGCACTTGAAATTAATACAGTTTTTTCAAATATTAATTTATTAATTATTAAATTTAATTAATTTTAATACTTTAAATAGAGTTTTAACAGTTTGTAATGAAAATTGAAATTAACAGGTTGTAGCTCAATCGGTAAAATGCAAGGATTTCCGTATTTTTCAAGTGAAGGTGAAGAATTCGAGTTCAATTATTGCGAAAGTAGGAATTGACTTATATATATACTAGCCGCCTTTGGCAACCAGCCGGTTCACCAGTATTACCACTCGCTACAATTTTCAATTAAATATTTTAAGTAACTTGTCTCTTAATAGCTTCTCAAACAAAACATTTTTAATCTTTAAATTTTGTTAGTCATACCAAACTTATACTGTTGTTTAGATCGTTTCGTTCAATTTACTATATATATTTTGCTAATTTGTTGTCATTTCCGGTAAAACTTCAACTTTAATTTAAAGTGGAAATGCTGAAATTGCAATTCATGTAAAGATATTTTTTAATGAAACCAAGCTTTTTATTTTATTTATCATTTTTGTTGTTATTTATTTATTATATTATTATTGAATATGAGTACTGCAAACAGAATCGTTCGGTATTTAAGTCTTATGTGAACTACAAAATATTTTTCATAATTTGCGTAATATCTCAAAGAATAATTCAACAAAAATTTCTCAGATTCAGCATAAAATTCAGTTTTTAGTTTTGCTTTCAAAAGGATTGAAATGAAATCAATAATAATATTTTGTTCCGGCCTATAAATATATTTCAAAAATTATGAAGTCTAAATTTTATGCAGTAAGGTATCATATTCTGAGAAATATTCTGGACACACCAAATTTTAAATAAATGAATGAATGTTTCTATTTTCCACGATTAACTAAAACTGATTTATAAAGTTTTGAATGTTAAAAATTTAGAAAAACTCAACATTTTCATAATCTTAGGTCAATTAATCTTGAGCTGATTTGCGTATTTTCTTTAAAACAATCGATGGAAAATCTAAAATTATCCTTTATTTTTTTTTTTGAATAGTGATATTCAAAATTTTATAAATCAGTCAGTTTAAGTGATTGATTTTGTTGATTGGAAATTAATTCTTTATTTAAAATATTAGTGTTTCAAGAACATTTTGTTAAACGTGATTTTCACAGCAGAAGCTTTATGTAAAATCAAAAATTCGTTATATATTAGAGTATTTATTGGATCAAGTTACATAAAATATAATCATTTTCCATTTAGACCATTTTAGCATATCTGTGTCTATTACTAAAGGTTTACAAATTAGCAGTGTGGCCCTGATTTGAATGGATATCCTGATCATATTAACAAAACTTGCCTTAAAATAAAACTGATTTATTGGATTAATAATACAGATAGTGTAAAAGATAATAAAATAATTTTTCTTGAATTTATTTTTTAGAAAAAAATAATATTTCATATTTGTTTTATTTCCTACAGACACGTGACGAAAATCATATTTTTGCAGATTTCATTTCCAAAAAGATTTAATTTATTTTTAAATGGAGCTTTAATCGATGTGATGGCAACACTTTGAAAAAAGCTAATTTTTTCCCCATGAATGCGAAACGTGCTCGTGCAGCTTAAATTTTATTTTTATTTTGTACGAAAAAACTTGTTGAAAAATAGAGTTAAATTATTTATTTAAAAATTAATTAAAAATAGAAATTTAATTTTAAGGTTAAAACATGGGTATCATTTAAAAGATAAATTTTTGATCTTTAACTTGCTGTAAAAATCTTTTTTGTGCTGTAATATTTTCGGAAGTTATAGCAGAAACACGCTAAAATTTCGCTTATTTTTTAAATAAATAAAATTTTAATTAAAAATTCGAAAAAATAACCCCGAGGTGCACATTCCCGGTCTCCAAGGTATACACGTGCCAAATTTCGTAGCTGTTGGTCGAACGGTCTGGCCTGTAGAGCGCCAACACACACACACACACACACATTGAGCTTTATTATAAGTATAGATTACTTGTTTCATCTATACATCGGTATGCGTTTCTGTTATCTATGCTTTGCGTTTCTCATAGAATATGCATCATTTACCATTATCTAGATTGTTGTAATAAATTCACCACATACATATTTGTGACATTATATATTATTACTTTCAAAAATTTCTAGTGCTTATTTTATAAAAAATGAGCATAGATAAAATCTGCATATTTTTATTTCTCGCGAAGGTTAGCTATAGTTTTGTATGTTATAGGAATTGAATGTTCAATATGAGTCAATTCTTTTGAAATTAAAGGGTTCCTACCCTGTACACTGCAATTAAGTAGCCTTCAAGTTTTAGTTCTTTGTACCAAGATCACTTTGACTATCAGGAAATGTCACTATTCCCTTTTATCATCCGGGAATTCGTTACAGTAAATAAAGTGAGAATAAAGCTTCATTTTTATTGACATCATTGATATTTCTATTGATTTTTTTTTCATTTATCATTTGTTTTGGAAAATTATTTCTACAAAATTTTAAACTTAAAGAAAAAAAAGTTTTGGTGTAACTGAAAATGAAATAATCAATGTTTTTAAATGAATTTTTACTAAAAAATTTCGAATCTTAGTTTTTATTCTGGATTCCTCCATTTCTTGCATTTATTTATTTATTTTTATTTTTTTGTCCGTAAACAGTGATAATATAATGGTAGGTTGAATGAAAGGGGGGAAAAAAGGGTTTTATAATTTTGAATACTTGGATTTTACCTTTCTCTTTTTATTCTTCTACCCCCCCCCCCAAAAAAATTACTTACATTTAAATGGAATATAAAAAGAAACGTCTAAAAATTTTTGATAACTAGATTTTAGCTAACTGTTGTTTCTCTTCTTTAAACAAGCGTTATTTCAATTTAAAGTAAAAACAAAACAAAAAAGCAAAAAAAAAAAAAAAGACCCTCCTTCCCCCAGTTTTTTAATGCAATAAACCTAAAAAAGTCTTAAGGGTCCGCGGTGGCTTGGTGGTAAGGTCTCGTCTTCGGGGCCGCAGGATTTCGGGTTCGAGACCCGATTCCACCGAAAAACCATCGTGAAACGAATCTGGTGAGCGTTAAATCCGTCGGGGTCAAATGTCCTCCTGCTGGTGTGGTGGGGAAGTTTGGAGGAGTGCAAGCTCAGCTGTCTTCCTCGTCATCTGATCTCGGTTAAAAATTACTTCATCCGACCTTAGTGTTGATGGTTAATATAACTAAACTAAACTAAATCTCTAGAAAATAATTACATTTGAATACAGAAAGAAAATCAGAAAATGAAAGAACTATAAAAGAAAGAAGCATTCAACATTTTTAAATAAATGTATTTTTATTCATGTTTTCTAATGCAAAAAAAAAAAAAAAAAAAAAAAAAATCTTATCTATATTTATATAAACTAAAAAAATGAAGGGACAGAAAAAAACTAACATTTAATAATGTTGAATATGTCAATTTTAGTTATCTGTCCTCACTCTACTCATGCAGCAAAATGCTGCATTTATATAGAACAGGAAATGAAAGAACACACAAAATAGAAAGTGTATGAATAAGTGAATCTCAGCTATGTATTCTTAATTTCTGCTCTAAAGAACGTTGCATTTAATTACTCGTAAAATTCATTTACACCCCTATAAAATAAATAATCGCTTAACATTTATTCCATAAATCTGTGTTTATATCATGGTAAACTGCATTTATATCCACTTCACTTCTTTTCCAAATGACAAAACCCAACGCAGCGCAATGTATTTTTAGAAAACATCTATTCCATGAAAAATGGGTAAATATCGCTAAAGAATTCCCCTCTTTACCCGAATAGTAACAATGCGGTTTCAGTTAACATTTAGGAAAATAAAAACGGCAACCACCAGATAATCCATTTAAAGCACCGACAGACAAAAGGACCCGCTTAGCATAATGGTTCCGAGGTTAACAAAATGCGATGCTTTAAACGAACAAAACTGACGATGGGGTACAACGGAGTGGAAATCTATGAACGGCGAAGAAAAATGGATTCTCCAGAAGAATGGTAACAATAAAAGTCAGTGTTAAAAGGGATGGTGGCCGATGAAATATTGTCAATCAGGACTCGTATATGGAGCTCTGTCATTTCACGTATGTGTTTTCTTTTTGAAAAGGAGGAGGGGGGGATGTGCTCGCATTAAGAAGGAAAAGAACATTAATTTCAACGTTGAGGTCTGGATATTATTTGTTTGTTGGGACTGTTTTGACACCTTTCGTTTGTTTTGAGAAAGCATTTGGAAAATAGCTTTTTGAGTGTGGATGGCAGTCGGTTGGTTTCTTTGTCATTTAGGTGGTTAGGAAAAAAAAAAAAACTTTTTAGAGGCTATATATTTACTGTAAGTATTGGATGTTTATTTATAGTAATAAGTACTCTTTCCTCACAGATCAACCAAGCCTAACAGGGCTCTACATTGCATTATTTTTGAATCGCGAAAAGCACTAATAGCATTATTAATATTTTCTGTGAAACAAAAAAGATTTTTTTGGAGGGGAGGGAGGAGTATTCGTAAAGGAGGAGTGTTTGGATAATGGGTCTTAAAAGCACTTTAAATGCTATATATTTGCTGTTAGTATTATTGAATGGCTATTTATAATAATAACAGCAAAATCTATTCTTCCATCACAGGATCAATCCAAATCTAACAATGCTCTAGAGTGCATTATCCTTGAATCGGAGAAAGCACTAATTAACTTATCAATGCTTTTGAGAAATAAAAAAACGTTTTTTGGCAGGAGGAGTGTTTGTATTTCTCCTTAAAAGCGCTTTTGTTAACAGTTTTGTAGCAAGAAATCTAAACTTTCGACTTTCATCTTTATACATATCTAACTATTTATATAAATGAATGTAGATTTTTATACTGTTAAAATATGTGCAACAAAGTGTTTAGCTTAAAAGTATTATTTTTACATTTATATTTATATTTAATTAGCGTTTTCTTTTTTCCCCTTTCCTTGTTCGTCCATTTATTTTTTAGGTAGATTCCTATTGGAAGACTAACTATTGCAATGGTTCTCATGGCAAGACTTTGCCTTCTAGCTTGCCAAGGAGAATTTTTTTTTATATACTTGTATGTCCAAATGTATTGCGATTTTTATTGAATGAATATAAAATTGACTCTATATACCCTATCTACCTTATCTTCCGATCGGACTTATAATGATGTATTTAGTTTGGTTACATTAATATTTCGATGAAACACGTCATCTATTTAAAATCTAAATCACGTGAAGAGAACGATATCTGAGCGGGCAACTGCCTTAGTTTTCGCAATTACGTGGATTCGATTTTCTTTCCTGCTTAATTTTACGTGCTTTTATTTCTTGTGTAGTTCAGAAAGATAAAGTTTTGTAATTGATTAATCACTTGCTTTCTGATTCATTATATTCTTAAATCTTTACAGATGTATGTTAGCGGTGGTTGCATATTACTAAATATTTTGAAAATTTATTGATTTGATGAAAAAAAAATAATATTTGAAAACATTTATAAAAGGCACTTGGCTGTAAATTCAGAAAAAAAAAAACAGTTACAAGTCCAATGATTGCAAGTTTCTCATAATAATTGCAGAAAGGAATATTTATTTTTACGTGAAGTTCTCGGTAAAATTTGTTTATGGGATCGCTTTAGCACTTTTTTTCTTTTAAAAAAACATTTGGTGAATATGAATCATAAAGGACCCCCCCCCCCTCCAACTATCTGCCTGGCGTAATCCCCCGCTTAAACTAAATGACTTCGTGAAAAGCCTGGAATTAATATTTAATCCTAATGGCCATCACCAGTCATGATGCAACCTCTTCTGTAGGAGATATGTTCTTTCACTGAAATGAAGGTAATTCGAACCCATAACATTAATATACCCACCAAATAAGCGAAACCAACTAATGAATAAACTGTTTCTCATCTTCGTAAAAACAATTGGGAAATTTATTTTTGCGACGTGAATGAATTCGGGTCTTAGATGATTATGTAAACATTTTTTTTTTTTTTGCTTTGAATTTTTCGTAATAAATAATATTTTTCTTTAGCAACAAATTCTGCTCGTTCAAAGAGGATTTTATCAATTTTTTTCATTTTTAAATAGAATTGAAAGTATGTTGAATAATTGTGTTTTTCCGTGGAATGCAAAATAATGTAATTTGTCGTTAATACATGCTATCTAGCAATAAATAATTTTTTTTTATAAAACACACATTTAGTAGAAACACACTTTTTAAAAGTAGAAAGTTGGTTTTTTTTTTTTTTTTTTTTTTTGGTCGAGAATCTGGAAGTCAAAACAAAAGTCGTAAAATCTTGTGCTGCTGATATAAATATTCTAAGTAAATTGGAATTTAAACTACATCCATAAATGTTTTTGATTTATACTAACTTATAAACTGAATATAAATTGAAGAATTTCCTTCATTTTATGTTTATTCAAATTGAATTTTCCTATTCTTTTTATTTGCTATATGCATTTCGTTAGAAATGCATAATTTTGATATAGAACCTATTTTTTCTTATAAATACACTAAATAGTATTTTATATGCAAGGATATTTAAAAAATTTTCAGCCTATCTTTTAAAATCTTGTTTTGTTTTTTCACTTTTTATTCTGTACACTTTTTATACAGTATATTTTATAGTATATTATCATAATTATGTAAATTTTTAAAATTTACGATGTGATTTCGCCTTTCTTATAGGGTTATAACAAATATAACTAAGTTTTTTTTAAAAAAAAGTTTTTAAAATATTAAAGTTTTTATTAACATTGGAAATTAACAATTGTACAAAATTTCAAAACTCCAGGGGAAAAAAAAATTTATTAATAATATTTTTAGTAGGTTCTAGTGGAAATGATCTTTCCGATATTTTCTGCCATACTCTTCAATGAAAGTTTTATCCTCTATTCCCATTCTCGGAAAAAAAAAAAAAAAATTGAGCCTCAGATAAGCTCACGAATTCCTAGTCCTAATGAATGCCTAGCATATCATTGGTAAACATTAATTACAAAATATAGATCTTTGGCGTGAATTGAAAGTTTTTACGCCAGAGAATTTGCCGATTCTATATGTATTTTGGATGACTTTTTTCCAATCGACTGTATCAAAAATTTGATATTGAACTACAATTGATTTCGCAAGATCACATATCAAATTTCATTAATTTAAGTCATTGTGTTACGTGCATGTGACAATACAGACTAACAAATACGGTGCCAAAAATGTGTTTCACGAACTCAAAAAAATCTGGAACGTGGAGATTCATCCTAATGTCAAGTCCGAATTTTCATTTCTTATAACACTTTTTCTATATTTGTATAGGAGAAAATAAAAAAGTGAACTAATTATATTTTATTCCATAATTGTTTTGAACATTCAACTTCGTAAATATTCTAATCACAGTATGTATAATTATAAAACTGGCGCCTAATTTTAACGGCGGTTGCAATTGATCCTGTTGCATTCATAGTATCAAAAGCAAATAAAATTTATTTAATTAAAATTATTAATTATAGTTCAGTGGGGCTTTAAGTTTGTTGAATTCTCTTCTAATTCAAGAAATACTGCAAACGTGTTTACTCTAACTGAAACACAATACGAGGAAATATCGAAGTAAAAGAAACTGACTGAATTTAAAACCCCCAAATAAATGATTTTGAAATACAACTGCACATTTATACATTCTATGATCAAAGGAAATTTTGTTTGGATTCCTTTATTAATTGAACTTTGTGTCAGATATACATGAAATAGTAATAACTGAAACAGCACGCGTTGTTTACCATCGCCTTTTAGATTTCACGAAAGAGAAATTAAAATCTTAATTATACACGAAGAGGGTGTTCTGCCTGTCCTTTTATAACATATTCATTTTAATGGAATAATATTACCGGTGCCTCTAATAACCGTGTCTTGCGAGGATTAGGTCCTCCCAGGTTGTCTTATTAGAATGCTCGTGTTATGTATAGGGGTAGTTAGTAGGACAAGTTGGATGTCTTGAGAGGATATGTGTTGAATAATTTATCCTAGTAAAATTTCGAATAGTTTGAGAGTTAGGTGAAATTATTTGCAGTGAAATCGGCCTTTCGGTACTCAAAATGTCTCTTTCGGTTTCGAGGAAGAATGTGGTTTTGGAATGTATTATTTTCAGGTATTCGGATGTAATTCCATGAATGCAATTCAATGTTCACTATCACTATGATGAACAATTAATTTTAAACATGTTAATTAGACTTTTGCGATTTTTTTTTACTTTCTTGTATATAAAGTTTACAAACTATTATGTGTCAAAAAAGGCTGAAATGAAATTTTAATGAACCACCACATTTCAGCCCTCCCAGTGTTTGGAAAACACATTTTTACTTTTTCGTATATTTAATATAGAGAAAGTATAGTAATCGTCAATAAATTCGAAATCTACATTTTGATGAATCTCCATGTTTTAGACTTCTCTGAGTTTGAAAAACATATTTTTAGAACATATTCTGTGACTAAGATAACTCATTTGTCTATCTGTCTATTTGTGACTACGATAACTCATCTGTCTCTCTGTCTATTTGAGACTAAGATAACTCATCTGTCTATCTGTCTATTTGTGACTAAGATAACTCATATATCTGTCTATTTGTGACTAAGATAACTCATCTGTCTATTTGTGACTAAGAAAATTCATCTGTCTATCTGTCTATTTGTGACTAAGATAACTCATAAACGATTTGAGTTAAATGGTTGAAATTTGGTATACGGTCTTAATACCAAATTTGTAGATTTCTGTTAAATGTTGAGTAAAATCTTTTCAGAAGAAATCCATCTGTCCGACTGTTCGAATATAAGTTAACACGATAGTTACAAAACAAAAACAGATGGATAGATAAAATTCGGCAGACACGTTTACCATCTATAGTATAGACACCTGTCAAATTTGAATGAAATACAACAATGGGTTGATCATCTGTCGGTTTGTACTTTTAGAAATATGTTAACCGAGGTAACTAAAAAACGCAATGATTTAAATATCAAATTTGGTACGTAATTTTCTCAATTTAAGTACAATTTTATGTCAAATTTTTGTTTCAATGGTTGGGAAGAACGTGTCTAAACCCCAAATTCGATTTTTGGATATTTTTGGCCGAATGCCATGGATTAATCGCCAACTAAACTCGCCAAGGATGACATGATAGATTCAGTGAAAAGGCTAAATTCAAACCAAAAGTTCATATTTCTTAATTTTTGTACGCTTGTGCCATGTAAGGTATTGTTTGGCCTGACATGTGACAAGAGAGTGCGCGAGTAAGTGTTGGGGTGCACTTCTAGTATGAAGTGACATTTTAGAAACAATAACTTAGGAACGCATTAAGATAGAGGAATGAAATATGGTATGCGATCTTTTGAAAATTTCTGATGTCCATTGATTGGAAAGTTTTTTGCATTTCCGCATCATCTGTCTATCTGTGAATAATATAACTGAAAACACGCGATGAGCTAGGTGGATGAAATTTGAAATGCGGACTTCATACCAAATATATATATTTCTATCAACAAAATTCTATTTCGACAAGATTCACGTTGAGGAAATCGATCCGATTGCGTGTTTGTGAACATGATTACCAAAAGATAATAATAGTTTTTGGAGATACAGTAGATAAAATTTGGTCCACGTTTCAATATCAAAATTGCAGATCTATATCAAATTTAGTAACCAGATACATTAAAAGATTGACTGTTTATCTGTCTGTAAATTTGCGAATAACTAAACACGATAATTTCTTACATAATGACTTATAATAATTAAATTTTATCTGGTTCTATTTCTGTTATATAACTGGAAGAAAGGGTCTTCCAGAACTATTCTCGTTTATTTTATAATAAAAGTTTATGTTTATTATTAACCACATGCCATGGACAAAAGGTAGTTACAAAAGAGCATATTAGAGAGCAATCGCTGGTGATTTTTTTAGGTGATTTATCGCATGGCTGCTTTTAGTAAACAATCACCAGAATAGTGAATGGGTATTTTAAGCACGTTTCTACTGACAGACTGAAACCAGAATTTGACCCAGAACTACGATTGTAGTCACAAAACCATATATCAAATTTTATGTATTAATCATTCATATTTGAGATCGCGTTTATATAACGTGAAAGTATTGACCGATGGGTGGCCAATTTATTCAGAGATTTGATTCCAAATTTTATCAATATCAATACTGTATATGATAAATCAATGTCCCAAATTTAATCCAGCAGTCCTTTTTGTTCTGTTATTACTGTGTTCAGTTGTATTGAGAAGTACGCCTCTTCATCGGTAGAGGGTAGCCGACCCCACACCATTTCGCACCAGCTGCACAAATTTCCTCTAAATGACTTTTGATTAAATTTGGTAATTTGATAAAAACCTGGTAATTGGTATAGTAAATATTACAAAGTCCTGAATTTCCTCCGTATTGCTCAATGTGATTTTGAATTATGGTATTCACATAGAGGCAGACAGACAGAATTCTATAAAAAAAAATCGGTCTCGGAGAGATCGGATGTTTGTAAATTCATTAAAGTCTGGAGTTCGAATTTTTTGATGATTAAAATGTTTTCGTTTTTTTATACTTCGTATTGGTGAAAGTAAAAATAAGAGAAATAAGAACAATAAGAACTTGAATAAACTATATTAATGCATCGTTTTTTTTACAAAGTTAATTATATTTTTTTAGAATGCTTTTCTTTTAATTTCATCTCTGTAATTTTTTTTTCTCCATATTCCTAGTTTGAAAACCCGAAATGAAACTTCCTGTATATAGCTTTTCCTTACTTGATTTTTGTAGATACATTTTAAAGACTTAAATCTGTTTGATAATATGTATATCAAATTTAATTTAGCTAATGATTTCTTTTTATCTAAATTTCATAAATTTTTTTAGAAATTTTCCTGATGTCAGTATTTTTATTATGAGTAAAATTTTCTTCTCTCACCATAATATTTTTATTTTGAATTTAGTTCAATCAAGTAATTCATTAATTTCTTTAAATACGAAAAAAAAAAAAAATTCGCCACTCAAAATCACTTTGTTATCGAAATTCTACTGAATTTTACAAGAAAATTTATACTAAAGAAGAAAAAGAAATCACAGCATATTGCTAATTTTTAAACGGACTAGCAAAAACTATTTACGAAAATCATGTAATCATAATTTGACAACGACAGACGTTCTGGATTCACAGTGAATATCGTCTTTGAAGATTACAGCATGTTATTTTTTAAAACTTTTGAATTCTTTATTTGTATGATGTTTATTTACAGTCATGCAGCACTTATAGTAATTGGAATTTTGATAATATTATTTTTTTTAAAAATAAATTGATGAAAATTTAAAAATAAATGTGATTTTTTTAGCTGCTTGAAATTTCACTACTTAAATTAAAACGAAACAACTTTTTACATTAAATGTTGGAAGACGAAATAAATTGACGTTGAAAAATTTGAAACAATTGAGACTCAATTCAATATTCATTTGCTTTTATTTTTAAATTTAAAATAAAGATCGGGGTGGTTTATATTTTACGATCAATTCAAATTCGCTTTAGCTTTATAAACCTTGTATTTAGTTTGCAAAAAAAGAAGATTCTTATATTATCCGACTTATTCTCAAATCTTCAAAATCGAGGAGACGCTCCCACAAAAAGTTTCTTTTATTATTCTCTTTACTTTTTCCGGAATTCAGGATTCACGAATAACTTAAAACGCTTTTCAATTTTATGCGGGTTTATTTTACGGCATGCCTAATCCGGCGGAAACGAATAGAAAATATATATATATCCCCTCAATTTTATCTTTTAAATCTACCTTTTGAGCTGGAGAGCTATAAAATAAAAAAAAGAAAAGAAAGGGAATAAAGTACGATATTTGATCAAAATGAGGGGCAGTCGTATTTAGAATACGATACTGCGGGTTTGAAAGATATAAGAAGACTTTCCTCCCAGATTTTTACTTCTGTTTTATTTACTCTGTGTTCTCCTTCCATTTCTTTCTCGAGATCTGAGTAAACTCTTCTACCGAAGTTTGAAATACCAGAATATCCGCCCTGGACACTACACGAGAAGAATTTTTTTCCAACAATAAACACATTACTGTATGGTATCGTGTAATGGTATTAGCTTGAGGGAAAGTTTTTCTTTATTTTGGGAGGAGGGGGGGGGGACGAGAAATGGGATGCATTGAAATGGGAATACTGAAATTGGAGGAAAAGGGTGAAGCTTTCAATACATATTGTAAAGCCAGCATCGTGCACTTGTTAAACTTTCTTATGTCAGCAAAAATATCTTACAATCTTTTTATTGTTTTTGATAATTTGGGCAATATTGCTAATTAATCTGATGGAAAAGATCAATTATGAACAATAACAGAATAAAATAGTCTTTTTTAGCTGCAGTATTTGTATGTTGCTTTTTATGTACATGGAAATTAATTTCAACAAAAATATCATTTTTACACTTTTTATCAAAATTTTTTATTTAGCTTGATTTGTTTCTTGTTTGTAAAGATAAAATCTTGTAATTGGTTTTTCACTCGCCTAAGTTAGGTTCGTAATTCTGTGCTTTTGTGTATTTTCTTTGTCAATATGTTGTTTAAATGTTCTCAAAACTTTATTTTCGGTTAATTATTAATGAAGATAAAGTATCAATGTTTACGTTTTTAAAAGATTTTGTGTTTACGTCTAAAGTTTACGGTTAAAAAAAATTATGTTTACGTTTTTAAAAAAAATATGTTTACGTTTTTTTTAAAATATGTTTACGTTTAAAAGTTTACGTTTTTAAAAGAATTTATACTTACGTTTACAAGTTTACTTCTTTAAAATAATTTCAGTAAGTCTATTTCTTAAATATTTTAGATTCAGCTAATTGTGTTAAGAGTTCTACAGCCTTAATGTCAAAACCTCCCATTAATTTTGATTATTTTTCGTTTTATACCTGGTCACATTAGAAAAAATATTGTGGATCTAAATACAATTCAATACTGCTGCCATTTCAACCATTTCATTCGAATTCGAAATTCCGGCTGCATCTTTCGAGCTAATCTTGAAGGCGGGGTGGATGTCGTAAGTGATTGCCTGGCCACTCGGTCGTCTCCCATGTTAATCGGAATTTCGATTGGTAATCCGTTTAAAGCACTGTCGGTCAACACGCGATCCTCCCTGCATTACGCTAAAGACCCCTAATGGACCGGATCGCTCCAGTCGCCAAGGCAGATAGATATCCCGCTATCAGTGCCCCAACAACTAAATGCCTCTACTAATCGTCGTTGGGCGCGATTTGACAGAATGGTGTGTATAAACATTAGTCTAATATAGATTTATAACGGAGGCAAATGGCCGTGGGAGATACGAGGTTATGAGGAATTGATGGAAAGAGATACTGCGGAATGGGGACTAATGACAAATTCCAGGTAGACATTATTGGCAGTTGGAATCGGATAAGATAAAAATAGACACGAGCGTGAGATGTGTTTTTTAAATGATACTGAAGCCTGAAAATGTGAAATGTTTTTCACCAGTGGACGAAACTTTTGGGAAAATTCATCTCGGCAATGTTTGGGATTAAGTTTTTATGTATTATTTATGTTGTTTGCTATTAAATGATACTGGGACTTTTGCCGACCAGCGTTTTCGGCCACATTATTGACTTTTCAGGTTTTTAAATAACTGATACAAAATGCATTTTCTGATTTTTTTTTTTTTTTTTTGCCTCGTTATATACGATTGAAAAAACTGAAAATTAATCAGATTACTAAATAATAAAATTGTATAAATTACAAGATAAAAGCAGAAAAGAAAATCTTACTAATGTGTTATTGATTGGCGAAAGCATCCAGTTGAATATTTTAATCAGTTCAGTTCAGTCAATTATATTAACATCACTTTTTTTAAAGCAAGTCTAGGGCTATTTTAGAACGTAAATTAATAACCTCATAATTTTGAATAACGGTCAGATGACGAGGACGAAACTGGCACCCCCTCTCCTAACTCCCACACCACACTAGCGGGAGGACTTGGATGTTTTTATGGATGTGTTTGAATTCCATTGTAGTACATAAAACATTATTACAGATAGTGTATTGAAAATATTATTAAAATTAAGGGAAAAAATTATATGAAAATGAATTGAAAAATTAAAATTTTTTATTCGAAACTTAAAATGATGCAAAGATTATTTTTGTAAGATAATTGTTTTGAAAGGTATAAAATCAATTTCCATAGGCAAGTCGTAAAAATTACCCATCTAGTTAAATCTATTTTTGTTCTCGATGAACTTCCTTTAAGCCTGTTTCTTGATTTTTTTTAATATCTTCTTTCTTCTGATTGAATATAATTTTTGGTGACATGACGAGTCATCTCCAGATCATTTCTAGTAATATTTTGTTGCTCTATTAATTAACTAAGAGGGGCATTGAGTTCAATGCAACTGTAAAATTCGTATGGTGTTTTTTTTTTCTTTAAAAAACTTCTGACTGTTGTTATTTGACGATAATTAAGAAGAGCGATTTCTGTATCTCGTACGTTAGCGTCTATATGATAAAAAAGATTTTCACAGAAGACAAAATGAAAGTTGGATAATTATATAGAATTTATCAGTCAAAAACCTAATATGCTAAATTTATTACGTTAAGTAGATAATCACAATTTAATTAGTCCGACTCTTCCTGAAACATACGAATAAATTTCAATGCCCGGAACGCTGCTACAATATTGGCGGAAACTACGGGTTGTACGGGGGCGATCACCAGCCCCCGTACAACCCGTGAGAAATACGCCCCTTCATCGATAGAGGGTAGCCGACCCCACACCATTTCGTACCCACTCGGGTGGTGAGAACCAACCACCATATCGGAAGCTTCTCAGCATCAAATCTGAGATGCCACCCGGTGGGGATACTTCGTAGATAAATGTATTAAAAGGTTGTTAGTGTCAATTTGCAAAGAAAAAAATGCCCAAATGCATATTTTGAGCGACTATGACATGAGCAGGGTGGATACTCACTTAAAATTTACTCAGATTACAAACAACTCAACTATACAAGCCTTAATAATTGGATCGATTTTTTCTTTCAATTTTATTATTCTTTTGGATCTTGATTGTGCAAATGTGATTTAAAATAATGCGCATGTGATAAGATGCAGTCCATCAAAACTGACATAATTAAATTAATATTATTAATATGGTGGACAAGCATCTGGTCTCCGAAGTCCTTAGTTCTTTTTAAAATTTTGTTAACAAAAATTTCTTCTGTTGTTTTGTTAACATCTCAGAAGAATATTTAGAAATTTGTTTAGTGACATAATTCAAATATTTTAAAAGCAATAGATGTGGCAACAAAATAAAGCTGACAGTTCCTATATTTTTGCGTGATCGATAGCGTTAACATGCATTTTCTTACATCATCATAATGACGTGTGCATCAAAATAAGCTCACAAGATAACTCTTTATAGCTCGGATTAGATGTGACATGGTTGATGGAATGAAGTTAAAACAAATGGTCGATATATCAAGAAGAAAGATTAAATGTAGTGAAACAAAGGCTTCTGTTGCTATCCATTACCTTTCTGTTAGAATTTTTGGAAAGAGCAATAAATTTGCTGTCGTAAATATACTAAAATTGTTACAAAGTTTTTGTAGCCTTAATTTTCTATTTTCTGAATTTATAACGATTTTTCGTAGTTATAATTATCTTGCCATTTATTATTTTTTTCTGCTTTTGCTTTTTTTTATTATTATTATTTTGTACTCCCATTCTTTCATATCCACTTAGTTTCTTTTTTAAGAATTTCACCCACTTTCGGATTTCAGTAATCCCATAATATCATCAGAGAAAAATGTGAAGTATTTTTATAGATCTCGAATCTTTGTATCCCCCAGTTTTGCTTTATTTTAGTAAAACCTCATATTTTTAAATAATTGAAATCCACTGTTCATATAATGACATGCTTAAGTTAATCAAAGTTTTGTAAGAATTATGTTGATTAATCTTTTGAAAGGTTTTCATCTATTAATTGTGTGCTTTAAGCCTTTTCGTGTCTTCACTTAATCTTTAAATGCTTATTTTTTGCTAAACATCAGTAGAATACATTGATTTTCTTGTTCTTTTTTAGATAAACTTTTAAAAGTAAATTTTTTTAAATTGATTTCCGAAAAAATTAAATGAATTTTAAAAATAAAGTATATTTTTTCATTAATTTTCGCTGGATTTTATTGCAAAAAGTAAATAAATTTTGATGTGTAATGAATTTTTTTAAATATTTTTTTTATATGAATTTTCTTTTTTTGAACTATTCTAAATAAAAATATTGCTTTAATTAAATATTTTTATGAAATTATGCATTTAAGGATTAAGCAAAATATTTATTAATTTCGAAAATAATCTATTTTTCTTTTCTATTTATTATATGAAAGTCTTACGATTTCAATATATTGAAATCATATATTAAATATGTTTTTTCATTAATTTTTGCTGTGATTTTATTAAAAAAGTAAATAAATTTTGATGTATAATGAATTTTTTTAAATTTTTTTTATATGAATTTTCCTTTTTTGAACTATTCTAAATAAAAATATTGCTTTAATTAAATATTTTTATGAAATTATGCATTTAAGGATTAAGCAAAATATTTATTAGTTTCGAAAATAATCTATTTTTCTTTTCTATTTATTGTATGAAAGTCTTACGATTTCAATATATTGAAATCATATATTAAATATGTTTTTTCATTAATTTTTGCTGTGATTTTATTAAAAAAGTAAATAAATTTTGATGTATAATGAATTTTTTTAAATATTTTTTTTTTATGAATTTTCCTTTTTTGAACTATTCTAAATAAAAATATTGCTTTAATTAAATATTTTTATGAAATTATGCATTTAAGGATTAAGCAAAATATTTATTAGTTTCGAAAATAATCTATTTTTCTTTTCTATTTATTGTATGAAAGTCTTACGATTTCAATATATTGAAATCATATATTAAATATGTTTTTTCATTAATTTTTGCTGTGATTTTATTAAAAAAGTAAATAAATTTTAATTTATAACTATTTTTTTAATCCTTTTTCCTATATTTTTTGAACTATTCTAAAAAGGAAAATATATCTTTATATCTAAAAAGGAAATATATCTAAATAATATATATCTAAAAAGGAAAATATATCTTTTTTGAACTATTCTAAATGAAAACAAAGTTTGAATAAAATATTTTTTATAAAACTGGGCATTTAAGGATTAAGCAGAATATTGAAGAATTTCGGAAAAAAAAAATATTTTTTTGTTTTTATTTATTTTATGAAAGTGTTGCAATTTCAGTATATTGATATTATATTGAAATTATGTATTAAATATATTTTTTCATTAATTTTCGCTGGGATTTTGTTAAAAAAGTAAATAAATTTAATATATAATAATTTTTAAAAAATATTTTTCCTTTTTTGAATTATTCTAAATAAAAATAATGTTTGAATAAAATATTTTGATAAAACTATGCATTGAAGGATTAAACAAAATATCTATCAGTTAAGAAAAAAATCTATTTTTCTTTCTATTTATTTTATATAAGTTTTACTATTTCAATATATTGATATTATATTTAATTTGCTTTTAAGGATATTGATTTTATTTTATTATCATTATTTGCAATAATAAAAGTTTACTATCAGAAAACCTATATATATTCATTTGAAATATCTAGTTAAAAAAGCTCTTACCGAAAATTTAACCGGATTGTATTCAATTAAGTAGAGTACTCATTTTACATCTAAGATTAATGGATCTTTCTTATGAAATTCAAGAGCTTATATTAAATATAAACTATTTAAGAGAAGCGGCTCTTACTTTCAAAGAAAATGTATTTCATCCATAAATTCTTAACAGCTTAATTGAATGAAATTCTCTAGAAATGCTTTCTATCTTGAAAGTTTTAAAATTGCTATGTAGTTATATTTTGAATCTAACTATTAATAGTTAGGAATTTTCATTTTATTTCGAGAGTATTTTGTTAATTTTGTTTCATTACAGTTTTGGAGTTTTTTAATATTCAGATATTTTTTATTTAGTATATAGAATTGGAAGAATCTTTACTTATTATATAGAAACAACTTTTTTTTTTCTAATACTGATATATCCCTTGAGAAATAGGCACAGCTAATTTATTAAAATATAAATAAAAAATATATCGCTTGCTTTCATTGCATAATTTTAAAACATTATCCTCTTTACCATCTATATTATTTATAAATATTGTTACGAAATTTCCGGGTTCGTTTGGATAGTGTGGGAGGGGGGATTATATGGTGTGAAGAACGCTCAATCACCAGGTGGCAGTAGAAAATAAAACAACGACGTTTATTTACACGAAGACACACAGGACAGCACAGAAGACGATTATCTTCAGCCGAGACGTGCAGCATTCAACAGCATACACAGCAGCATACAAAACAGCAGAAACTGCAGCATACAACAGACTCTACTGCAGACAATAGCACACAGCTTAGTTCAGCACTAGCTTCACTCCGTCGCTGCTCCTCTTATCTCTGGAAGGCCAGTTCTTTACCGTCGGTTCCGACTACGACTGGTTCACGACTACTCTGGCAGCTGCAGCCGCCTCCTTTTATAGGTCTCAGGAGACGGGGCTAGAAGCCTATCAACCAATCAGGAACGTTGGAGGTGTATCTCGGTTCCTACTGGACGGATCGGGAGAAGTCTCGATGTTTCGGGTATAATCTATTTTGGCTCCAAACTCGCCAAATTCGTCGCCAAGTCTCCAAATGGTCGCCAAGTTTGTCGCCAAGCTCTGGGACCAACTATGCTGGGAAGCAGCATCACAGATTCGTAACAATATAGATTTAAACTTTCGAGTTTCTACACTTTTAGGACTACACATTCAAGCGTCATAATTTTTTTTTACTTTTTGAAACAGTATAGCAATATTTGGTGTTGCGCCAATAAACACCAATATCTGATCACATCTTTGGATTTTTCATTATAATTTTAAATTTAATAAATAAAAATAAATAATTTTTTTTCGTTTGGAGATTTTTGAAACTTAATTTATTTCTGAGAATGGAATTCATTGAATTTTAATCTAATCTAAAGAATATTCATAAAGAATATTCCTTCAACAAATATATGACCGTGAAAAAAAAATTGTTCTGCTAATTCCTTTTACAAAATAGCGATTTACAAAATTGACTACAAAAACTGTCCTGAATCTGCTGTAGTATTTTCATTGAGAAATTTTTAGATAAAAAACATTGCAGATACGTATTATTCTGTGCTATTTTTTTTTTCTTATACAGTCAACTTTAATAATCATTTTAATTGATAAATACTGTAATATTGTTTTAATTAAAAATCACGTTTTATTTAGAAAAGAAAAATTACTTTTTATGCGGCTTCTGATTTTTCTTCAAACTTCGCCGATATTTGAAATTTATTTGAAATTAAATTATCTGTGAAGAACCACTTTCTTATCTACCTTGTCAGAAAGTTAATTTATCCGACAGTTATTTTTAGTAATTGAGATATAATTTACTAGTAATTGAGATATATTTATTAATTTATCATAAATATTTTCATTAATATTATATATTATATTAATTAAATTATATATTATTAATTATATTAAACATTACACTCGGAAAAGTAATTAGGTGCATAATTATTCACCTAATACAAAGATTTGTTTATTGCTCTGAAAAATAAATATGCATAATTGTTTGAAATCGAATTTCTTTGAAAAATCAATCTGCATTTTTTTATCATTCTGTAGGCGTTTTTAATCATCAAAATTGAAAAATAAACAAAGAAAACGTCAAAAATGATGCACCGTCTTGAATGGTGAGTGAAAGGTACTATTCAAGTGGGGACCGTGGTGGTCTGGTGGCAAGGTCTCAGCTTTGGAATCGGAGGGTTTTCTAGTTCGAGACCGGATTCCTCCGAAGAACCGTCATGTAAGTGGGTCTGGTGTACGTTAAATCTATCGGGGCCAAACGGCCTTTCGCTGGTGTGGTGTGGAAGCTTGGGGAAAGGAGATTCAGCTCAGGTGTCGTCCTCGTCATCTGATTGCAGCTCAAAATAGCAGGTCCGTCTGAAAATAACTCTACTGTGGCTTTAATACAATTAAACTAAACTAAGCACCACTCGAGTTAATTTAATATTGTGTATCATAAATATTAAATATTTTGTTAAATTAGGTGTTATTGGTCCACTCGACTATTTAACTTGATTTTCCGTCTCAGGTATCATGAATAGTCCAGTCGGGAAGTTATTACTCTGTGGTACCTATTAGGAGAAATTTAAAGGTACTAAATTAAGAGTTAGTATTGGCTGATACAATTGTGCACACATTTATTTGATCTCGCTTCCCACAATAGACATGGAAATACATACTAGTTGTCTTCGCTCATTCCCCCCCCCGCGCCAAATGACACCCGTTTCACTTCCTTGGTCTCAAATTCACGGAATGCGAGCCAGGAATTTAATTTCCAAGGCATACATATTCCATCTCAGCATGGTGAGGTTTCCCTTTCTCTCTCTCTCTAACTACTTTTATCTGAGCAATTTGTCTCGAATTGCACGCGTCTGTAACGGTGGGAGCATTACTTCTTCAAAATGCATTACTCTGTCAGGGGAGGCTTTAAAACGCTACGAAACAAACGACTCGGCAGATCTTTGTGGTCGCCCCAAGAATTCAATCTGCTTCATAGGGGAATTTAAACCATCGCCAAACCAAACCTCGGAAGGATTGATGACGTTTGAGGACTCGGAGATTAAAGATCTTCCTTTTGGCAAGAGGAAACCAGATTAAAGTGCTTCTCTGTTCGCCACTCCGGTTTGTAAACCCGGAGTTTGATTTAAAACAGCCCGGTCATTTGGAAGTTCATTAAGTGTAATTTATGACACCTGAGTAAGAGGGGCAAATGAGCAGATTTTCGCCAAGGTCTTCTTTCGGGAAGCCTCCTCTTTTACGTATGGCGAGGCGTTGGCTTACTTTCTGACTGACAAAGATGATGCTAGAGCTTTTTTTTTTCTTTTTTTTTTTTTCGGCGAACTTCGCAGACGTGATTGTTATTCTTCGCTCTGTTAATTTTGGCAATTGAAAAGAATAAACTAGTTCCGTGAAGCTGTTCTTTTCTCTTTCTTTTACTGTGGGCTTCAAAATCGGTATTTTTAGGGAAAAAATTTGTCGAAATCTCATTGTCACAGGATTTCTAATATTTTGAAGATAAAACCTATAATTATTTTATTGTCTAATGCATTCAAATCATTAATACTTGATCATGACTTGTGCGGAAGGTAATGACTTGTTTTTTTTTAGTTATATGGTACTTTTTAAGAACTCCTCATGCGTGCTGGGTGGAGACTAAATTAATCATTTTTTAAGGGCATGAATGGAATAGTACTGGTGGAAGGCATGAGTTTTCCCTTGTCTAATAAACAGTTTGTCTACCTAAATATATGAAGTTGATAGTGTAATGTCCTGATCTAGAGTGATCAAATAACGAAGCAGAATTTCCAGACAATTCTTTATTTTACAGCCCTATATATACAAAGAACAACTTGTTCGAATCTTGGTTAAATAAATAGTTATTTACACCTGTAGTAGGAGATACAACAGAATTTTTTTTCTTGAAACTAAGTTCTCCATCACGTCAACACGACCACTCCAAGGGTAGTTTCTCAGACTCCGAACTCGTGGGCGTAGTCCGACCGTCTCCTGCAATTCGTTTCTTCTCTCCTTCTAAAAAAAATTCCCGCGCTTTATTGCGGCGACAATTTCCGCCCCTTAATTTACATTGGTCATTTGAGCTCTCTTTCGGCCAATCGGGATTTAGCAATATGCTCTCTCAGTGGCGCCAGTGGGTCGTGGGAAGGTCCTTTCACAAAGAGAAACATCTAGCATCCAGATGTTTGGACACCCCTTTATCTTTGAAGGTACTATTAATACCTCTTGGACGAGGAATTCCACATGTGGTCTTTCATTGTAGTCGCCAATGAACAGATGCGAGACCACCCAGGTGAAAACATCCACAATCTGGCTATCTCGAGGATTTTAGTCATTAACAGCGACGACACAGATGGCTGTAAATGTCTTATCAGTACTGGGAAACGGAGAATGTTAAAATAGGCATGCACTGAAAACATTTTGAATAGATCCTTTCATAATGGAGTCAGGCAAAATGAAATTCTGGTCCACACTAGCGATTTATGTGATCAAATAATTAGTGATTGGAAGATTATTAAAGAAGTGACTAGTAGCTTGTAATACAATGATAGTAATTGGGTAGAGTGCACAAACCTTCGATTCTATTCTGATTTCCTTTCTGGGTAAAATGCTGAGAAGATGTATCGTAAATGGGACGAGTTTTATACTTCTGGCTCATGGAAGCCTCGAAATTTGCGTTTAACAGTGTTTACATTGTAACTCGGATAAGAACTTGTTGTATATTTTCGCTTTTGTCAATAACAGTGTTGCAGCTAAGATTCATGCTATAGTTAAGTTAGTTATTTCGTTTATCACTACGATAACAGCGAAATTATGCTCAAAATAATGATTTTGAAAATTTTTGGTTATAATAAATATATGTGCGAGTTCACCTCCTGTGAGCTTTTGTTGTTAAAAGAATGGCCAGTATCTTATGTGCTGTAAAATAAAAATACATCTATATATTAAAATATTTAGGAAAACGAAAGATTCTACAAACATCATCAACCACTGGTCCGATTTCGCTATTTTCATTTCATATGAAAATTCAAGGACCTTTATATATACAGTACACTCCCGATTATCCGCGGAATCGGGTGGCGTGGCCGCCGCGGATAACAAAAATCGCGGATGATCCGAAAAAAGCTAAAAACGGGTATAACAAAAGAGAAAACAGTCATTCTAACTTTAAAAAATTGTTTTATGTACAATAAAACGTAAAATAAACAGCAGGAAAAGTTTAACTAACGCTTCATATTTTAGTATATCACTCAAAACTAACCTAAAATGCATTTTGTTAATGAAAACAGAAAAGTGCTTTGTATTTACGAGAGGCGTCAAGGATACACAGAAAAAATACATATGTACTGTTTTAATACTGTAATGTATTATATAATTACAAAAGCATAACTGTAAAACTACACCTTTTTGAAGAAATCAGTCATTTGTGTTTGCTTCTTGCTTTGGAAGCATTTTCTCTTTGTTTGGAAAAAAAAAAAAAAAAAAAAAAAAGAAAAAAAGAAAAAAAAAAAAAAAAAAAACTTTGTGCCGCAGGTGCGGATAATCGGGAGTCTACTGTATCATCAATGATCGCATATCTTCTAATTTTTGGGATAAATTTTAAAACCATTGCTTCACTGTACACTTTCATTGTGAAAAAACGATGACGGATTCCCCAGCCTCAACCATTTTACCGATTTTGCCAATTATTTGTTTATTTCAAAACTCATGATGCTTTAATAAAACATTAATACTTACGCACAGATAATATCTTAATATGGCTTCCAATCTCTATAAGTGTAAAAATTTCTCCAATTTTACTTACCAAAAGATTTGGTCATTTGCATTCATAAATAACCGATCAGAATACTTCCAGTTGCAACTATAATTTAATGTAATACTTTCAACTTAGTTAATCAAAGGTGACTGATCTGATTAAATTAGTATTGTGGGCTAACAGCTGGTCATTTTAATTAAAAATGCTAAACTATATATTACAATCTTAGTTAAAGAGCTATTAATTACATAAATCATCAAATGTATACACTCTTATTAATATGCCATAATATTCACATTTGAAACTGAATAGATTGCATAGGTATTCATAAAAGTGTATGAACAAATAAAATCAAAGAAAGTAAAAACGCAAAATAATAAATTATTTTCAAAATGATTAAATGCAAAAAAGTCTTCCGAGATACAGTCGAATTTTCGTCTTTTTTAGGAAAATTTAGAAGGCAAACTTTTTTCTACTTTGTGGAATAATACAGATTCTCAAATTATTCTGAATATGCAATTTTATGAAATAAAGTTAATAAACGACGTAATAAAAAAATTTAAAATCTGATTTGGGAATTTCAAGAAAGTATTACTTTTCACGTTAAAATAAAGTTATTCAATGTTTGTTTGAGTTCCAATCGTAATTCTTCCGGACCTCTCCTCACACAATCTTCCAAACGGATTTAATTCCTTTGAAACACTAACGGTCATGATACACGCATCTCACTGCCGAGACAACCACCTTGCTCAAAAATCCTCCGCTATTTTCTCTTTCCTAAACACGGAATTCCCGATCACGGCGGATTTCCAAAAAAATAAAAGCTCGCCCTTATAATGAAACCAGTTATCTCCCGCCTTTCCATTTCCTGCAGATGGAAAATCTGTTGGCATAGGCACGCTTTCATGTTCTAATGCGAAACGATGCTGTTCCTCCAAGCGCAGAATGAGAAATAACCGAATTTGTTCGAGTGTGCCATCTGCGGAAGACAACCGAACATTTTTAGAGGAAGGTGGAGGGGCTTAAGTTTGTTCGAAACCGGCCCTTTCTCTTCCCGGATTAAAGGAAGCAGAGGAGCATGAAATTGTAATTTATAATTTTCGCTCCCGGCTCCGGTGGATTCGGTTTGCATCGACAGCTGATCATCTGAAAGAACGGCCTATAACTGTAATCCGCGCCCCGCGATTCTGTTGCAGATTCGGTTCGTATTCAGATAGAAAGTTCGGAATACCGTGACATTGAAGATCTAAAGTAAAAAAATACCATTATTTGATCAACACTTTTAAAAGTACTTAATAAAGAATTTGAAATAGGTAATTATATCTGGAAATATTTGTAGCAGGGTTAGTTACTGATTCAAAGATAGCATACTTTTCATTTTGTTGTTTTTACCTATTTGGTAGGCTTCATAAATAATCGTCATATGCTTTATTATACGACAACCATGAAGGCATTATTCACTCCCAACCACATAAAAATTGTGGATCTTGCAACATCTAGGTTATATAAATGATGTTAATACAGTTTTTTCAAATATTAATTCATTAATTATTAATTGTAATACTTTAAATGGAGTTTCAGCAATTTGTAATGAAAATTAAAATCAACAGGCAGTAGCTCAATCGGTAAAATGCAAGGATTTCAGTATTTTTCACGTGAAGGCGAAGAATGCGAGTTCCATTCTTGCGAAAGTAGAAATTGACTTAATTTTTTTTATATATTGTTACAAACTTGTAATTTGCTTCCCATCACGGCTAGTATCACCGTTAAAACCCTTTGTAAAATCTGTCCTGTACGTCAATGACCTGTGAGCTTGGCGACCATTTGGTGACTTGGCGACGAATTTGGCGAGTTTGGCGACTAAATGGATACTACTGGAAAGTTCGAGAACTTTCACGATCCATCCACTAAGACCCGAGATACAGCCAGGTACGCCCTGATTGGTCTGAAGATTCCAGCCCCGCCTCCCGGAACTATAAAAGACAGGCAATCTGAATCTGAAGAGGAAGTCGTGTGTATCGGAAGAAGTCGTGTGGATCGTCAAAAGTTGTGTGTGTGTGAGAGGAGTCGGAGTCGCCGACAAATAAGAGAAATTAGAGGATGAGACAGGAAGAAAGCTGCTGAATTAGCAATTAAATGTGCTGCGTCATTACAATTGAGTGGCGGTATTTGTTGTAGAAGAAAATAATTTTGTAACAATATATTACTTGTCTAATTGGAGAAGACTTAAAGTTAAAATACATCATAATTTCGAATTGGAGTGTTTTAGCGATTTTACTACTTCTTTTAAATTCATTCACGGACAGTTTTAAAAAGTGAAGAGAACTTACAATGTCATATTTTTATCTCCCAAGTTAAAGTGACCTTTCTGTTGAAATATTTATGGAGCAATTGTGGGTGTGATGGGTCTTAATGCATCAGTCCACTTGGATTAACTTAATCTTTTTATTCTTGATTAACAATTGATGATTCTGATGAACTTTACAAATGAGAATTCAATGATGAAGGAATTTATATTACATGAAGATGGATAGTTGATGTTGTTTAAAAAGGATCTTTCCCACCTACGCGTGGTACACTGGAATTTGCAGAGGAATCCTTCAACGCAAGAATTCCAGTTTCGGCCCTTTCTCAGAGTATCACGGCTTCTCGGTTTCCGGTCGCACCCTTCTCGGCGGACGTCCGTTCTCTCCCCTCGTCTAGTGAACTCTCAACTCTGCCCTCCGACTGCTGGCTATCACCGGACCGGATGAACACAGAGTGCCCTCTCGTGGAGTTAATTTACCACATCATGGTTGTGGGTGTGATGGGTTTTAATGCATCAGTCCACTTGAATTAGCTTAATCTTTTTATTCTTGATTAACAAATGATGATTCTGATGAATTTTACAAATGAGAATTCAATGATGAAGGAATTTATATTACATGAAGATGGACAGTTGATGTTGTTTAAAGGATCTTTCCCACCTGCGCGTGGTTCACTAGCATTTGCAGAGGAATTCTTCAACGTAAGAATTCCAGTTTCGGCCCTTTCTCAGAGTATCACGGCTTCTCGGTTTCCGGTCGCACCCTTCTCGGCGGACGTCCGTTCTCTCCCCTCGTCTAGTGAACTCTCAACTCTGCCCTCCGACTGCTGGCTATCACCGGACCGGATGAACACAGAGTGCCCTCTCGTGGAGTTAATTTACCACATCGCTATGTTGCAGTTAATCGCGATGCAAATTGAACATGCGATTCGTTTGGTAAACGTTGAGCATTTTTAAAATTACTAAGACATTCTCGAGGTGTCGGCTGAAATTCAGCTAAAAATAACTCTTTTAATTTTTCATAATCCGACAAATCCTGCTCAGTTGCATACGTTAAAACATTATTAGCTTTAACCCCTAGCAAATTAATTAATATCTCAGCTTGTAAGTCTTTAGGAACTTCTTTAGTAATAAATGCCTTTTCTAAGGAAGTAAAAAACAAATGCATTGCCTCGGGTTTATCAGGAACAGAAATTGTTAGTGTTTTAATACTTCTTATTAAATTTTCAACACTAAAAGGCACGTTTGATCGCTCACTAGGCAATGATTGTTTTTTCAATTTTTCTAGCTCAATCTCCTTCTCGAGTCGGGCCAATTTCATTCTTTCAATCTCTAACTTGGATTGTTCAGTAACTGCCTGAGCCGTACGATCCTCAACGATCGATTTTATGACGCCACGGACAAATTCTTGATCCGTTTTAAAAACATCAGAATTCTCAATTAATTTCTTAAGTTCCAAAATTTTAGCATTTTCTGACACAGTTTCACCGAGTTCTTCGGCAAGTATTTTTAAATCACACTTCTTTAAATTATTCAAGATACTCATTTTGAAGAAATATGAAAGACTAAATATAAAACAGAAGTAGCACAGTACCTTTTAAAATTTGCTGTTCACCGGCTCCGAGCCCCCATGGTTGTGGGTGTGATGGGTTTTAATGCATCAGTCCACTTGAATTAGCTTAATCTTTTTATTCTTGATTAACAAATGATGATTCGGATGGTTTTTACAAATGGAATTCAATGATGAAGAAGGAATTTATATTACATGAAGATGGACAGTTGATGTCGTTAAAAGGATCTTTCCCACCTACTCGTGGTGCACTGCATTTGCAGAGGAATTCTTCAACGTAAGAATTCCAGTTTCGGCCCTTTCTGAGTATCACGGCTTCTCGGTTTCCGGTCGCACCCTGCTCGGCGGACGTCCGTTCTCTCCCCTCCTCTAGTGAACTCTGAACTCTGCCCTCCGACTGCTGGCTATCACCGGACCGGATGAACACAGAGTGCCCTCTCGTGGAGTTAATTTACCACATATTTATGGAGCAATATCCTGATGAGTGTGATAAATTAAAAAAAAACAACAACACATTTATGTAATTCTTTTTTATTTTGATGGATATAGCCGTCATTTGTATTTATAACGCAGTTGAGTCACATATATGCAAATGACGGTTATAACCGGACTGCCTGTGAATGTGTTAATAATGGATGATTTCATAGTCGTATCTTTAGAAGAGGTCCGAGATATTCATAAGAATGTATACGTGAAAAAATTTTGTACCTTAGTTGTTGCCATTTGGTGCATTTTAATTGCATTTGATGTCCACGCTTTTAGCATTATCTAAATATAGTATACAGTGACGAACAAGTGATAAAGAGATAACAAGTGATAAGAATAGTAAATTATTCTAAATATAACATTTCAGTGTTTCTATATATAGATGATATGAACGTGACAAACAAAGTAATTCTTGATTCGTATTCTTGAGCTCGCTATGAAATAAAAATAGAACGCAGTTAGGAAATAAGATTTACTCATGACGTAAGTTGTTATAAAATAACCATTAGCTTAAATGATGGAAATAGAAGAGGGAAATAAAAATAATATTGGGAGATTTCAATTCCTTAATACCCATGATGGGCAATTATGAGTTTGATTTCCGAACAGCTATATATCAATGTTTAAAAATCATAGCATTCTCTCTACTTTTTAAGAAGAATAAAAATATTTGTAATGCGAAATATAAATTACGAGATGTTATAAAATCACGGTATTCAGTTAGTTTAGCTAAATACTGTGTTTCTTTTCTTAGTTGGTTTGCCTAGCACCATGCTACCTTTTTTTTAGTTGGTTTGCTTAATGCCGGTTTAACTTCTTAAGTTAGTTTAGTTAAATGCTTTATTACCTTTTAGCCAAACACTGTGTCCGTTCTTAGTTTAGCTAAATACCATGCTGCCTTTTTTAGTTGGTTTAGCTAACACTTTGTTACTTTCATAATTTAGCTAATTGTCATGTTATATTTATTAGTAAATGTAGCTAATTAATTACCATGCTATATTTTTGTAAGTTAATTTAGTTAAATACCTTATTAACTATTAGAAAAAAACGTGCTACCTTTCTTAGTTTAGCTAAATACTGTACTAGTGATTTTAGATCAGTGAAGTTACCTGAAATTCGTAGCCATGTGAATATATTTGAAGCAGAAAAATCATTTATCAGTTTATCATCTTTTTGCTCTTTCGAACCATTTGTTCGAACAAAAAAATATTCGTCCCAAACAAACAAACAAAAGCATTTTTAAAGATAAAGTAATAAATAATAACAACAATAAACTGTATTTCTCTAAATCTTAATGAAAACTATTTTGCATGTTAATTTTCATTATTTTTAACTGCTTTTTTAACTTGACATGTGGCATGCTTGTACTTATGAACTTTTGTAGCATTGTTTTTTTTTTTCACTTTCGTTCTGCTTGAGTTAGAATTACTAAATTTTTTTTACTTAAATGTTCTCGCTCTGAATACACTATTTTAATATTTAAAAATATACATATATTTTTAGTTAATCGGCTAATTTTATTAAATTTTGGTTCTGTGCAGTTGTGCCTCCTAGTAGTGAATTTGAGAACTTTTGTAAGGTATTTATGATGATGGCTAATAAATCAAAGACGAAAAAATGGAAAATAATTATAAGTATTTTTCCTTTGAATGTACAAATAAAACTGTTTCTTTAAAAAAAAATATTTCAATTGGTTTTATTTTTACTCGAATTTAATATTTAATTGTACGCACGATTTTCCTGTTCATCATTTTTTTTGAAATATTTTTTATTTGCATTATTATCTTTCTTTTTCTTGTTGACACAGTTTATGCATTTCAAAGAAATTAGTTCATTTTACTTTTTACCATTTTTTCTACTATGCGTACTTATAACTTTTTTTAATCTATTTACCGCTAATTTTTTTTTTTTTTTATATTGTAACATGCCTTTGCCCAGCTTTACATGCAGGTATTTTCGATCCAAATTTGAAAAAAAAAAATGTTTGGTATTTATATCATTACTTTAGTTATATATATCTATCATATTTTATATAACATCTACACAAGTTTCAACTTGTTTTTACTATATATATATATATATATATATATATATATATATATATATATATATATATATATATATATAATAAGTAACTGAAGGCAGATTAATTTGAAAAATTATAATTACATGCAGATTGATTCGTGATGCAATATCATCCAGTACCTCCTTAGTTCTCACTCTCTTGCACTTTAAATTGCTCAGAAGAAACAAGTATATAATCTCAATTGTGCACCTTCAATATTTAAAAAAAAACAAAAAAAATTTTAATTATGGCTGGGTTGAAAACTTTTACACGTAAGTTGACTTACCTTTGTATTTGAAAATATGCAACATATGCCATATACAGTTACCCCCCCCCCCCCTCTTTTTAAAAGCCATCAAATGCCAAATTCCTGCTATAGATTTCACTGCTAAAATATTACATAGTTCTTTGAATGAAATTTTCTTTCCTCCTTCAAAAATAAGCAGATTTAATTGCTCGTTTTTTAATTTATGGATGAATATTTTTTCATGTTTATTTTCTTTTTGGTATAGTATTATAACTTGCGTATGATGATGATGTCGTGTCCGCGTTACTACAGAAAGGGGGTGCAGTTGCGTCTAAAGGTAAGGACACCTGAGGGCAGAAATCTGACTTCTAGGTCATATGAAGATAAAACTCACGCACTCGCTTGTACAACCCCTTTTTACAGGGGGGGAGGGGGTTCTTTCACACACCTCACAGATAGAACACAGAGTGAAGAACAACCATGCCCGAACCAGGACTCGAACCCGGGACGCCCAGATATTAATCCTTAGGCCAGGCCCTACCCCTTGGCCAGGACGCCGGCATAACTTACGTATACGAGAAAGTAATAAAAACAGGCCATATCGCCAGGGAGTATAAAAATCCCTGAAATATTCCCATTTCTTTTCATCGCGTGCGTTTAATATAAATTCAATGTCAATGAAAACTTGAAAAACTCTTAAAATAACATTTTATTTTTAAAACTGAGCAGTTCCATGTTACACCTGTCATTTTCCAGAGTCATCTGAGCGAAAATTATAATTTATCTTCTTCTAGCTGCGAATTCCTTAGCATTTATTCACTCAGTGATCAATGAAACTTCAATTTTACTTCCCTAAGTACCCAGAATTTGATGGGCGCAAATATTACCGTTTTTTTTTTTTTTAAATTGTTTTATGCGTTCCCTCACGCTTTGGCAGCTCTTCAACCGATATATTTTATTCCGGGGCTACAATTTAAGCTCTCCGGAAATAAATTATTCCCTTGAACTTTTTGGAAAGAATTCGGAGCTGTCCCAAATTGATAAGTCGATCATAAGAGCGAGGTCTAAAAATAAACTTCGTTCTCTCTCTTTCAGAACATCAGGTGTGGAGACATCTCGATATATGTGCACTCCCCACTCTCTTTTATATTTCGTTGAAAAAACTCACGGATGATCGGTGGAGGGTTTTTATGATGTAAAAGCCGCATAAAATTTTGTTGGAAATTCGAACATTTACGGATGGGCGGACCTCTTTATGAACCCCTTGGAAAAGTCACTGAATCGAAGGAACGTATGTATCCACGGTCAAGGGGAAGAAAAATAAACTTTATTTCTGCCTTTGCCTTTTCATAAATACGTTTTTCTTAGATGGAGAGAATTTGATGAAATTACTGGCCGTATATGTTTCAGATTTTTAGCTTGGGAGGTTTTTATAGTATCTAGATTTTATGTGCGAGTGAAAAGATGATGTATTATGAGAAAAAAGGAAGTGTTTTTATAAAATTTAGATGTACTCAAATTATGCTAAAAACCTTTTTATCACACAGTAAAAAAATAATTCAAAATGCTTGAAGAAGTTTTAAATGATATTATATGAGCGTGTCAAAGGCTATATGATTTTTTTCCAATTTTATTAAATTTATTAATAAGTAAGAAGATTCATGAATTTTGATTTAAAGTAAAAAAAAAAAAAAAACTAATGTAACTAGTAAGTAAGCTACAAATGTGAAAGTAAAAAAAGTTTTTTTAATAAGATTTAATAACATATATCATAATGATTTATAAAAGGCTAGTTGTCTTCAGAAACCAGTTTCTGCGCCCAGATTATTGATTTTTGTCTGTTTAATGTTAATGTGGAATGAATTTTTCTTTTTTTAAAAAAAAAAATGCTTCCATTTTATAAGACCAAAACGCATGAATTTAATTGAGGAAATCAAAAAAATTGTAATGTATGCAAATTAAAAATTCTATACAGAGCTGCGAATTAAAAATGAAAGTGAAAATCCTACATCAAAATTAATGCCCCAAAAAATATTTTTCACAATTTTTATTTTAACATTCTCAAAAGTACAAATTACTGATTGATGAGTTTGAATTTTATAACATCAAAAATTATTAAAAATTGTCAATTTCATTTTTATTCAGAAAATGTATAAAAATGAAATTGATATTAAAAAGATAATTTTTGTATTTTAAGATAATTTTTGTATTTTAAGATACAATTGGAAGATATAATTACCATTATACTTTATATGCCATAACGATTACCCATCCAAAAATGTGTAATCCTATTTTAGAGTACAATTAATGAGCAGCCTAGTAATATTTTTGAGTTTCATTAATTAGCGAAACGTTGGATTAAGTACAGTTTTAAACGCTCAATAAATTACACAAAAATGCTTGTATAGTAATTTGTTTACATTTGACTGTTGTTATTCCGTTTAATATTTCTGTGTCACATACCGTAGCGTTTTCTATATATGGATGTTCAAGACTGTAAAATGAAAAATAATAAAAAGAAGCCTTTAAAAAAAAAAAAAAAAAATTCGTGCAAATTTTGTACCAAAAATCTTATCACCTTAAAAAAGGTTCTTAAATGTTGTTCTGAAAACATTATTTAAGTAAATTAAGATACAGTGTATATCATTTGAAAGAATATACCATCATACTTTTAATAATTAAAATTATATTGCCGTGGCTTGTAAATACATTTAAAGCCTATAAATGCAAATAAATTTTGAATTCATTTATTGTAACTTTAACTATCTTCATGTTTTTATAATATAATTTTATCCCCAGAATTTTAGCTATTATTCATCTTCGTTTATTAATAATATAAAACTAAAAAATATCTCATTCTTATATGTTGTTTATATTTGAGACGAAGCTTATTACCCTAAAATTTTGAAAAAATTCAAAAGTTAAATGCAACACAAAACAGTTCCATATCATGCTCACGATTCTTTTGAACTGGCCGAATATAACTTGTAATTTATCCTCTTTCAGCAGTGAACTTCATAATAGCCACTCATTCAACGAAATCTGAATTTTGATTTTCTTAAGTACCCGAACCTTGATGGGCGCAAATATTATCGTATTTATAAAACTGTTTTATGTGTTCCCTCACGCTATGGGAGTTCTTCAGGAAGTTATTTTATTCCGAGGCTACAATTTAAGCTCTCCGGAGATAATTTTTTCCGCCGCACTTTTTGGAAAGAATTCGGAACCGTCTCTTGTTGTTAAATCGGTCATCAGAACTTGCCTAAAAATAAACTTCGTTCCTTTTCAGAACATGGGATCTGAAGACTTCTCGATATGTGTGCACTCTTCACTACTTTTTATTTTTATTGAAAAAAAAAAAACAACAACTGGTGGCGGATTTTTATAATATAAAAGCCAAGTAATATTTAGCTGGAAGCTCGAACATATAAGGAAGCCCAAATTCTGGTATAAACTCTTGGGAAAAATCGTTGCGACAAAGAAGAAATGTATGCGTCAGCGGAGAGCAAAATTGTTATTCATTCGCTAGCTATTTCAGAAATATTTTGCTTTGTAGAAAAAAGATTTTTTGAAATTACTGGCCATATCTGTTTCAAATATTTATCTTAGGATATTTTTAAAATTTTAATATTTTATATGCTATCGAAAAGGAGTTGAATATTATGGAAAAAAAAAGAAGTGTTTTTACGCTATTTGGACACATTTAATGAATAAAAAAAAGTTTTATTTTCTCGTGAAATTCAGTTGTATTCGGAATGTATCGGAAATATCTTGATTAATCTTATATAAACATATGGAATAAAATTAAATTCCTTAATAATAATTAAATTAATTATTAGTAAGGGATAATTTAAAATATTTGATAGCTGAATTAAATAATTAAAATTATCGCGATCTTAATAATTTAAAATTTAAAAATTTTCTAGATATTTCGTTATTAATAATGATTTTTCATAAGTGCACAAAGGAATTAAAAAAAAAGAGATGAGCCTAAAACAAAAACTCTAGACTTGAAATTAAAAAAAAAATAAAGATTTAGTATGAATTACAAAATATCTCAATGTTTAAGATATGGGAAGGCCTTCTTTAGATGACTAAAAAAATGGAAACTGATTTTTCTATTAAAAATCTTTACCCCCCCCCCCGTAAAAAAAACCCGTAAAAATTAAGATGCATGTATTAATAAAACCATAGAATTTTGAAAATTTCTTTATATTTCACGGAAATTGACACATTCTAAGTTATATTGCAAAAACAAACAAAATAAAATTCTTAAAAAAATGATGCATTTTAATTATTCCATAGATGCTGACGGCTAATAATAAATGATACTTAAAGTAAGAACTCTCTCCCAAATGTTCTTGAACAGATAATTTCAGCTTATTGAAGAAAACCAAACGAAAGACTTTTCATGTTAAACCATATTATATAGATTTCATTATAGACTTTATAAAATTTATTGGAATAAAAAAATTCCTTGAAAATTACTACATTTATCACCAAATTGTACCATTGTCATTAAACGTTGTTATTATAGCCATTTTCAAAAATAATAATTCGATAATATAGTTCTAAATATATGTAAAGTAATTTTATATTCAATTTCATGTTTGTATCTTTTACACATTTCATTTTCAAAAAAAATTCTACATTTATCACCAAATTGTACCATTGTCATTAAGCGTTATATTATAGCCATTTTCAAAAAGTATAATTCGATAATATAGTTCTAAATAAATGTAAAGAAATTTTATATTCAATTTCATGTTTGTATCTTTTACATATTTCATCATTGCTGTATTTCAAATATTATAATAATTAAAATTTCTACTTCATAAATGCGAGCTTATTCGCTTCTGACTTCCGGTTAGTTGGTCACAATATTTAGATTCGTCACTTATCCCAAAGCTGTAAGAAAATTTATAATGAGAACAACGTTATAAAAAGTAATATATCTCCACATGTATTTAAAATATGACTTAATATATGGCTAAGTTCGGGATGAATTTTTAAAAATATATTCGGAAATAATCATATTTTTCAATATTTGCATTAAAAAAAGATTGTAAAAACATGTATGAAAAATATACCAGTTAAGTTGCAAAAGCTTTTTAAAAATTATAAAAAAATGACTCTTTTTTAGCTAAAAATGCAAAAATGTGCAATATGTGCAAATGTGTGTATAATGCAAAAATCCTCTAGTTTAGATTTTTTTAATCAAATGATTTGCTTAAAATTTCGCACATATCTTAAGATATATATTATATAGTTCCTGAACTAAAAAATAAACTGTATTTCAATCCATTCTTTAAATGCTGAAGTTCGATTAATAGATAACATTAAATTTTCAGTTTTTGTCACACTGTAAAGCACTGAAACAACTATAAAATATTTCTAAATGAATAGAACACTTATTCTTTATTTCAGGAACTGCAGAATACATGTAGGAATTATTATGCCTAATTTTAACAAAAAAATATGCAAAAGATTTTAATTTATGAGTTTTTTTTTTGTAAGAAAATTATATGAAAGATTAAAACTTTGAGAAAATAGCATCTAAAGATGTAAAATAGCATTAAAACGCATGTAAATTCAAATATAAAATTCAGTGTATCTTCCAAAAATGTAGATTTAGAAACAAAATTCTAATGGTTTTTATAAAGAATCCTGTTCACCTACCTTAAATTCCAATTCAGTTAGTGAAAATTTAACACTTTATGATTTCGTGATATATTGTTGCTTTTCATAAAATCTTGAAACATTTCATAACTTTCTGTTGGTTGGATACGCAACAAAACTGAGCGCTCATAAAATCTTAAATCTTACTTTTATTTAAAAAATTGGACATTCTTTTATCATGATCAGCGTATCCAAGAACCAACACAGCGGAAACTAAAATTTATTCTCTTTCAGTTGCGAACTTCTTAACACTTAATCATTCGATAATCAATGAAATTTCACTTTTTCTTAAGTATGTACTTGAACCTTGATGGGCGCAAATATTACTCATTTTTTATAAAACTCTTTTATGTGCTCCTTCATGCTTTGGCAACTCTTCAAGTGGGATATTTTATTCCGGGGGTACGATTTAAGCCTTCCGAAAATAAATTATTCCTGCGAACTTTCTGGAAAGAATTCGAAACCGTCTCATATTGATAAGTCCATCATAAGAGCGAAGCTAAAAATAAACTTCGTTCGCTTTCAGAACATCAGGTGTGGAGACTTCTCGATATGTGTGCACTTTCCACTCCCCTTTTATATTTCGTTGAAAAAACTCACGGATGACTGGTGGGGGAGTTTTATGATGTAAAAGCCGCGTAAAATTTAGTTGGAAGTTCGAACATTTACGGATGAGCGGTTTTCTTTATGAACCCTTAGAAAAAATCACTGATTCGAAGAAACGTATGTGTCCACGGGCAAGAGGAAGAAGAATTTTATTTCTTTCCGTTATTTCATAAATGCATTTCACTTGGAGAGAGGATTTCTTGAAATTACTGGCCGTATGGGTTTCGGATCTTTAACTTGGAAGGTTTTCAAAGTTTTCCTGATTTTATGTGCGTTTGAAAAGATGATGTATTATGAGAAAAAGGAGTGTTTTTATGTGATTTGAACGTACTTAAGGGATGGGGAAATCCTTTTATTGCATAAAATTCATATTATATAAGAATGATTTGATATAAACGTATATAAGCATTTAAAAAAAAAAATTCTGGTTTTAGTGTTTATAAATTTTTTAAGGATTTCAATATGGAAGGTGCTTTATTGATTCTGGAAACGTTAAAAAACAGGTGCATACGCGAACTTAATAAAATAATCCTCACACGTTTTGAGTGTGATAATTATGGTAGCCTCTCCAATTCAAGGATTTATTTAGCTTAATTTTGAACGGTTAATCCTCTGTTTTGAATTATTCGCAATGGAACGATCCTCAAATACTTGAACTTCATATTACGAGAGTGATATCTTTTCGAAACTTTGGCATCAAGCCATTAAGAATGCTAATGGTCTTCAAAAGATTCAACTGACACCAGAACTATATACATAAACGTTATTTCGAGGAATTAGGTTAGGTAACCCCTCGGGCATAAATAGCAGAAGCTTTGATATTTGTCTTTCTTTTTGCAATTTCAACAATAATAGATTGCAAAAATATTTTTCCGAAATAAAAAATAAATCTTAAAAACTGCATGTAGTAATTAGTTTATAGACTATAATTCCAATCATGATTGTATCATTATATATATATATATATATATATATAATATATATATAATAAGCAGTTGCGTTATGAATTTAATTTTAAAATGAAATGAAATTTAACTTCGTGAAAATTTAACTTTTGAAATTTAACTCCGATTTCATCTGAAAGGCATAATTTGTACAAGCAAGAAGCGAAAAGCGATGTCAGTTTACAAAACGACACACGAAATAAAGAGACAGAAATGTTTATCTTCAGTGATTTTACTATGAGATTTTGATAAGGATTTCTTTGACACATATAGACTTAGGAAAGATAATCTTTGAATCTTCAAAAGAATGTGGTAAGGATTAGGGATTTTTATCGCTAATGAGAAAATGCCGAGACCATCAGATTTCTTGAGCGTGTGTAGAATTAATTAAAAAATTGAGAATTGAATTAGGAAATAAGAGAACATTTTAGAATAATGTTAACAAGGATTAAATTAAGATAAAAATAAACAGGAAAATAACTAGGTTTTAAATTAGATTAAGAAATATTATCACATTAATTATATAGCTAGTAGTTCTCGTCACGTGACTGAATTAATATTAATGAATCAAAACTAGGCAATGATAAAAAAATGTTCAAGGAATATTAACCCTAATAATGAGAGTAATATCGCTCTAACCATTACTAATACTCGAGAATTATTTATCGGCATCTATCAAAGAGAATCGAAAATGTCTTAAGAAAGTGTCTGCTCTATTTCTATACCTGAGCAAAACACCATAAGAGAGGTAGCAGTGTTTTTTTCCAATGTAAGAATTGATTTAATTTGGTTAAGTGAAGAATCTATATATCCTCTAGTCATGCAAACACACTTGCTTTAATTCAGGTTTTTTCACATTCATTTTCGAACATTAACATTGATCTTAATGGCCACCCTTATTTTTGCGCATTAGTTTTTTTTTTTTTTTTTTTTTTTTTAAATTTTTATTTAGTGACAAGAAAAACCTCAATCATTACAACTTTAACATAATCACAAATTTATTTGATATCATTGCAATAAGAATTGGCATTTATATTGCTTATTGCCTAAAGAAATAAAATCAATTGGAATGAAACAGTTAGCTGCAGAATTACATTAATGTAAAATAAGTATTTGATGATGTTTTTATTATGATGATGTTATTATTGTTCTTAAATTATTTTGATAATATACTTGGTAATTAATCTTTTGTACTAAATAATTTATGTGTTATAAAAATAAATTTATTAAATTTAATTCCTTTTGTTAGGAATGAGTTTAGCCTGAATATACACGAAATATACAGAAATAAATACGAAATATACTGAAAATATACTATATATATACTGAATATATACGAAATATACTGAAAATATACTATATATATACTGAATATATACGAAATATACTGAAAATACACTATATATATACTGAATATATACGAAATATACTGAAAATATACTATATATATACTGAATATATACGAAATATACTGAAAATACACTATATATATACTGAAAATATACTATATATATACTGAATATATACGAAATATACTGAAAATACACTATATATATACTGAATATATACGAAATATACTGAAAATATACTATATATATATACTGAATATATACGAAATATACTGAAAATATACTATATATATATACTGAATACATACGAAATATACTGAAAATATACTATATATATATACTGAATACATACGAAATATACTGAAAATATACTATATATATACGAATTGCATAAAATAAGATATTTATATATCTGATGCATAACCATATTCTATGTCTGTTGCTTCTTGCATCCGATAGGCAGGAAATGTTTTTTCCCCTTAAAAATATTGTCATTTAACATTAAAATTTTCAGTTGCTAAATATCTCTTGTTTTCATTTCTTTTAGGTAAGTTCTGACCAGTTTGCCTTGTTGTCATCTTATGAATTTGGATTTGGTGAGATTAATTTTTATGTACATTTGTAATTTTCTTTTAAATTCTTATGCATAAAAAGGATATAAATTTTATTTTGATCCCATTTGTTAAAATCGGGTATCGTTGTTCTTTTTAATTTTTATAACATTATATATAGAAAAGAAATAACTTATGGAACTTTTTTATTATCATTTGAGAACATGATGTTGTTTTGGCTTGGGGTTTTTGAAACTTCAAAATACAGGGGCAGAAAATTGACGATTTATCATTTTTGAAGCATCAGTTTTCCGCTTTTAGGTTTATTAGAAAAGGATAAAAGAAATAATTATAAAACTATGTAAAAAAAAAAGTTATAACTTGGCGCGAATGTAGTATGTCATACTATGTATAAGATGCTCCTGTCTGGTCAATAAAGGGCAGGATTGTAAGAAGTTATCGCCCGAAAATGTACGGAGAAAAATATACAAATGAACGAAACAGCGAGAACATATTTCAATTTTATTTCCTTTTTCTTTCTTTTTTTCCCCGAACTATAAAATGCTGGCTCACAGATTAAAAAACAGGAAATTAATACGTTTATGGGTTGTATGGAAAATATACTGTTTTTACCTATTAAATATTGTTATGGGAAGTATTTCAATTTATTTAAAAGGAATTTATATCTATATCTATCTATATATATATACTGACAATTTAGAAAATAGAGACTTGAATATGTTCAAAGTCAAATCATCAAATATAGTTACAGGAGTGTATTCAACTATAATCGAGCTTTATCTGTCGATCCGTAAAAGATAAACGCAAAACGTTTCCCAAAGTTATTTGCGAAATATTTTCCGATAAATTCTACTCCACGTTTCTAACGTAGTCTTGAAAGCGAAGTATCTGCTGTTTGGTTGAAATACCGTCCACTTACATTCCATTGAAGGATTTTGTTTAAATCCTATTTACCATGTTTAGACAGTATTATTCGAGAACTGGAATCGTGGAGTTTGCTACTTTTAATGTACCGTTGTTTGTTGGGTAAATATTCGTTCATCACAACACATTCCAAACTGCGTTTGGGATAAACAGCAATTATTGCTGCTATGTGGCCCCTCATAGCAAATTTCAAGTTTAATGGAATGTTTCTTTCCGTGTTTTCCGGTTGATGCGACCGATCATTATCCTCCTTAAAAAGAAGAGGAGAGTTGCATATCTCCTGATTACCTCTCATCACGAAATACGCAGAGGGGAAATTAATCCTTTTATGTGCTTTCACTAAGTACAGTGGGGGAAAAAATGTAATTTGTTATTCGTTAGAATAGTTCTGAAAATTTGTTTAGAATTCTTCGCTTAGCGATAAAAAATAATATGGAATGTCTCATCTATTTTGTGTATTTTTATGATCGTTTGGTACATTTTTTGAAAGACATATTTTGTTTCTCGTGAATCATATTTTTGATTCTTAGAAATGTTTTTGCATGATTAAACTGATTGCCATCGATCTATTATGATATTGATTTGTATCATTAGATGTAGCTTGCGTTTTTGTCAAATGCGTCTTTATATAAGATTTCATATATTTTCATGAAATAAAGCCAATTTTGAATAATATGAGGAAACTGTTTTATTGTTATTTTCGAGAAAATATCAGTTTTCTACAGAATCATTTTCTATTGATGTTTTAGGTTTTAAAAAGAAACTTTGATATTTATTTGTTTATTAAGTTTTAATTGTTTAATGCATAGTAAATACTATTGACCATTAATAAAGACTATTATTTTTATAAGAAAAATACTAAAATATTATGCAGAGAAATAACATTTAAAGAATTTCATGATTTTATCTAATGTTTTGGAAAATGTTATTTAAGTATCAATTCATTTATTTTAAAATTCACGAAATCATTACATAAATAACATTCCAAACTTTATCTATCATATAAATTTAAATAAGTTTTTTCCATTAAAAGAAGAAAATAGAAATAATTTTCGCATTTCCATATAACATCCAATGAAATAAGCCATTGAGAAATTTAAAAAAAAAATTAAAATATTTAAAACAAATAGGAAAAATTTGACTGTGAGTAATTTAGTTATATTACAGAAAGTAAAGAGAAAGAAAAAAAAAAGAATTTTGATGCTTTGAAATAGTTTTTAATTAATTCAAAGTGCTAAAGATTTTAATTCCTAAAATTATTGCTTTTATTTGGATATAAATGCCATTTTATAACATCAATATGTGTACAAACTGTTATCGAATATGTGCGTGCGCGCGCGCGCGCGTGTGTGTGTGTGTGTGTGTGAATCTAGAATTAAATGTGAAATCTAGAATTAAAACGCATTATTATGGTTTTTATATAATTTATACATTTATTCTATAATCGAACCAAATTTTTCTTGATAATATTGAACCGAAAATTTTTTCTTAGGCCAATACTTTTGTTAAAACGTGAACAAGATGTGTATACATTTTTTTTCACATGTACTTTTGAGGATTTTTTATAGAATTATAAATTTAAGAGAAAATCGTTTGCTATTTTCCTATAATATAATAAATACTTCAACTCTTATTTCACGCCGATGCTTCCGCCAAAGTGCATAACTTAATACATTTTTTCACATCATCTTCCTTTGAGGATTTTTATGAAGAATTAGAAAGTTATGAGAAAATCGTTTGCTATTCCTGCCATTTACGTACTAGTTAATGCTTCCATTTCGCGAAGAATAAATGTTTTTAATACCGCCAGCGGCTTTTTCGAACTTCAACAATAAGCTGTAAAAGAAACAGTACGCCACTCTTCAGAAGTTGCTGGACTAGTTAATATTTTTCATATTCTCTTTTAGGCCGGGCATTAAAGTCAGCGCCAACCATAAAATAAACATGACACTCTGGAGAATTTCACTCTTGTTTACCTACTTTATGCTCAAAAACATAATAAGAAGGCATAAAAACCCACAAGAACTGTTGTAAAAAGCTCATATCTTTTTCGCCATTATCAGCGTGTTTGCTGAAATGCTTACAGAAAACGTTAGTGATAATCCTTACACAGCTTTAGTTTGCAATAAAATACTTTCTACTTTTTCTTCTTCTTTTCCTTTCTTTTCTTTTTCTTATTTCTTCTTAAGGTAAAGAGAATCCTTTCCGTGTTTTTTTTCAAACAATGTGACGCCTTGAGGTATGAAATAGGCGTAGAAAAAAGAAATCTTCATTCAGGAGATTAAGATACTTCACTTCTCTAGAATTTTAATTTTTATCTTGTAATAACTAAAGCTCCTGTAACAGTTAAGTCATAATAATGCATGTCTTGAATAGTTTATGTAAAAACACTTGCTAATTCGGATGTTTCCAACGCGCATTCGTCAGTAATTAAAATATTTCAGTGATCCTTTTGAATTTTCCATAACATAATATTAAACTATCGTATATAAATTCGAATTGTCTTAGCTAAACGTTACTGTTTCTGTATTGTTTTCGCTTGTTAAATGCAAACCTATTCCTTGTATTTCCAGTGATCATAACTGAATGTATTTTTATTGCACGTAATGATTCAATAAGTTTCTTCGTAGTCACAACCAAAATTTGTCATTTCTGTAGTGTTTCAGTTTACTAAATACAAACCTATACTTTGTATTTTCAGTGATCGCGTTTCAATAAATTTTTACAGCACGTGGCCATTCAATTAGTTTCTTCGAAGTCATGGCTAAAAATTGCTGTTTCTGTATTGTTTTTGTTTATTAAATATATATGTACTTTGTGTTTTTAATAGATCGTGATTGATTAAAGATTTATTGTATTTTCACAAACTATACTGCCGTATATTTCATTTAATCAAAAAACTTTATATATGCTGTGAATTTTGAAATTTTATTTTATAATTGCTATATTCAAAATGCTGCATATTACTTGCATATTAAAAAAAAATACTTATTTTTTTAAACTACTACTTTTAAAATTATTATTATTTATTTTTTTAAACTTGTAAACATAAAAAATAAATCCCCATTTCCATATATAAATTAAAAATTGTATTTTGCTGTACCTATTTTTAGATATCATCTTAATTAATTTGAATTTTTAAACAAATCGTGTTTTTATGGGGCTTTATCAGCTTTTAACTATCCAAATTCCACTGAATTAAAGAAATTATTTTTTTTATACATCCAGACATTTAAAACGTATCTTTATTTCGGTGTATAATTATTTAATCGATTCTGTATATGAAAAAATTCATTAATGACAGTTATTTCTTTTTCTTTTCCACAGACGTTTCCAAAGATAAAATATCTTACAAAAAATAGTTTTAATGATTACAATAATTATCTTTTCAATATTTTATCAGCAAAAACTTGGGATTTATATACTTTTCTTGTTTTGAAATTGACAAATTATATAATCAATATGTTATCATATTTAATTGATTCTTATCTCAATTTTTTTTCTATTGCAGAAATTAAAACTTTTATCGCAATCAGTTTGAGCATCAAAAGTTTTTTTTGAAATCCACATTAGTTCTGAAACAAAGATTAATTTTGTCAAGTAAAGATTGCGTCATAACAGAACCAAATGTGTAAATTATTTCCAGGTCATTAATGAAGAAAAACTTTTGCATTTTAAATTTTCATAATTGCGATTGAACTTCTTATTTTCTTTTGCATCGTTATTAATTTTTTTCTTTTACTTCCAAAAATGATACTTTTAGATTTAGTTTAATTTCAGTTGAGACTCAACAAAATTAATCTTTAATTCCGAACACATTTGACGAGTTGAAGATTGGACAAATTTAAAGCTAGCTCGGTGAGTATTCTCGGCATCTGATTATGTTTCATAATTATAAATTTAAAAGCCCAATAGTTCACACTGTAGTCCTCTTAAAACAGGATGGCAGATGTAGGGGGAAATGAGGAGGTAGGTCAGATATTGACCATTTTGTGGCTGGGGGGGGGGAGAGGTAACCTGCTCGAAAAGAATGCGAGTTCAAAGTCTGTAATGTGGATGGCTTAGGATAAAGATAGCAGTCGGCCACAACAAATCCTGTCGTTACTGCTTCGTTCAGTGATGTCGGGGTGGTCAGCTATACATAAGAAGAAAAAGTCCACACTGTCCACAGCGCGCTAACAAAGAAAATGAAATGAAATAATTGATCTCATTGATTGCTCCGAAATTCACCGTTTTCAAAATGACCGAATCCTGTGGTGGCTTGGAAGTAAGGTCTTGACTTTGGAAACCAGAGGATACCAGGTTCGAGACCCAATTCCTTCAAAAAATCGCTTTGAAAGCGGGTAACTAAATTCGTAGGAACAAAATATCATCCTATTTGTTTGTCGTGGAAATTTGGAGGGGCGAGGGAGGAGGAATGTATGCTCAGCTATCGCATTCATCATGTAACTGCGGTTCAAAAATGTTTGGTCCGTCCCAAAATAGCTCTTGTATTACTTTAAAGCTCTTATTCCTAAGTTCACTCGAGTTCAGGACCCAAAAAATACCAGAACGCCCAAGTTCCTTTTAAAAAAGTTTTTAGAACAATTCTCTGTCCCTCAAAAACTCTAATAATAAGCTAGATACAAATACAATATTAGTAAATATACAACCCCCCACCCTCCTTCGTTTAGCTGATGACTATTGACTATTAAGTAATTAATTGACTATTGAAGGATTAAGGAATATATCCACTCAGACATCTTTTGAAAATTCTCAGAAAACCCTGCCCCCCCCCCAAATCGATCTGGGCGAGCGTCTCTAATGAATAAAACATCCGCCATGGGTATTTGATCATTCACACTTAGCGAAAAGGGGATGCGAGTAGTAATATCTAAGGTGGCCGCCATAGTTCCGTTGAACAGCGTTATTATTCTTGTTTAAAATGAGAATTAATATAGCCAAACTTCAAAATGATTGAAATAGAGTAAATTTTAAAACAAAAATTTTTGAATGAAAATATATTTTAATACGAAAAACTTTTAAATGAGAATAAATTTTCAAACGATCTATTTCTACATTTTCAACATTATAAATTTAAAGCATTTATACAATTTTTATTAAAAAAAATATTTACTAAGATATTTATTTCCCAAAAATTTAATATCATCTTGAGCTAAAATTTACCTTTGGAAATTTTAGAATTCGGAATTTTAAAATAAACCTTTGGAACCTTAAAAAAACCTAATTGGAAATTGCGTTTAATAATATTCTTTTCTCATTAAACAGTTATCAAATTAGAATTTGTATTTATAGACATATATGCATATATTTACTCCCGGTGTAAATTCCAACGAACCTTAAAATGCACTTACCACTCTGCACTTCAGTCGTTATTTATACACTGTATTCTCATTTCTCTAACAGAGCATTCTAAGTTCACCAAAGAAATTCTGAAATTGCTTTGCTGTCCGATTTCCGTGGATCCCAATTATGGCTCCCAAAAGGGACACAACTTTTGAGAGCAATTAGTAAATTGGAGTGAGTGTTCATTCCTCCTTCTTTTTTGCTCTCCTCTATTTCCGTTAAAGGCCTCAAAAGCAAAGAAAAAATATCTTTCATCAGTTACAAGTTTTGCGCTTCAATTTTTTTTCACCTCTGTCATATTCCGAAAGTTTTGTGTAATTTTTTCGCTTTCCTCTCGTTGTTTTGTTTCAATTTATTTTCCTTTCATTTGTGAACTCTCGTGCAAGAAGTACAATGGAATTGAATTCCAAAAGTTCTTTTTTTTTATTGTTTTACTTGTTTTTATTGTTAAATGTTCTTTCCCATTGTTCGATGATGTTGCCAGTCCTGGGTAAATAAGAAATGTTCTTTGTTAGAGTTAGAAATTTCATTAACATGAGCTTTCAAGTTAATACGAGGATCGGTTTTTTCCCCCTAAACTCTGATGGACCATAGAAAAAAGACAAGAATAAAGAACAAAATGAATTTATTACCTAAAGTAATTCACTATTATGATTATTTTTCGACGTAATCATCGTGAAGATTTAGGAATTTGTCATATTGATGAGTCGGATTTCCTATTATCTTTTTGGAAAATGTTACCACCATTGATGCTAGATAGGTTAAGATAAGATAGGATAGCAGAGTGCATAGTGTATTAAAAACTGATTAAATTTGAAAACCATTTTTTAGCACCTTAAAAGTACTTAATTTTTGAAAAAAGATTCTTAGAAAGTGCTTCCTTTTCTCAAAAAGGCCAAAGGCGGCATTTTATTCGGGTTTTTTTTTCTTCCTTTGTCACTTCTTGAATACGATAATGCTTCTCTCAAAGTCTTGTTTATCAGATATATCAAAAAAGAAAACCAAGAAAAGGAAAGAATTCAGACAAGAAATCCAGGGTGAAATAAATCCGGGGTGCCAACACATATTAAAATAACTCTCATGAGCCTTTTTTCCCGGTCCCTCTTATATAATATGCTTAGAAAATGTGTAGGTTTACATATGTACAAAGATGCTTAACTTTTTTTTTTTTTTTTTTTTGGCTAAAATGCTTAAAAGTACTTAATTTTTGCTACAATTTTTCACAACGCACACTGGATAGGATTACATTTCTTTAAAGTTCCTCATTAGTCTGGAGTTATTATTTTGGCTTCTTGGCCAGTCCTTCAATTCAGGGATTAGATGAAAATTACTCGGTTCTAAGCCATATTCTCCATGATGGGCATGTCTGTTGCCAATGAAGATCTTATTGTAAGAGTTGATCAAACTTTTCGAAAGAAATTGAGATTGATAGAATCCCAGACAACCAGCATGCCAAAATTGTGTCTCTGGACGATGAATGTTTAGGCATTTCTGCTTCATATTCTTTCCTGAAACGAAAATTCAAGGAAATTCCATATTAATGAGGAGCTTCAAAAGAATCCTAAGATCTACAACACATTGATAGCTTAAACCTTAAACTGGCTACACAAACCCGCCCTGAGGTACCGAACCTCCGCAACAGCAACACTGGAGAGAACTGTAGCTGAGTCCTAAGGGCCATCATCAGCCACAGTACAACCCTTCCCTTGGGAAGTACGTTCCGTCATCGATGGGTGGAGGCAAATCCTTACCTTTTCCTGTACCCACAAGGGACCCAATTGGATCAACCAGCATGCTGGAAGCTTATCATCCTCATTTATGAGATTACTCCGGCGGGGGGGGGTAATGCAACACATCGATGCATGAAATTAATTAATCACGTTCATCAATGACCAAATCTTGTTGTTGATCAAGTAATCTTGCTATGTTGATGGTTTGTTGCATTGACGATAACTAACTAAACAAGGTAATGTGTTTACTATAGTGCTGGTGTTACACATGATTCATTTCAAGGTCATGAAATAGAGTTTGCTTTGTTTAGCCAACCTCCTTAATTCTTAGATCTCAATCCCATTGAATATTTGTGACATGGAGTTGAAACAGATATCAGGCATCTAGATTTCACGACCATCAATATCGCACAATTCTATTCATCAAGTTCTATCTTATATTTCATTGGCATATTATCAATACCTCCTGAAGTCCATGCGAAGTGGAATCAACTCAACAATTAAATGCAAAGATGATAAAGTAGGCACTTGGTATATATACGTGCATTTTTATATTATTTTTTATCTCGTGACAAATATCAGAAGAGATACGTTATTCGCGTTGTCCTAAATTGATCAAAGAAACTGTCTGTCTCAAAGAATCGGATATTATATACAAACGTCGCAAAAAATATTACCATACTTTAATTTACCTTTCTCCATTTGGTTAAATGGCGAATTTTAGTTTTGTTACAGTGCAAATTATTTACTGACCATTTGAAAAATATGAGCTAAATATTAAAAAAAAAAAAAAAACATTAGTAGGATATATAATAAATAAAATTAATATTGAATTGTAATAAATAAAATTAAAATTGGATTGTAATAAATAAAATTAAAATTGGATTGTAATAAATAAAATTTCAGAAACCAAATAAATTAGCATTTTTTTTCCAATATCTTGCATAAATGTAAAGTGAAATGGAACATTAAGATCTGTAGAAATCTATATCTGCTAATATTATTGTCTTACACTTGTTTAGTTTTAAATTATTATTGACTTAATTTATAAACGCATCGCTTTTATTCAGAAAATTTCTTGCTTGCCGTTTCAGAATGTTCTTATTCTAAGTTTTCCATGTCTTATTGTCTCCCGAGACTTAATTAAAAAAAAATGTTCTTTAAAACATTTACTACTCTAAAAAACTTTCTAAAGGTAATTCAATCTATGCAATTTTCCGAACGAAATCATAATATTCTCTCCTATCCTTTTATACAGATGGAATTTTTTATATCCAAAAATTAAAAGCTTGTAAAGCACACACAAAGCCTGACCCTACAGTATAATTCTTGGAGCAATATAAGCACATTAGTTGTGCTTCGGAAAAGAGGGAACCCTCTTTGTCACAAGCGGCGGATGCTGATGTAAAACCATTTGTTGGCTAACTTATTGGATTACAGCCCACGTACATTAAATTAACCTTAAGACAAGCCTAGGCTGGGACAATTCTCCGGCGAAGAACTGGTTTGTTCCACTCGCAACAATGTGAGCGAATTATTTATTTAGAACTCAGGTCCCCGAAGTTGCTCGAATTCCATGTTTCTATGGAATTTACGATCTAAATGGACTTTCTCAGTAAGAGTCGATCCTGGGTAAGACCCTTTTATAGTTTTCTGGACTGCTGGAAGTTAGTGGCATCGACTTTTGAATCTAATTTACGTGGAATTAAAAATTAAATTATCCGTAAGAGAATGTTCCCCCTTCTTTTTGCTTCATTTAGTGAATCAAATAAATGTGTGTTTAGTTGTAATTTTATAACACATTAAACTTATTTGAGCGCATTAAAGTTTGCGCATCAAAGGTTTGAAAACGTTCAGTTTCGTTCCAAAGCAGAGAGCGTTTTACTTTTAATTATACAAGCAATTACGTTTCGTAAAACTGCTCATTGTAATGAGGATGAGGGCCTATTTTCTGTTAATAGACAAGAACTTTTGTTATATTTATCAGGAGAATTTTCCCTCAAATTTCTTGCACACTTTTACAATTTACAAAGTTTTGTGTTTAATTTCATATTATGATGATAATAATCAGGGACCATCAAGTTTCCCTCATGTTTCATTTTATTTATTAAAGAGGAGAAGCAAATATTAGCTGCAATAAAAATTTAAATCGATGTCATATGTAGTTTATATTAATTTATGCATATTTATATAAAATATTGTTTAGGGTATGCATACAAAATTTAAATAATGTTATTTGGGGGGGGGCGATAATAATGATATCTTAAATTGAAGCAATTTTAGCCCATCTTTTGAAACAAAACCATTTAAATGCTTGCCATAGTTTCGGCTAGTGTTAAACCATGCACAAATATTATTGCCTTAACTATGAATAATATCCTACCTCATCCGAGTCTCAAATTTAATTAGAAAAAAAAATGGTGCAATCTAATATTCGAAAATTACTTCCATTTGTTTGACACAGCACAAAAAAAACATTTTCTGTACTTTAGACTAAGATCGCCAAAAGGCGCCAGAATTACTCCAATTAATTATGCATATTGTTACGGAATTTCCACCTGTACTACTAGGTCCGTAAGATCTCCGGGTTCGCTTGTAGTGGGTTTATGGTGTCTAAACAATCAGCAGGCCTCAGTAGAAAACAACAACGACGTTTATTTAACATGAAGACACTAATACAAAGAGGGCAAATATGCACAGCTGAGACGAATACACAGCAGAGATTAGCCCACAAGTAGTAATTCGACCACAGCATACAAAGCGGCCAGACAAAAGCAGGAGAGAGGATCCTCGGAGCTTCGCTCTATGGTTTCGCCAAACGGCTGAACTTCTCCATTGTCTTCTCGCTTTAGCTGTATCCAACTGACGACTCACTACCACACGACTGGTTACTCCACACACCACTTGATGCAGCTTCCACAGTATACAACAGGACTCGGCACAGCTCAGTTCAGCAATAGCTTGGGCTCCACACAACGCTGGCACTCAATTGTTGCTTCGCTATCGTCTCGAAGACTCGATACTTGACTACGACTCCAACTGCAATTCATTGCCGCTTGAGACTGCCTGAGATTGTTAAAATTCCCGGGAGGCGGGTCTACCTTCTGGGCCAATCGGGCGTATCCCAGTTCCTATTAGATGGATCGTCAAAATTCTCGAAGTTTCCAGCATTATCTATTTTGCCGCCAAATTCGTCGCCAAATGATAGCCAAGTTTGTCGCGAAATTCTGAGATCACTGATGCGGTTCTCGATCAGCGCTAACAAGGCTGATCGTAAAACGGTCCTTCCAGTGATCAACTAACCGTTCTGGGAAGCAACTTTATAGGCATGTAACAACACTCCATCATTTGACACAGCACTTAAAAGCATTTTCTGTAATTTGGGCCAAGATCGCCAGAAGCTCCGAACTTACTCCAATAAATTATGCATATGCTGAATTGGAATATAATATATCGAATTTCATCTTGTAAGATGTTACAGTGTCGAATTATCCTTTCGAACGGAAATATATCCAGACTTACCATCAGTAAAATTCATAGTGAGTTTCATAGTGATGAAAAATGTTGATTTAAAGTCTCCCTATCAGATTTTATTAGTCTTGTTGCATTTTTGTGTGTTGTTGTTCAACGTGTTCATATCGAACACACAGACAGGTATATCAAGCCAATAGATGAATTTTTTAAAACCTTTTTGTTCTTCTGTTTAAAATTTAAGGTTGCATTAAAAATCTCAGGAAAGATTATTTTGACAATCATAAGAGTTTAATTTTCTATACTTTGAATATGTAAAAAAACAAAACAGAACAAGAAATTAAAAATTTTTGAACATAGCCTACCATTAAATATATGATTATTTCATTACTGATCATATATTTAGAGGATATAATATGATCATTTCATTACTGATCATATATTTAGAGGATATAATATGATCATTTCATTACTGATCATATATTTAGAGGATATAATATGATCATTTCATTACTGATCATATATTTAGCGGATATAATATGATCATTTCATAACTGATCATATATTTAGAGGATATAATATGATCATTTCATTACTGATCATATATTTAGAGGATATAATATGATCATTTCATTATTTACCATATATTAATCATAGGATTTGCCAAAAATAACGTCAAAATGAAATAAAAATTGTTTAGAATAGTGAGAAGAAATAAAAAATAGTTTAATGTTTAAACGAATTAAAATTGGTGGGAAGTCATATCACTGACTCTCCGACCCGCCGGAAGGCACACGGATAAAGAAAACTGAATGACCGGACCGCCGCAACAGCAACACTTGCGGGAACTGTGGTTGATTCCTAAGGGCCATCACCGTCCACGGTACAACCCTTCTCGAAGGAAGTACGTCCCGTCATCGATGGGAGGAGCCAGATCCCCCACCTTTTTGTGTACCCTCCAGGGTGGCGAGATCCGACCACCATACCGGAAGCATCTCATCCTTTTTTCGAGGTTCCTCCTCCCCCCCCCCGGGAATAAAATTGATGGGAAATAAAATTACAAATAGCAATAAAAAACTTACATTTTTTTTAAAAATCTGAAATATTTTACGAAAAATAATTTCGATTTATTTAATCTTGCATTACTTATGAGGTAACTATATTTTAATTTAAAATAACTTAGAACTTCTTACTTCCTATTTCAACTAATCTTTCCTATTTCATATATGTATATAAAGAATAAACTCGCTGCAACTTTTAGGACATCTCAGAAAATTGCTCCTAAATGGGTTTTGAACGAGGAAAAGTTTGGAATCGAGCTACAAACTCAGACGAATGGTAAAGAGAAAACTAGCAATTACACATATTTTGCAATTTTAGTTTAATAACCGAGGAGGAGAACGATGGGCAATTCCCGGATGCTGGCGGTTTACAGAGAATTTCGATTCGCCAAATGGTCCGCCAAATTTGAAAACATTATCTTCTATTAGGGTGAAAATGGCAGGAAAGAAATGTCGTTTCGGTAGCTGAAATCTTATTACTTTCTCTGCTGTTATCATTGTATGAAATTCCGAATGAATGAAATCGTGAATACCTTGAAGGAATATAGGAAGAAAGTTTTATAGCTTTAGTTAGACTGTGTTTTTCATGCGTTAAGGCTTATTTTGTAAATTTTTGTAATTACTGATTTTTTTTTCGCTGTTATAACGAAAGGAATGAGGAAGCAAGAATTAAGATTGAAAACAAGCTTATTGATGATTTATTGTGTTTAACCCTACAGTGAATTTTGTAGCCATTTGACTACTGTTTGTTTCAGTATTCTGAGACGACCACTTTTCGACGATTCTATCTCATTAAGGGGAGAGACGCGGGAGGATGAGCGTATTTCCGGAGTTCTTCGTCATTCTTTGACCTTGATTTTCGTCCTATTAGATACTTTTTTGTTCAATTCTTTTTCCACGAGTATGTGAATATCGTGACGTTTCTCATCGTATTATTTTAATTCAGTCTGCGAGTCATCCGAGTTTATTTTATTGTTAAATGTAAACATCCTCTTCTTTCATCTTTCCTCTCACCCCTATTTTGACGAATTAAACCCATCCTAACGCATGCGCAAAAGCGAGAAAGTTTTAGAATCTGTTGTCAAACAATACATGTTTTTATTTCCATTTATAAGTTTCACATGACTCTTCCCAAAGGCAATATTGAGTGTTTGGAAATCGTTTATTAATGGCTTTTTGATAAACATTTGTAGAAAAGATCGATATATGGCAATATCGATACTAGAAAAAATACCAAGATGGCTATGATATGAATGATTCTACTATTAAAAACACTGTCAAATTTTTTTTTTTTTTTTTTTTTTTTTTGCAAATATTGATAAAAATAGACATATATATCGTAGAATAAATTATAATGTGATTTGTGTCACTGGAATATTGTATATTTCTTTATGTAACCATTTTTTGCATTTAATTCTTTTAAAAATTTCCCCCAAAAATAATTTAAAAAAAATTTTTAGTCATTTTCTTAAATTATATGCAATTACTCAAACACACACACACACACACACACACACACACACACACACACACACACACACACACACACACACACACACACACACACACACACATTTTTTTATAAAGAAATAAATATTAATAGATTGTTGGGTTAAAGTGTTGAATTTTTCTAAAAAAAATATGCTGAAAAGTTGTTGATGCGACATATTTTGTAATTTTAATTCTGTATTCGGTCATGGCTGTTTAAATTTTAATATTAAAAGACAATTAATTGGTATACACATGTAAAAAGGGTTTATGTTGAATAGTTATAACTTAATCCATATATATTTCACCCCTAATATATAATATATCCTATAACACTGAAGTTCATCTTGGAAAATGACATAAACAGCGCCATTAAAAGGGAAAAATAAAATTAAGCATATGAATTTTCTGGGATAGTAGATGGATGCTGGTACACTCTTAAGAAGTGGCTTTGACTTAAAGGGAGTGAAAGTATTTTTCTTTGTTATCGTTAATGCTTGTGTTCCTCTAGTATTATGCGATTGTCAAGTTTCTGCTTATAAGAAAAGTTAAATATGATAATGTATGCCTTTATACAATAATAAGGAATTAAAAGTTGAATAAGTATTTATCGTGCGTAAGAGTTCGTTTAAAAATTTGGAAGAAATATTCATTGTAGATTTTACTAAATTTACAATTTATAATGACAACATTTTACATTCATTTACCGGTCAAATTTAGAAAAAACTAGAAATCTGTTATATGAAATAATTATTTCTATTATTTTTATTACGATAGGAAATAAATTTTACATCACATCCAATATTATTAATCTCTGATTAGTTGGAAAATTAATCTCTGTCATTAAGAGGTCCCTCAAACAAAAATGGTAGAAGGGTCTCCATGTGTTATGGAAGAAAGCATTAACCCATTAATTGCCCTTTTTTTAACTTGTTGGTCGGATAAGTTATATGCACAAAAATTTGTGCACTATTACATTCCATTTTTTTTTTTTTTTTTTTTTTTTTGAAAAAGGGTATTACGGTAATTTTCAGCGTACAATCCACGGATTATCTATTTAAAAAAAAAGAAAATCGTCACTGTAATCGTCGTTAATAATCTGCCACCGCGGATAATCCGCCGTAATTAAATGGCGGTGCGGATTTTGTTTGTTTTTGTTTTGTCAGGGCTAAAAGCAGCACATTCGGTTTGATTATATATCGTCTCGGATAATACGTAGGAAATTACGGTATTATAAAATGATCAGTAAAAAAAACAAAAGATTGAGTAAGTAGCACATTTCATAATAAATATGAAATTTAGAACCTCTAAATTTCATATTCATATATGGTATTTCTTTATGATATAAAAATCAAACTAATAATATAATGCCTCAAATGTGAAAATTCTGTTCCGTTCAACATACAGAACGAATTTCTAATTTGCTCACTTATTATTGAAAAGAAGCGCAGAATGCGTACTTTTTGCTACACACAATATAGACTGATATATACAGGGTGGTCAAAAAAAAAAAAAAACTTCCCCTATATATGAAATCCTAGCGGCCTATCCGCTCAACCAATCGAACCAAAATTTCAGACATAGTTGTTTGAAGGTATGCGCTGGAGATTGTGATGATTCTAAACAACACAGGGCTCACGGTTACGGTTACAGTGAAAGAATTTTGAAATTTTCGAATGGCAACACTCACTTTTTCCTTGCGCAAATTGATCAGCGTATTGAAAAACCACAAATGGCGTTGGAACGATTAACGTTTGACGAAAATTGCCGCCGTAAAGCATATGCAAATAAGAGCATTATAAAGAATTAATGACAGCACAGAGAAGAAAGAGAAAAATTTTTTTTATTGGAATGGAAAGTTATAATTACAGGTTTTCAACGTGTTCACCTTCGCAGGCGACAACGTATTGCTTTCGGGAGATTGTGGACAACAATGCCGAACGTAGCATGAAAGGAGGAATCTGCATAACTTCACGTGTTATGGCATCTTGCAATTCTGACAAAGTTGCTGAATTCCGTTATTCCTGAATTGCAGCAACGAAATGTCATTAGGGACATTGTATGGATGCAAGATGGGGCTCCTCCACACGTCGCCGAATGTGTTCGACCAGTGCTGCAACAACACTTTAGTGATAGAGTCATCTCTAGTAACTTTGCAGTTTCGTGGCCACCACGATTCCACGACTCACTCCTATGGATTTCTGGTTCTAGGGTTATCTGAAATCTAAGGTGTACACGCCTAGTCCACGAGATGTGTCAGAATTGCAAGATGCCATAACACGTGAAGTTATGCATAATCCTGCTTTCATGTTACGTTCGGCATTGTTGCCCACAATCTCCCGAATGCAATGCGTTGTCGCCTGCGAAGATGAACACGTTGAAAACCTGTAATTATAACTTTCCTTTCCAATAAAAACTTTTTTCTCTTTCCTCTCTGTGTGTTCATTAGTCCTTTATAATGCTATTCTTTGCATATGCTTTACGGCTGCAATTTTCGTCACACGCTAATCGTTCCAACGCCATTTGTGGTTTTTCAATACGCTGATCAATTTGCGCAAGGAAAAAGTGGGTGTTGCCATTCGAAAATTTCAAAATTCTCTCACTGTAACTGTAACCGTGAACCCTGTGTTGTTTAGAATCATCACAATCTCCAGCGCATACCTTCAAACAGCCATGTCTGATATTTTAGTTCGATTGGTTGAGCGGATAGGCCGCTAAGGTTTCATATATAGGGGGATTTTTTTTTTTGACCACCCTGTATATAGAGAATGAAAAACTAAATTGTCAGACGTACTAAATATATTTTTAGTGCCGAGGGATATATGTGAAATTCCCAAATGGGGATTGTGCCAGCTAACGGGTTAACATTATTGTGGTCTTTTTTCCTTCCTTTTTATTCCTTTTTGTCTAACTAAAACTATTTTAATATTTATTTCTTTTGTCGTTCACATCAACTTAGTTCTTGTTTATTTGACCAACGTATTTGAATTTGACATACCTACTGTGAAACAAATCTGCTACTCCCTTTGTTGTCTATTTAAAAATCCCAGCGAGGATGGTTTCTTTGTAGCAAACATTTTCTAGCAAGATGACTTATAAAAAAAAGTCGTTTGTATCGTATTCTCGAATAAAAAAGAACGAATGATCGTGTTCCCTCCCCGTTCCCCCGTTTCCGTCCACCGCAAGAGCGAAAACGGAATTTTAACCTTCCGCATTTCGCCAACCCTAAAGGGAGTTCGATTTCCGCCAATATCGAATTCAACAGTATTCGAACAGATGTTTGTCCGCCTGAAATGTTAGAAATAAAATTTTTCACTTTTTATTATCACCGAAGAAAAAAAAAAGGGGGGGGGGAGAGGAACGGTGGGAAAGGCTTCAGTTGTAATGTTATACTCGAACTAAAAGTTTTAGATCCTGGGTTCTTGTTTCCGGGATTCGGAGAGTGGAAAAAAAAATAAGTTTAAAAAAATTATCCCGATTCCAGTCACGTTTTTTACAATTTTTTCACCGCATTTTTATAATGTCATTTTATTTATTTACTTTTTTCGGAAGCTTTGGAAATATTAGATGCGTTGAAAAACTCCAAGAAAAGAAATATGAAAGAAAGGAGGAGGAGGGGGGGGAATGGAGGAAAATCAATTTACAAACCGATCCGAAAGAAGAGAAGGAATCAGAAAAATGGGGAAATGGTTCAGTTTTTTTTTTTTTTCCCTCATTTAAAAAGTCGGTAAGACTGCATTTTGTCCATCAAAATATGTTCCATCAAGGGGGGGAAGGGTATTTATTTATTTATTTATTTTTTTTTTACCTGCGGGAAATGTTACAAATCAAGGATTCTTTTTTGTTGTTGTTGTTTATTTTGATTGTAAGCAGCTACGATCAAGAGAGTTGCTGAATTGATGTTGACTGGATTTTTTGGCGCTAAAATGAATGTGACAACTTATTGAAGGGTCTTAATGCTGCCTGAGATTTCTGCAAATAGTAATTTTAAATAGGATTCATAAAAAAAAGGGTGCTTGTACCTCATAAATATGCAATGCCTTTAATTAAATTTTGCTCTTGCATGATTGCGCTTTGGAATAAAGTTGAAACCGTTGCTAGATGCAATCGTATATACAGAATAAATAAAACGAAGAGATCTTCATCGTATATACTGAAATTTGAAAAGTATAAAGAGGAAATATTTGCATAGTGTTTACAACTAGGCATATTTGGAAGCAACATTATATTGAAATATTGAGTGTTTAAAGAGTTCATTTGCATTTTCTAGAAATATTTTTTTCAACGAACAAGTGTTCTCACTCGTATAACAAGATGTAAGATCTTTTAACTTATCGACTATGTTTAATGTTAGCTGGCATTTTATCGCAAATTTGATTATTATTTTTTACCACTTAGGTGAAGGAAATGAATAGTGAGACAAACTAATTTCCGTTGTGAAATTATTTATCATTTCTAGTTAGAGTTAATATTTCTAGTATCTGGCATGTTTTACATAATATCATCTAGTATCATTTGAAGGATTTGTTACATATTTAAATTATGTTACTAGATTATTTGAATAAAATTTGAATATATTTATTTAAATTTCTTTTTATTTTAGTAATCGATTTGGATAAAGTTGCAGCCATTGAATATATTATAGTTATTTTTGCAAGATTATATATTGTATATATTTAGTTATTATTGCAAGAATATATATTGTATACATTTAGTTATTATTGCATGATTATATATTGTATACATTTAATTGTTATTGCAGGATTATATATTGTATACATTTAATTGTTATTGCAGGATTATATATTGTATACATTTAATTGTTATTGCAGGATTATATATTGCATACATTGTAGTTATTACGGGACAATTATTACAGGACTATGTATTGCATATATTTAGTTATTGCAGAATTATGTATTGTATATATTTAGTTATTATTGCAGGATTATATATTGTATATATTTAGTGATAATTGAAAGATTTTATATGTATATATTTAGTTATTATTGCAGAATTTTATATTATATACGTTATAGTTAAAACATCATGCTGTTCATAAAAATGGCTGAAGAGAATAGAAAGAAGAACAAAAATAAATTTAAAAAGACAATAGCTTTAGCACCTTTGTATATTTGAGAGTTTTAAATCAGTACATTTTCTATAAATAATTAGTCCTAAGACCGCGAAAATATTATCTCTGCACATATAAAAGCATATTGAAGACAATATAATATTTCAATCAGCTTAGCAACACAGTATGAAATGTTTTCCTGTAAAACTATAAAGTTTAAATTGAATGGTCTTTAATGTGGGAATATAATTATATGCTTAAATTATAAATGTTGATATCAAGGAAGCTGTTAATTCAGCCATTACTTATAACCAAGCGCCTATGGCGACCAATTGGTTTGCCAAGATATTGGTTAATCTCCAATTAAATCTTCTATATATAACCTTATGTTCATGAATGTTTTAACAAAGTATTTTTAAAAATCATATTGTAATAGACATTCAAACCGTGTTATTTCAATAACGTTACACATTTTCTGTATATTATGTTCATAAACATTCGTAATGGAAGGGTGTCTCATGAAAATCTTAGTACCCTTAAAAACATAGCGAAAAGGAAAATCGAACATCTGATTATGTATTGCCTCTTTTCCTTTACCTCATATAAACATAGCAGATAATAAATTAAATATTTTCTCTTAATCCGAACCCAGTAACACAATTAAGGTAATTAAGGACACTTTTTTAAATTTTGAAATTGTATAAAATATTTTTTACGCTACAACAGTTTAGAAAATTTGTGACGAATACGCAAGGAAAAAAAAATTCCGCTTAGTTTTTATTTAATTAAAATTTTAAATTTCAAAAAATTTACTCTAAGGTGCAAGTTTTCTCCTTTTAAAGTTTATCTGTTCCAAATTTTTAAAATCGAACGGTCTGTCCTATAGAGGGCTAATAGATACGCGAGTTATTAAAATAAATAGTGCTGTATAAATGAGAAATGCTGCATGTAATAAAGCATAAACAATATTTAAAATACTAAATGCATAATTTACTATTGCACTTGGACATCTGTAAGTATTAACATGCAAATCTATACTACATTGACCATCTAGATGTAGGAATATCATAATGGTGTGAAAACAAAAGCGTGCTTAAATGCAGTTTCGAGAGATAAAGTATCAAATATTTTAATGATAAAATATGTAAAAATGAATTTTATTATAATCTATCTGTGTATTTCTGTATTTGCTAAAAAATTACTGTAAAATTTTCAAAGCTACATATGAATCACGCATATATTGATTTAAGTTATGTGACAGATGTTTTATATTTTAATCCTAATTTATAAATTTGATATTACGCTGAGAAAATCTAGTTGTGACAGCTTCAATTTGATAGCAAGAATAAAATATCTGTTAGTTCATTTAGTTAATTTCATGTATTGGAGATGTTGGAAATTTTTACTTTGCGTTATTTAGCTTGATGGTATAAAATTCAAATACTAGCCTGGATTGAATAAAAAGTCTTAAGTATATAATTAAAGGCTCATGGCAAAGAAGAAGTGTGACAATTTTTGTTGGCTAAAGTGACGCTAAGATAGCCTTCTAAATACCTCTATGAGTTTTCTAGGAGAAATTGGTACACAGTTGCTTTTAATTTCGCTTGAAGATTGACTAAGAAACGGCCGGCAGATTACAAAAAACAATTTGTTTCTGAAGTGCATTGCGGTGTGACAGTTTTAGAATAAATTGGAATAAGTTCCAGTGGAACCAAAAAGCAGGGCCAATAATCTTCCTATTTTCCTCAGATGAACAACCACTTCGGAGTTACCCTCACCCTCTAAACATTTGGGCTGGCATACTGACAGGGGTGAGAACTAATTGCCAACACTGGGCATAGTATAAACCTGCCTGTAGGAGGTACGCCCTATTAGGAAAGTGGAAGTTAACTATACTCCACTATTCTTAATTATCTGGAGAGAGAGAACCAATCACCGTACCGGAAGCCTGTTAAACTAATGTTTGAGGTGCTCTCAGTAGAAAGTTACGCAAAATACTTCATTGTAAATAAAATATTGGAACAGTAATTTTGAAGATTGTCGACTTTTAGCAGTGGGTGAGATAACCTTGGTTACGAAAGTTATATCGAACTGCGAAATATTGCATATTATAAAAATAAGGGTTGACTTCCGGAAAAAGAAAATAATTTTTCTCTTTTCTTTTTTTTTCGGGGGGGGGACGTGCAGCACGCTAAAATCAAAATTGTGTTCTTTATTTGTAAGTGTAAATAGCTTATCTTTTTCTAAAATCTTGTGGCATCATTTCCAAAAAGAAGGAAACGTTACAATAACTAAGAAAATTAAAACCAATAATTCCAATGAGCAGTCATTATTCCTAAGTGTAAATTATAAAATTGCTGTCTAGTTACAAAATAAATTGCCGTGACTATTTTATGACTTTCATTTTAACGAAAATGTCTGTATTGCGCTGTTCAGAGAATCCGTCGATTACTTGATGCTTTGTATTACGCAGTCGATGGCTGAAAAGTGGAAACTTCGCTTGTCGCATGACTACCACTTCCCAGAAAACTATGACAAGTTCCGGAAGTCTAAGGGGCTCGGTTTGAACGTTATCTTTTCGGAACTCCCCTCCCATCCCAAGAATCCGGCGACGGAATTTTTCATTAATCCACATACTTTTACCAAAATTCCACGCGATCCGGCCACCCCATTTGGGACCGAAAGATTGGGGAGGAAGAAAATGTTGGGCTCAATGTTAAAAGGAATGTGTAAAAGCAATCTTCTTCCCCGATACACAGGATGTGTTATTAAGATGTATAACTTCATCAGGCGCGTCAATTAGAGCGTTAAGAGATAATATGCTTCCGCTCTCGCGATCTCTGGTGTCTTTTTTAGGTTCTTTATGTGTGGTCGCTGCCAACCGTGGAGGTGAAGTTTGGAAAGTGTTCGAGTGTGACAAGGAGAGTAATTTATTGTTTCGTTTAAGCGAAAAAGGGCGAATAAACTTGCTTTGATTTCTTTCGGCAGATGGCTTGTGGATCGATTCGATAAGAAGTCACTTTATTAGTCGCTTAGTTATATTAACATGTTCGCTATCATGATTGATTCCTGTATCACCACTATCTAATAAGATGTTGACGAATTTGTTGTCTTTTAATTGTAGTAGAGAAAAATATCTAATTAGATAGTATATATGAATTACAGGCTATTCCGAGATAGCTTGATTGGTAAGGCGTTGGACTTGCATCCTTTAGATAGTTCGAGTTTACCGGCCGAAGACTCTCCATGTACAAGGTGGCTAGTGCTTGTATACATCTGTCATGGTCACAAGTCCTCCAAATCGAGATACTACCACGGAGGTACTGGTTCAGTGGTGATCATTCTCTGATTCAGGTCTAAATTTCGATCTGTGGATGAGTAAATGAAATGGTATGAATGCCCCGTAATGAGTCCGCCCCGTAAAAAGGGTTGTGACGCATGAGTAGCTAAGTCGTACTCTTGTCTATAGATGGCGCTACTGAAACAAAAAGCACTAAAAATCTCGGCTTAAAATCGCCGACTTTGTCAAACGACTTGTCTATGACAAGTGCCTTAAGAAACAAACAACAACAGGCTATTCGCGTGCTAAGTAACGTATTAAAATAAGGGGATACAAACTAAATGAAGACTTGTTGTATCAAATTCTACATCAACTGAGAACTTTTGCTGTCACGCGAATGTGAAAGATACGGCAGTCAACGTGTTAATGTCCATTTTTAATGTTGAGTACTTTATTATGGGGTTCCTCTGATTTTGAAAATGGGATGAAATGACACTTTAACCGATATGCAGTCTCCAAACTTTCAAGCCTCAGTGCGAGAAGGTATTTGAACCCCCAAATCATTTAACCTGTTGATTTCTTTGATGGAATTGGGGTTGAAATCAGGATTCAAATCGAGACTTTATCACCAAGTTACGGTATCCAATCTGCTGAAGAGAATGTAATGAAACCATTAGAGTAATTGGAAAATGTTTATTAGGGGCGAATCATGATTGAGGAACATGGATCAGGGAAAGGAGGTTAAGGTTCTATCCTCTGATTGTATTTTTTAACTAAATATTAAAAAAATCTGATGGAATGATGCGTGCATTTGCAATGAATTGCTTTTACCATCTCCTTTCTAATTTTTGCTACACAAAGAGCTTCTTTTAATATGACTAGTGTTAACAAATAAGCCTAAACAAACAAACAAAAATATTAAATGTAATTTTTTTAAAAATTATTCTTGCTTTTTTTCACTTTTTTAATAAATATTTTTCTGTTTTTATTTATTGTTTGTTTTTAAACCAAAATAAACCCTTAGACAGCATAAATTACAGAAATTTGTTCATTTGTTTTTTGTTTTTCTTTTTTTTTAATGCAAAACATTTTTTAGAGCAAACATTACATCTGCTCTAGAATTGTTTATCTTGTCTTTAAATACGATATATTTCTGGTGGTTCCATTTATTGCACCAAAATTTTGCATGTTGTTTATGACATAAAACATTTTGAATAATAGCGACGAAATAGATCACAGCTTAATTTATTTCTTATAGATGTTGAACTTTAAATCAAATGTCATTTGACTACTTTGGAAATAATACGAATGTAAAATTCTAGAAGTTCAAATTTGCAAAAAAAAAAAAAAAAAAAAAAAAAAAAAAATTAAAATTAAAATTATTACCGCTAAGAGTCAATCTGCAAATGAATCAAAATTTTAATTATTGAGAAATTACATGTTATTAATATAAGTAATATGAATACTTCATTTAAATTCTGGTTTGCACGGAAAATAAAAATTAATAATGTAAGTAATATAATTATTTCTTTTAAATTCTGGTTTACATGGGAAATAAAAATTAATAATATAAGTAATATAATTACTTCTTTTAAATTCTGGTTTGCATATGAAATAAAGACATGATTGAAAATGTAAGCAGAACGTTTGCAACATTTCCAACTGTTTTTCTTTTTTTGAAACATACCTTCTCTTCCATACTTCTTCGAAATATCTTCTTAAAATAAAATTCGATTTTAAATTAAGATATTTTATTTAAATCTTTTTTTCAGACGTGTCATCGCTTGAAACTTAATCGTTGCACATTAAATATTTTATGACTTCAGCTAATAGCAGATGAAGACATTTCATTATCCGCATTTAACGATGCCTTACATTTCTGTCACTTTTTTTTTTTTTTTTTTTTTTTTTTTGTAATTCTTCCAACGAATAATTTCTGTATCTAAATTGTGCTTTTACACAATTAATGGATGTTTTTCTTTGAAAAAAAGTCGTCTGCAATTTGAAACGCATTTTGAAACCGAACTTTTGGGATTTCCGAAATGTGGTAATTAGTATGCTAATTGCGAAAAAGAAGAAAATGTGGAATGGGTGAGAATTTTTAGAGTCATTTGCTTGTAAAAAGGAATTTGAGAATATTTGAAGACATTTATAGAGTGGGTCCGTTTTTTCTTTATTTTAGAAATGTATTTGCTCATCTTTAAGAAGATATTTTGTAATTATGTTTTCTCATGATCAACATTTTTTTTCTTAAAAAGTTTATTATTTCTGTAGTTCTACCATAAATTTGTTATAGTTTTTGTTTTTTAAATTCCTATCACTTATTGGAATGGGATTAACTAATTAACTGTTTCGACCTTTTCGGAAAATGCATATCTAAATTCTGTTGCAAATTGTCACTACTTATTACTCCTGACGAATTAACTCGTTATAGCGCAAAACGAGCGCAAACGAGAACGAGAAATGTATTTGCTCATGTTTAAGAAGATATTATGTTTTGCTCATGGCCAACATTTTTTTTTCTTAAAATGTTTATTATTTCTGTAGTTCTATCATAAATTTGTTATAATTTTTTTAAAATTCCTATCACTGATTGGAATGGGATTAACTGGTTAACTGTTTCGACCTTTTCGGAAAATGCATATCTAAATTCTGTTGCAAATTGTCACTACTTATTACTCCTGACGAATTAACTCGTTATAGCGCAAAATTTTGTCGTTTTTGCATGACGAGTATACTCGTCAAAAACAGTTATCTGGTTAATGATTTAATTGGCAAAATGAATTAAAAAATATATAAAGATATCCAGATGGAGAGAGTTGTTTTTCATATTCTTCATCAAAATATATTTATTTATTTAAAATTCCAACTGTTCAATTTCTTGTGGTACAATAGCTAAGTTTTAAATCGTATAAGATGGGCATTTAAATCTAATCCTAACCAATGGAAATGTTCGTCCCAAAACTTTATCGCATACTCTCCAATAAACGTATACCAGAGAACGCCTTGATTGACATTGGCGCACGATAGTTATGAAATATCAACTTTTGGCGTGAATTTAATATTTTTACTGAATCAATCCTGTCATCTTTGGCGAATGTTTTGGCGATTAATCTCTGGAATGCTATTAACAGTATCCAAAATTGGAATTAATGCTTTAGACACGTTCTGAACCGAATTTGGCACAATACTGCACTTGTGGTAACAAAATCCCATACCAAATTTGACATATTTAAGTTATTGTGTGTTTGAATGTTTCTGAAAGTACAGACGGACAGACAATCAACCCTTTGTTGGATTTGGCTCAAAATTTGGCAGGCGTGCACATTAAAGATGTTAAATTTGTGCATTGATGTTAATAACACCTGAAAAGGGAATTTGTGTTTTTGGCATGTTTTTCTCAACCGATTGAAATAAAAATTTGTCACAAAACTGTACACTCGTAGTCGCAAAATTTCATATCAAAATTGATATATTTAATTTATTACGTATTTGAATTATCGCATTTACATGTTTCTGAAAGAACAGACCGACATACAATCAACCCTTAGATAGATTAGTCTCAAAACTTGACAAGTGTCTACATTATAGATGCTAAACCTGTGTGCCAAATTTTATCTATATAGCTCTCTTCGTTTTCTATCTATCGTGTTAACGTATATTCGATTTGCTGGACTGATGAACTTCATCTGAACAGATTTTACTCAATATTTGATAGACATATGCAACTGGTGTACCAAATTTCCTTCGTCCTTGTATCAAATTTCAATCGTCAAGCTCAAAGCTTTTTTGAGTTATCTGTCACAAACAGACAGACGGATGTTTTCCAAAAATGTGTGTTTCGAACTCAGGGAGATTTAAAATGTATACATTCATCAAAATCTCGAGTTCGAATTTTTTGAATTTTACTATACTTTCTTTATACTGCGTATACAAGCAAGTAACAATTGTTTTAATGGCGATATATATTATTTTATATTTGTTTTATTTAATAAATATGTTAAGAAATTACGGAAGGCCGGGATAGCCTGGTTGGTAGAGCGTCGGATTCGCGTTCCTTTGGTTGCGAGTTCAAACCCCGCCGGCCGAAGATTCCCTGCGTGCTTGGTGGCTGACGCGCGTTAAATCTGTCTTGGTCACAAAGTCCTCCATGTCGACAGTAATACCACTGGGGGTACTGAATCAGGGGTGATCGTTTTTTGACTCAGGTTTAAATTACGATCTGTGGATGAGTGAATGAAATGCGTGAATGAAGTCCGTCCCGTAAAAAGGGTTGTGACGTGTGTGTAGCTAAGTCGTTCTCTTGGCCCTAGATTGCGCTACTTTAGAATCAAGAGGCGCTCCCCCTCAGGCTTAAATCGGCTGTCTTCGAACAGCGGGTTGTCCATGGCAAGTGCCATAAGAAACAACAATTACGGATTTGAAATTTTGATGCAATTGCCCAGTCATTCAAGCATGCCTTGGGAAATATTTTTTCACGCTAAGATTTGAAATTAAAAAAATCAAAGTCCACCTCTGGCAATGGTTATAAAGAATATGTCACTCGTCGTTTATAGTTATCTAAGTAGCAAATCTAAAAAATGAGTGAAGATTTAAAACTTTTTCAAAAACATTTATTTTATGTATTAGATATTGGAGAAATACTTATTTGAATATAAAAATGGATATTGTTTTCGAAAGTTAATACCATACATAAAATTTCCAGTATTCACAATTTCTGCAAAAATATATTTGAGACTTTTCTATTTTCCTGTTACAAAATAACATGGTTTCCCTTCCACAATTTTCGTTTGATTTTTCCAGAAAAAAATCGTTACGAAAAAATTCCAGATGTTTCCGTAACAATAAATAGGCGCTTGAGTTGTTTTTCCATTTCCTTTGGTAGGAAAAAAAATATATAGAGTATTGCTCTATCACTTCTAGACTATTTTCCATTTTACGAATTTCCAACCCCCAGTAAAGAATGCAATCTTCGGAATAGGTTTGACACAACCCTGTCACCACACAGGACAACAATAAAATAAAATAAAAAAATAATAAAAAATACTGCGAAGAAAAAGCGGAGAACAACAACAACAACAACAAAAAAAAAAACTGCAATGAGAAAGCGGAGAACAACAATTTATTGTTTATTCGAATTTCCACATTACGGTGATTCGATTTTATTTGCCTAAGAAAAAGCGAAGATTTCTCGGGGAAAAGAATTCCCGGCAATGGATATTGAATTTGATCCCATTTCGGCTGTATATCGGATGCGATTTTTATTAAAATTTTCTGTGTTGATTTATCATTTATTTATTTTTGTTTTGTTTGAAAAAGATTTGATTTCGGAAGAAAATACAAATTTTCTTTTTTTACGGTTTGATTGCTTACGTGCAAATGGTGGAAAGGTATCTGTTGCCGAATGTTTAGCTATTATTTACTAGAAATATTGATAAATCTGTTTTCTTTTTCTAATTTACTGCTTGTTGTCCGTTTTCTGAAATGGCTTTGGTAAATAAAAATAACATAGCAAGTTAATGATTAATCTAACGGTTAATGTAATTCATGTCATTTGAACTAATTCAAGATTTGAAGACAATTTTAATTCAGTATACTAATTAAAAACCTATTGCTTCGACATAAATTTGATAAAAATTTTATCATTTATAAAAAACCGATCATCCGATTGGCTTGTAACGATTATAAAAAAAAATTTCTTCATTATGGTGATACCCATTTATTTGCCTAAAAAAACGGCATATTTTTTGGCGGAAAAGAGTTTCTGACCCTGGATATTGTTATGAATATGTAATATATTTCTTTCCTGCAGTATTATCCTCATGGCTAAAATGATTGAATTAGAGATAATGGGTACCTAGGCCACGACCTTGACCTTGGCGGCAAAAACCAAGGTTCTGGAAAATATTAGAAATATGGCAAGATTTCTGGGCAATAGGAGCTGAGATATGGAGAGTCTTTTAGATAATTCCATAATCTGTTGGGTAGCTATAGTAGACAACAAAACGAATCAATTTTCTCATTACGTTGATACCATTTTATTTGTTTAAAAAAAGCGGAGATTTTTCGGAAGAAAAGAATTTCTGACCTTGGATATTGTTATGTATATGTAGTATATTTTTTTTCCTGCAGTATTATCCTCATGGCTAAAATGATTGATTTAAAGATAATGGGTACCTAGGCCTCGACCTAGACCTTGGCGGCAAAAACCAAGGTTCTGGAGAATGTTAGAAATATGGCACGGTTTCTAATCAATAGAAGCTGAGATATAGAGATTCTTTTAGAAAATTCCATAATCTGTTGGGTAGCTATGGTAGACAACAAAACGAAACAGTTTTCTCATTATGTTGATATTATTTTATTTGTTTAAAAAAAAGCGGAGATTTTTCGGAAGAAAAGAATTTCTGACCTTGGATATTGTTATGTATATGTAGTATATTTTTTTTCCTGCAGTATTATCCTCATGGCTAAAATGATTGATTTAAAGATAATGGGTACCTAGGCCTCGACCTAGACCTTGGCGGCAAAAACCAAGGTTCTGGAGAATGTTAGAAATATGGCACGGTTTCTAAGCAATAGAAGCTGAGATATAGAGATTCTTTTAGAAAATTCCATAATCTGTTGGGTAGCTATGGTAGACAACAAAACGAAACAGTTTTCTCATTATGTTGATATTATTTTATTTGCTTAAAAAGGAGCGGAGATTTTTCAGAAGAAAAGAATTTCTGGCTTTGGATATTGTTATGAATCTATAATATTACTTTCCTATATTATAAAAAGCTACATTACTACTGCATGGCTAAAAAGAGTTATTTAAAGATAATGGTTGCTAAATGGGTGCTGATCTTGGCGACAATGACCCTGATCTTGGCGACAAAAACGAAGGTACTGGAATATATTAGAAATATGGCACTATTTCTAGGTGCTAGGAGTTGAGATATGGAGATTCTTATAGAAAATTCCATTATCTGTTGGGACACTATAATAGACGGAGTGCCAAGCAAAGAATTTATTCTCTTTTTGAATTATTGATACTGGAGTGAGGTCTCTGACTACATTCTAAGTATTATTACTATTTTCTGTTTCTTTGTGAGTTTCTGCAAGTGATGCTCTTTTTACGCTATTCGTTGGTGTTTGTGCTTTCTTGTAAATGAAGCAACTTATTTCCATTCTCAAACTTGTTCGACTTCTTACCTTTCACTTCCTGGGCGATTTCTCTAAAAATATAGGATTATATCCCAAACTAATTATATTTCTAATATGAATTTTATTGAAATTTTCTGCGTTAGTTTTTTCAAATGTTAAATTATGGTTTGCAATATATATATATATATATATATATATATATATGTATAAATTATTTTTTTTGATTTTAATTATCTTCTAAATGGAAAAAACTTTCGATTTTTATTTATCAAAAACTTTAAACTAATGATTTCAAAAAAAAAAAAAAATCTTTCATATATATTTTTTTTAATTGAAGAAATATTTTTATTTTACTAAGCGAAATTAAATAACATTATTTGGAAATAAATACAAATTAATTAAACTGTATAGAATATCATGGAGCATAAGTACGGTAAAACAAAATAAATCAGTTTTATATAGGGATGAATAATGGATAAAGTTATATGTCATATTTGTATTGAGAAAGTTTCCCAAACAGTCACGCAGTCTATAAACTATTTACAATAAAGTTTGGTTAAAGAAGCATTTTTTATAACACTCAGTTGTGATGAATATTTTTTTCAGAGCCTTATGTAAAAGTTTATACGCAAGTATAAGTTTTATACTTACCCATAAGTATAAAACATTTTACATTACATTACATAAACATAAAACATTTTAATATATAATTTAGTTTTTGTGTGATGCTTTTGTTAATCAGGATTACATTAATTTATTATTGATTCTTTTACTCTAATGCGCTCATATAATGATTCTAAATATACGTCCATGTGTCTAATTGCTTCTTTTGATATGTCTACATGCTCTTAAATTTTGATGAAACTCTTCTGAATCGCCCTCTAGCACGAATCGGATTTATTTTCTAGTCTAATTATTCGTTTAAAAAGAAATGATGTCAATTAAATTGATTTTCCATCTAAAAATTTAGTAGATCTCTTCTTAAAATTCTTACTAAAGCATATTTTTTTCTTTCTAAATTAATTCACTCTTTTATTAGAAATGATATTTTACAAGTGCGCAATGTTTATTTAGATTTTTCTATGCCTATAGACTTTATATAGTACTAGTGGGGAGGGGGTTGCATCCTCTACTTTATCTGCTATTACTTCCAAACCATGGAGTAGTTTATCGTTATCATAGTTTTTTCATGATCCACATGAGTTCTTCTATCACGAGCTTTCATTTAGCATTAAATTTATCCTGCGCGAATCAATTTATTGTAATTTTCAGTTATTTGTGACAAAACTATTTTTGCTGCATTCGAATGTATATGTTTACTACCCACATATCCTGGAAGATCAACAATCGTACAATCCTGGATGATTCCACATATCCTGGACGATCAACAATCTCACAATCCTGGATGATCCCTCATATTCTGGACGATCAACAATCCCACAATCCTGGATGATCCCACATATCCTGGACGATCAACAATCTCACAATCCTGGATGATCCCTCATATTCTGGACGATCAACAATCGTACAATCCTGGATGATTCCACATATCCTGGACGATCAACAATCCTACAATCCTGGAGGATCCCACATATCCTGGACGATCAACAATCCTATAATCCTGGAGGATCCCACATATCCTGGACGATCAACAATCCTATAATCCTGGAGGATCCCACATATCCTGGACGATCAACAATCTCACAATCCTGGATGATCCCACATATCCTGGACGATCAACAATCAAGTCAGAATAATTTACACTCAACGTGATATATTATTCGAAAATGCTACTTGATTATTTCTAAGAATTGTTATTAAATTCCAATAAATGCAACTGAATAAAGTGTAAAAGGTTTAAACCCAAACAAAAAATATTTTTTGATAGATAACACAATTTTGATGTGGTCAATATATATATATATATATATATATAATATAAATTCTTGAGCATAACCCGAAGCGTAAACAATGGAATCTCAACTTCAGAGATCTTCAATAAAATTAATATTTCAGAAGTTAAAAATAGAGGGCGAAAATGATTCTTTTCAAGATTTGAATTTATGTTACTCTAATGCAAACCATTTCATTTAAATCTAGCACTATACCACACCTTTAACTATGAAATGCGAATTTTTATTTTATTCAATTTCTCTTAACAGAGAATCCAATTAAAAAGTTACCATTCTTTCATGGAGTTAAATAAGGAAATTTCTCATTTTAAGCAATAGCCTTTCACCGAGATCCCATTCCATTTAAAACAAATTTGAGTTTCTCTGTGATATTTGCCTGCTATGTTTACCTTTTTGCGTTGTATTGACGTTGACTGCTAGCCCGCATCTTGAAAAGAAGTTGATAAAATTGCAGTTGTCGTGTGCTGTATAGTAAATATCTGCGCAAAATATCTTTTTTTTTTTTTCGTCTCTGTGTTAAAATATTTGTATTAACAGAGAAGAAATTAAAAAAAAAAATCTGAATTTGTTACTTTACAGCTGAAGTCCTACTGCGGCTGTCGTTAATACATTGATGGTAAAAAAAATGCTCCTGTTATTGAAACATAGTTAACATAGAACATAAAATATTTCTTCATTTAACGGTGAACATTTTAAGATTTATTAATGTTACTATTTTTTTCTTCGAAATTGCTTTCACCATGCTTGTATGAAAGTAATTTAATTTCACATTGGCAAGAACTACAATGACTTGCTTGCAGTGTTGAAAGGAAGGATACACGAAATAAACTTTGATATATATATATTTGTGTGTGTGTGTGTGTGTGTGTATAATGACATCTCTAAATATAAATTAAATTCTAATCAATTTCTAAATTTTCTTATCTTAATTTTACCTGCATTAACATAATTATAAAATTTTCGTTTATTTCCTGATCCAATTCCACATTTTTTTATTTAATTCAACACGAGCTCTGTAAAACTGCTGAAATCGGCAGTTCTCACACTCCGAGTGAAGGGATAAAAATCTGCCAAACCTAAACAAATTCTTTTAAAAAATACCTATTTCCCCCTTACCTAAATCGACACGTGTAAAGAAATCCCTATCAGATTCTCATAGTAAGTAAACATAAGCATAAATATTTCGCGTTTTCTTCGCTCTCTTCTATTCTTGTATCGCTTGTGAACGGACGTCACTTTGTCCGAGCTTCTTGTACGTAAATTTTGCCTCCCGGGAAGGATTTATGCGAAATTTAAAAATTCAAAATGTCTTCTCTCTCTTTGGCTACGAAACTGTTAAAAAATATGGTGTTTATATACAAGGGGTGTTCAGATGAAAAGGTACGAAACGGCGTAACAACGTAACCGTTAACATATTTGCCTATGCCGCTATGGGAGAACGTAGCGAGACATCTAGGGATGCGATTGGAGTCTCCAGCATAGATCGGAGCATGCGCAGGTGAGAGCAGAGACTCTTATAAAGAGCACCATTCACTTGACTAATAATGTTGAATTCCTAGAGCACAGAAGAACCATTAACTCCGATGTGTACTGTGAGACACTCCGAAGACTACGCAGGTCCATCAAGAACAAAACACCAGGACTACTCACGGAGGGTGTGGTTTTGCTCCACGAAAACGCTCATCCACGCGTCCCCTGAGTCACACATGCTGAACTGGCCAAGTTCTAGTGGGAACAGCTCGACCATCCGCCCTACAGCCCGGACATGTCGCCCTGCCATTTTCATGTGTTGGTACCCTGAAAAAACATCTGAAAGGGAAGTGCTTCAACTTGGATGGAGAATTCAAGGACGCTGGAAGGACTCGGTGTCGTCACGGCCACAGGAATTCTGGGAACAAGGAATCCTTCGGTTCGTTAATTAATGGGATCATTGTGCTCAGGCCTATGGTGTAACTTTGAATAAAGTCTTCATTTATATCCATAGTGTCGTTTCGTTCCTTTTCATTTGAACACCTCTTGCGCATATACGCAATATAATATTTTAAACTCTTAATTTAATCCAAATTAATTTCCTAAATTTTTGCCTAATTCGGCCCATGTCGGGGTCATTCTAAAGTGTTCTCTTGTTTCTTGATCCTATTCCACTGTTGAAGCTTTGTAAAAATAATGCGCCATCAGTTGCACGTGTCAAGTGAAAATGATAACTACGGTGCCCTTATCCAAGGTCAACACGAGTATCGAATCGACACGTGGTTGGAAATCCCATGTTATATAAGACTAGTGATCATTTGTTTCTTCCCTTCCTTACTTCTGCTTTTGTTTCGCGCTGTTGTGGACGTGTTCTGTCCGCGCCTGCTTGTAAATAAATTGCTTTCCCAGTGTGGATTAAAATGAATTTAAAAATGTAAAATGTCTCTTCTATGTCTTCGAAACTGCCTTCTGCTTTTAAGAATTATATGCTTACACACACACACACACACATATATATATATACATGCAGAAATTGCTCGTTTAAAGTTATAAGATTAAACACAACAATTCAAATAAATAATTACAGATTTTTAATAAATAACTTTAATCCTCGATCAAGTTGAAATTAAAAACCCAATCTGTAATGGACAACTACTTAGAAATGGACGGTAATGGGCAATTCTTCCTGTTGTCCTAATTGTTGCCGAAATCACTTTGATACTATCAAATTGGTGATTGAGCACAAATGTGCTAGATCAGAGTACTAGAGTGCAGTTGCCCGATACATTTATTACATCAATCAAGACTTTTCGAACAGCATATAATGCTTTATTCTTGAAGAGATCAGTTTAAAACACATAATAGAATAAGATAGGGTGTCTCAGAATAAATGGTCCCTCCCCCCACTCCCGATACTGCGTACAAAATTGGAAAGGGACCAATCTGCTCTGATGCCATCTTTATATCATTTGACCATTAGTAGATACTTCTATTTCTTCAAAACAGGACGTTGATGTAATTAAACTAAACTTTCACATTTATTGTTTAGAATTTTGGTCGATTTAAAGTTCACTATTCATCCAAAATAATTACATCGCAAGTTGTCATGATGGTAAAAAATTTTTTGTTCTAAAATGTTATATTAAACTATTGGACTGAAACATGAAATTTGTGTTCTACTAGCTGCCCTTTTATTATTTTCACAAACTGTACATAGGATTTTGTATAATTTTGATGTGCAAAATTTAATTTTTGGGTAGGGCAAATTAATTATTAGGCAACAATTAATTTGCTCTGAAAGAAATGTAATATTATAATTTTTCTATATTTTTTGGTGGAAAATTTATTTTAAAATGCATATTAATTCCCAATTGCATAGCATCATTCAATTTTGAATGAAATTATGAAATCAGACTAATAAAAGAAATCAATGATTTTATTAGTTTTAAGAAGCTAATGTAATGTAATATATGAATTTAATGTTGTAAATCTTTAAAATTAGTATTAAGGACTTGAAAAATATGTACTATGATCAAAAATGCTAAACGAAAAGATCTTGTTGAAGTTTGGAAATAAAAAATATCGATGTCAAAATTCGTCCATGTTATTCATAATATGGACGAATTAATGGTACTTATGGTGCGATGGTACTTATAATTCAGTGTATCAGATACAAAATTAATGCTTTTATTGGTTTAATTTAATAAAACATCTTTTATACAAAACCTTAAAAACTTACCAAAATGTCACTTCACTAATTTCCAAAAATACTTTAACAAGTTGCAACTTCAACTTGCAGACAACTTTCTTCCTTTTACACAGCTCTTTTCAAATACTTCTTATCCATGGTGGGATTCTCGTTCTTTATTGTTCTCCCCAATACTTACCAGACGTACAATATCGAACGTTTTTTAAAATAGGTCAATAGAAACAACGATTGATCTGCCAATTACTTTAGAAAAACTTAAACATATTTTCTGAATGGCGTCGAGCGCTTCTTTGGCAAAACTGATTTTTCTCTTCTTTCATTTGAGAGAAACGAAGTCTTTCACTACAAATATCTGTAGTAACTTATTTTCAGTACTCGAACGAGATTGGATTAGGGAAAGTAAAATTGCTTGCCATGGTTATGAAGTTCGAAGAGGATTGTTGACTTTTTCTTGGAAGTCAACAGTGGCGTATATAGTCTTGAGAATCTTATTTTCCTCCATAAATAAATATTTATAAGAGAGAAAATACAAGAAATTCTAGTTCTTACTTCAATATTGGAAGTTCCAAAACTTTTTTGAAATTGTTTTGTTGTATAGTTTTTAGTATTCCGCATACATTTCCAATAAACTGTTTGGTTAGCTGGGTTCCGCACCATTATGATGAATTATTTATTATTTAAACATAAAGTGAGAATTTAACAAAAGTAGATTTCAAATGCATTTGGGAACAAGACTTGAATCGAATTCACGACGTATAATTACAATAAGTGGAAAAAATGGGACCATGGCATGTTAGTTCAGGGATACCACATTAACATCGTTACTGGAAGTCATTTTGGAACATATACATTGTATTGAATTCTCCCTCAAGATTCTTACATGACTTTAAGCTGTGATCTTCTGAGTGTGGGAAAATTAAGACTGATTTGTTACAGGACGATAAAAGATTTGACACCTTTCTAAAGGAAGTGTACTTTTTATTTAAAAATGTTTCTATCATTTTATAAATATAATTTAAGCATTCTGAATTCTGTCAAATGAAAAGTTGAATCTCATTCCCCCCCCCTTAATGTGTTAATAAAAACAATATAGATATTAATTATCATGAAAAGTACTGGTCATGATAAGTATATGACCAAATTGATTGAAAAAATGCAGTTAATTATGAGAGACATAATTTTAATGGCAATCAAATAATATTAATTTTTAAAATAATTGAGTTGTTATTTAGCAGTCATGGAATATCGCTTTCTCCGATCAGAAGACTCTACTGAATAGTTACTAACAGTAATAATTACATTTAAAATTATACTAAATATAAACTCACAATTTATTGACTGATTAAAAAACATCGCAAATATTTTTAAAATTTAAGAAAAAGAATCTTTTGATAATATTTAGAGAAACTTGGGATATTAATAAAGGTCTGAATTAGGAAGTTCATATATACAATGAGCAAAACAAGTGTAAAATATTAAATTAGCTTTGTTTATTGACTTTGATTACTTTTTGCGTTGGTGCTTATTGAAGGAATGAGGAAAATGAACTTGTATTAATTTAGTTTAGTTGGCTATTTTGGGACTGATCTCTAATCTTGAGTTGCTGTAGTTAACAATACAGCAACACTAAGGATATTTTGGGACTGATCTCTAATCTTGAGTTGCTGTAGTTAACAATACAGCAACACTAAGGCTATTTTGGGACTGATCTCTAATCTTGAGTTGCTGTAGTTAACAATACAGCAACACTAAGGATATTTTGGGACTGATCTCTAATCTTGAGTTGCTTTAGTTAACAATACAGCAACACTAAGGTTATTTTGGGACTGATCTGTAATCTTGAGTTGCGGTCAGATGATGCAGACGATATCTGATCGTGCATTCCCCACCCCTTTCTTCCAAATTTCCACTCCTACAAACAGGAAAACGTTTGTTCCCACTGGACTTAATGTGCACTAAGGCTGTGATATATGGCTGTTTTTCGTCGGAATCGAGTTTCAAACTTGAAACCTGCTGGTGCCGAAATTGTGATTTCACCTATAGGACACCACGGCATTGAGAACATGAAGTTATTTTTCAGAAATTTAATAGAAATACAATGTAATTAACATTCTAGCTAACAAGCTGTCGCCAAAAATGGCAAATTACATAATAAATGTGAATTTTGTGAAATGGAGTTGAAAGACATTTGAAAACTAATATTATTTTTTTAAAAGTTGCGAATGCTTTAGTCAATATTTGTACACTTAATTCAAAATTTTGCATTTTCATTTGCCTGAACAAAAAATATTACTAGTTTATTTTATAACCAGTTTAATAAATGCTAATTATGAAATTTTATTTTTCAGTTTAAACAAAGAATGTTTTTCTTTCCACCTAGCGATGTTTTTTTTCCCTTTGAAGCTATCTAACTAATTGAGTCATTATATTTAAAACTTAATTTATAAATTAACTTTATGACTTCTTGTCTTAAAAAAAAAGAGCGAAAAACATTTCATAAGTGCCGTAAAGAATGTCAGTTAACGTTTTTTCAGAAAAAAAAATAAAAATAACGCTATTTATTATCTTCTCAAGAAAGGTTTTATTTTCTGATCGTAAACTTGGAAAGCCTTATGTAACTGTTGTTTACAAAAAACACTCACGACTCCAAATCCACTCCATTATTTTCCGAAAAGGCTTTTGGCAACATCAACAACAACAAAAAAGTTTTAAAGCAATTCATTTTTTGGGAAAGCTCTTGAAAATGTTTTGTTACAAAGCAAAGAAAAGCGGAGGATGTCTTCAGAGCTGTGCACTTTTAATCATGATGAAATGCTGAGATCTTTTGTGCCAGCGTTGTAGCTATTGGAGGCAAGAATAAAAGCCCGCAGTATCTTGAATTTCTTTTTATGGGTCCAATTTTCTCGCGTCTTAACCACCCCGCCGTAAACTACTGGAATTTTTAATTGGGAGAAGAACGTCGAAGACAGAGAAAGAAAAAAAAATCTCTGGAGTTTGGACTCTAATTAAAAACTGGCTCACTTCTTTCACTATAAATTAATCACGTGTTAAATCATATGTTTTTTCCCTTCTCTTTCTGTCTTAAAGAACTTCACACTGTTTATTTTAGACTGAATCAACATCTTGTCAGATACTGTTTTTTTTTAACTCTTAAACTGTAGTGTTGAAAGAATTTATGAGCATTTTTCGAGTCCTTCATCTTTTTTGCCTTAGCTCTCCTCTCTTGAGTGTTTTTAATAAAGTTTGCAACAATATACAATTGTTTTTAACCCAAAGGGAAATTACAAGGTTTTTGATACATTTCTTTTTCTTCTAGTTCTAATTTGATGCTGCATGCTTTGTTTCTTAATTGTGGCTTTAAAAATAAATCAACGGACAGAAATTAGGAGAGCCGTTGTGAAGATCTGAGCTTAAATTACCGCATCAAAATGTATTATTTCGAGTTTTCTTTGAAAACATGTTGCCTTGAAACTTTATTTAGTCTCAACCCCTCCCCCCTTCCCCCCACACAAGATTAAGTAAAAAACAAATATATCTTCTTGTTACACTTTTTTCGGATACAAATGTAGTTTCAAAGTGGAAGCAATTTATTCTGAAGTTTTTAATATTTCAGAAAAAGTAAAGAGTTTGAGAGCGGAGGAAAAAAAAAAAAAAAAAAAAAAAAAAGAACATTTTTGAATATTCAGAAATTATAATGTCAGCTGAATCCAGTGTTCAGCATCTGAACAAGACTTTATGTATCTAATTCCTAAAAGATTCTTTTTTTTTATGTCTTACCATATTTTTAGAATAATCTTTTCTGAAAGAATAGAAATGATATTTATTAAATGAATGGAATAGTTCGATTCTCAGGTATTATTACTTTGCTATCTATAGAAAATATTTTTTTTTAATTTCTCTTTAAGAAATACGCAAAAGAAGTTACTCACCATTTTGATGCATTTTCACGTTTTAGAATTCCCTGAATTTAAGAAACACATTTTTAGAATATTGTCTATCTGTCTATGAACACGATATTTCAAAAACGCTTTAATCTAGATGGGTAAAATTTGGCTGTAGTCTTGAAACCAAATGTGCAGATATCGATCAAATTTTGTATGGAATCCATTCGGAGAAAGTCTGCCTGTATGAGTAAAGGTGAATGTGATAATATATCTAATATATAAAAATTTATTTTTTGTTCATATTTTATGCGCTGTTATACCATTCATCCGATGACAATAAAACGTTACCAACTTATTTCTTTGAACCTAAAAAATCCATGTTTTTCACACGGCTAGTTGCATGTTGGATGCTCACGAGCCGGACAGCCACGAAATTTGTTTTTGCTGAAGAGAAAAAAAAGTATTGGTTGTCTCCTTTATACATGATTCAATTTCATTGAATGATAAAAAAATCATATTCATTCATTGTCGACAAGAAAATAAATATTCTTTTTTTTCTATCATTTCTTATTAAACAATGTAGTTATTTTAAATTTCAAACGATATCTCCAAAATTATTTCTTCTGCGGAAGCAACGCGCCGGGTACCAGCTAGTAAAATTTAAAAACCGAGATGGATAATTAATCTCAAAAAAATCTACGACGAAATAATTTTGCAGATTCATTGATTCAAAAAACATAAAATATGACATTTTTCATAATGTAGAAAAATTGACACTTGTAAAATAATAAATATTTTTTTAAAAAAATATTTATTTCGCTCTTTAGCCGACAGGAATTTGAGACAGCATATGGTTAGGGATGAATGTGAAATGCGACTTCTAATTCGTCGTGCCGTTTGTCAAATTTTATGACTTGCATAAAATTATTACAAAATACTGATAATCAGTTTTAGATAATATAACATTTTATTTTACCTGCGAGATTTTGAAGAAAATATCGTTTGATTGATTTTTTATGATAAACTCTGTTTATTATAAAACTGTTTATCTAATTTATGTGTAATCAAATTTTATATGTAAACTCTGTTTATCTGTTTTATATGTATAACAAATTCAATAATTAATTATGATCAAGTAGAAATTTAATAGATGGTTAACCTAATTAATAGTTAATTAGAAAGTTATATATTTTTAAAAAAATATTTTTTTTTAACCTTATGACAATTTTTTTTCCAAATATTATTCGTTCAAATGTTGGCCAATGGAATTCCACATTTTTTAGTGAATCCTGTCAAGTTCGGTTAAATATTTAGTCAGTTTATAACATAACATATTTGAGGCTGGAACTTTGTATGTAAATTGCATGAAATGTGACACAAAAGGTGTCCTTTCCTTTTTTTTTTTATAAAAAAAAAGGAAACAGTTTTAAGAAATTAGAACTATAAAAAATTGTTGCAAACCACCAACGTAATATAACAGAAAGGCTAAAATTTTTATTATAAATTGTGTTAAGTAAAAATCATTATGTACAGATAGATATAGCAACAACTAATGCAGTCACCCAGAAAAAAAACATGGGGAATGAATTAAGCCTAAAACATTATCATGCTATGATATTGCAAACTGGTTGTTCAAAATTGTTTTTGAAAACCGATTTCCAAATAACATACAGAAAAAGAAAATTGAAAGTTTCACAAGCATGTCATAAAAATAAATTCTGTCTAGGGGCTTGTGAAAATGTTATAGTTCTTTTAAATTTTAATCTGGAGAGTTTATCATGTCTGTTTAATAAACTCTAATTTCCTATATGTCATCAAATCCTCCCCCCCCCAAATATTTTTCTATACAAATTATATAGTTTAATAATGGTGCTATTGCAAAATAATCTTATAAGTTCCTCCTTAAAAGTGATACTTTTAGATACCTTTTTTCGTTCAAATTGCGAAATATCTCTTTACAATATTTTTGTGCATCAAATTAGGGCAAAAGAGAGTAAAAACTAGCCTTTTAATACAAACAGAAAAGTCATTTTCCAAGGATTTCGTAACTGAGGTCTTATTACCTTGGCTTTGTAATTTTTTTCCTAAGAAAATTAACTGAACATCATTCGAGAATTAATAATGTCTTCCTTTAGAGAATTTAGAAGAAAAAAAATTAGAAAATTCTTTCTTATTATGCTGGCACATGGTATTAAATATCATTCATTTACAGACGATTTCCCACGTTTTGCTTGATTAAATTTTTCGCTTTTCCTAATGAATATTTTTGATATTTTCAGACCTTATTTTCATATAAAAAGTTTAAAAAACCCGGATATAATCATTGAGTTGCAAATTCTTATAAAAGGACGAGACTCTTTATAATTTCCTTATGAAGTAGATGGAAACAATAGACGAGATTTAGGAATAGTTACTTAATTATTTTCTAAGTTCCACATTTCTCAATACAAAACAAACACGAACATGAAAATACACTGCATTCATTTAGAATACAAGATAATAATCCTCAAGATACATCACGGTAAGCCTAATATTAATAAGGTATACGCCTTCTGTTGTATCAAAAGAGTAGAATTATGTAACCGCTACAACCTTCATTTGTTTCTTGTGAAGTTCGGAAAAATTGAGGAAAGTGTTGTTGCTCGTTTTTCTATAAGCGACAATAAAATGATTTGAATATATATTTGTGTAGGAAAGGGTAAAAAATTGCAAGATAGTTTTGACTGAAAATTATTAATATATTATTAGATATGACACAAAAAATATTATGTTTTGTATAATACGTATTAATATTAAAATGTCCCTTTAATTTTTGTATCAAATAATTTTAATGAACTAATTTATTTTCGCTCTTTAAGAATTGAGTGCGATAGACGAATCATGAAAAATGGTGGCATTAAATTTTTGAAAAATTTAGTTTTCAAGTATTCCTTGAAATAGAAAGGCTTTTTGTAATATGACGGCCATATCATAATCTTTCCTCTTTAAATGCATCAGCAAATAAAATTAATAACTGGAATGAAACTATATTTCATATACATGCTGTAGAAGACAGATAGAGAAGAATTCCACATAAAAATTTGAAATGAAAAAATCACCGATAGCTGATAGTCGGAACGAAAGCGGATAAATAATTATAATAAGTGGATAATAATTATATAAAAGGCACTACCTAAAATTTCATGTAAGTTCGAATTATAAAAAAATATGCATACAGAAATAAATTACTTAAATTCATAGTAAAAATCTTTTAATAATCAACATTATTGTCACTTGAACTATTTGGAATATTCCCAATGTGCATAATGTTCCAGTCTACAAATAGACCAATCGAATTTTACTTTTTTTTTTCGGAAAAATATTTAATAGCAATTTTATTGGCTTACAAAGTTGAGTTGGATATTTAAAATTCGTCTTTTTTTACCTGGAGTTGTAACATATGGTGGGAGTTGAAGTTTTGGCAGAGGTTCTTCGCTTTGAAACAAAAAGCTAATGAGTAAATTGAAATGTTGAAGATTTTATAAAGACTTATAAAATAAAATGTCATGGTAATTTTGATAATTTATACAATAAGGTCATCAATAAATTTATAATAAACAAAAATTTGATTTTTTTTTCATTTTTTTACAAAAACGAGTGAAATTTTTAAAATAAAGGCGTGTTGTAATGAAAGAAAGGAAATCGTATTCGAAGTAAAGATTTCAAATCGATATCAGCTTTTATTTTTTGAAAAATTCCATCATCTCAGAAAAAAATATAGTCTTTGAAAAATTCCTATTGGTACTTTTTTATTGGTTGGAATCTAAGGAAAAAAAAAGAGTATTATATTCTAAAAGAATTGTTCTATAATTACAAATGGTATTATAATGATCAATTTTAAAAAAGCAGCAAAAAAAATTAAATTTGAAGTTAGCATTTTGTCGCTATTATAAAACCGGAATTCATCTTCTAATGAGTATTACGCTCGCGAACCCTAATGTTTCTCGAAAATCAATTTTTAAAAATGAAAATTTTTTTTTTCCTTCTTAAAATTTAATTTCATCGATTTTTTTTTTTTCGAAAATCAATCATTGTAACATCATTTGTAATAGCTGAACAACTAATTTAGAATAGAATTTATTTTCAATTTTAATCTTTCGACTGATAAAAAAGTACTTACAGGCATTTCTTGCTATTCCTGTTTTTTTCGACAAAGTCGTATTTTTCTGAAAAACTCGCTATCGATATGAAATTTTTACAAGTTTATTCCTTTTATGTAAGAAGTTATTAAGCGAATTTCAGAAATTTCGCTCTAATTTAAAAGAATAAAGGAAATTATTTTCCAAATTTTCGCTTACTGTAAATTTACTCCTGATTTAATTAAGTTTTCTTTACGAATAATAGCTCAGCTCATTTTATCGATATTTATTGTATCTACAACTTTTTAATTTACATTTTCCTTCTAAGTTTAAAAGCGTTTTAATTAAACGTATTTAAACTTCCGATCTTTAAACGGCGAAATGTTCGGATAGAAACTTGGACTCAATAACTTGAGCGAAATCCAGCAGGAATGGTCTCTCCAAAAACGTTTTCGCATAATCTATATTAACCCCTTACCTGCCGAGAATAACTTGCGAGATTCGGTTCCCAGTGCCACGTATATATACGCATATAGTTGCGAGACGTATATATACGCCAGGGGCAGTTAACACATTGACTTAGGGAGACGTATATATACGCCCGCGGCAGGCAAGGGGCTAACGGTATTATTCCAAAGAATACCTTGCATGGCAATGGCGTACAATAATTACGAAATATCAGCCTATGTGATCTTCGGCTAGATTTTTGGCAATTTATCCCTGGCATGCAACTGTAGTCTGCGTATTTTCTGTAGGCGGTTCAAGGTCACATTTTCTACCGCGTTACTGGTACCAGACAACCGATAACGAGGTAGAAAGTGTGATCTTGAACCGCCTACAGAAAATACACAGACTATAATAGTATCCGAAAATCAAATTTGTGTTTTCAGCGTGTTTTTGGGAACCGATTAAAACAAAATTTTGCGGTATTGTATGCGGATAACAGTATCCAAAAACCAAATTTGTATTTTAGACACGTTTTTTTCAACCGATTGGAACCATGATTTGGCACAAAACTATACTTGTAGTCGCAAAATTCCATACCAAATTTGATATATTTAAGTCACTGCGTTTTTGAGCTATCGTACTTATATGCTTCTGAAAGTACAGACAGATAGACAGTCAACCCGTAGTTGGATTTGACTCAAACTTTGACATGCGTCTACACTGTAGATAGTAAATCTGTGTTTTGAATTTTATCCATATATCTATCTCTCTTTGTTTTCTAATTATCATGTTAACATATTCGAACAGACAGACAGACAGACGAACGGATTTTACTTAAAATTCTATAGAAATCTGCAAATTTTGGTATAAAGACAGTAAAACAAATTTCATCCGTCTAGTTTGGAGCGTTTTTAGATTGTCTTTGTCATAGACAGGCAAACGGGCATATTCTAAAAATGTGTTTTTCGAAGTCAGGAAAGTCTAAAACATTGAGATCCGTCAAAATATCGCGTTCATTTTTTTTTTTTTATGATTATTATACAGTTACGGAATTTCCGGGGTTCGTTTGGATAGTGGGAGTTATATGGTGTGGAGAACGCTCAATCAGCAGGCGGCAGTAGAAAATAAAAAAATGACGTTTATTTACACGAAGACACACAGGACAGCACAAAGACGACAACTATATACAGCACAGAAGACGATTATCTTCAGCATACACAGCAGCATACAACAAGACTCTACTGCAGACAGTAGCGCCCAGCTTAGTTCAGCACTAGCTTGACTCCGTCTCTGCTCCGCTCATCCCTGGAAACCAGTTCTTCACCGTCGCTTCCGACTCTCGCACTCCACTGGTGCACGACTACCCGGCAGCTAGAGACGTTGGAGTTTAAGGAGAGCCCGCTTCCGTAGAAGCTATCTCCTGTAGATGGCAGGAAGTTGAGGAAATTAACTTGGTTTTAGTGAATGCCATGGTCTTTCTATGTCAGCAGCGTGAGATGACTGGGCTGTTACTGGCGCTACTCTGCGAAGCAGAGTAGTCCCCTGATGGAGAGGGAGAGGAAGGTGGAACGCCGTCCAATAGGATGTCAGCAGCGGTGGGGAAGGTGCGTCTGGTTGCAGTGCGGATCGGAGTGTGTAGCCGGGAGTAAAGGTTGTTTACATATTGAGTTAAGCTATTGTTCGTTCAGAGCCAATCAGCATGCGTTTACAAGGGTTGGAGTTAAGTTTGGTTTTACATGGTGGTTGATATTGCATAGAAACAGTATTTTTAAATGAGAAGTACATTTCTAGGTCTTTTGATATTGGGTTGGGGGATATATTTTTCGATTGCTTGAATGGACCCGGCAGCTGCGGCTGCTTCCTTTTATATTTCTCAGGAGGCGGGGCTAGAAGCCTCTCAACCAATCAGGAACGTTCGAGGCGTATCTCGGTTCCTACTGGACGGCTCGGGAAAATTCTCGATGTTTCGGGTATAATCTATTTTGGCGCCAAATTCGTCGCCAAATGGTCGCCAAGCTCTGGCACCTTCCATGGAACCAACTATGCTGAGAAGCCGCATCACAGATTCGTAACAATACTTTATACGACGTATACGAGAAAGTAAAAATTGCTGATTTATATTTTTTCCACATTTTACTACTTGTCAGAGCAGTTTGACTAAACTATAACATTTTTATTTATTTTTTATTTTTTTGGCATTCATACCTTCCACAGTCAAAATATTAAATTTGATTTCTTTCCATTTATTTGTTTCAACGACAGACAACTCCATACAAAGAAGGTTCCTTTTATAATCATTTTATACTTACTATTTCTTGCTTATATATTTGGTTTTAAGCTAGACAAAATTCTCAGTATTGGAAGACAAAATATTTATTATCTTTCTCATGGAAAACCAATAAAATAAATTTTGTGCTCGCATTATTTTGCTATGAATTCTTAATTTTTACTCTATATTCAAAAGAACATTTATTTTATCTCCTATATATATTATTTATATTTCGTGATTTCATGGAAGAAATGATGATGCTTTTAAGATTATTAAGGCTCTTATTTTATTCGGTTTTTACTCATAATACTCAAATTTTAAATATGTATGATTTAATTATTAGTACCCGAATACTTTCAATATCTAATGTTAAAATAGAATTTTTCTCTCATATCGTCAGATTTATCTACGAATTTCTTGATGAGAATCAACATCAAAAATGAAATCATTTTAATATTCAAGCTTTTTCTCCAATCTTTACAAAACCACTAAAGATATTTAAAAAGGATTTAATAACAGGAAATAATTTATTTTCTAACGATAGACACTCACTATTTTCAAATTCTCAGTATTGTATTTCCATGATAAATTAAATATTCCGCAAATATGTTTCTGTACTTCCCAAAAAACTAATACTGTTCACAATGGTATGCAATTTTTATTCCAGCTAATAAAAATATTCGCTCAGAAAAAATGACTTTTTATTGAGATTTATTATTTATTCTTTCCATATATTTGTTGGTTTGAAATAATCTCAAATAACTTTCGTTATTTTGAATATTTGATGACAATGTATTTCCTATTGTTTCAGAGCCCCAAAGCTGCAGTGCCTGCAATCAACCAGACACCTATGAAAATATCATTGACAACTATTGTAGAGCCGACTTTGGTAAGTTCATTTACAAATTTCAAAATGTATGAATTTGTTTTTAGTATTTCTTTTGAACAGTTATTACCCAAATTAATTGAAATCTACTTTAATGTGCCTCTTAACATAGCTAAGAATGCCAACGATGCCAAGTCGCCAAATTATCAAGTATACAAGACACCAAATTAGCATAGAAAATCATCTATAGGGTAGCTAGAAAAACTATTTTTGCTTGTTTGGGTCATTATAATGGCGATGCACTCAGGCATATTAATATATATTTCCTATCAGATATTTTTTTTAACAAGGAATTGTTTATCTTAGTACTCTTCTTTAAGTTTGAAGGAAATCTCAGTACTTATTCTTTAAGTTTGAAGGAAATCTCAGTACTTATTCTTTAAGTTTGAAGGAAATCTCAGTACTTATTCTATAAGTTTGAGTATTTTTTTTCTCACTAAATAATAAATCTTGAACTGTTTCTTTTCATTTACATTTACGTTATATTTTTCATTTGCGCGATAATTATTTAAGAGTGGCATAATTTTTATTAATGATTTAATGAAAAATTCTTTCAAAATTTAAACAGACAATTCAACTTGGAACTTCCAAATGTAGCACATTATACATTTGCTAAGAAAGGATTTTTTTCTAGAAATTTTAACGGAAACTAATTAATAAAAATTAATTAATTTTAGTTAATTGTACTAACTTCTTAATTTGAAGCAATGCAAGAACTATTTTAGGAATAGTTATCTGTTTTGAAATTGGTCAGATTACGAGGGCATCTGATCCTAAACAAATTTCCGGACCACACCAACGACAGAGGTATGGCCCACACCAGATATTTAGCTTGTACCAAGCGTATATATAGAACTGATATTTAAATGGAATTGTATCTCTAACCTGGAACCTTCTATAGCCTTGACGTTTACACCTACTTATTACACCACCCCAACCACTAAAACTAATCGGAACAAATTCTAACTCTTCTTAAAAAAATTTTATAATTAGTTTTCAGTAATACTTTTCAGTAATAAAAGATAATTAATTATAAAATTTAATTTTCATTAGTTATAAAATTTAATTTATTTGCTTTATTAATTTAGAAATTTAACTCATTTTGTTAATTTTTTAGAAACTTTAATTACTTTTTTTTATTTTTATGACTGCATATATACTTATTGTGTGTAACAACGATATTAAAAATAGTTTTGTATTCATTTTATTCGTGGGAGGAAATTAAGAAAAAAGTTTTAAAATAAAATAAACACGGATGAATCATGCTTAAAACATTTTCATAGTCCGATGTTTTCTCAATTAAATTTTATTCTTGTACAATCATTGGAATTTACAAAATTCATTATGATAATTATATTTATCTCCTGTTATGTTAATTATTCGTATCTAAAAAACTAATCTTATTTACCTGCATTTATTATTATTTATTTTAATTATATGTTTGGTTTTCATTTACAGTTTCACTGGCGAAATACTAACAATTTAATTATGGCAAAATTGTTTTGAAAATTTATAGCCGTGTGAGCATAATTTTAATTTTATGCCTTGGAGAAATCTGAAACACGTTCTTTATAAAGAAGGCAAATGAATTAAAAAAAGAGGTTGATTAATAGTTTAGCACTTTTTTTTTAAAAAAAAACCAAAATTACCTGTCGTGTAAATTTTAATAAAATACTCTCATAATTGTCGGGATAGAAATGTGAATAAAGACGATGGTTTTTTACGATTTTTCATCTAAATATGTATTTTAGCGAGGCATTTCAGATCAATAATCATGCAAAAAAAAAAAAAAAAAACACACATTTCTGTGTATAATTTCTTTTTTAATCTTTAACTCGTTTTTATAAATCTAATGATTCTAAAATCAGTATTTCTTAAATTTACTACGAGATGGCGATACGTATATGGAATCAGGACTTTCCATATTCGATTAGCTGATAAGTACGTTAAGAAAATATTGTTGTGTCATTGATAATATGCAAGTTCGAAAATTCACAATACCATCTAACGTCAATTTTTAATACGCTTTTTATTTTTAATAACTGGACAATTGATTCCAAAATTTAAAAAATACGGCACATATTATATGTATATATTATATAATAGAAATATAATATATATAAAGTTATATATATTAAAGTTATATTATAATATAATAAAGTTATATAATAGAAATATATGCAGATAGAGGTGCACATTCTATCCGTCCAAAGTATATTTGTGCCAAATTTGATAACTAAGTTTAACGATATGTTTTGTATGGCGCTAAAGCACATGCACTTTTGAATTACTTGTAAAAATAGATCGTGAAATCTAATCTTTTAGAAATGTATTAAAATTGAATTTATTTACATTTTTCTTCTATACACTTTAATTACACGAATTCTTATTGCATTATTCAAAACCCACTTCTCATGCATACATGCACTTCAAAGCATTGCATGAAGTTTTTATTCAAAAGGAATACCTTTGCCGATGATTTTTTGCCAGTCGAGAGCTCTGCTGTATTATTCAAAGGGAAGCTCGGAGGAGTGTATCTTCCGGGAGAATCTCATTTCGGATCCCGCTCGCTTTTATTTACATTTTTCGTCCATTGGCCAAAAGTGCTCTGTTTCTTGGGATTCGAAGCGTTTTGGCATGGACTTTCGATTTTAAAATAAAGATATTCGGGAAATGTTACTTACCTATACAATGTCTGCGTTATCTTCGGATGTTTTCGAGTGGAAAGATGTTTCAACAATTCCATTTTAAGGATTGAAAATGGAATCGAAACTTCTTGCTTTAGTTTATCCAGAAAATGCACACTTTTAATGAAATTTTTCATGTAGCTCAGTTTTTGAGAATTCAAAAGAGAAAAATTCTTCTGGGCCATTAATTAAATAAATAAAAGGGAATTTCAAATTTATTTGGTATAATGTGAAAAATTATTATATTATAAAAAATATTGCACAATTTTTTTGGTAAATATTTTTATATGGTATTTATTAACTTGTTTTATGTTAGTAAAGATGCGATTTTTATATCTATTTTCGCTCATTTCTTCAAGTACTAGAGTGTTCAGAAATTTTTAACTGATGTTAATATTGATTACTTTGCTATATTTTAGTATTTCTATAATCTAATTATCTGGTAATCGATTAATTTTCATTAGATTTTGATTCAATCAAAATCTAATGATATGCTTCTGAAAATCTATCTGTATTTTCAGAAACGTGTGTGGGTACCGGATGATTCCTCCACTAAAATGTTCAGTGCTTCAAGAATCGTTACGGCATTTTTAACAAGAACAAGAGTAGATTTATTTTACATAAAAAGATTAAAACATAAATCTTTCGAGCCGTGAAAGAAATATTAAGTCTTTGCCGGTCAGAGTACATAGTGGGTAGTGAAACAGCATTACCCATACATGTAAGTGCGGTATCTCAAAAGCTGAATGACTTAAGTATATCAAATTTGGTATGTGATTCTGTGACTGTAATTACAGATCTGTGTTAAGTTTGGGTTTTATCAGTTGGGAAAAATATAAAGCGGAAATTATCTTTTATTAAAGAATATGCGGGAAAGTTTTGACTCCTGATGATTATCGCCAAGAAAGTTTTGGCGGATTGTTATGCGCGAGGATAGAACCTGGGACCTTGTGGTTCGCATCCGAGTAACATGACCACAATACAAAAGCAATTGCTCTTGTAGCGTAGCTGTTAACTGGCTTATAATCTATTTACCACAACGTCGTGCTTCTCTTTATTAATATTAAAGTGCATTCGTTCGCACATATGATGTCTTTTCCAATAGCCGTTGACATCTGTTCAGGTTTCTATATGCCAAATTTATGGTCATTTTTTTCACTGAATTTATTTCTTACAAGATTACAATTTATTCACTTCTTTATTTCTTACAAGATCATATATCAATCGTATAATTTGATGATATGAATGGAAAATAGGTTTATTTTTCTATTTCACCTCATATGACCAAGGAAAAAATCTAATATTTTCTTACATATACTCCAGAAATATGCTTAACAGGCTAAATTACGAGTACACCGAATGCATTTGGGTCATCAAGAAAGTTTTTCGGAAATTGTTTCTTGGCGTGAAGGGAAGCAAAGCAACATTTCCTGGAAGCATTTATGGAAACAGATATAACTCTCTTTCACTTACCTTCCAATGTAAGAACCATTAGAATAGAAGCACATGTTGGCATTGGACCTACAAGTAACGGTATAAGCAAGGCATTGGGACCAAAATCTGTATACCAATATCAAAGAATTCTGCCAGGGGAGAACAGAATCAACTTGTGACAGCCGTCTGGAAAATGTGTTCCTGGAAATAGACTGCCAGGCCAGGATCAATTGCTGGATTAGATGGTAGGGATGCTTCGTGCTACCATAGTATTGCTCCCAACAGTGTTCGCTCTCATTCCGCGTTGCATAAATAATAATTGCTGCAACGGTTTCTATTCGAGGTTGTTTGTCCTTTTAACTTTTAGTCTTAAATCTGCTCTATGATCCAGCATCTGAAAAAATTCATGGCAGGGCATCGTTTCTCCATAAACAATTATATGCCAAGGTTGCCACAGACCTATTTTGCTCTAAGGAGGCAGATTCCTTCGACATCAATGTGCAGAATGCGTCTATAGTAATGATAAGAAATTTCAGTGTTTCTGATGATAAAAAATATCTGAAAGAGTTTTGCATTTTTTTTCAATAAATGATTATAAATGCTTATTCCCTGTGTTTCTTAAAGTCATATGAGAATCGTACTTTCTAGAAAACCAAATATATGATTATACTTATATATTTTTTTAATTACAGCCAGTCAACTCCCCCCCTCCCTCCCATTAACCACAGAACTAAGTCGTATAAACAGAGATAATTGTGGCGGGCTGTTGTGCTCGTTAACTATTCAATTTTTTTCGTTAGAATACAATGACCAACAAAAGTTCAAAGAATCATCAAACTGTTGATAAAAGCCGAAAAATCTTTTTTAAAATTTCTTTTAATATTTTTATATTTCCAGGGTATTGTAATATTGCGTTGAATCCATAATAAGTCTTCCTCTAATATATATTTTTTTTTTTTTGAGTTCGACACATTTTGTTATGTAGTACTGGACTGAGCCTATTTCCCCACATATACATTTGTTGTCTTGCATCCTTCCGAATCTTTAGACAGCCGCGGTGGCATAATGGTAAGGTCTCGGTTTCGGAATCGGAGGGTTTCAGGTTCGAGACACGATTCTACGGAAGAACCGTCGTGTAAGCAGGTATGGTTCACGTTAAACGTCCTTCCGCTGGTATGGTGTTGTTTGGAGAGGGGAGTGCCAGCTCAGGTGTCGTCCTCGTCAACTGACCGCGGTTCAAAATTACGATGTCCATCCCAAAATAGCCCTAGTGTTGCTTTAAAACGGGACGTTAATATAACTAAACTAAACTAAACCGAATCTGTAGATGTATTAAGGAAATTTTCCATGTTCTAGATTTCTTTATTTTTGGTGTTCGGGGATTGAATTTTCGAAGGGTTGACTTAGAGTTTGAGAATATAGACCATCTATGCCAGTCCTCCAGCCCCTGACAGTAATCAACTGCCATTTTTATTGTACTTATACTAAACGGATTTCTTTTCATGAAATCACTGGAATTATTCAGTAGATATCGAGATTTTTTAGGTAAAATCTTCAGACGATTTTAATCCATATTCCTTCCTTTTCAGTGATCAAGACCAAGATCCGGAAGTTACAGAAGAGCAAGTTGGCATGCAAACGCGCTCGCATTCTCAAGATCCGAGAAGGGGTGAGCCGCAAGGAGGTGCGTAGACCCACGTTGCAGCACGCCAACATGACCTCCTGCTGCGGAGAACTGGCCCGACACGCCGGCAAGAAGGCCCGACTCCTCATCATGGGCAACCGGGACGGAGAGGGACTCACACCCACCTTCATCATGGAATGGCAGAACACTGTGGCCTTCAAGGGAGCCCTCAAGTGAGTACTACAGAGAAAAATTACTTTTTGTTTCATTTCTTGATTCGCAATGTGTTTTCCGATTTTAAAAATTTCCTCTCAGTAAATTTGAATGGAAAGGTAGATTCTTTTACATCTAAGTTACTATTAGGCAACATAAATTGTTGATGTTAGAAACAGTCAAAATGAAGGCGTGGAAATCACTTTTCAGCCCCTAACTTCTAAGGTAATGCAGTTGTCGAAAAACTTTAAATACAAAAGTTCTTCTTACTAATGAAACGCAAATTTAACTAATTGGATTTATTTTTCTGTCTTTAATATTAAGATAAGAGAAATGAAAATTTCCCTCCCCCCCACTGTTTCCATCCGCTTTGAGCCAGATGTGTCACTTACGAACTCGTCCGAGATTTTTTACATTTCTAACAACATATTCCAAGCCAGGAGGTACGTAAAATCCAAACAAAATTACTCTAGTGATCTTATTTACAAGATTACATGGGGTAAACATTACACACACATACCATGCTTTTTCTCGCTTATATAGACAATAGTTACTTAGTAATTCCTCCAGTATAGGAAAAATTTTAAAATAAATCTAATTTGTAGAATTATTTTGGTCTGTAACATCTGTAATTTGGTACCAAATTCTTAATATAATCAGAGTGTGCTATGCGATGGAATTTGGTAGATTTCTAATTAGTTAATCCCTTCTTTGCTATTTCATAACTAGAAGGGATCATCTAATTTGATAGTAGGTATGAACTACTGTTGAGCACCTATGAAATCATTATGATAAGCCCATTTTCAAGCTCGATTCATCCCGTTGTAGCGATGTTGAAATTTGGCGAAGAGGGTACCAGTCGAGGTGGCCATATGACCAGAGTCCAAATTTAGGAAGTGCATCGCAAAATATCAGTAGTGATTTTTTGAAACAAGACGTTAATGTAATTAAACAAATCGCATTCGATTAAGCCTTCCATATTGATTTTTTTAAAATATCCACCTTAATTGGAGTTTTTTGATCTCGCATTCGAGCATTTTTAATAATATATTTAATTAATTATTAATATTAATAAAATATTAACTAATTAAATTAATATTTTTAATTTAATTAACTAAGCGAATCATTGGGAAAAAAAGGCAGCTGTAAAAACTTCTAATGAAATAGTCTGAAATGTTTCCGTACAGCGTTTTTAAACGTTTAACTGTTGCCATTCGATAGCAAGTAATAATAATGATTTCTATTCCATGCATATATGTATAGAGGGAGACTGTATTCATTTTCAACTTTCATTCACTTTTGCGATTTTTGTTCCACTTTTGTTGTACAAATTAAAGCTTGCTTTTAAAAAAGTTTTGCATTTGTATACTTTAGGAATTTTTATTTTTAACATATTTTGTAATTCATTATTATAAATATTATCATATCTTGTAACTAGCATTATCTCAAAATCAATATTTTGAGAAAATTAAGACTAGGTTAATTTATGAGAGGCTCCATTCAATAAATGAGATTTCTCATAATTAAAATTAATCGATCAAATGATAAAAGAAAATATTATTTGTTATGTTTTTATCAAGGACACACAACTGTATAATATTTTAGAACTGTAGTACATCAGAAAGCATTACATTACATTGCATATTGTCAGAAAATGAAAATGACACTAGAACCTTCATCTTCGACTCCATGCTCACATAAGGACATTTCACTTGAACATTAAAGCAACAAAGTACAATTCACCAAATTAAACATATAAAAAATGTCATTAAAATAGATATGTCTAAAGCTCTTTATAGTTTAGAAAAAAGTTATAGGTTTTTTTTTTTACTATTTTCCGCATATGCAATATTAGCTCAGCAAAAGTAACTCTAGAATTGAAATTGTTTTTTTTTTAATATTTCTTATTTTTTGCGAGAACTTTTTTTAACGCACTTAAAAAAATATGAATAAAAAAAAAAAAGGAAACTGCGAATTATCTAAGAAGATAAAATTCTAGCTTAGCTTTACCCTATTCGAAAGAAAAACACCAAGTTTCCTAAGTAAAATGTTTTGTTTCAGTTTTTTTAACCGAAAATTCCGATAGGTGAGAGCTCTAAAAAAATAATAAAGGTACTTCGGGGGGAGGAGGGGGGTAAGAAAAAAAGTGAGTCAGTAAACGCATAAATAAAAAATTCATACGTCGTCTTTATATTAACTAATGAAATTATAGGGCATAATTATGTCTCGAATCGGTTTTTTTTATCATGGCCTTTAATCTTCCAAAATAGATAAAACTTCCATTTTTTTCCCTTACATTTTCTCCTCAGGAATCAAATCATGCTTAATTTTCTTTCCTGTCATGCATAATATCATGGCCGAGTAATTTTATTTTGCTCCTGCAGAAAGTTATTGAGAAAAAAAAATGTGAAGCCGTTCTCAGAGTGAATATAATTTAATTTAGTTCGGAAAATAAGCAGTTCACGGAAGATCTTAAATAAGAAATTTGTTCAAGATTTAGCTTTTATTTGATTTCATGAAAGTAGCGTTGCCGAGTAAAAGTAAGTTAAAACTAGTAAATATTTCTCCACGCATGAAAAAAACCATATTTTTTTTTTTGATAGGTAAGCCTTTTGTGTATTGATATTATATTTGTACATTCCCCCTTGGTTGTTGATTCCTTTGTATGTTTTTAATACTTTGTAATAAAGTTTCCCACGGGTGTTTTTTTCTCGCTTATATAGACAATAGTTACTTAGTAATTCCCGCAGTATTGGAAAATTTTTAAAATAAATATAATTTGTAAAATTATTTGCTTTTACGTAACATCTGTAATTTGGTACCAAATTCTTAGAAACTACGAAATATTAGTGGTGCTACAATGGCTTAAATTATATTAATTCTATGTATGAACTTTTAAAATAGCATTAGAATCATACTAAACTTTGGTCATCAGGTTTAGAGGTTCTACACTTTAGATTTTCTTGAATGGACCCGGAGAAAGAAAATATTTTAGGAATAATGTCTGTACTGCTGAGTATATGATAACCAGTGGAAGTAGTTTTCTCGAAACTTTGACGCTTTATTTTTAATAAAAGTATTTTTTTCTCTTCCCAGTATAAAATTGTGGGCAAGATCAAAAATGCCTTGCATGATATGGACAAATAAAAGTTACGATATTGATCTTTGAATGTGAATCAAGCATTTATTTATGGAATCTAGCGCGCGATCTTTGGAAATGAATCGCTAGCATGCGGTTAATACACTTTAATCAGAAAATCGAATATATATTTTGCACGCCTTTTATTTTTCAGAAAAAAAAACTAAAATTTGATAAAGAATTACAATTAAGGTAGCAATATCATTATATATATAATTTCATTCGTTTAATTCATACTCAACAAATAAACTTATGCTCATCAAATGATAGAAACCAAGAAACCATTTTATATCAGCACCTTAGTTTTTAATATAATGGCTGATTCAGTTACTTTATTGCCAATTTTAAAGCTAGGCCATTTTGGGATAGAGCACGTAATTGTCTTTACATAACAAAAACAACACCAAAACATCCAAACTTCCGCACCATACCAGCTGGAAGATATCTGTTCGCGACGGATTGAAAATAATCTTTAGCTTGCTATTTTCTTATTGAAAATATAAAGAAAACATTCAATACAAATTCGAGATTTTGAAGAATCTCCATGTTTCAGACCTCCTTCAGATCGAAAAATACATTTTTGGCATATGTCTGTCTATCTGTCTATGAACACGGTAATTCAAAACCCTTTCGAGCTAAACAAGTGAAATTTAATATTTATAGCACCGAACTTGTAAATTTCTATCAAAGTCTGAACGAAATACAAACACAGGAAGTACGTCTGTTTGGCTGTTCGAAATCATTTCGATAACAACAACAAAAAAAAAAAGCTATGTAAATGAAATTTACTAAATAGGATTATTATTTAAAATATGTAGCACCTCTTTTTCCCCTTGAGCAGAGAGCGCCCCCTTGTGGCGTTTACAGACAAGCAGTTGAACGGGAGACCTGCATCCTGAGATCGACTTTTTTTCTATGCGCAACCCTTGCGCTTACGCCGAATGCTTTCGGTAGGAAATGGTGGAATCCCTCCACCATACTGTTTACTTTAACTTAATTGTCTATGTGTGTTTGTAAATTTTGTAGTGTAGCTGTATTTGTGGAAATTAAAACTAATGTATTTAAATCCGGGCAGATCATTAGAAAATCGCAACCCACTCACTATAAATATGCATTCGTGTCAAATTTTGAATCAGATCTGCCAGACTGTACTTCCCCATCCATGTAAAAGCAACGAATCATAAACGCAATGCCTTAAATGAAGGTAATCCAATATTTCATCTTATGATGACAACTGTTGTTTGTATCAAATTATGGTTTCAATAGTTGGTCTGAACTATATTTTGGCAAGGTAGATTCAATAACAATGTTTGATTCACACGAAAGATCAATATTTCATAACTATTGTTCTCCAATGATATGCAAGATGTTCGTTGCGTTCTTCCCAAATTTTATTCGGGGGGAGGGAGGGAAAAGAGAAGAGACGTGAGAAAATTTTGGAGAGGCCACTACTGCTGGTTTTATTCGGGAAGCATTTTTAAACTTGAATCTTTCTTTCAACAAAAATGGGTTAGGTAGGCTCTTAAATTTAGCCATACTTGATTATAATAATATTATAAAGGGGGGATTCAGCGGGTGGGACATTTGCGTCCCATTGGTACTACTTTTTGGGATCATTGGATTCCACTGGGGTTTCAGGAAAGAGAAAATTCTGCAATAAATGTCTTTTAAACATTTATTTTTTTAGGTTTGTTTAACTCAGAATACCTAAATTAATATCATGTGTGGTAAGGTGGAGAGTATAGCTTGCGAAGTTGAATTGAGCGTATCATGTTGTGTGAAACAATATTCAATGGAATTTAGGATTGATTAAATACCATTGATATTTATTTTTTATTCGTATGGCACATATATCCTGATATTCTAAATCTTGGGATTATTGTGCACCAGTCCCTCATTGGTGGAATTAGGTCTCGAGCCGAGATCGTCTGGTACCGAAGCGAGAACCGGACCACTAAGACACCCTTGCAACGAATCATCGATGGGCTGGAATTTAACACTCTGCAATCCAAATTATCATTTAATTTAGATTAATTATTAATTGTCTCTTGATTAATGAATTAAAGTTATTCATTCATTCGCATATAGATCATGTTGCCATTTAGGGATATAAGAGTGCAAATATAGAAATTCTGAAATCATAGAATTTATCTTTAAGGATTATTTAATGTATAATTAATATGCGAGTAAAAACATTTTTAATTATTAATAGAAGTTCTGAAATCATATAATTTATTTTTAAGAATCATTTAATGTATATATTTAATATAGCATTTACACATTATGTTCGCTTGTTTCAATTTGTAGGTGACTTGTTCTATCATTATTTACATTCTAGTTATATAGAATCAAAAAGCAAACATCAAATAACTTCTGCAACTTTTAACGCAAATTTTGCTTCTTTCTCCCATTTTTCTTGAAACTTCCTTTCGTTTTATACTTTATTTCCAACTTACAGAAGGTTTAAGAGGAAAAAACATTACTTTTAAGCAATTCTCTGTGTAATTTTTTATGGAACAAATCTTATCCAATTCAAACACCTAGTTTTACTGAAGATAAATAGGCGATTTCTTTTCTTTCAGCTGCGTTTGCTCAACCGTTTTAAGCCTCGTTGACTACAATGTATTTTGATAAATTTGAAATCAAAAAAGTACTTTAAGTCCTTACTTTATTTGAATCGTCTTTGCTATTTCAGATTATTTAACGTTTTTTTAAATTTGTTCAAAGAAAAGTTAGCATTTCTTATAAGTATGATTTCCCCTATTTGAATCGAATAAAAGAAGAAAATATATGAGGATCGATTCATTTGGCAGATGGAATATTGTAATGCTGGATTAAATGAAGACAGTTGTTGTTGCCTTTGCTAAATTTGACTGACTCTTTGCTAGTTTTCATTTGATAAAGATGTAGAAGTTTCCTCGACTATTGAAATATTAAGTTCATAAAGTTTTTTTTTATTAGTTTTAAAATATTCAACATGTAGATTTTCAATACGAAAACAATGTATCTAGATATTCTTGTCTATAATAAGTAGTTTTGCTGGCATTTTTTAACTTATTCACAATACAGTGAACACACACACACACACACACACACACACACACACACACACACACACACACACACACACACACACACACACACACACACACACACACACACACACAACGCTAATATGCATCTTACATAATAATAATAAATACATAATACGTCTTACTTAATCTCCGTAATAAGTATAATATACGCAACATCTTATTACTTATTGCGGAGTCAATCAAATGTAAACATATCGATGTACGAAAGTTTCAGTAGATTCCTCTATCCTGTGTTTTTATAGCTGCACTTAATTCAATACTTCGATAGTTAAATAAAAAAAAAATATTTCATTTTCTATCACATGATGTAAAAGAAATTCAAAAATAAGAATTAATCGGAGAAATAGACTTAACCACCATTATGGATACACGCTATGATTTACCTCTGGAAATACATGGCTTCCAAAACTATAAATTTCCGCAAAAAGTTTTTGCATTATCTTAAAATTAAAATATATATATATATATATATATATCTCGATTTCATTTCTGTACAGTTTTTCTCTTTACTTGGATAATTCTTCAAGTTTAATTTATAATGTTACGGTGCTTTTAATGTTATGAAACTCAAACTCATCCGTCAAAATATTCAGTCACATGCTTTTGCCAATGTTAGAATTAATATTAAAAAAAAAAAAAAAAAAAAAAAAAAAAAAAAAAAAAACTGCTTTTTTTTTTGTCATTTATTCCGAAATAAGATTTTCACTTCCGCTTATATTTCATAATATATACACTTTTAATGTGTGCCTACAATAATTTGTCACAGAATCATTCATTTGAAGTCATATTGTTTAGTCGTATCAAAGAAAACTGAAATTTTAAAAAATGCATTCTACATTAATCGCTTAATAGTCTAAAAAGTCAAAAATCTTGGCGAGAAATTTGTTCGCCAAAGACGACTACTTTCTTTTAAGTGAAATCTCACTATTTAAATTGAAAAGAAAGAAAAAAACACATCGACGATACATTTTCTTGCAAATTAATATTGAAACTAAGTTAAATAATGACAATATTAACATGCTTTCACTAATTTTTATTAAGTCTTTATCTCATAAAATTGCACTAATAAATATTTGTATGGCGAATTACCCGCCTTTCAAAATATCGCGCACATAAAGATAAATTGATATCATTATCATGTTTGATCTAAGTTAAATTATTTGATATCTAAAATGATATAAAAACAAAAAGTATTTAGGGGGTTTCATATTTTGTAACTTTACTATTATATAATAGTCATGAATTCATTATTATTTACGTTACGAAATAGTGAACTTTTCTGGACTTGCAAACAATATCCATTATATTCTAATAACTAAGAAGACTAAATATCTACTGAAAAATATTTACAATAATATCTTTAAATGAAGAAAACAAAACAATAACATAACTAATCATTTTTGTTAATGTGTTATTTTGGGGATATCTACAAGGAAAAAAGATAAGTTTTTAATAGCATACAAAATGTGTTTATGCATAAGCTATTTAATTCTTTATACTTCGTATTTTGAATAAAAGTTTAGTCAGGGATACGTATTGGTCGCTTATTTTATAATACACGTATCCCTATCGACCACTTATTCTATAGTTCAGATGTTTAAACTTTTGTCAAAACAATTAAACCTTTAATTTTGATTCTTATTGAAGTATATGGATATTTCTTAAGAGAGTTTTTTGAAAAAAATTACAATAAAATAATTTATGACACTCTAAAATAAAATTCTTTTCATTTATTCAATAGAAAATTTTGACAATAGTTGACTATTTGTATTATGCATTACTTCATCAGAGATATTCTGTTAATAACCTTGCTTTTTTTTCCGCAAAAGCTATATTTTCAAATTAAATATCAAACCTACATATTAATTTCGTATAACTTGTTGATTGCCTTACCATATTTCCAAAAAGAATGTTTAAATTAATGTTATCACTAAAGAGTTAGGACTTAATAAAAATCAAGTTAAACATTTTTGGGGTATACTAAAGAAACACTACACAATTTATGAATATAACAATTATTACCTTAGAATTAATTTATATTAACATAAAATTGTTGTATACCTCTATAATTTGTGATCGAAAATACGTATCAGAAAAAAAATCTCAGCTTTACTATTCATTTTTTGTTTATATGCTTCGTTTATAATGTTTGTACTTGAATAAAAATGACTTTTTAGTATTATGTCAGATAAATTCCAATAAATTTGAATCCTGAATGTCTATTCCAATTTTCTACTTGATAATCGGGAAATAATTCACGTGAAGACCATAAAATGAGTCTATATATGCAAACGCATATTTATATAGTGATGATGTATATATCATGACAAAAAATTTGATGGCAATAGAGATAGATATGAAGAATAAACGGAATGTCTTTATTCTACCATATACAATATATATATATATATATTCACATATGCTTTTGTTTGTATTTTAACCAAAGATGGAAGGTTGTATTTGTACTTTTTTTCCTACCACATCGCTTTTTCTTCCAAAACCGTCGCTGAATCCTTTTCTGCAGATGACAGCCCTGACGCACACGAAGGCACTCGATTTTCCCGTCACTCCCACAGTGATTCATTGTCCACTTCCAAATTCATCCATCTCCAAACATCCATCTGCCTTGTTTTATTTATCTCACACAATTCCCCCCCCCCCAAAAAAAAAGGAGGGAGAGAGAGAGATAAAAAAAAGTTGAACAACTCAACTCCACACCCAGCTGAGTTACTCTATCTGATCTGACATATCTTGTCAGCCTTCGTTTTTACCGATAACAGAAAGTTTCTAAATCTCTGTGCGATACATTTCATTTCTCTCACACTTTTTTTCTGTGGTAGAGTACGTCGAAATGAACCTTTTCTTTCACAGTGACACTTATCAAACCGGGGAAGGTACTTTGGGGACATCTCGACTCAAGGGATAACCAATGAGTCACATTCCAGATGGCACAACAGTGTTCAAGTGCTCTCCAAGTCGAGCAATCCATCTTCATCCGCAGACACTTTACTGAGTCACCCACCGTGTGTCCTGTTCCTCTGGGCCAACTGGGGGATCCCTACCCCAACTGAACAATCCCCCCAGCTTAATATATAAGTAAATAAGCACTAGGCTGCAGAGTTTCCAACAAAAAGACGGCTGACTTTAGCACTGACTTTTTTTTATTTTCTTCAAGTAGTTTGGCGACATTTTGTAAGTTCAAAGAATGTAACAAATAGTTTTTTTTTGGTTCATAACCGCTTTTTTTTAAATTTTATTCATACGTCAGCAGCTTAAATAATGGGCTGAAAAAGTGGCGAATATTAATGCTGTTTTTCTTCAGTATTCTTGTTGGATTTTTGCAGTATTTTCATCTTTTTTTCGATTGAAGGCTAGAATATAACATCTTTAGGCACTTTAAGATTCATGGTAGAGTGTATTATAAAGTTCCTCCTTTTACAAATTAATTAATTAAATTTTAAATTTCATACATTTTGAACTTAATCAGCATATCAATGATTTATTTTAAGATATTTATTTTTATTTTAGTAACTTTGTGAAAATGTCCACAATAATATTTTACTTATCATTTAACGAATATCATTGAAATATATGGTCGTTGTTTATAAATATATTAATAATAAAATAAAAGTAGTGGAATGTATAGCAATATGACTAAGTGTTACTATTATCATAATATTATTTATTATCGATAAATAATATCGGTTAATAATATTTATTATCGATAATAAATAATATTTTTTAATACTAAAATATTTGTTAGTTAATCTGTAACAATCATGGTAATGTTAACAAGTATCCAAGATATTGTGAATAAGCTAACAGCCCATAGGATAACAGCCTTCTGCTAGTTAATAAAGTTTTCTTTTATACCTAAACTAAGAAGTATTATATTAATCTGCATAATCAAATATAATCTGTAAATCAAAGTTGATGAAAATAGGTTCCCCACAAAACAAGTAACAGAGTAAACATTATTCACAGCAAGTAATAATTTGAATAAATATTAAATGAAATTTATTTATTTTACGGTTACAAAAGGCAAAAGTTTTTTTGGGGTATTTTTGCGTTGTTTTCAGTTATATATATTTGTAAATATATTTTAGCTGTTGCTTGGTCGAAAAGAAGAAATTTGTTATTTTAATTTCGTATTTATGTAATTTTTTTTTATTTATTTCATCATGAGTGGCATAATTTATACAGATAAAAAGAAATAAAAGATACGTCAGTCAACAGCGCAACACAAGAGTAAGGGAAACCAAATTTCCCCCTTCAGTGATTTTACTATGAAATTTTAATAGGGATTTCTTTGTCACGTATCGATTTAGGAAAGGGAATCTTAGGTATCTTTAAAAGAACATTGTAAGCATTAAGGGGTTTTATCCCTTCGTTCGGAGGGTGAGAATATGTTGAATTCAGCAGTTTTATAGAGCGCTCATAGAATTTGATTAAATAAAAAGTTGGAATTGGATTAGGAAATAAGAGAACATTTTAGAATGAAGTTTACATGGGCTAATTTCAATAACAAATAAAGAAATTAATTAATTAATTTAGATTAAAAAATATAATTACATATGTAATATTCACTTAAAGGAAAATAATACAAAAGAACATCAGAAGCAGAATTAATTTGCAAGAACTAAATTTTTATTATATTCTTTTTATGACCTTAAATACAAAAGTTTGTTAGAATCTATTTTTAATATCTGTTTCCTAGTTTATGCATATGCGAAAATTATAAAAACAAGATTAATTCAAACTATTCAAAAACAATTGTGAAAATTTGGTATGCATTTAAAACTGTAAAACATACAAATAGAGAAAGCAACAGCATTTAAATATCAATTCATCTGAAACTTATTTTTCTGATGAATCGTTCATTTAAATAAAATTCTTTTTTCTAATTAGCAATTTAATCCCACCATTCCTCTAGGGTTTAATTTGTAGAAACTAATTCAAATCTCTTTTTTTAATAATATTTGATTATACGCTCCGATTTATAAGCAGATGTACAAAAGGCAAATCGCATCGAATTCTTTAAATTTGCATACTTAAATTCTTTTAGTTCTCTTGTTTGTGATTGCTAAAGCCATTAATCTACATTTCTTCTGTTTGGTTGAATTGCGGCGAAATTTCGCCTCTTTTTTGCAAGTCTAATTGCAAAATAAACCGCTTGCAGGGATTCAGTCTTTTTGCAATGATAATTGCACTACTCGATAAAATTCATTGTTAAGGGTAAACACTTGCTAATTATTCCAGCCATAAAATAGGTAATCTAAATTTTAAATTTGATATGCTGTTTTTGAAGTGCTCCGATTCTTTATAGCTGAGTTTCTGTCTTTTTCTAACAAATATAATTGTTGGTTTCGGGAAATAGTTTGTGGTAAGACAATTAACTCTTTTGTTATGGATTTTCTTAGGGCTGATTTTTAATGAGCTGAAATTGTTTATGATTTAAATAATGTTTTATTATTTTTTTTTCTTATTATTTTATTATTTTTTAAAAGTTTATGTCCGCTCTTTGAGATATTAGTTTAACTTATATTTTGGATATATTTTCTGCACTAACGTATAAATTAATTTAATTATTTTGCATATTTATACATTTGAAGAAAAACCAAGTTTTTTTCCTGTGATTCATTGCTTTAAAACTTAAGATAAGTTTCAACCATTTGTGGAATTTTAGTTATAAATTATGATTATCATTTTAAATACAAATTTTGGTTATTGTTCTGATTATGATGTTATTATTAAAATAATGTCATCGAACACGTTCTTCTACTGTAATGTGCTTACGGATTTGGTGTTTTCATACTTTTATCAGTTTTAAGTTTATCAATGAAATGTTTTGTGTGTTTTGTTGTTGTTTTTTTCTTATGGCACTTGCCATGGACAAGCCCGTTGTTACGAAGAAAGCGATTTTAAGCCGGTGGGGGAGCGTCACTTGTTTTTTTAGTAGCGCCAACTAGGGCTAAGAGCACGACTTCGCTACTCACGCATCACTCATTCGCTTGCACAACCCCTTTTTACAGGAGGGCACATTCACGCATCTCACAGATAGAACAACGGAAGAACAACCATGCCCAAACCGGGACTCGAACCCAAGAAGACCAGATCATAGGGAAGATGCGCTACCCCTATGCCAGGAGGCCGGCTTTGCGTGTTTTAATCATAATTAATATATGATTGTATTTAGAAGACAAATTACTCTATAATTAATATTTAAGATATCAATTTTTTAATAGCTTATTCCATTGTTATTAACTGTGTTAAAATGTTAAAAATGTGTCTTTAATATTTCAGAAATCATTTTGATTTTTATTTAAGATAACAGATGGGAACTTCAAAAAAAAGATTCTTTTTTTCATATTAAATTTTTACTTTCTTGTTTGCGCAGTATAGAAAAAGTATAGTCATTGTTCAAAAAATTCGAACCCTAGATTTTGACGAACCTCAACGTTTTAGATTTACCTGAGTTCGAAAAGCACACTTTTGCAAAATGTCCATCTGTCTATCTCTGACGAAGGTCACTCAAAAATGCTTTGAGCTATACAGATGAAATTTGGTATACAGTCTTTATACCAAATTTGTAGATTTCTATCATATATTGAATAAGATCCGTTCAGATGAAGTTTGTCTGTCCAGCAATTCGAATGTAAGTTAACATGATGACTATAAAACAAATAAAGCTAATCTTTTGTATAGATACTTAAAATGTGAGCTAACTCTTACAATGGGTGACCATCTGTTTGTTTAAATATGCAAGCAGAATAACTTTAAAATGCAAGTAACTTAAATATATCAAATTTGGCATGGCATTTTGTGACTATAAGTGTAGTTTTATGTCATTTTTTTTTGTTTGTTTGTTTCAGTCGATTAGTAAAAACATGTTTAAAACATAAATTCGATTCTTGGATATTATTAAACGTATTCCATGGATTAATCATCAAATATATCAAGTATCACACGATAGATTCAGGAAAAATGCTAAATTCACGCTAGCGTTTATCTTTCGTAACTATCGTACACTATTAAAACTCAAGTCATTCTCTGGATTAATACATTTATTGGAGAATATGCGAGAAAGCTCTGGGAAGACCATTCTTGCTGATTTCACTATTATGTTTTAATCTTAAGATATAATTTTTTAAATTTAAGATTGAACTTTCAATTTATTTGCACCTGTTTGTGATTATTTAAATTATAAAAATTTGGATTCAATAAGCCATGCTTAGTAGATACTAAGCTTTCTGATTTTTTCCTTACATAACGCAAAAATGCTATGTAATTTTTATTGGACAATGGAAATCACTATTTGACATTGAATACAATATTAGTAATAAGATCGCATGCTATATTTTAATTTTTAAAGTCATTAGGTTGGTGATTTATTGCGTTTACATTTATGGAAATTTGTATACCGACAGATAGTCCGATCAACCTGTAGAAGGAACTGGTTTAAAATATGATACAGATCTATAATTTAGGTACGCAAATGTATCAATTTTTTTTATCTGACTCTGTATTTTATCGTTGTATTATCGGATGGATAATACAATGACAAAACATAAAGAGAATGAATGAATAATGTGTTTCAAATTTTATCAGAAATCCACAAATATCGTGTAAAGTTTAGTTTAGATATATTAACGTCCCGTTTTTTAAAAGCAACACTAGGGCTATTTTGGGACGGACCTCGTAATTTTGAACCGCGGTCAGATGACAAGGACGACACCTGAGCTGGCACTCCCCTCTCCACACCACACCACACCAACGGGAGGACGTTTAGCATGCACCAGTATACGAAGCTTCTTCGGTGGAATCGGGTCTCGAACCTGAAACCCTCCAGTTCCGAAGCCGAGATCTTACCACCAGGCCACCGCGGCCCTAAAATATCGTGTAAAATTTTTATACCAAACTTCATCAGCTTTTAAGCTGTATTGAGTTAAGTTCAATACATTAAGGAATGTCCGAAACATAAAGATTTATCAAAATGTCGAATTTGAATTTTTCGTCGATTACAATACTTTCACGTATATGAAGTATATACAGAGAAAATAATAAAGAGCATGATATCTTAAATCATCTTGTTGTATTTAATCACAAGATATAAACCATTTGGAATAAATCACCACAAAAAATAAATCCTAAACATTTTTAAAGGAATTTAATTTCCCTTACACACTCAGAAGAAAATGAATTCGTCACCCGAATCCACACGTGCCATTTAATCCGCTGAGCGAGTATTTCTGACAAATAATTCGTAAAGAGCTTTGGCAGAGAAATCGGGAAATGGCTTTTAGAAATATTCTCTGAATTTAATGCGGGAGTGGGGGTTCTGTTGTTCCATGGAATGCTTTTGTAATTTGAAGTGCGAGACGCTCTCCGAGTTTTAAAAGCTGGCTAACCACTTTTCGCACCTTTCCCAATCCGTTTTTAAAATTTTGCTGAGTTGCCAAAATGAGAAAGATAGGAGGATTACATTGTTCCGTCTCACTCGTTCTGAGGGAAATGGACAGTTTGATAAAAAGTTTGGTAATTTTATGCAAGATAATCGTTTTTTTTTTTTTTTAATTCTTTCTTTCTGTTTTTATCTTTGTAGTATAAGGTTTTTATATGCATTCGGAATAGAATGTTTTATTTGGTAAGAATTAATGATCTGATTTTCTGAACTTGAATCATGATGGTTAGCTATATTTTACAATGTAAATAAATAAGTGAAACGAAAAACAATTCCAAAGAAACGGGGATTTCAGCGCTTCGAATTATCATTCTTGAGATCGATTCATTTTCTTTTGATGTAATAATTCGATAATACTTTTAAATTTCAATAACATTTTTATAAATTTGTTAATTAATTTTACCTTTCAATTAAACATTTTTTGAAAATTGTCGATACTTATGTTTATTATCAATTCATTAAAAAAAATGGAGCATCATAATATAATCATGTGAGGAAATGATTGGTTGATTGATGATTTGTTTGGTTTGAAATTTTTGTAGCCACAAAATGCACAGGCAGAAAATTGGTGACTTATCGCGCTTAAGGCATCCATTTTTCGCTTTTAGAGTTATTAGAAAATGATAAAGAAGGTTGTCACATTTGGCGACTTATCACAAACAAAAAGTTACAACTTGGCGTTAATGTCCGCCGTGTACCCAATTCTTCTGTTTGACCAATAAAGGGCATATATTATATATATTCAATTTTTCTAGCTGGCAAAAATATTTTGGAGCCCGAGTTTGGTTTTGGAGATGGGGGGGGGGGGCATTGCTTTTCTAGAAGGTGGCGATTGCGCAATGCAATAGCGGTTGTGAGATAAAGTTTTGGAGCTCGATTAATTTTGAGATGAAAAAACCAACAAATCATCGTTTTCTAAATATTGGCGCATGCGTAATCTGATAGTCATGTGATTGTTTCAAACCAGTTTAAATTAGTAAATGACTTAAATTAATTAAGACAACAATGACTTAAAAATAATAATGTTCTCACATGATAACATGAAATTTGCGATAGCAGATTGATATTTTTTTTTTTTTTTGCTTATTCCGAGCCTTGTAATATCTGCAATAATGATCAAGATGAAAGAAAAGATTAAAATAATTGATTTTGCTACTAGTTTTATTATTTCCTCATCAGGTAGATTATCCACATAGGTTATATTTCTGTAAAACTGTATATCGGTTTATACTGTTGCGAAAACATACGGTAAAAAAAAATTAAACAAGCTCTATAATGAATAACGGCACTTTATATTCCGCAAAAAAATATGAAAGCACTGTTAACAAAACACAGCCGAAATGAACAGAAAAACAGCACTTTCAGGTATCCATATTATACTTACAAAAGCGGATCATTAAATAAAAAACAGCCAAAATGACTACTCGTAATATGACTTACACTCCCAAAAAGAAAATCAAAGAGATTGCGTGCGCCTCATCCTTTATAGCCTTCGTGACTAAGTATAGAGTTTTCTAGAAATATCTTGAACTGACTCCTAACAGAGATATCGCCAAAGTCTTGTATTTTTTTGAACTTTATTTTTATCTCTAAATTGTTACTGCCGTGATATTCTTTCAGCATTCATTAAAAAATTCTGTAAAACTCTTTTCATGATTGCGAGATTAACTGCGCAGTTAAACAATATTACAACGTATTCCTTCTTGAAATCTATAATTTTTATGAATGCATCTATTTTATTGCAAAGATGCAGGCACATGTTGTATTCAGTATTTCCTTACAACATCGCTCTGCAAAAATTATAAAATATTAATTAAATCTATACCGGAAATATTTATTGCTTCAAAACATCGAATGTATACATTTTTAAATAATATCGCTCTATTCTGCAAGCAAATAAATAAATAAATTATAATACATAAATTTAGCAAAAAAACATACTTTTCAAAACATACATACATAAAGAAATGTCTCGGCTTCCGCTTTTTTATTTTATAATTTGTTATATTAGCAGGTATATAAAGATTGTGGATTATAGTTTAACAATTATAAACATTTGTATGTATGTATAAACATTTATTTAATTGATCTTAAATTTTAAATCAAATACTATACTGAACGTCGTCTTAAATTAATATTTTTTCGATTTTTAAAAAATTTAAATTTGTGTCAGTAATTTTCGCTTAAAAACATCAAATGCATGGAGTTTCAAAGTCATATTTTAGGATAAAAAAATAAAACTGCTTAAGATAAATCACCGTAAAAATAAATCCCAAACCTTTTTTCCATGGAAATTAATTTCACCTGCGCATTCCAAGGAAAATGAGCTCTTCATCCGGATCCAAACGTGGCACCTAATCCAAAGAGAGTATTTCTGGCAAATCATTCGTAAAGCCATTTCGCAGACAAATCGGGAAATGGCTTTTAGAAAAATTCTCGAATCTAATACGGAGAGGTTTTCTTGTTCCACAAAAAGCTTTTGTAATTTGAAGTGCGAGGCGTTCCCGGAGTTTTAAAAGCTGTTTAACCACTTTTCGCACCTTCTCCGATCCCCTTTCAAAAATTTGCAGAATCACCAAAACGAGGCAGATAGGAAGATTACATTGTTCCATCGGCGCGTTTAGAAGGAAATGGATATTTTGATAAAAGTTTGGCAATTTATGCAAAATAATCGGTTTTTGAGGTGCTTTTTTCAGTTTTTCGTTCTTTTTGTTTCATGAACTCGAAATAAAAATGTATACCTTTCATTATATAAAAATAAAATTACTCGATTTTCAGAACTTTTTTCCAGCGGAGGGAATAAAGATTCGAAAATTGAATAAGTGATTTTTTTTTAATCCGTAGCACTTCTTAAGCTATTTATTTAAAGAAAAACAGGAAAACTCAGATAATTATGATCAGTATTTTTTGATTTTTCTTCTATTTAACGATATCGCTTATATCAAAGTGGTTTGAATCTGTATATCATAAAATTGACTTGTTTCTCATTTGCAAAAAGGAAATGAATTTTGAAGTTTTCCCTTATTTTCTGATTTGTTGGTGTTCTGAAATTCTGTAACATTGCGTGTACCGAATGGCAATGCAATATTTGGAACTTTCAAAACGTAATTATTTGTTAATAAATTTTATTTATTTTGATGTATATAAATTTTTAAAAAAATTATTATAAACATTATGAAATCTTAAAATTATGAATATAAAATGTATTAAAGTTGAAATGTAGAAAAGAGTAAAATGCAGAACGATAAGACTACTTAAATAATAAGATAAGGAAGTAAAAATTCAATAAATACAAAAAAAAAATGAATTCTTATGAATTTTTTGGAATTAAAATTTGTAATAGAATATCATTAAATGAAATATGTATGCGACGAATTTCTACAATTGCTTTAGCTGCAATGTTAGTATTATGACTTGAAGGAGAGACTTAGAGATATTCTTAATGGATGCTGAAATGATGCCAGGTCATTGATCCAGGAACTTGGCGATAACCTTGACGACCATTTGGCGAAAAAATTAAAAGTTCAGCCAATTGCTGGTATTTGGGCATTATTTCCTTTAACCCTCTCAATTCCAGCGGGGCGGTTTGGGGCGGTTTGAGAATTTACCCTATAACATCCACGTGGGGCGGTTTGGGGCGGCTGCTAGCCGTTTTAGGGGAGATGGGTATTAAAAGTGGCTATTCTACTGAACACTCCAGGAGGTCCTCGTTATCTTCGACAATCGCGGCTTTTTCACAGTAGTTTCCCCTGTGCCTTCGGGTGGTAGGGGTTGAGGAGGAATTCACTAAATAGGTTATTGGCGTTTATTTTGTATTTTAAAAGGGTTTTAGTTTCTATTTTCACGTGTTGTTAGCTCAAAATTGGAAAGATTTTATTGCCATTTGTAAAAGAAATTTTCCACTGAAGTTCTCTGGTAACGATGAATGATATATAAGGATACCGACACGTTGTTTATTTTTCGGACAAGCATCAGAAGACCTTTCCAGTAGTAAGACTATTGTAATGATATAAAGACAAACCATTGCATTGTCAATGCGGCCTATTCACATCGCAGTTTTCTCACAAAATGAGTAGCGATACTTGTTACTATGGAAGGAAGTCGTTTTACACTGCATCTTATTCTTTCATCAAAGGACTGTCGGAAATTCTGAGGCCGTGTACAAACTACCGCTTTTAAAATAAAATAAAAGACAAAAAAAAAAAAAAAGAAGAAAAAAAAAAAAGATTTGGAGTATTCTTTATCGCCCTCTTCAAAGAGTGAGATAATTTATATAAATACTGAGTTCCTTTTTAGAATGCCATTCAGAAAATTTCTCTTCAGTTGTGAATTTCTACTCTTTATTTTATGTACTGTGAATCGGGTGTTTGGATTATCAGAGTAATTTTTCTATTGAAACGCTTATTATTTCTTCATTATGAGTAAAAGAAATCGTGAACACACTGAAGAAGAAATTAAAGCAAATTTACTTGATTCTGATGAAAGTGACAGCGATCTATCAGCGAAGATGATGGTTGGCCAAAAAATGATACTTTAGCTGATCTCTCGTTTATTCTAAGCAAATAAGCAGGAGATGAAACTAACGAGGGTCAGGTGAACGAGAGAGATAGAGATGAGGAGTCAAAAAATGTTATATAATATACATATTATCAAAAATTTGCAAATAATTCCCTCGTGTGTAAATTTGTGGAAATTTAATATGAAGCTTTTGTTCAGAAATTTATCTTGTCTTAACAATATCATAGAAAACTTCACATAACATTTTAAAATCAGAAATTCAGCTTGAAAAATTCAATATGACAGTTCATACTAAAAAAGTAATATTTATGATTAATGTAATTTTAATTGTGTTAAATCTTTATATTTAGTTTATGAAGGATGTAATGTTTTAGTAAAATGTTCAGGCTGAAAACTGAAGGAATGTATTTTTGAAATATATTTCGCTGAGTAATTTTCCCCCCGAATTTTATTTCATAAATTTTTGTGTTTCAGTATTAAATGAAGTTTTAAAAATATGTTATCTCATCTATCGAAACAATTCGATAGATGAGATATATAACGTTTGACGTAATATATTCCCTTGGTTAGAAAAAAAATTTAATAGTTATATTTTAAAAGATTAGTAAAAATGAGTGGCAAAATACAGATATTTTTGGAATTTATCTTTACTCTACACTCTTTTTCGATTATTTAATGTAAAAGCAAGAATGCGTACGGTTTTGGAGAAAAAAAATGTGAAAACTTCTTTAAAAATTTAATTAAAGTTCTAAAATTTTTCTCTTAGTATCACTATCGAAAATGCAAAATAATATTTTATACTTAAAAATTCAATGAAGATAATCGTTTATACTAAAAAAAAAATATGCTAAAGACAATAAAAAAAAACAAATCTTCGCTGAGTGTTGAAAGAACATATTATTTTCGAAACCTCTTTCAAAAAGAGTAATAAAAATTTTTTTTTTATCCAACGATTGTTTTTATTTCGGAATTAAATGGAGATTTAAAACATTATCTTGTTTATAACTGAAAAGCATTGACATCTATACTATGTAAAAAAAAAAATGTAGTAATTGCATTGATATATGTATAATGTATGTTTTACATTACTATGTAAAAATTTTTTACATGGTAATATATGACCTATTATTTAATTTTGGCAACAAAAAAATGTAAAAGCCTATTGAGAATTAAATGGAACATAAAGATGTTTTTGAAATTGCTAGTAAAGCCAGTTTTTATTTAAATGGTTTGGAAGCCTAACATGAAACTTACGAAAAAAAAAACAACTATTTTTTAAATTATAGAATAAATTTCAAATTTTTTGTAAAAAGAAAAAATGCCCCGCAAAGATGATGTGCGAAACACTTCACACTAAAAAATATAAATACATTAGAATAAAACTCGTAAGCGGATGGAAAATGAATCTCGTTGTCGAAAACCGCAAGGCAATTATTCAAGGTAGAGCGTCGACAGTTTTATTACTTCAGAGTGCGGGGGGTAACTGCCCCTCAGCTAGGACGAGTCCATGTCTTTCAGAGACACGCTGCGAAAGTCTGGATGTTAAAGGGAGTGCCACTTGAAAAGTGCTTGGATGTTAAAGAGTTAAAGTTCTATATTCGCAGATTCTTTTATAAAATTCAGTGTCCTCTCTCAAAACATACAAGAAGTTAAAACCAGTCAGTGTAGCGAAATTCTCTCTTTGAAGTTTTGATCTCTGAGTGATGTAGCACTCTCTCAACACTATTGCTGTGCTCTAATAGCTTGTACTGTGAGTTTCTTTTAATGCTGTTACTTGTATATTCCAAGCTGTAATTTTTTTCTCCACTTATGTTCAGTCTTTCTTGTAAAATAAAGCACGATTTTCCATTATTTTGTCCAGTTTTCCCATAATCCCCTTAAAATTACTTACTTAAAGCATTTTTGCAAGTGCTTTAAGTAAGTAATTTTGAAACTGAAGTAACTGAAAGCTTTGTAACTGAAGCTTGAACGAATTTTGATTTGGCCGTCAGATTTTTTTAATTAATTTATTAATTACAATATTATATAGAAACGCACTGTTGTATGATATGATTATTTTAAGATAGCTTATCAAATGTAATATACTAGAAATTTCAATTGCAATTCTTCAATTTATGTCCCTGTCAAGAGCTCAGGCATTTAGCTAAAATGTTTAAGTTGGTGAATATTTTGTAAAGTTTCTTGTGAGATCTTACTGTAATCTTATCTTTAACCAATATTTGTGACTAATTAAAGGTTAAAAACTTATTTTCAAGGTTTTTATTTTAATATGAATACACTTAACTGTTATGTATGTTTCACATCTTCTCTTTAACTTCTGGGCCGAATTCGAACAAATTTTTCGAGGCAAATGAAAAAATACTCCCAGCTTTCCAAAGCATAAAAATGTGTTAAATATTCAAATAGTTAGAAATTAAGCAAAAGTTTGTTCTTCATGCGCAAAATTTTAAGAAGAAAGTTTTTCCAAAAAATATATTTTCTTTTTACATCATTTTAACTATTTAAAATTTTATCTTTTCAAAACGATCAATTTCATTTTTGTACGAAGTTTTCTTTCATGGATGTTAATTTTTGAAAAATTAACGAAGATGATTTTATGATAAGCAAATATATAGAATAAGCCTGTATTAGGCAACTTTATGACTTTGTCCTACTCTATCACTTTTTTTAACTTGTTTTTTAATTTTACACATATTTTTTGATAAAATTTTTAATAGCAATATTAAAGCGGCGGTTTATTGTTTTCTAAAAGTAAACAAAATTTATTCACTCTCCCGAGGACAAAAAAAAAAGTAAATCTTTAACAAACGAGACAGATGTTCAACGACAACAGCGGCTATGAAAAAGTGAAATGTAAAATTTTGATACTTTTTACATGATAAACTTGGAGGAAGTTATCCCAGAAAATATATTTTTAAAACATTTTAAAATTGAAAGTTTTGCCTTTTTTCGAATTATAAATTTTGTGTAAAATATGTGCCCAGACAATGAAATATAGAAACTTAAAAATTGCGTAGCAAAAAAAACTAATTGTAGCTATTCTTATTACACTTTTTTAAATTTCTCTTTTATGTTAATTACACTATTTTTTATTTTTTTTGTTTGCTTTGTAGTCTCAATTTAACGATGACCAAAAGAAAATATAAGTGTACCGTTCAAGAAATTAAATTTTTCACGAGCAAATGAAGCATTTTTTTTTTTTTTTTTTTTTTTTTTTTATCGTTGACGATTTAGAATATCCACGAAATCTGTTGCCAAAGCACATGAGTAAAATTCGGACAGAAAATTTTGAAAGCAAACGATTAACAGTTTATAACTAGCTGTTATAAATTATTAATCGTTTGCTTATTAATTTTAACATTATTTGTATTTAAACATGACTTATTAATTTTCTTAACTTACTGCATATAATATATATTAATCCTGTATCTTCTTTTCCATAACTTATTAATTTTCTTGTTTTTTTATAATGAAAGATTAAGCACTTAATTATTGGTCTCCAAATGTTCTTTAAACCTTTCTTAGACCTCAGAATTTGTGGACAAAATTTACAATTATTATATATAATCGATATTACTATTTTAAGAAGAAAATCAGCAATTGGCAGGGTTTATAGCCGTCTACTTCAGCTGATTTTCTAATTTTAATTAAAAAATTATTTTAGTCAATAAAAATTTTTTATAATATTTTATACAAAAATAGTTTTTTGTTGAAAAGGATATACATGAAAGGATTTTAACCGCCGCCAGCACAGACCCATAAAAACATTAATTTTGGGAACTTTTCTCTTTATTATTTTGACTGGCTATAAAATCAAAGGTTGTTTTGATGGGGAAAAAAAGATAAAATCTCAAAAGACTCATTTTCAAAAATATTCCATTGAAACCTAATACCTTTAAATTGAGTTATAAGACTTTTAATTTAGGCGCAAAATATTTTCTATATCACATTTCCATGAAGTGCCCCTCTTTTAACGGTCTTTTAACGCAATGGCTAAGATTATATTTTCCTCCTATATCATTTATTAAATATTAAGCTTTCAAACCTTGTAAGATGAATTGCCAATACAACCTTTTCTAGACGATATGGAATAAACAGCACGCATTTCCGGAGCCCATACTTTTCAAAACTGTTATTACATTTCTGCTTTTTCTTGCCGATTCTAGATTTTCGTTTATGTCTTACTTTTTCCCATCGCTGCACTGTTATCGAAAAAGTCACGCTGCTCGTAAATCAAATCTATCAAAATAGGCGTTTTGTTCGAGAGCTATTAAATACGACTGCAAAAAGTCAGGCACGCATGCGAGCTGTGTGCATCTGGGTATAGTTTTGTTTTATGCAACGTTCTAGGGCAACGTTTCTTTTTATTTCTTTGCTTAGTTTTTTGCACTTTATGTTTTTATGTTTTAGAAAAAAATATGTGTCAAAAAATATCGTTTGATAATACGTGGTTATAAAAAAAATGAAGGGAAATAAATTGAAAATCAAACATTTTGTGATTTTAACATAGTAAAGTTAAGATTATCTGTAAATGGTGTGATGCAATGTTTGATTTAAAAAATATTTTTAATAAAACTTTTTTAAAACATTTTAATGCGATGTTTTGATTTTCTTAAAATAATTTCTAGCCATATTTTGATTATACTCTGTTTCACCCTAACTTGGCAGTATTGTAAAAGGTAGAAAATGTGACGCTCCGCATTGGGAAAGAGTTCCCCATCAATTCCGACTTTAAAATAGTTAAAATGCGAAGAAATTTATCAAATAATATCATAAATTACAGAAATCCTTTTTTTATCAGTATGTATTTAAAATTATTCTCAAGTTAGAAGTGCTTATCTGTTAAGCATTTTGTAAATAAAGCGAACGAATAAAGCTAAAAGATTGACATAATGAATTCCACTTTGGCTAGAATCGGTCTTCAAGGTCAAATATTTGGCGCTTTTCTTTTACGTCTCCGCCAACTCAGCTTCATTCAGTTCGCAACCGGTATAATCTTTCGTACTTTTTTATTCTCTATTTCTTACCAAGCTGATATTTTTGATACTATTAATCACATTAGTAGTTATTAGTTTTGATTGTTGAATATTTATTCGATTCGTTATTTTATTCACTTCTAAAATGTCTGAAAAAGAGAAAGTGTTATCACCGACTACGCTGTGCACACCTTCAAGACGAGTGAAACCAACAAAAAGTGCAGCACGCAGAAACATATTAAACGTTTATTCTCGACTCCGAGAAAACCCTCAAGATTCTATCAATCAAATCGTCGATAAAGTTTCGCACCTTACAGGTGTTTCGCAATGAACAGTTTTCCTTTTGAAAAAAGAAATAAAGGCATCCAGTTCTTTAAGTACCCCTGGAAAAAAATGATCAGGCTCAGTAGGTAAACATTCAGGTCTTGTAAAATATGATGATTTTACATTATCCTGTATTTGACGAAAAATCCATGCATATTTTCGTAGAAATGAGATCCCAACATTAGATAAAGTTTTAAAAGATGTGAACGATGATACAGATATCTTTTCGAAAAACATTAGCCGAACTACGCTTTACCGAATATTGAAAGACGTAGGGCTTCCTTTTGAGAAACGATGAAACGAAATGAAATAACATTAATGTTTTATTAAAATAATGTATCGATAATATTGAAAAAATAATAAAAATAAGGAAACAATTAATTCTCCGATAAAGTGATAATATAATAAAGTAAATAAATATTTACTATTTGGCGAAAAATTTGCGAGATAAAGTTTCGCCAGCGATCTGCATTTCTAGTAACTTTGTACTTTAAAGTAACCCAGTTCCCCTGACAGCGACTGTGATTCGAATGCCTAGAATATACACTACTGCCAAGTTAGGGTGAAACAGAGTATAGAAATTATTTTTTGGCAAGTATATGCTCAATCAAATAAAATATTTTTCTAAATTTTGGGTCAATCAAAATTTTTACGGTTTTCCTCAATAATTCCGATGATAACCTTATAATTTGGAAAATGCGTTTCTTCATTGGTACCAACGTTATTTCCTTAAAATGCTTTTTTATCAATTGATAAGCCATAAATATGTATAATTATCCAGATGGACGGAGTAAAAAAATATCCTGGGCAATGTGAAATCCCGCCTTATGATTTGACAGATTTTTTTTAAGTGTGAGAATAAAGTTAAAACATGAATAGAAATTGGTTATGGGATCGATTGATTATGGGATTTCATTTACACTTTTTATGCTAGATTGTAGTAAAGATCATTGGGATGAGGTCTGCTGAATTTTAATACTCTCACTTCAGGTGAAGCTTATTACCAATATTTTCTTCAGCATTACGAGTATTTTGTATCTGGCATCGCATTTTTTTTTTCTCTTAGTGGTTCATTATTTGTTTGAAATCCATTTCAGTAATCGAATGAATGTATAGAGAAGATTCTATGCAAGAAAGTGAAATAGCTTATGTTACTTTATATTTAAATCTAAATTGTAATGCAAATAATGCTGTTTTTCTTTAGTTCAGAGCGCTTAGGTGAGTTAATATGTGACAATTATATCCGATATACTATTAACAGGATAACAGATCATCTAAACGTTCACATCTTCCAGTTAAAAGTATTTGTAAATACATTACTGTAGTTTTCATTTTCTCAGTTATTGAACATTTTCATTGTTGTAATTATTGGATTTGTACTCATTTGCATTGTAAGATATCAAAACATTTCATGTGTTCACGTTTTCATAGCAATAATTATGAATACATTTTTAATACACAAACTGGCCCACACAGAACTAAATGTATCGAAATTATGTAGAGAAATGTCACTCGCTTTCTGTTGCTAATTTTGGCAACCTACTGTTCGAAATTATAATGCCAGTAATTTTGTATTTGCCTTCGTTCTATTCAATTGAGATTAATCCTGTCTGGTGTGATCTTGTAAAATATTTACAAGATGCAAAATGAGAAACTATTATGTTCCAAATATTTCAACAGTTTTAACGTTTTTTCAGATGAATATTTTTTAATTGCTTTCTGTTACTTTCAGAGCCATGAAAAAGATCGATTGCTCCAACCCACAGATCATCTCCGAGACAGTGGATGGTAAGAGCGTTGACGAGAACGAACGACGCCGGAGGGCTGGACGTTCTAAAAAGAACAAGAAGAAGCACCCCAAGAAGAGAGGACATCACCCCAGTGGCACCCTAGCAGTGGTCAGCGGAGGATCGCCCACCTTCCATACATAATGCCCGCAACACATATCGAAACCTGTTCTTTCCAGACTGAGGATATCACAAATCAAGCATCAGTAATAACAGAACACATATAAATCAACAACCGAAGTTATATCTATGATAAAGTCCCTTCTATTTGTGTGAGAAAAAGCACAGCAATATCTTTTATTTGGGATCATCTGGTGGTAAATATTATCGATGAAGTAGCAAAACCAACAAATATCGAAAGAAATTGCTTCTTCTTACTAATTTATATTGTCGTTGGTTCGTATAAAGTCCAAATTTGATTACTTTAGAAGTTATAACTCTACATTGCTGTTTTAAATGTTTGCATTGTTTTACTAAACTAGTTTCTAAATGCGAATTAGTTTGAAATCAATTTAATGTATCTTTTAAACATTATTTATTCTTTAAATTGTTGTATTAGAAATCAGTTTCGCTAAATAGTTGAACACTTTGGGAATCACAATTTCTTATTACAGTAGTTTTAATGTGAATTATTCAAGACTATCTAAAAAGGTGAATTATAGTTACTTCGGTAATTAAAAATATAAAATTTTGTGAAAAATTCCTTATTGTAAGTTCTTTTCACAAATATTAAGATCAGAAAACGATATTTCACCCAAATAAAAATCGTTGGTTTCGTACATTTTAACAATAATATTTTCCAAAATTTTCTTTTGCACATTTTTTTATACTGTAGAAGAGAAAATAAAGAAGGATTATTTTATTTTAATGTTTTCTCAAACCAGTAATGCTTTGAGATTTTAAAATCTGATTTGATATTTAAAAATGTAAAAGTTTATATTATCTGAATTCATAAAGACTGAGAGCAAAAAACATTTTGTATCAATAAAAATCGTCTGTTTTATGGAATTTAAATTTTAATTGCTTAGAATAAATTGAAATTAACCAAAAAATATTTTTCCAGGAATTATTTCAGGATTTTATTCAGAATTTTCAGGATTTATCCCAAATCTTTATTACCTGAATGATAAAAAACGAAGGATTCGTTTCATTTTAATATCTTCTTATTCGAGCAATGACTTAAAAATGATAAAATCTAATACGTATATTTTCTTTCTTTTGCATGGAACTAGACAGAAAGTTTTCTAATTAAGTACTGGAAAGTATGGAAACTATACCTGATTTTTATCGAGCTAAAAGCGAACAGTTATTTTCGAATTTTTTTTTCTGAAAATAATCTCAAATTAAAAATTCAGCGCATTCCCAATAGTTGAAATAAAAATTCTAGTTTCACATGTAACTTGATCACTGAGCACAAGTAGTCTAGATCATACAATGTTGTATCCTCAGTTCGAAAGAAGAGGTTGATGATGATGATAAGAAAAAGATGAGAAAAAAAAAATGACTGTGTACAACCTATTTTTATCAACTCGGCTATTTGCATATTGTTGCTCTGAACTGGACCTAAACAATTGCAAAATTGAAGAGAGCCGACAACATAGTTTTTGCAAATTTGTGGTAAATGTGTTATTAGTAAAGATTCACCTAAAAGAAAAACAGACATAAAAAAAGAAGTCATGTGACCCGCTGTTTCGAATGATGGATGAAGTTTTGATATGCTACCTTCTAATCATACGTAGTTTTTTAAAAAGTGAGCTTTTTATATAAATATATAAATAAGTATATGGTTGTGTAAAGCTTGTTGTTGTGCTTCGATTTATATTTTGCATTTCATTAGCATTTGGCATTAGTTCTTTTATTTTATATGTATCATTTTTTTTTTTTTGGTTCGTATCTATATACGTCTATTAGTTGTAAATGTGATTTGGATCGAACTGAATATTGTGTCGTATACGTATGAACGATTATAAATAAGTATACTTTATTTTTTAAATTATTTTCAGAAATATAACTTATGATTAACTTGATGATTCTAAATTGATAATAAAATTCTAATAATATTAAATTGTTATTTAATAATAATTATTATCAATATTATCTAATTACTCATAACATTTCTAACGTTGTACTTTCTGTGTTTGTCAAATCGAAAATATTATAAAAATGCCATTGAGTTATATAAATAATCATGATTATCAAAATTCTATTCTTGAAAGTAATGTCATAAATTTTAAGTCGATGAATCGAAAAAGTAGACATAAAAACTAATAGAAATTTATAATTACTTTAGTGTTTAATTAAACTAAATATATATTTCGAATAAAAAATATCGTTTGTAATTCAGAAATTCCCCATTTAGGGTTTTTTTTATGCCATTCCAAAGATCAATTGTTAAAGAAGTTTTTAAATTTTCATTGTTTACAAGTGATTTTTTTCTACTGAAAATACTATTCTATTGATTTTAATTCAAAATATAATTTATAACAAAAAATAATATTCTTTAAATAATATGTATAATCATAACTCTTAGTTATTTATCATAAGTTATTTTTTTTAAGATCTATTGGTTTTAGCATGTATCTGTGAAACATAATTTTGATGCGACTTTAATTGAAATTCATGTTAAGGAAGGGTTAACTGTTAGAAACCAATAGTAATTATGATATTCAATTAAGTTTTTCTTTCTTCTACAGAACTGCAATTCCAAATTTATTAATTTTAATTCTACACTTTTTAACGATAAATTGACTGCTATGAGTTTTGTTAATTTTTACAAAAGCCATTTTTATTAAATTTATTTAAACAAATTTTATGTTTTCCAAAAAAAAAAAAAACACATATATAGCAATATGATGGTGATTATCACGTTATATAGTTATGATTTACTGATAGAAAATATATTATTTATCAAAACGTCACAAAACTTTTTTCTTCATCATCTGATTACTTTTCTTATAAAGGAATTATTAAATATATTAACTATAGGATTTGTGAAAGGTCATAAAAATTTATCTCCTGTTAATTTGTAAAGGACTATTTACATTGATTTATTTTTCTTACTATGAACGTTTTAACGTTTTGAATGATACGTTTCAGTTTATACGTGACTCAATCGATGCAATAAGATTGGAAAATTATTACTGTTAGCTTTATTGTATGAGCTTTTATTTTCGCTAATTTGTCTTTTGACTTGTAGAAATTTCCTTTATTGTTACATTGCTTGTGTACAGTGCGATTACTTCTGTGTTTTCTTTTTTTTTACAGTGAATTTCTTTTTGATAATGTTGGGCTGCCTTTTTTTTTCTTACTTTTGGAAGATATTATTTGCTTTATTTTTTTATATTTTGCCAGTGTATTTGTACCGTTGTACTTTGTCTTAACAATTCAGAACTATAGTTTTGAAAAGGGAACAAGATACATGCCATGTTTTACAGATGTTTCGCGCACAATGAGCGGATTTATTAACTTCTAATATTAAAGACAGATGCATGTTTTATTTGCTGAGCGAAATTATCTGAACTATGGTCTAAAATGTCAGTTTATATTAAATTTTAAGAACGATTTTGGGAGTATTTATTTAATCCACATAAAAATTCTAACATATCGAATTTTAACTATATATATATATATATTTATATTTCGGAATTATTAACTCTAAATTATATAATTTAGATTCGTACTAAAATGAAATTACAAAATTTTAATTTAAAATTAATAATTAAAATATTTTTGGTGTTAACTGAATAAAACAAAATTACAAATAAAGACATCCAGAAATTATGGGTTTAAAATTTAAAATGCATTTTTAAATTGTTAAAATTGAATTTTTATGTTGTAATAATTTTTATGTCCCTTTCAAATAATAATAAAGGATTTACATAAACGATCCTCCATTGAATTTTGCACATTATAGGATATAACAAATTTTATTAAAAACATTCATGGATATAATTTTTAAGCATTAATTTTACTGATTTCTCTTCAGTGGCATAAGAAATGTAAAAATAATTTGTTTTTTGAGCATTTATATTTCATAATTTAGAACTACTTTCCTGATCGTGACAAAGTTAAAAGGTTCTGTGTCAACTCACTGTACGGGATTCACCAAACTGGATTCATTGTACTGTATTCACTGTACTGAAACAAAGGTGTCATGGCCCACAAACTTTTGGATGGATCCAATGATTGTATTGGATCTTGTCTAAATTTTAATTCACTATTCAATGTTTTCTGAATAAAGTAACATATTTTTAAAAAACCGCAGGTATCATTTTTTTTTCTATGATTGTGTGTTTGTGTTCTTTATAAATCAAAAAATAGAAGCATCTTAGTAATTACACATAATGACCCAATTAAAAAATACTTCTTTTTTAAAACACAAGTCTCCTTTGAAGACCAGCTTGTTTATCAGGAATAATGGCTACTAAAAATCTCAATTGAATATGTTGTTTAATTATTTTAATGACTTCCTTAACAAAATATTTTATAATTCAGATTTTGATATTCACATAATTCATCTTATTTTAGAAGTCTTTCGCCGTTTTTGTTATTCTTATAATATTTTGTTCTGCATTTTTATAATATTCTACCTATATATTTATATATAGAATTGTACCACAGAAAGAAATAGCACTATTTAAAAACTGACACAATTTTTTTTTTAAATTTTACTATTGCTAATTCTAAGTTAAACCTTAAATGTCAGAACAATTTTTTTTTATTATTATTTAAACTATGCCTTATACTGAAATCCATTCAATGCACAATAATAAACCGCATCTTTATATCTTTATTATTGATAATGATAAAAAAAAATTGAAAATTATACGTTAGTAACAACAATGAAAACGATTTCAGAATCTGTTCAACAATATAATATATTGATTCAAATTATGCTTAACATATTTAAAAAAAATCAATTTTAAAAATTAAAAAAAACACATACGACAAATAAATTAATATCTGGAAAATAATTTGTTTTTGAATTTTATAATGATATAATAATCACATATATGCTATAACTTATGATGAAAAATTATTATTTACGATTTTTAAAATATCGCTCCAAGGTACAAATTTCTACACTACAAATTATAGATGTGTCAAGTTTAGTAGTTTTAAATTTTATGGTCACGCCTCTACAGCGCCAATGCACAATTACATTTATCTTTATTATTAACAGAAATTGTTAACTAAAAAAAAAAAAACCTGTTCATAATCAAGATTAATTCATATGAGACAATTGAAATTTTTTTTAATCCAAAATTGATTCTCAGAATCTAACTTTCTTATTCAAAACATTTAAGTTTTTTCTCAATAGCATATAACTGTTTTTCGAATATTGCAATTAATTCCACAAAAAACTAATGATCTTACATTCAGCCAACTCACTAAGATACCAAATGCAGTTCGCGTGTCAACACAATTGTTGCTATTCAACTGTTTTTAACGAGAGATATATTTGCGTCTTCTAGCAATTTTTATTTTAATTTGTAAAAATAAAATTTAATATAAATGATTTATTAATTTACCAAGGAGCCTGAATCATCTCCCCTAGACATCCTCGAATATTTTCTAAAAATTATTACCTTCGCCCCCTCCCCTCATAAAATTGTGGTCCTTAATAAAGGACGTAAACGTCCCAAATGCTCAGATTTTTTTTCCAGAATCCCAAGTATAAGACTTTTTTTTATTTCTGAATATAGCAAGAAATGCTGGGTATTCAAATTGGGTACCTTTTTTAACTGATTGACATTAGAATTTTAATTAGTTACATGCAAGCTAAATTACAAATTGACAGATAATCAACCTTCGGACAGATTTGGCTAAAAATGTGAACTTAAAAGGCAGAATAAGTGAACCGAATTTCACTTATCTGGCTTTTTATGTTTTGCTGTTATGTTTGCTTGTATTTGGATTTTCTTTGAATGGATTTCAATAAAAATTAGATAGAAATAACAAATTTAGTTTAAACATATACCAAATTTCATTCGTCTAGCTTAAATCGTTATATATATATATATATATATATATATATATATATATATATATATATATATATATATATATATATATATATATATATATATATATCAATTGTTCTCCCACAGAGGCAGACAGAATTGCAAAAAATGAGATGTTTAGAGTTTCAAGGAAGTCTAAAGTGTTAAATTTCATCAAAATCTTGAATTCGAATTTTTTATGGTTAGAATACAAGAAGGATAAAGGAGTTAAGTTTTATTTTTTAGTTCATAATAATTAATAATTCATTACCACAAATATTACGACATCTCTAACTTATTTTTTCCCAAAAATTCTCTTGATAAAAAGAAGCTACGTGAAGAGAATCAAATTGTAACTAATAAACGTATATCACATATTTAATGAATAAATTATTAATGAAAGAATATCATATTAAATTGGCTTGCCATCTAGATTTCACAAGTGTCCCAAATTTCAAAATTCTGTCACATCAGAAAATGAATAAAAATCAAAAACAAACTATTCTAAAATTCCCACTTTACATATATATATAACATACGAAGCTAAGGAAAAATGAATGAAACCAAAAATTGAGATTATTAAATATAACGTCTAGCGTTTTGTGCTATAATAAAGTTTAATAAAGATGTTTATATGTGTGCTTTTAAAAGAGTTTATCATTATACAATTTCCCTAGAAACGATATAATTTCTAAGCAGGACACACCAAAACTTATAACTACAATATCACTAAATTTATTGATTGATTACTTTAAAAATATTATAATTTTGAATTGCTTTACTTTAATACATGCCTTACAAATGTTTGGGAATTAAAATCATTTGCTTATTTTAGTGCGCCGTCAATAAAGTGTTGACTGTATAACGGACATGCATTCAAAAAATTAAATTTTGAAACTTTATTAAAATAAATGTAGTAAAAGCATTTCTAAAATATTCATTTTTATAACTATATTAAAAAAGTAGTTTTAATTGCTTTTTTTCTATTAGTTTTTAATTTATAAATCCAATGAAATCTTAAAATAAATTTTCCTCGATTTCAGATCAAGTTGGCTTTTTTTTTTATAGAATTAGAATGTAATTTAATCTATTTATTAACGGATAGGTAAGCACTGAAAATAAATATATTATCATTGAGTTTGCAACATATGGAATTACGTTAAAATTCATCAACAAAATTCCACATTAAATTACATAAAACAAATCAAAATGCATAAAAATATTTAATTAGTGCTTCAGACATTTCTATATTCAAGATGAATATATGACTAGATTCGAAATGAGCTATTATATTTATTTTTAATAAAATAAACCCTATAATTAAATAAAAGATTATTGATTTTTTTTTGTTTAGTATTCTTAAAAGCTATATTTATTTGGTTAAATAGCTGATTAAAATATAACTAACCAGCTATCTTTCATGAATATAATGCAGTGCGATGATAAATGTATATCCCAACTTTCTATGGATGTTAATTGTAGAAAGAAATAACTATTGAAAAATCAAAGCAATCTACGTCATAGTTATCCATAGGAAATTTAAAAAAAAAAGACATTTGAAAGTTTGAATTCAACACATGTTCATAATAGCATAAATGTTCAGCATCAGCATCTTCACTAGCACGAAAAATATTCAGACTATACAACAAATTATCCCTCACTTTTTTCTGCATTTTGGTGTGAACTTTCGAGAGACATATATATATATTATATATATATATATATATATACTGAACATATGCTATACTTACATTTATAAGTTGAATTTATTACATATTAAAATATCTTTCTAATAAGTAGGACTATGTGTTGTACATTAATAGATTTTATCTATACTTATAATAAAGCTCAATGTGTGTGTGTGTGTGTGTGTGTGTGTGTTGGCGCTCTACAGGCCAGACCGTTTGACATACAGCTACCAAATTTGGTACATGTATACCTTGGAGGTTGGGAATGTGCACCTGGGGTTTCTTTTTTCGAATTTTTAATTAGAATTTTAATTATTAATTAAAAACTAACTTTCCCGCCAAAAAAATCTTTCATTTTCCCCACCGCCAACTTTTCCGCCAAAAAAATCTTCCATTATATCCAGCGCCAAACGAGAAAGGCTTCAGTTTTTTTTTTCTCCCAACAGTAATGAGGCTAGGGTTAAAATTTTTCGGCGGATTATTTCAATCGGTTCTGTTTATTTTCTTAATGTTTGATGCATTTAAAATTGAACATTGTTAATGAATCAATCTTTCAGATTCATTCTGAAGTACTTTTGAATTAAAATAAAACAGAATAAAGGAAATTAAAAATTTCTAATCCGCATAGCGTTACCCCAACTGGCGTAGAAAAAATCACGTATTTGCGTTACGTAACCGGCGAAGAAAATTCACGCATGCGCATTCTGTTCTGATGGTTGCCATGACAACGTTATCAATGGATGATTTAAATTATTTTTGGGTTAGTTCCATGCTTTTGTAAGTAAATTGTATTTATGTTAGTTATACATTTTTTGTATATGCTTATAGTTTTAAGTACATCGTTTTTTAAGTAGTTTTTTTAAAACCTGTTTTCAACCGTTTATTTTAAACGATTCGTTTTATTTTCTTAGTGTTTGATGCATTTAAATTTAAACATTGTTAATGAATCGATCTGCTCATAATGAATCTAAGAAAAATTTGTTGACCAACTCTTGAGATATTGCATAAATTTAAAAAGATATTCTTTAGTGCCCATAAAGTTTAAATGCTGAGTGACTCTATTTTCAGTAATCAGATTATAAAAAAATGCTTTGTTTCAGTAAAAAATATTATTATATCAATTGAAGATAAATTCTTTCCACTTTAATTTAAAGCATAAATTCTACGGGTGCTAACAGAAAATGAGAGAGATACATATTACGTTATGACTGAAGGCCTTTGTAATATTATGAATGAATTATATGATAATGAAAACTTGAAGTTTTAAAATATTTTGATGAAGAAGCTATTAAAGTAGAAATTGCATAAAATATTTAATTATTAAAATTTTAACGAACATTAAGATTGGCGAACCGGCTGGTCGCCAAAGGCGGCTAGTATTTAATAAACCCAATATATTAAACTATTCAAAGAATACTACGGTTGGCAAAAATGAGGAAAAATAAATACGTGGTTAAAGTTTTGAAACCAGTTAGCATATGATACGCCTCTTGGTGCCTTAATTGACAATTTATCAACCAACTTTTATAGAATAGAAATATATTTAAATATTTAAGCTTTAATACTACGGCAAAATAATTTGAATTCGCTATGTTGCTGAAATATTGAAATCTATATCTTATATAATGCTATGTGTTATTAAGCGTCTTTTAATAATTTAAGAAGTCTGTGTAGAACAAAATAACTTATTAAGAGTTACTGAAAATATTAACTACGCCAAAATCCTTTAATTTCAGTCGTGTAATTAAAAACCTAATTAATGTTTATAAACTGGTACACAGCTTAGAATATTTATATTTGAAATAACTTGAACATTGTATTTTTAGAATAGAAATATTTTAATTTTTTTCTGCAAAAGATTTTTATACTTTTTTTACACTTTTTTTCCTGTTTAGTTTAATTTCAATTACAAATTAATGAAGAATTATCTTATTTTTATATAATTATTTTTGATCAGCAAACAAACAAAAAATCCCAAATCCACTAATATATGTTTATTTAAGTCCTAAAGAATCAAATCTACCTGATTTTAATTACTCCTTATATTCCTTATTTTAATTACTCCTTATATATAGAAAACACAATGTTTATGTTTTCAAATTAGTTTTTGAAAAGATGACAACAGTATAAATTTAGATGTAAACATTGTGAAAACATTCATTCAAAAATTTGTTTTTTGTCACAAAGTATTTTTTTTTAAATCTTTAGGTAATTAAAAAACCGAAACATTTTCTACTTAAAATTCAGAAGTACTTTCTGTGGCGCTTTGGGTCTTCTAATATAATTGCATATAATTAAATTTTAGTAAGAAACAGAATTCTTGCAAAGAATTTAGAAACAAAGGATTATTAATAGTTAAAAGCATTAAAGCTGGTAATTGGGTTTAATCGTAACAAAGCCACTTAAATACTAAAACGCAGTTTTTTTACATCTAGAATTTTTCTCATAACAGCTTTTAATTGGTAAAGTTTTAAGTGCCAGCCATTTTAATAAAATGAGTCGTATCATTTTTATCTACAAAAAGAAAATTTTTAAAGGCTTTTAATGTATAGCGAAACGGGCCAAGAAATAAAAATTTAAGCGTTCAATTTTAGAATGCATGTTAGACACGTTCAGGGTATGTTACGTGATTAAAAATTTACGAAACTGAAAATTAAAAATAAGGCTTCGATGCTTTCAAATCTGTATACTTTAATTTTTTGTATAAAAAAGTAATTTATGGAATGTTTTGTAGAAAAATGTTTATGTCGAGGCTTGAATATAGATCTTTTTATTTTGAAGTTATGTTTAATACGTAAAATGTTTTACTTAAATACAAATTATTCAAGATACTTGAAAATTTTAATAAAAACTTAAGCAACATAATCATATGGATGTCGCACTGTAAAAGTGGATTATTTTATCATCACAATTTCAAATACTGACACAAAGGATACTGACGATTATTCTGCAATAAAAATGTTTTTTCTACATCCGTTTATTATCCTGCTCAAAGTTAATTTCAAATTCACTGATTATACAAACATGACATTTTATACAGGATTCCACTCCAATCTCGGCCTAGCGGCTAAAATTTAGATTAGTAGAGATTGGTTATTAAATAATTTTTGGTTATAACAATAGCCAAATTCTAAAAAATCTACCAATAAACCGCCAACACATGCTCAAATTGTCTGTTGATTCATAAAAAAATAATGAAATTCAAACTAGCTAAATTCGATCAATTTTGTCCCGAAAAATGGGATTTTTATTCGTTTAAAATATTATTTTCTCAAGAGTAGTTGATATAAAGGGGTGGGGGTATTGTGTAGAAATTCTGGCTAAGTATTTATTTATTTTCTAATATATATAATATAGAGATTGGGTATTAAATGATTTTTGGTTATATCAATAGCCAAATTCTAAAAAATCTGCCAATAAACAGCTAGCACATGCCCAAATTGTCTGTTGATTGATAAAAATAATGAAATTCAAACTAGCTAAATTCGATCAATTTTGGTCCCGTAAAATGGGATTTTTATTAGTTTAAAATATTATTTTCTCAAGAATAGTTGATATAAATGAGGGGGGGGGGTCGTTTAGAAATTCTGGCTAAGTATTTATTTATTTTCTAATATATATAATAGAGATTGGTTATTAAATGATTTTTGGTTATATCAATAACCAAATTCTAAAAACTCTGCCAATAAGCAGCCAGCACATGCTCAAATTGTCTGTTGATTGACAAAAAATAATGAAATTCAAACTAGCTAAATTCGATCAATTTTGTCCCGAAAAATGGGATTTTTATTAGTTTAAAATATTATTTTCTCAAGAGTAGTTGATATAAAGGGGTGGGGGTATTGTTTAAAAATTCCGGCTAAGTATTTATTTATTTTTTAATATATTTATTAATTTAAATAACAATATAATATTACACTGTATGCATAGCATTTTTTAAAATAGAAAATATATGCTTATCGCTGAAAGTTTATAAATTAGATTTGGGTTCATGCATAGAGTGGATACATTAGGTAATTTTTATTTCTTATTTACTGTTTATACATTTTTGAGAATTAAGAACCTTACAAACATGGTGGAAAATTCTTGATTTTTGATAGCAAAATTGCAGATGCAACCTGATTTATTCCGCCAATATTTATTATTTTTTATGTTGCAGAACATAAAACACATGAAATCAAGTCTCAAATTTCTTATAGTAAGAATTGGCTGGTGTGTTACTTCTGTCTCTAAACTCACACACATTTCAATATGAGGGCCGTAACGATTTCACTAGATTATTTAATGTGTGTATAATGGTTGTAAAAAATATACACACTTAATGCCCTCATTCCTCAGAACATACAGATCATTTTTGTACAACAATTTGTCTAGAAAAGCAGCCGTTACGATATTAAAACAAAATGTGACAGCACAGAAGGGAGGTAGATAATATAGTGTTTAGAAAATAAATTTCATTAATACACAAAATGATCGAAATTTGTTTCATCTACCTTATTGCAGGATTTTACATGCCTTCATGTATGGATCCTCTGCTTCAAATCATGTAGAAATAGCCTCTATTTGCCACTTCGATTATATTATCCATGAAATAAATGTAAGGACCACTGATGTTTGATGTTCTAGGACAGGGATTCCCAACCTATAGACTTGTGGGCCATAGAATGCCTATTAGAGGATCGTAGAAAGGTCTTTTCTTATTTTTTTTAATTGCTACTTTACGAAAATTTATGAAAGCATATGGATCAGAAATCCATTTAAAGAAGACTACATAAAAAAGTAATAAAACCATCAAATGAGAAAGAATCCCTTGATTGAACAAATGTGTGACAGGAGTCGAAAATAGTTTTTATGGCAACATCATTGATCCCGTTTTGTTCAGCAGCAAAATATAGCAATTACCAAATCTCCATTTATGCTTTTGATTAAGTTCTCGAATACATATCTGGGTGAAAGTACTTTGTTAATCTCAGTTATTAAAAAGATAAATGCAGAAAATAAGTGGAGAAAGAAAATGTTTTTAGTTTGAAATAATCAAGTTTCAAAACAGATACTCAATCTCCCGTAGAAAGCAAACAATGTTACAATCCTATTAAATTTAGAATTATTATTATTATTTGAATATTGACCACTTCTTTTTTTCCTCCTTATTTTATGAGAGTTAAGTAATAACTTTTTTTTTCTTTATAAGCAACATGATTTTAGTTTTTTATAGCGAGTTTACTAAGTATTGGTATGAAAATGCATTATATATACATCTTTCTGTGAATGTGTTTACTTGTATATTAAGTTAGTGAAGTCAAAATTTAATTTTTTTCTTCTCTCAAAGAAGTCTGCACAAAAAAGGAGGGGAAGCAGCTATCCTAGTGAGTTTATATGTCCTCAAAGACAGATATCCTTGAAATTGGTGATTTGATATATGTCTTTCTCTGTACCGCTTACTATAGATCGTCCATTACCACATATTAAATGCATATCCATCAATTCAAAAATATGTTACAGCTGAATCATCTTCCAAAATGATTCCATCTTTCCCTTCCCAATTTGGGGCTAGTCAGAATTTCTTGAATAAGAAATTGTTCGCTTAAGTATATAGGTTCTCGCTTCCTCTAAATTTTCAAGACTGACGAGGATTTTTGTTAAATGTCAGATCCAAGATGACGTGAGGTGCTTCCACAGAAATTAAGTCCATGGTTGTGTTGCTGATGATTTCATATTTCCTTAGCAATTATGCATGAACCGCTCTAAATGGGGGCTGTCTTGCGTACATGGCAGTTCCCGTATTATTTTATTCAAAAGTTTGTTTATCAATGTAATCCGTATACTTAAGCAGGATGAGAGTTTTTGTTTAAAAACTCTCAAACAACAAGCTCTAGCATCAGCAAGTGGTATTTCCGGATTCCACAGTTTGACAACCAGCACATAACCATTACAGGATACTGCTGAATTTCATTTTTATTCATGCTTTAATAGATAATTAATTATAACGTAATATAAATTCCTATATAAAGAAAGAAATTTGAGTTGAAGTGCTAAAGGAAGTGCTAAATGCTAAGAAATCATAAAAATGATTTCGTAGAGCCCTTTTCGTGGTTAATCCTGACATGTTATTAAATATGAATGAAATAGATGAATATGCTTAACGTTAAATTTTTGGAAAACTGAGATCATAGATGGCCATAGAAAAAGAAGAAAGGGTGTTGGAAGTGTATCATCTAAAGTCAAGAACCTTTCTAGACTGATAGTGATTAATGATATGATTTAAATGGAAAAATTACATATTGACATTAGATGTAAGTTAGATAAATTGGATACACATTCTCATAATATATCACTGGAATTTTTCCTGTGGTTTATTATTAAGATTGAAGTTTTTTTACAGAAAATTGGCAATGATTAAAGACTTGAAGATAACCATCGAAACGGAATATGCAGAAATTTAGATGTTTTTAACTGTGAGCATTGTCATAACTAAACGATGTTGGCCCTATATAGATGTAAATTATTATTAAATAGCGGATATCTTTTATATATAGGTGGTAACTATTTAGAAAAATTTAAATTTAGTAAAAAAAAAGCAATTCATATTCATTACAATCATTGGTGGCATATTATACTATCTTTAAATAAACACTTAAGAAATAATCAAAACGTGTTAAAATTTTGTACCTTGCATATTTATCAGAATATTACAAATTTTTGTGGTAATACAAGAACACATTGAAAATAAAAGGCGCTTGAAATATATATCGATTTCCACATTTTCAACAGATTTTGCTTCGAAAAATGACAAGTGCAATAATATTTTTATTCCATGTGTTCTCCACTGTATATGTAACTGCGGCATTAGTTTGAAACTATAATGCCCACTTCTAACCTCTATCTGAGGACTCTGCAAAAATTACTGCATACAGAATTCAATGGCTGATGCAAATAATGGTAGTTGAAGATAAAACAGTTCAATCAAGCCTTATTTTTCTAACATTTCTTGTTAAGGATTCGAAATTTAGGTAGCTATATCTTTTTGGTTAATTCTTCATTAAGAGTAACAACGATGCTAAGCACTGGTCTATTTATCTGAATTTTCGTTAAACGCTGTATGTTGATTCCATCCGTGATTATGTTGAAGAACGAAGAATGTAGGCAACATTATTTTATTCTTTGTCTAATTGGCTGTTATATTTATTACTGACAAAATTCAAATGACCTATTAATGGATAATTAGATTTAAAAATACTAAAATATTTTATTGTTACCAGAAACTAAGTCTAGATCTCATGCAGCAACATATAAAGTAACATAGTAAATATGGAATTTTTATACCTAACATGAAACCAGTAAATAAATAGCATATGAAAAAGAAATTTCCAAAAAAAGTTATGCAATAGGTATCATAATATAACACTTTTCCGCAATATAACAAATTTGAAATTCATTATATTTGTTTAAACAGTGACACAGAAGAATTCTCATGAATTCTCAAAAACTGAGCTACATGAAAAATTTCATGAAAAGTGTGTATTTTCTGGATAAAATGAACCAAGAAGTTTCGTTTCGATTTTCAATCCTCAAAATAGAATTGTTGAAACATCTTTCCGCTCGAAACATCCGGAGATAACGCAGACATTGTATAGGTAAGTAACATTTCCCGAATATCTTTATTTTAAAATCGAAAGTCCATGCCAAAACGCTTCGAATCCCAAGAAACAGAGCACTTTTGGCCAATGGACGAAAAATGTAAATAAAAGCGAGCGGGATACGAAATGAGATTCTCCCGGAAGATACACTCCTCCAAGCTTCCCTTTGAATAATACAGCAGAGCTCTCGAGTGGCAGAAAATCATCGGCGAAGGTATTCCTTTTGAATAAAAACTTCACACGATGCTTTCAAGTGCATGTATGCATGAGAAGTTGGTTTTAAATAATCCAATAAGAATTCACTTAATTTAATATATAAAAGAAAATAGAAAATAAAATTTACTTTAATGCATTTAAAAAACACAAATGGATTTATATTTATTAATAATACAGGAAAATGTGTATTTATCTGTGCATTAGTTGGCAATCTATAGCATATATCGTTTCACTCAAAAATACCAAATTTATTGGCGATATAAATTGGCATATGAGTATTATTTATTTGAATTTTAATTAAATTGAATCAAGAGTTCATGTTTATTATAATGAAATTCGAAAATATTTTTCCTTAAAATTCTTTTTCTTCCCTTTTATTGTTTTAAAATTTAAAATATAGTCTTTTTAATATTGTCTATTCAATTGCCATTCAATTAAATATTTTTTGAAAAAAAAATGTGCAATTTTTTTTTTCAATAATCGATAGCATTGCCGGAATAAATCTGAAGCATTTTTCTTTGTTTCAAATGGACATGTAAATCGATTGTTTTTCTTCCATTGTTGAAAGATAAGGAAATGAGATTCTGCTAATCATCGGAATAGTTTACATTAAAAGGCAGAAAGTGAAATTATATTTTTGAAAAAGGGAATTTGAAATACTTCATTCAAGTACTTAAATGTATAATGGCATTATGATGACATGTTTGGCGTTTGTGTAAAGTGACGTCACCATCGCATTGCGTTGCTAGCTTATGATTTTTTACTTTCAAATAATTAATTTCTCGCTTCCATGAGAATATCGTTTGCTATTTACCAACTCGTTTCCATTTTAATTATCGCACTCTTGTAATGCGTAATGCATATTTATTTTTAACGACTTTTTGTATCCAATATAATTGCATTTTTATGACTTTAGACAAACTTTTATGAATTGTAACTTATCTCCAAAATATTATATATTACATATAAATTTGCACTGTATGGAATATTGTTAAGCAAAACAAGGCAAAATGTATTTAATCGTTTCTGAAACGTGTTACAAAGCATGTTCAATATGACCTCCACCATTTTTTAAAAACAATGGAGCATTTTATTTAACAATATTGAATACAGCGCCATTTTCCCCCTGGTGGTGAGTTTTTGAACTTTTTTGGCAGATAAGAAATTTCCATGACCTCTTTTAAACTATTGCCAAGTGTGATAACATTTGGTCCAGTAATTTTCCTTTTATGACCATTTCAAAGTGGAACTTTAATTATAACCACCCTGTATTTTAATTTTACATCTTTTAAAATATGGAATTCTAAATTATTCTAATAAGTTTTTTATTACTTAGTTATTTTTTAATGACAGTTTTATATTAATATCAATTAAAGTGAAAGAAGAAAGCAATTGGTTTAGTAATAAAAAATTACAAAAAATTACAGAATTTTAATTGAGTATCTTTTATAAGATAGTTATAAAAAAGATGAACATAGAAAGAAAATGTAAATATTTGAAATAAAAACAAATCCTCGCGTTTAATTTAAAATATAATTAAAGCATGAAAGGATGAAATTGTATTTTCATCAAATTATCCTCAATAAGTAAAAAAAAAACCTCCTTAAAGTAAAACCATTAATTCAACTTCTCAAAAATATCGAAATTAATTTCTTTTTCTGAAAATAAATTTATATAAAAGAAACTAATAAAAAATCATTATCTAATCTGGGATCTCTGAAATAAGCACGTGAAAAGATTAATTCAGCATTCATTTTAAATTGATCTGAAGGTTTGTTTTTAATCTGAAAATTAACTTCGAAAAGGGATATTTTAATAGCTGTAATTACACGAGCGTAATAGGAGACAAAATTAATTATTTTCAGTATTATATAAATATATACATTGGATCTGGCATAAATTAAATTACTCGGAATAAATACGAAGCAATATAAATTTTTAATTTCATTTTAGTTATAAATATTTGTTATTATTGTTTGCTCATATTAAAACAATCCATGGTTATCGTAGTTCCCCTTTGTCCCATAAAACAACTACAAATAGGTACTCAAAATAATTCAAATTGTTGGCAGCGATTTTTTTTTAACAATATGTTTATTGTTTGCCAAAGGATTCCAAAACCCTGAACGCTTTTGCGCATGCGTTAGGCTGGGTTTCATTCTGCAAAATAAGGCTGAGAGGAAAGATGAAAGGAGGAGATGTTTACATTTAACAATAAAATAAACTTGGATTACTTGCAGACTGGATTAAAATAAAATAATAAAATCAGAAAAGACACGGTATTCAGATACACGTGAAAAAAAATTGGAAGAAAAAGTATCTAAGAGGGTGGGAATCGAAGTCAAAGATTGATGACGAATTAAGGAAATGTGCTCATCCTTTCGCGTCTCACCCCTTAATGAGATAGAATCGTCGAAAAGTGGTCGTCTCAGAATACTGAAATGAACAGTATTTAACTACACTGGTGTGCTAAACTTAAGCAACAGCTGCTTTTTCTTCTATAACTCCACGAGAAATAATCTGAGAGACATGAAATTCAGAAGTGAGAGCAGCATTTTGTACTTAAATGATGACGACAGTACAGTTTAGAAAAATTGAATACAATGCATATAGTATGGAATCAAACAAAAAAAAAAGGCTTTATTGAACTCATAGTATCGTTACACATGATTGTTTGTCCAAGAGGTAGAACAATAAGCAGATGTTCCTTAGTATGGGATATGCCCTCCCCTTACTGCAATGTTTCTTCGCACCTCCTCTTCATACTCAGCACCAGATTGTCAAATAGTTCTTGAGGTAAGAGTGCCCATTCCTCCATAAGCATCTGTTTCAGTTGTTGGGTGTTCCCTGGAGGCGTCTTCTCAAAACATCCCACACATGTTCTATGGGATTTAAATCAGGAGAGAATGCTGGCCAATCCATTCGAGTGATATCTTCACTTTTCAATAGCTGCTGAACATCAGCAGTCAGGTATGACTGCTGATTGATCAGGAATGATTGCCGGCATTGTCATCCATTAAAACGAAGTCTGATCCAATAGCACCTCGGAACAGACACATATGGAGAAGGATCACCTCCTTAAAATAGCGATCTCTGGTTACAAAACCTCTGTTGAAAACGTTGAGCTCAGTCCTCCCATTCTGCATAATGCCTACCCGGTGACAACTCCAGGACCATTATAAGGTCTTTTTTCGTGATGTTACTGGGATGAAACCATGTCCCGAACTCTCTCTAAGTCAAATGGTGTCGAGAATCATTCGTGGCACTGAAACAACTCTCATCCATAAAGAGGACACGGCTCCATTGATGAGATGTCCAGTTTTTGTGCTCCTTACACTACTTTAAACGGTACCACCGATGGTCAACTTTCAAAGGTATGCAGCGTTCAGGGCGGTGGGGCAATAGGCCACTTCTGTGAAGGCATCTGACAACAGTAAATCGTGACACTGGTCGCCCTGTTGCTGTACATAGTTGTTGAGCAGTGGCTCTTGCTGACTGGTATCTGGCTGTTTTCGCCTACAGGACGATGTATCGGTCATCCACTGCAGCTGTTTTCTTACGGCGGTCACCACCAACCTTTCTAACAACTCTACCTGAGGTTTGGAAGGCTTTCTAAATGGGCGAAATGACACTTTTGCTAATTCCGAACTCTTCAACTACACTGATCAAACTGCGCCCCTCCTCCAGATTTATGATCATTCTTCAAGCCATATTTCATGAAAGTATCAGTTGTACTTGCAGCGAATGTCTTTAATTGCGCCTCCGTTCTTCTTTTCCTTGTAGTCTTGAGCTACGCGTACCGACTGTACGCGTTTTGCGTACACTCTCGTCGCCTATGGTGTTTTGTTTCTGACATTTGCATACGCATCACTTTTCTACTGAATCGCGTGCTCATTGTACTGATCGCAATAACCCTTTTTCTGCAATTTCATGGCTACCTAATTAAAGTTTACATCGTTGCTTAAGTTTTTCACACCAGTGTATAATTAGATTGATAATATTCCTAGATGATGCCAGAGATTATTTTTCCATGTTTTCTTATGATTTACATATTTCCACATTGAATATGGTATTTCATTTTCTGATATTTGGTTAATATTTCATTAACAATCTATAATATCGTTTCCTTGCCAAGTTCGGAGAATGGTTAGAAAGATAGACTTGCAACAATTCTTAATGGATATTGAATGGATGCGAGGTCAGTTATTTCCCCAATTTCTGTACAAACTTAGTAGCTGTTTGGAGAATGGGTGACGATTTTCACAATATTGGTGATTAAAATGAAGGATCTGGAAAATGTAAAAGGTTTTGTCCTAAGTTTTCGGAGAACTGAAATCTAGAGATTCTTCTGGGAAATTCCATGTATTGTTAGAAAACATATAAAACTCAGACTAACAATTCAGTCGATTATCTCTTTGGAATGTGCATTGCATTTCCAGGTGATAACATTAAGCACTGTAGACTGAGGGTGTTGTTATGGTTGCATAATTGACGTTTTGCTCTTAGCGTGCCTCTAGTCAATTTCTAAAAATGCTGTTTTTTGTGTATACCTCAGCTGTAAGACTTATTGGTATATTCATATATGATTTAATTCTAGGTATGTTTCATTTGAAACCAGCCGTGTTAATTGTATAGAAGCGATTTTTTTGAGGGGAGGGGGGTTGCTTCGGACTTTCTTGCATTTCCTGATAATTCTTCAATAAAATGTAAGCTACGTTAATAAAATATCAAAAAATGCGAAAACTTTTTACGGTTTTTACTTTCTTGCATATGTAGGATAGAAAAAGCATAGGAATCGTCAAAAAATTCGAACTCGAGATTTTGATAAATTCCTGAATTTGACCCCGAGTTCGAAAAACACATTTTTGGAAACTATCTTTCTGTATATGACAAAGATAATTCAGACATGCTTTGAGAGAGACGAATAAAATTTGATATGCGGTCTTTACACCAAATTTTTTAGATTTCTATCAAATTTTGAGCAAACTTCGTTCAGAAGAAGTCTGTCTGTCTGTCTCGTTACTCAAATATGAATTAACATGGAGACTACAAAACGAAGGGAGTTAGATATATGAGATTCGGTACACAGATTTAACATCTATAGTGTAAACACATGCCATGCGAAATCCAACTACTGATTGATTGTCCAACGGTCTCTATTTTCAGAAACCTGTAAACGCGATAATTCAAAAATATAATGCCTTAAAATATACCAACTTTCGTATGGGATTTTGTGGCTGCAAGTGCAGTTTTTCTATCATATGTTTGCTCCAGTCGGTTGGAAAAACGTGTCTAAAACACGAATTCGATTTTCGGATAATGTTAACGGCATGCCAGGAATAAATCGCCTAATAACTCGCCAAGGTGAGGCGATAGACTCGATAAAAATGCTAAATTCGCGCCAAAAGTTAATAATTCTTAACTATTGTACGCCAGTGCCGTGCAAGGCATTCTCTGGCATGACAAGTTTATTAAAGAGTATGCTAGAAGGTTTTGGGAAGAATACTCCAGCTGGTTAAATAAAATATTAATAGAATTAATTTTCTATGTGTAAAAAAAATAAAACTTCCATAATTAAATTTTAAATTATTTATTAGTACCTAATTTTATATCTTGTATACAATTAGAAATCGTATTATATTCCAAAACTATTTCATTTAATCTTTCGCCTTCATATTTCCAGAATAACCTCACAATTATTTCATTTTGAGAAATTCTCTTTGCAATCTCATACCAATCATAGCTTTTGAGCTTTCTGCTTTCACTGGCCGTGAAAACATTTTCAAGTTGTCAAAAGACTAATCACAGCTTCGAAGAGAAGGCAATCAATAGCAAAAGTAATCAAAGAAACTATTAGAAAATTAATACCAGCCATCAAAGGCCCGAGCGATTCGAGCGGAAAGACAACCAGGTTGAGAAATGAATCTCCAATGCCATTCCCTCGTAGATATTTTGAAAGTAAACAAAGGCTGGAGACATGTCTGTTCCAATTTCAGAGCGCCATTTGCATTTTTCAAGCCATTGACTCGAAATGAGAATTCCTTGGTCGTATGAAAATTCGTTCACGCTTCGCGATGATGATTCGAGCTCAGCACAATCGATTATTTAAAGAGATTAATGATGTTAAAAAGGATTATTGTTTGTTGATACGAATATAATCGTTTGCCATTTCCTTTCATATTAATAACGCGACTGAATGGCGCAATTGTATTCATTCGGAACCATATTTGTGCGCGATAGTAGAACATGACTGCATTTGCTTAGTTTGGTTTTTAAATCCATAAGAAAACATTTCCGAAAATGAAATAATAATCTGGCATTGGTCATTTGAGTTAAATCGCAATTGTGTAATATTGTATTTTGGAACGCTCCGTGTTTGTTAGATGTTTGATCAATTCTAGTTTTCTAAAATTTAAATAATATTGTTACGGAATTTTCGGGGTTTGTTTGGATAGTGGGAGTTATATGGTGTGGAGAACACTCAATCACCAGGTGGCAGTAGAAAATAAAACAACGACGTTTATTTGCACGAAGACACACAGGACAGCACAAAGACAACAACTATATACAGCACAGAAGACGATTATCTTCAGCCTAGACGTGCAGCAACAACAGCATACAACAGTATACACAGCAGCTCTACTCCGTCGCTGCTCCGCTAGTCCCTTGGAGACGAGTTCTTCACCGTCGCTTCCGACTACGACGACTGCGCTGATCGACGACCATTCTTCTCTGTTGCTTCCGACTACTCAATTCACCACTCGACTCACCACTGGTTCACACTACTCTGCTCTGTTCTGCCGCTTCCGACCTCTTCTCAATTCCCCTTCCCGGTTCACGACTGTGCTGCAGCTGCGGCTGCTTCCTTTTATAGGTCTCAGGAGGTGGGGCTAGACGCCTCTCAACCAATCATGAACGTTCGAGGCGTATTTACGTTCCTACTCGACGGATCGGGAAAATCGATGTTTCGGGTATAATCTATTTTGGCGCCAAAGTCGCCAAATGGTCTCCAAGTTTGTTACCAAGCTCTGGGACCTCCTATGGAACCCACTATGCTGGGTAGCCGCATCGCAAGTTCGTAACAATATATCAATTTAAGGTTGAATTTTTCGAGATTAGACATTAAATTTTAAACTATATTTTCATGGTATTCAAGAGAAACCAAATTATGTATTAAATTCCACTAAACTGTGGGATATAATTTCGTGAATTTTATTTATTTGTATCTGATATTTTCCAATACGATTTGTTCGAATTTTTATTTTGCCATTTGACCGTTCAGAAGTTTCCATTGTGATATTGCTGCATGGGACAGTTGATTAATAGGAATATGAGTTAATTTGAAAATGAATTAGATATTAAATTATGGATTCAGTTGATTTATAAATAAATTGATGTAACAATTCTGATTTATCTTAATAGTAGCATTAATATTTGTTGTATTAATAATACTAATATAGTCCTAAATTAGGAATATTTTAGTTGTTGAGAATACAGTATGTCCAATAAAGTCCTGCCCTAAATTGAGATCAACAAGTATTGCCGCAAATGTGGTGTCTATATTAGTATACATCCAATATATGTAAATAACATGCACCAAACGGTAAGATGAATTATAACACCACCTGACGACAAATAACAGAGTTAGTGTTCCTATCTTGAAAACGCTTCATGATATTGGGAAAAAGTCAGTTATAAAAATTGTACAGCGTCTTCGATTTAGTACGAAAGGATAGTTAAAACGCAATAAGACTAAAAGCAAATCATGTATAACAAGCATTTGGTAGCGATTTTATTTGCTATATTTGGGGATAATAAATATGAATAAGCCCTTTCAATTTGTTATTTAGGGAAAGAGGATATTTCCACACAATTAACGGTACGATTATACTGGCTTCGGCGAACTTCTCTGTATTTAATATGGCTTCTGTACGTTAGTTTGCTATCGATTATCAATCATATATATATATATATATATATATATATATATACACATGTCTTCCTTGTTCTAAAAGAGGTTTTCTCAGAAGAAAATTAGAGTTGGTAATTCTTTTATGGGATATCCTTTTTAGAGCATAACAGCAAGTGTTTTCTCTCTGTTTATGGTAAGGCGTCAAAATACACACTATTTCTCTCTCTGTCATTTTCCCCCTTAAATCTACTTCGAATTCTATGAATGCATTTATGCAAATTCTATGACTTAATTTAATAATTGTGTATTGAATTTTGAAATGTTAATGCAATTTTTTTTTATATGGTTCGTTTTAATCTATTGTGGAAACAAACTCGTTAAGGTGAAATAACATATAAAAATAAACATGTTCATTTGTCTTATCATTTTACTCAAAAAATGAAGTATAATTTAATCTAGAATTTGTGATATTTAAAGTTTTTGTTATTTCCAAAATTTAAGTATTAAATTCAGAAAATTCTCAATTCCTATGGTTGCAAAGGACATACAGTTCTGGAAAGAATATCATCATTCTTTTAATCAGAGATGCAACTGCATATGTTCAAAAAGCAAGATATAACCACTTTTATTAAGAAATATGTTCTTTCCATCTGGTATATAGATATTCCCCAGATTTATTTTTTCATTCCAAATATTTGTCTAAATATTTCAATATTTTCAGCACATTTCATCATCTTTTTATCTAAAAAAAACTGATATTTTAAAAATTAAATTTAAGTATTTCAGAAATAATTTATTTCTTGCTAAAACTAAAGCACTGACTGAAATAAGTTTACATACGCATACATTTCAAAATTTCTTTATGGATGGAAATTGCTGTAATATTGATTTAGATTTTAGAAATGTTTTGAGTGGTTATAGATGCTATCTCATTCTGGAATTGAATGTAGTTTAAACCTAAATACCTTAATCTTTCTGTGTGTTTCTGATTATTTATCTCAAGTTTATTTGTTACACATATTCTGTGAATAATTTGCCTTATCCATTCTATAACTGAAAACTCCTCTAATGAAGACAACACAGACGAAACAATTGAAGGAAATTGAAAGTTGACTTACATTCAGAGACAGACGATACTTGTAGATTTATCTGGAAATGCTGCAATGGCGGAAATATCTGAAAATTTTAAAAACATTTTATTATATAATATAATGTATAAACACAAACTTCAATGCACTAATTATTATCGCAATTAACAGGATAGTACTTCTTTTTGTAACCATACAGTGAATTCTAAGACGAGGTGATTTTTTGACTGATTTATTATATTGATTCTAAAGCATTAAATTTTGCATCTGTAATTTTGAATTGTGCAAATCACTGCAAGTTTCTTCATTTCCTCATATGAATATGTTTGTGTTGCATCATTTTGAGTTGCATCATTTTTCATTGCTTATTTTACCAAACACATCATTTTTGCACAACATTATGAAAAATTTCATATAAAAATATTTGCTAAATCTAAATCATGCTCTAAATCAGAGATTCAAAACTTTTAAACACTTCGACCCACTTATTTGAAGCTTAATTCATAGCCAACCCCTGAATTTTCATTCGAATAAAATTTTTTTAGACGACGCTCTTTCCTGAAAGAGAAGTAATTTGACCAAAAAGAATTTTTATGGAGAAAAAAAAATAACATTTGATATTCAATTTAATTTTGCGAAAAATATTTCTATTTATGAGTGGGCTTAGAGTTTTGAGGAATATTTTAAGCCCAAATAATATTTTTTGCAAATTATTGGAAGATACGTATACATTCAAAAATTTTCTGCGACCCACCAAGAATAGACTCACAACGCACAGTTAGTGAAACCTTGCTCTACAATTTAAATATTCCAATAGAATAAATGCATAAGTATTTAACGGAACTAAAATCTCTAAACGTTTTCTATTTGAAATGATTGTAATTTATTTTAATTATTGTCTTTAGATTTTTCTTGGAGCAGATAATAAACATATTTTCACAGGATAGAAAACATTAAAAATTCATCATGAAATTAAATAAATTTTAAATTTTATACCCGTATGCTATATAAGAGAGCTGAAAGATTTTTTTTTTCTATACAAGAAATAATCTTTTTCAAATTAATTACGATTTCTCCCAATTCATTTCTTTATAACATTTGAAGATTTATTACATTTTGAAAAAACTTTTATTATATTTAATCTTTTGTTTTCAAATTTCTGGAATAACTTTATGATTCTGTTACTTATAAGAATTCGTTTTGAAATCGCAATCACATATAAATCAAAGCTCTTCTTCGCCTATCAATTAAAACATTTCCAATCGCATATCAATCAGAGCTCTTGCGCTTTCTTCTTTGCATATTAATGAAGAATCTTCCGAACCCTCGTAAAGCTAATTACTATTTCTAAGGGAAGCCAGTAGCAAAATAAATTGAAGTATTTGAAAATTAATACTATTTCAAAAGCATGCAACTACGAAACAGAGATCGAGTCATGAAATAAAAAGCATATAAAGACTGAAAAGCATATAATGACCGAAATATATTTGTTCCGGTTTGAGAGCTTGAATAAAATTTTTCAAGTCATCAATTCGCGAAGCAAATTCCCGATTCCCCCCCGGAAAAGATATGTTCGCAATGGTAATTCAAGCTGAAAATAATTTACTTTTTAATTAGTTTGCTAACATTGAAAATACCAATTGTGTATTGATACGAATGAAATTTTTGCGGTCTCTTTTCATATTAATAAGGCGAATAAATTGATAATAAAGCAGTCGTATTCAAATAGTAATAACTAGGGATTGTAATACCGGTATACCGGAATACCGAATACCGGTATTTTGAGCCATTTGTACAATTTTGTAATACCGGTATTCACAAGTTTAAATACCGGTTTTTCGGTATTTACTAGAATTTTTTTAAATTGTCTCCACTAAATGTTTAAGTATCGCGAACACAGCAATATAGTATACGTTTTTGTTTTTATGCCTCCCTAACGGGCGAAATTAGCTAATTAATGGCTTAATTATTTGCTTAAATCTAAATTAGCGAAACATAGATTATCCCTGAAAGAAAATATTGTATCCATAACGACTGATGGAGCAACAATTATAAAAACAGTTGGAAAGTTGATTGGTGCAAATCAGCAGTTGTGCTATGCACATGGAATTCAATTAGTAGTAATAGATGTATTATACCAAAAATATAAAGAACAGAAGAATCCAAATACTGTGGATATAGAAACTTCGGATTCCAACTATATTAAATTGAAAAATCGCACAGAAGAAAGGCATACCGAAATAGAAAATGTCTTATGGTATTTACATAATTCTAATGATTTTAAAAATGAAAATGAAAAAGAAGAAAATAAAATAATCAATTCAAATCTAATTAAGTTAGAGTAAAGTTTCTAAAAAAATTTTTCCCACAAACCTATCCACATTCAGAATTTGGTTCAATTATTAAAGATTATGATGTCACTACTGTCGATAGTGAAAAGGAATCGTCTCTTGAACAAAAATTAGAATTAGCAATAAATAAATAAATTTCAACGAACCAAAATACAATACAAAAATCAGCTATATCCAAAACCATCCGACGAGAAATCGATTTATTTGAAGATGAGGAATTTAGAGGTAAATACTTGGAAAAAGTATATCGCGCATTGCTAACAGTACCACCAACTAGCGTAGATGCCGAAAGAGCGTTTTCGACAGCTGGTCATTTTTACACAAAATTACTTTTCAGGCTTAATGACAGTACAATTGATGCATTACGTTTTTTTAGATCACATTTCAAAAATTTGTAATAGTACCACAAACTGAATAGTGATGTTTACACTATTTTTGCGATTTAAATAAATAAGATGTTTCTTTACTTTTTTGCGATTATATACTGTTATAATTTATAAGTTACAAATAATTTTTTGTGATATTTACACTCTAACAAAACTGGCAAATAAAAAACAAACACCTGTGTTTTCTTTCTTTTTCCAAAATTTCTAATACCGGTATTAAAACCGGTATCCCGGTATTAAGATTTAAAAAATACCGAATACCGGTATTGAAATTTTGGTCCGGTATTGCAATCCCTAGTAATAACCAAACCAAAACAAAATTTGTTAAAATTATTCAGGGACATTTATGAAAATGGAATATTAATTTTCAGGCAACAAGTTATGTTAAAATTGTATGTTATATTTTTTATTAACCCCTTGTGCCTCTATGCCGAACTCACCGTTCTGATTTTTTAAAATTATGATAAATTTATTTTAAAGTTTTCTAAGCATCAAAAGGAATCATTATATTCACATATGTATGATTAAGCATCTTATTATTTTTCGGAGTGCAAAGCATTAGCGAGTGATCTGGAATTCTTCCTGTCCATGCTTGTTTCATTTTATATTGATTAAAATTAACTTTTAAAATATAAATACCAAAACTAAAAAAAATAATAATAAATGCCTCCAATTCGTATGGTTTTGCTGCTGAACTAGTAATTTTATTACAATAAAGAGTGGTGGTCTCCATGAAACTACTAACGTATCTCCAAATAAAGATTTTATTTACACTAGAGAGTAAAACGTGCTATAAAAAATCAAAGCAACTAAGGAGGATGACTGCAAAAAAAAAAAAAAAAAAAAAACTGTATTACAAAGTTGTGACATATTGTAAGGACTGTGTTGTTTCGCCATTTCTTTGTTTGCGATATGTTGCATTGAAGTGCGAGAACAACAGGCCTATATTTTATATATAAATTAAACTATTTTTATATATTTAATACTGCATTATTTTTTCACACCCTATAATAACGATGGCAATAACGAAAAATTTATATGTATTAATATATGTCCAAATAAGGCATTTCTAGAAATCCTGGTGCATTGGTCACCTGTGACCTTCACGGAGTCACAGCCAAATCGAGTTCCGGTCACTTCTGAACCTCATGTCATTAAATATAACTTCGTAATTTTCCTTAATTCATTGATTTAAAGAGTAAAAAAATTTTAATATACAATATTATGACGTTGCGGTATTGTAAATATTCATTTAAATTACATTTAAGAAAATGGTGGCAAACACAAATTTTCCGAAAAATACCGAGCACTATCTTGAATTGCAAAACGGATATCGACAGTTACGGCAAATGAATAGTCACAACATTAATTTTAGAACTAAAGACTCCCACTACATTTCTGTTATCAAGATTTGCTATGAATAATGCCATTTACATAAAATAGTGTTTGTATGCCTAGTAAAGAAATTTACCGAACCATTTGGCGTTTATGGAAGTTCATGATTAGATACGGAAAGAGCCAGAGTTAACGGATTTGCATATTTTTGGCATAACTTATATTTTAATGCGGAAAAACAAACGCTTATATTCGGCAAATATTGGAAAAAAGTTCCGAGAAAAAAATATTTATGGTTACATAAGGGAATTATTTATTATTTATCTATTTTTGGTTATTGAATATTGCTACACATTCAGTCTCATTTCCGGAAACTATTATAAAAAGAAAAAAAAAAAAAAGACAGAAAATTATTCAAATAAGATCCGGTTTAGCTTGATAGTTAATTTTTTCCTGTTCGAATTCGAATTATTAAATTTTTTATGGCTTTTTGAGAAAATGTTATATAAGAAGAATTTTCATATTACAGAGAATAGAAGGGCCTCAAAATGGCTCAATGCGACATTTAATATCCACAAATGATAAAAATGGATGTATATACACTGACGTTTCAAAGGTCAGATACATACTAGTGTGTTTGTTTTAGAGCTACCAAATTTGTCGCATGAATATAACTGGATGTATGAAGGTGCAAACATAAAATTAGAGAAATCTATTGTACATTGAACATAACGATGGAAGGCTTCTGAAATAATATAAATTTTATATCTATCAAAATTTGAATTTTAAAAATATTTTATTCAGGAAGTTATTAAAATGAAGTCAAACAAAATATTTAAATAGGAATTTTAACAACTATTAATCTTTTCAAACTAAATGGTCACTAAAGGTGGCTAGTAAATAATATCTAGGTTTTTTCCAATATAAATACAAGTTCGCCAAATTGAAAAAAAAATCTTAGTAGAAAACGTTAATTTTGAAGTTTGGACTTTATAGCTCATTGTAGTTTTTTAAATGTAATATTATTTATTATATTCTAATAGAAAATAATTTATGAAAGGCATAAAGCAATATTTACTTATATGTAATCATTTAAAAATTATCATGTAATAAGCATAGAAATGGAAAGTATTTTGTTTTAGCTGATAAATAAAGTTGTTTTTTAATATTTAAAGCAAAAATTGATATTAAAAATTAGGAAGCCATTATCGTATCATCTTGTTCATATTATATTATATATATATCATTTTTATATGATAATATGAAATTAAAAATTGAATACACGCACACACACACATACCTATATATTATTCAATTTTTAATATCATGCTTTGAAACTTAAAGAAAGAGTAAATATATATGATTGATGTGGGTTTTTTTTTTATATATAATTTGTATGTTTCTTTCATTCGTAAGCTATTGAAAACACCTTTCAAAAACACTTTAATCAAATACAAAATATTATTAAAATATGGAAAATATCACACTCTACAAAAATGATTTAATCAAATATGAAAGATCACTGGTTCTGAAGAATCATACCGAATATAATACTATTTGGAACGAAAAGTTATTATTAAAGAAAATAAGATTAAATTTACATGAAAGTGTAAACAACGATGACATTTCAAAATTCTTTAATCCATAAAACCAATTCAGATATAAAAGGAGTTTGATAGAGATTTTTAAAAAAGAAAGCAAAATAACAAGTAATTTAGAGACTAATAATAATGAAGCAATGTTACGTTAAGTAAAATGCGAAGGAACTTTGGAGCAAATTGCAGTAATCTGATTAAAGCTTTATTTGAGGAAATAGACAATTTAATTCCTTAGACTAAAATTGAAAAGGCCAAATTAATCTCGAGTTAAAAGTACAATGCAGTAATATGTTTACTATATAGGGTTCTCACTCAAATCATCACCGAATATCTGTTTTTAAATCAATAGAAATAAACATATATTTCCAGTTATAAAAAGAACTTCCAAATCGCCATATTTTATATTGTTTGACATAATAAATGAATGAAAAAATTAGGAAGTCTTCCTCTTCAAACAGTTTTCCATTAGTATTATTTATGTTTTATAACTTTTCAGATACTCTAATATCTAAAATAAAAAAAAATCATTCACATTTCTGGACTAAAACTCACTGAGTTAAGAAGCATTGAATATTAATTTTTAAATTCAATGAATGGTTTATTCGAAGAAATGCCATTGGAAAATTTAAAGGAACGAATCTTCTTTCCTGAAATTGACCTTAATTATCTATATATATTTAATGACCTAAAACAGAGGCATTCAAAACTTCATAACTTAGTCAAATTTACTCACAGAAGGAGTTTTTTTCCCGTTTAACCCTTCCAGGGCCATTTTTTTCTAGTCATAACATGTTAAAATATTTTTAGGCTTGAAATTAGAATAAGAAAACGGATTCATTTTAGATAAATTTGATTAATTAATAGTTAAGTAACAAATAAGGCACATTATTTTGTGTAAGATAAAGAACTGAAGCTTCTAAGTTTCTGTCTTTCTAAAAAAATTGTCAGAACTTATGACAATCTACATAAATTCATACAAAGATTGATAAATTTGGTGGGAAGCATACTACCCACGGCCCTAGAAAGGGTTAAAATTCTAGTGTGTCAAGAAAAAGTATCTAAACATAATAAAAAAATTTCACTAAAATTTTAATTATAATAATTTTTTAGTAATACATTGATTCAAATAACACAAAATATAATTATTTATATCATTTAGAACATTTTTCCAACTGGATGCATATGCCTATCTCTAAAGGTTTAGCACTGAAATATTGAGATTGTTCGATAGAGTGGACACATTGAATTTTGTGTTATACCACGACAATCAAGGGACATAATCAAGGAATACATAATCAATAACATAATCAAGGAACGAAATATACGTTTTGGAATAAAAAATTTTAACGGTTAAAAATGGGCAAAGCATTTAATCACTTACAAAAAACAGATATAGAAAAGAAAAACATATCTGAAGTTAATCCGTATTATATCGAACAAAAATCAGCTAAAAATCCATCCTTTAAATTTTGCCGTCACCCTAACAAGACATTGCTTTCTTTTTCACTCCAATCAAAAATAATTCCATCATTCCCCGAGTATGAATGACGTTTTGACAGCGCCATCTGTAGAATTATGGTGACGGTATAAAAGGGAGAAAAGGAATATAAAAAGTCCAAAATTATATAGTTAGTATTGTCAGTTAAAAGTTGAAACCTTTCATCATCAATTATTTCCGAAATAATGATCATTCATTCAAATTATGTCGGTTTTAGATATGTAATAAAAAGTAATATATGAATAATCAGAATTAAAAATGCTTTTAGTTATAAATCTAGAGAATCAAAGCAAATATTCCTAAAGTATGAACTACAATGTGAAATGTTTTAAGGAAAAATGTTCTAAGGACTTTTTGTAGCATTTATAATTGATTTTAATTTGGTGAAATGAATGTTTAGAATTTTTTTGAAGATATTCATTATGGCTTTATATCTTTCTATTGCTTTCTGTGTTACTGACTTTTAGAATTTTAGCTTTTAACCCTTCCATCATCCACTCCGAATTTTAACCTTTTCTTATTAATACACCGATAACAGAGTTTTTTTTCTAAAAGATTAATTTTTTGGAGATATTTTTTTAGACATTCATCAACTATTCACCACAATAGTACCACTTTCCTTCTTAGGAAATAGGATTTAACACACCTATTAAATGCTTAGATCTAAATCGGGAAAAAAACACGATCACTTTCATGTTGCAACGCTACCAAATTTGGCGGTTTCTTTGAATTTTATAGCTAAATTCTGCACAATTATACGAATTTTCAATTTGAATAAAATCATCATTCAATAATATTCTTAATACCTATTATAAATATTCTGGCTTCCGTTAGTAAATTCCTATTTTAAGAATAAATATTTTAGTGTTTTTAATGTAAACTGCAATACAACAGGAAGTCGAATTTCGAAATAAAACCCTAAAAGAATGACATTCTGTTAGCAATATTTTAATTCCAATTTATTATGTATATTGGAATTTTAATCAGATTTATAATATGTCTTAAATTTTAGCACATATCTAGGAATTTCTTTCTTATAATATTCAATGCTTCTTGATTTCATAAAATATTACTTCCTAAATATTATTATACTGATAAAAATATGATAAAAACCTTTTAATTTTTATTATTTTCTTCTTTTTAATTTTAAATATATTTCACAATCCATAATTATAAATATCATAGAATTTAAAAATTAATTCTGCTGTAATGAATTTCTAAATGGTGCCACGTGCATAAAATGCATAAAATTTCTGAATTCAAGTGCATCAAGGATTGAATTTAAAATCGATGAAAAGTTCTGGTTTTTCACACATATAATTTTTCAGTTTATATGAAAATTGTTTTTTAAAAGCCCTTTTCTCTTTTTTAAAATGTACTTCACATTGCATTAACTTTGCAAACTTCATTGATACGTACACAATAAAAATTTCGCTAATCTTTTTTTGTGGTTTTGAATTCTCTTCTTTGTAATAACTATCATAATTTAACATCATTAGAAAAATTCTTTTCTTCGCAGTCTTGACTATATTTTCTTTACAATGATATATTGCTTCAAGCAATTAATTTAAAATCAGTAGTGATGTTATTATTTCTCAAACCTGAGAGTTTTACATTCTTTTAAAGCTTTTCACAGTTTTAGTCAGAATTACATGCTTTTATGAATATATTATATATCCTTTCCTCGTTTCAGATTTGAAAATTCTAAATAATGAATAATTGTTTCGTTTATTTTTCGTAATATTTAAATAGTTCATTTAATTAAGTCATATATAATATGAAGTTCTAATGAATAGGAAAGAAAGTTTTCCAAAAACAAATATTTTCGTCAATATTGCATTATTATTTTAACATTTTCCCTCTCGTCAAAACAGTAAACACTGCTTCAACTCATAATATTTTTACTGTGTTATTTCAGTACTTCCTGCATTATTCAGAGAATCACTCTTTTCAATATGTAAATAAGTTTTTCATAAGAAATAAGAATAACTTTCAATATTAATAAACTTAAATATGCTTTAGCTTTTTGCTTTGGCCTTTTTTAAGTGGCATGTTTCTTAAAAAGGTAATTCGATGTAGAAGCGTCATATGTTTTATGTTACAAAAATCAAGAAAGGCACCATTTAATGTAGAATATTGTTTTTTTATACAAAGAGGAATTGTATTTGATCAAATGCATAAATGTTAAAAGGTTTTTTTAGAAGATGTAAATTAAAAGAAAATAGAAAAATGAAAGTATCTCCAATTTTGTTGAAAGTTTAAAATAATGGAAAACGAAAATTTCGATGGACTACTCCTTTTTTGTCTCTTCGAAGACGACAAAAAAAATTAGACAAATTTGAAGAGAAATATAATTCTGTTTACTACCCCCATAAACCTTAAATTTTCTTTAAAAGGAACTTTGATTTTTGCGATTTTGAAAGCAAGATATATATTTATAACTGAATGAAAACAAAAGATTTACTTAAGATAATATAGTAATTATAAATAAATCTAAGCATTACATGATTGTACAAAAAGCATTCAATTAAATGCATATAAGCATTGCTAGGAAGGAAGGCGTTAGCTTTAAAATTTAAAAATTAAATGAAAGCAATGGAAAGCAAATGAAAGCAATGGAAGCAATGGAAAATGGATGGAAATTTAACATTGCTGAGGCATTTATTATTGTAACGTACAGTTGCACTGAATTTAGCTCGTACAAACTTCTAGCATAGATATGGATGCTGTATATAGGGTAATTGTTCACAAAAGGAACGTCCTTATCAGATGAAATTTTAAATCTACCATAATATTATGTCTATCATAATATTATAATGATGTTTATCATAATATTAAGGCTGTCAGAATGATGTCTATCATAATATTAAGCCTATCGGAATGATGTCTATCATAATATTAAACCTATCGGAATGATGTCTATCATAATATTATCATAATGATGTTGATAATATTAAGTCTATCGTAATATCTGATCAAGTTGAAACTATGAAAGCACTCGAACTGAAGCATGTATTTGTTCATTCGAGTTCGGTACTTCAGAATGCAGGAACACTCGCATTTCTTTTTCAAAAAGATAAGAAAAATACACTCCACCCTCAGAAACTGCAAAGACAGTCCGTGTTCTTTAGGGGCTGATATACAAAAGAAGACCTTGCTTTGAAGATGGCAACTAAGTATATATAGGCTCTGACATCTTTTGAGAGATATCAGAAAAATATCCTGACTCTCAAAATCATCTAGGCTAATGTCTTTAACGAATAAAGTAAGCATCATAGGTATTCAATGAATTGTACTTAACAAAAAGAAGTGGATTTCATAGATTCGTCTAGACTCTAGGGCGCCAGCCGTAGTTTCACTAAACGGGCATTTAGGGCCTATCAATATTGATAAAGAAATTAAATACAAAATGCAAGTATAGGTAATATGATAAAATTTAAATTAATTTTCAAAGTTATTTTATATATATATATATATATATATTAAAATATCAAATTAATTAATTTAGAAACTCGATTGATCAAAGTAAGCACCAGAAAATGAAACTTTATAGCATAAAACTATTATATTAAGATCATTTCTTTTTGCATCTCATTTCCAATAATCCCACTTTGAATCCGGAAGAATGTGAAGTTTAAAAGTAATTACTAACAAAAACATAACTTACTTAGAAAAAATATAGCTTATGACTTTTTGTAAGATATTTTATTTAAGCTGAATACTAAGCAATTCATATATAACGTATATAATTCTTTTAGCTCCTAAGTATAGCACTCAGTATTTTTTCATGTATAATCTGCGATATTAAAAAGTTTTACTTTTTAATACAAAACTATTTTTTCCCTTTTAGAAACATATTTTTATCGTAAGCTTAATTTTTCAGAGACTTCATACTTATACGACGAAGAAATTCTTAAAAAGTCTTTTCTCACAAAGTTTCGAAAATATTTTCTGAACAGCTCATTATTTACACTTCTGCAAAAAGTGGGAATAGCAACATTAACGCAACGTAATTATAGTTGCTTAGTTTCTTTTGCCTTCAGTATATTAATTCGAAAAAAAAAAATGTGTTATTCTTTCATCAGTGTGAAAGAAAAATGTTAGAATTTTCTCGTCTGAGAACAAATAGTTTAACAATAAAATTCATCTGTAAATTAATTACAGTTTGAGCTAAGAAACGCCATAATTTTTGATACTTAAACAAGATAAAGGGTCATTTTATTGGACAACACAATAAGGTGTAATAAATCACTAATTTTTACAAAAATTTCAATATTTTTGATTATACATATTTTTTCAAGGATAGAAATTGTATAGTGTATCGAATACAAACGAGTTTTAAATAAAATGTTTCCTAATAAATAAAAAGAAATGTGCATTTAGATTTATATATTTAGCTATGAAATTCATTATTGGAGAAATAGATTTTAGAAAACGATTTTTATTGGGATAGTTCACGAGACTGTAAAAGAAAGTTTAGCGAATTTTACTTCTTAAGTAAGTCTGTAAAGACATAAAAAAATAAATAATTTAAATAAAATTCACAAATATTAGAATAATAGTAACTGTGTTTTGCTGTTTATGAAAAGTTTTTTTTTTTTTTAATTTTTATTTGGCAATAGCTTTTTGTTTGTTATTCGAGAGAGAGAGAAAAGAAGAATGATGGCTAGAAATTAAAAAATAAATATTTCATGGTAATATTTTGTTAAGATTTTGAATTTTTGTTATTACTTTATTAAAACATCGTTTGGGTTAGTAGTTTATATCTGCATTTTGTTATGTTTCTTAATCCAGCAGCTAACAAGTCCAGTTTGAACGTCAGACAAGATTTTCTCCACATTTCTATAATTGAGAAAATCTTTAAATAATTCGTATTAATACAAATACAATTGAGCCTAAATAGAGTATTTTTAACATCTGTCCAATACAATTGTGCCTAAATGGAGTATTTTTTATATCTGTCCAATACAATTGTGCCTAAATAGAGTTTTTTTAACATCAGACAATACAATTGTGCCTAAATGCAGTATTTTTTATATCTGCCTTATGCAATTGTGCCTAAATGGAGTATTTTTTATATCTGCCTTATGCAATTGTGCCTAAATGGAGTATTTTTTATATCTGCCTTATGCAATTGTGCCTAAATTGAGTATTTTTAACATCTGTTCAATATCCTACTCGATGAAAATAGCAAGCTCCTATTCACACCTGCCACACTGACAGCATTTTAATCTGCAATACAGATAGTTTATAACGCATTTTGGATTTTTAATAAGGAATAAAATATATCTGCAAATAGATTATTGGTTTTATTTGAAATAATAGCTTTAAGATGAATAGTTGACATTAAATTTTAATTTCAAAATGTTACCGACATTCTTTATAATCGTACAAATTTTATGGGATCAAAGAAGGAGCTTAAATTTCATTTTAGATATTATAAAAAGTATCTTAAATCTTTTACTATGGTTCAAATAACAAAAAAATCTATTAGTTAGGTAATCGATAAAGAGAAAGATATATTGAGAATAAACTGCCACAACAAAATTTTGACTTAAATATAAAATATAGCAACAATCCAATCATCTCACAGATTTTATACATATGAATTAGAGTGTTATAAGAGCTTTACTCAAACAATTAACTGTGATTTTAAAAATGCTTTGAAATTTTAAATGAAATCTGAAAAGATAAAATGTTTCTCGCATGCCCCCGGGAATTATGAACATAAAATTTTCATCTTGCATTAACTTATAGATGCATTTAATACAATACAATTTTAAGTATTTTTTAGTTTATAAGTCGCATATAAATTTTTTTAGCAAGGTAAATTCATCATAAATTCTATTTTACTCTCACCTAATTTCTTCTGCAGCAATTCAAAGAATACATTCCAGATCACTTAATATGTTTATTCTATATGCGTAATATAGAAGAAACCTAACTAGTGATGGAAAAAAATGTATCCATATTATCCATAATCCCAATGAATGTCTGAAGGGTTCTTCAATCGTTTTTAGAAAATCTCATACTTTTCCACATTATTATTTGAGAAATATGGATGGCTGCCCTATATCCGTGCTCACTGTCTCAGTTTGAAGCCAGCTTGTATCATCTCATGCTCAATAAATCCTTTTAAACTTGATTGCTTGGCCCGCTCTTTTGTTTTCTCTCTTCGATTACCCTCATACCCCATTCTAGCAGTGTGTTTTCATAGAAACCGATAATGAAAGATAGGTAAAAAAAAACAACGAAAAATTATTTTTATTTTGAAAAATATTCCCTCTTTTGGATACAGTAAGGCTTTTTAAAAAGAAAAAAAAACATTGAAAGCATCCAAGGAAATTATGATTAATTTTCTTCTACTTAATTACTCATATTTGAAATTCGATGTTAACTTTTGATAATCATAGGAAAGTTTGATACAATGAATATTAACTACTGTTAAGAATCGCGGAAAATTTATTAAATTTATAAGGCAAAGAATTTTTTTAGAAATTATGGGTTGTATAGTGATGAGGCTCTTTATAACTTTACTACGAGGTACATGAAAATAATAAATTCCACATTTCACATGACAAAACGAACAAGAAAATACACGATACTCACTAGAATATAATCTAATAATGACACCCAAGAAGGATAATGGGAAATATATTTTGATGTTAATAAGATAACGCCATCTGTTGTATCAAAGTAGAGTTATGTAACCTCTACAGGGTATCATTTATTGAAAAATTTGATGCCAAACCAAATAGTGCATTCAAAGCGAAAATGTAAATTTCTTTATCAAAGAAATGCTTTAGGCTTTGAAACGCATTATAAGTATAGCACACAAAATAAATTATTAATATTTAATTATTTTTATTACTAAAATGCCGATTTGAATTCTCTATTTTGTTTCGAATCAAAATTCTTATATAAGGAACACATATAATAATAAGGAATCCATTATATATATATATAAGAGCCAGAAGGTTTAGCCAGTTCTTTTAAGGAGAGGTAGTTTTAAATTTGACTCAATTTGATACAGAAAAAGATAAAAATAATTTCATACCGTTAAAAAAAAAGTCATTTATGCAATAATGATGATGATTTTTTTGTAATCCTTTTCTAAATGAAGACTAAAAATAAAATCATCACGTACTTCTAATTGCATAATTTTCAAATATCAGATATTATACGGAAAGGAAATCAAATATTTGAAATGAAATGGACTTGGTAAATCTCATTTGGAAATATAATTGGAGCATGTTGGAAATAATAAAAATTATTTTATCAAATTATCGTTATTATCTTACTAAAATTGATACCACTGATTCATTTCCTCAAAAATGTCGACAGAAAAAAATGTATGCCTTATTTTTGAAAAAATAAATTATGAATTAAAAAAAACTAATTACTCGCTTATCAGAATTCATTATCTAATCTGGCGTCGCAGAGACGAAAATGTAAGGAAAATTAATTTGGCATTCAGTTAAAAAAAATTTTAAGTATATTTTTGTTTGAAAATTAATTACGAGAAAGCTTCCTTGCAAAGTGGATATTTTAATAGCAGTAATTATACGTGACTAATACCTAGAAAAATTAATTATTTCCGGTATTATATGAATATATTTATTGAATCTAGTTTAAATTAAATTATTTAGAATTAATAAGAGCAATCTGAACTGTTCATTTCGTTTTACTTATGGTTTTGTTTTCTGATTGTTTGTTCATATTGGAACAATTCGTTGCTATCGAAAACTGATTCATTCGTTACCATATAAAAACTCAGAGAAATACAGTTATTTTTTAAAAAAGAAGCAGTTATTATAGTATGTATTTCTGATGATTGATAATGAAAATAATAGCTATTTACTGTGTGTTATTTATAATAAATGCATGTATTTTTCCGTTAGCCAGGAGTAAGCGAAAAATCTCCAAATAATGTAGAATTTCGCCAATTTTCTTACCTTTGTCATTCGCTTAGCTTGGCGACTTGGCTTGCGTTTGGTTCACAATTGGCGACATTTGGGCCCGGCTAACGGAAAAGTACCTAAATGCACTCCGAACATACAGATAGGTTTCAACTTGTTGTTAATAAAGCAAGATTTTATTTCACTTAATTTATGCCAAATGATTTTCATATGCCATATAATTTAATGTAAATATATACCATCATAATTCATTTAAGTTTCACTCATAAAATTATTCACTGATGCATCTGCTTGATCTAATTGAGAAAGAAAAGATTGGTAACCGATTTTTGCTATATAATTTTCAGTTGTATTAAATAAATTTGAAAAAGATGCTGAAAAATAGTTCCGATACTTTCCTATTGTTTCAATATTTAGCTACACTTTATTATCATATGAGAACATGGTGTTATTTTGGTTTGAGAATTTTGAAGCCATAAAATGCACGGGGAGAAAATTGGCGATTTGTCGCTTATGAGGCATCAATATTTCGGTTTTAGGGTTATTAGAAAATGAGAAAGACGGTTGTCACATTTCTAGACTTATCGTTAACATAAAGTTACAATTTGGTGAGAATGTTCACCATGTACCCGATTCTCCTGTCTGGCCAGTAAAGGAAAGGATCGTAAGAAGTTATCATCCGAAGAAGCACACAGAAAGAAACGGGAATCAACACGGAACAGCGAGGAGAGGTATCGAAAGGTATATATCATAACGATAATAATACTATAATTTTTTTAAACTTTCATTTTCAATTTTTCCAGCTGGTAAAAAAAAGTTTTGGAGTTTTTTCACCCAATTTTGAGATGGAAAAAAAAAACCTTCGTTTTTAAAAAATATTGACGCATTCGTAATATGATAGTCAAGTGATTGTTTCAATCCGATTTAAATTAATTATTGACTTTATTAACTAAGTCAAAAATGCTTTTAAAAATAATAATGTTCCCACATGATAACTCGAAATTTTCGGTAGCAGATTTTACTTTAAATTTTGTCTGGTCAAAGAAACAACTTTTCAGAAAAGTGATAGCATTTGATTTTTTCGATTTTTAGAAAATGTTCTTAAAGGATAAGATAAATTTGTGCATTTTAATGGCTTTATTTATTTTAATTATTGATCACATATTAAATATAACTTAGTGAATTCGGATACGATATCATCAAATTTAAATTATTCATGTTTGAATTCAAAATGCAACGGCTGGTCTGTAACATGTTTAATATATATTTTGTTAAATACAGTGTTCGGTATATCTGTGCTTATCTTCTCATGCAATACAATTTATGAAAAAATATTTCGAATAATAGAATCTATTTATTTTGAAACAAACCTATCTTCGCTGCTTTAACTAAATAATATGTATTCTTTCTTTTCTAGTATTAGATAAGAATAGAGTTTGCGTTATTTTTATATCGCGGCTAAATATTTAATTTCCATGAATATTTTTCTCGAATTAATAAGTTTCTATTTCATAATCGAAATCTCTCCACAAGCGTTAATTAAATAGAAAATGTCTGGCAACAGTTGAAAGCTAAAGAGCCCCCCACCCCCACCCCCAAAAAAGCTATGAAAAATTTATTGTTTGTGATCTATTCTTTGATGACTAATCCCTTCTGCCTTGAATATTTTCTGAAAAATAATTACTCATTTATAAAATTTTCAACCCAAAACTGAATAAATAATTTTTCTAATTGCATTTCCGAATTCCCCACAGACTGCTTTTACTTATTTTTTAGTTATTTTAAAAATTAAAACAAATTATAGTTTATTCTAAATAAGAATAGAGAAAAAGGCCTTCTTCAAGTTTCTTACCAATTTTGAATATGCATGGTTTCACTCATACAGTAAATAATGAACACTCAGTTTGAAAGATAAAAATAATTAACCTTCGATTTTTCTTATTTAAATAGACGAATTACCCTCTAAGCTATATTTTTATTCAATGTATAAAAGTTTTCTTGAGATTATAAAAAGACTGGAACTTGGTCACGTACATCTTTTGTTATTATTTTTCTGATTCTCTGCAAATTTATAAAGCTGAGCAAGTATTATAATTAGAAATAAGAGAATTATTTGTATCGGAAATTAAAAGATTTACCATAATTATGGAAATGCCTTTGTATAATAAATTTCTTAATTAATACTTATCTATTATTAAGAATCAGAGATAAAGAAAAAGCATATAATTATTACTGATACATGATGATATCATGAATATGTAAGTTAAAGTATAGTTTTCCATGAAATTAATGAATTTAAACAATGTCTAATTGCAAATTAAATCAGCATGCTTGATGAAATTCTTTACATTTCTTATAATTTTATGTGTTTCATAAACGAAGCATATCAATTAGGGAGATATAACAACTAAACAAATATAATTACTATTTAATAGCGTATTATTTAATAAAATGTAATAATTATTATGGTACAAAGTAATTATATAATATTGAACATTAACATTTTGTATGTTTTATTACCAAATGAATTGAATTTCATGAGCAAATCTGAATAATTTATTTCAATAAATTCATAAAATCTGAGAATATTAAAAAGTTGAAATCCGCTATCGCAAAATCATGCGAGAAGATTATTATTTTTAAGCCATTGTTTATCTTAATTAATTCAAGTCATTAACCAGTTCAAACCGGTTTAAAACAATCACGTGACTATCATATTATGCATGAATCGATATTTAGAAAACGGTGCTTTCACCACGCCCCTCCACCCCTCTCAAAATCATACGAGCTCCAAAATTTATTTTTTGCCAGCTAGAAAAATTGAAAATTAAATATATATATATAATTTTTTAACTATATTATAATTAACTTCTTACGACCCTACACTTTATTGGCCCGATAGGAGAATCCGGAACTTGGTGGACATCTACGCCAAGTTGTAAAATTTTGTTGATGATGGGTCGCCAAATGTGACAACTTTACCCATTTTCTCATAACCCTAAAAACGAAAAATTGATGCCTCAAAAGCGATAAATCGCTTTAATTTTCAGTCGATGCATTTTGTGGCTTCAAAAACCTCAAATCTAAACATCATTTTGCTCTATCATATAAATGATCATTAAACATAGTCAGCCCAATTGCAATAGTATTATAATCTGTATAATTTTTATGAAATTTGTCCAATTTTCAAGGGATTCAGAATGTGATTACCAAATAGATAATTGCCTACCGGCTTTTTAACTTTGTAAGTTCAACAAGACCGCCATTTTTTACAGGATTACTTCAGGATGATTTAATTTTATGTTATGGAATTATCTAGAGAAAAATTAAAAATATTTTAAACTTCAGACTTTTAATTATTATGTATAAGTTGAATATGCCGTTTTGTAATTATAAAGGAATGCGGTTTTCTTATAATTAAAAAAAAATACGTAAAATAAAAAATATGTAAATAATAAAATTGTTATTAAATAATATTCAAATTGTGTTTAAAAAGTTATGTAATGTTTATAGTATTTATCTGAAATTGCTTAAAAATTTTAATTTTGAACTTTTATGCATGCTTTGTACTGAAACCAGATTTTTTAAAAAATGAAATTCAATTAAATTTTTGTTATGTATGCTTGCCAATCTTTGCTGCTTAAATGTGCTTAACCCTTATGTTCATTTTGTATAGTATACCATACATACAACTTTATAAAAATATTCTACCACTATAAAATAATTTTTAACTTAGTTTTATTAAACGATTTTTATTACACGATTTATTTATTTATTTTTTGATGTTTTTTATGATAAAGCTACATATATACATTTTTTTTTTTTTTTTGCTTTTCTTTAAAAAAGCAATTTTTTCACGATAAGGGTTAAACCTGAGATTAAACTAAAATCAATAAGAAATATCTGGTTTTAAAAGTTTGTTAAGTAGGAGAAGGAAATGTCTGAATTGCTTAAGGGCTACTAGAGGGTTCAATTCTGTAAAAAAAGACCATTACTATATTGCTAAAAAACGAGATGAACGGAGATTGTTTCAAATATTTGGAAATATCATTGGTCGACAATATGCATTTTTCCTGCTGATAACTTGTTAAATTTTGACTAATTATTTGAAATATTTATGAAATATATTTTTGATAAAAATTACATTTTAAAAGGAATTATTCAAAAAGAATAAACTGCTATTGAATTTATGGAAATAACTACCATCTTTTCTATATGTTTATATTTTATTAACACATTTTCCAACAATTTCCCATATTGACATTTTATGTAATGTGAAATCCATTTAAATTGTAATGAAAAAAGCAAAAAGTGTTGATTTTATCATTGTATAATATAGTATATCTCATATTATATATATAATTATTATTATTATATTCTTGAAATATTATATATGTATATCTCATTGATAATAATACATTTTCAAGAATTAGGCTTAGAGCTTTCAGGAATTCTCCTAATTTCTGACTTATGTGTATGGTAAAGCTTCGTCGTTTAATCTTTAATTTTCACATTCTCGAAGTAATTTCAGAATACCTTCATTTTGAGGAATTCGTTTTGAAATCGCAATCACATACCAATCATAGCTTTTGCACTTTCTGCTTTAACTGACAATGAAAACACTTTCAAGCCCTCATAAGACTAATAGCTGCTTGAAGAGAAACTCACCAATAAATTGCAAAAGCAATCAAAGAAACTCACAGAAAATTAATATTAGCCATCATGGTTACGCGTGATCGAAGCGGAAAGCCAGCTGAGTTGAAATATGAATCGCCAATAACTTTTCCTCGGTGATATTTGAAAAGTAAACAAAGGGAAGAAACATGTCTGTTCCAGATGAAGAGCGTCCTTTGCATTTTTCAAGCTATTGACTTAAAATGAGAATTCACGTATCGCATGAGAATTCGTTCAACTTCGCTATGAGGATTCGAGCTAGCACAATCTATTCTTTAAAGAGATATTATACAATATTAAAAATTATTATCGTTTGACGATACACATATAATCGTCTTTCGCTGCAATATGCATTAATAATGTAACTGAATTGTGTAATCGTATCCAAACAATAATAGAATGCATTTGCATACGCTTAATCTGAGTTTTAAATAAATTAGAAGGATTGCCGAAAAATGAAACTTTGATTTCTCATTGTCATTTGAATTACATTACATCAAGAGTCATTTGCAAATGTTAATCACGGTTGAGTAGTATTATCATAATTTTGATATTTGCGGCTTGCTGATTGGATCTAATGCGTCTCAGCATCTGAAAAAATTATGAAACAAACTCGGAAAACACACGGTTTGAAAAAAAAATCGGAAATTCAAGAAAAGGACAATATTTAGGATTCGCAAAATTGTACCATATTTATCCAGATATCTATACAATTTTACCAAGTTATATTATTAAACCGAAATGGAGCCTAAAATTTGAACATAAGGGATTCTAAAACAGTCATTTGTTAATTTAAACAAAAAAAATAATAATATTGGAATTGGAATTTTTGAATCAAATAAATTGACCACCAAAAACAACAAGAAATGCAGAAAGGTAATAAATATTTAAAAATTTAATAAATATTTAAAAAATAAATATTAATTTGAAAAATTTTTAAAAATGTAACTAACGATTACTTAAAAAACAGTACAGATTATTTTAGTGTGTAATGTGAAATTGCAAATTTAAGATAGAATGTTATTGTTTTAATATCTTGTTCTTTATTCTAAGAATATATATTTTACTAAGGATATATTCTCATTTGTGCTTTTGTCTATTTTGGTTAAAGTTTTTGTAAGCTTAAACGTTTGAATATTTTTGCACAGAGTCAGGCAGAAAAATGTATACACTATTTAAGAAAAAAAGAAACCTCTATGTCACATTTCTTGATTACTTTTAATTGTTGCTCAAACATGTGTTACACATTTTCAAGTAAGTATATGTTTACATTAGATGTTCAAAATGTTGACCGTTGCCAAATACCTAACAGAAAAATGAGCTGTCGTTGCAGCTACAGCAGTCAATGTATCAATGGAAACCGATGTGCATGCCTCTGTAATCTTCTGGCGAATGCTCTTGAGCATGCGTGGCTTACTTCGATGCACTTCATCTTTCGCAGTTCCTCACAAGAAGAAATCCATGGGTGTTAGATCTGGCGAACGGGGAGAGAACTCAAAGGGCTCTCTTCGTCCAATCCAATATCTCTGTAGATTACCATCCAGGAAAGCTCGTATTTCTAGGTGGTAGCGGGGTAGGGTCCTGTCCTATTGGTAGAAGACTTCATTGTCTCCTTAAAACACACGTACACCTGGTAGAATTAATTACGTAACATTTACAGGTACGCTTCTCAGTGGCAGTACCATCCAAGAAGGGTCCTATCAAACCCCGAGCTGTAAGTCCACGCCAGACAGTAACCTCTGGTAGATTGCCTGTCCTATCAACATGTACGTGCAGATTGTGAATATATCGTTTTGAATATACGTGTCGTTTGTGAATATATTATTGAACAAAAACAATTTCTAAATAAACAAATTCAAAAATATATTGTTTTAATGATATAGATATTTTTTTAGGAATTTAACAGGTTTCTTAAAAATATTTCCTGCACAATTTTCAATGATGTAGAAATTAAACGGCTTTCATTGTTTAATCAGATATTTAATCGAGCAACTTAATATATTCTTATTAGCTAAGGCAGAAAAACTTTATTTATATCTGCAATTTTCATAAAAAAATAAACAAATGTATAATATCGCAAGAAACAACGTGCATTCAAAAGGAAGATAGCATGGACTTATTTAATCGCACCATGATGCCATTAATGGAGTTTCCATTTGGAATGTACTAAATTAGCAGAAAAGGTATAAGGCTTTTAAAAGAACAAAACTAAATCCATCAAAATTTAATTCATAAAAACTGCTCGTTGAGAGAATATATAATAAACTAATTAGATGCAACTAATTAAAAAATACGAAAATGAATAGTCTTGAGAATTTATTAGCAAATTTATTAGTTGATTATACTAAAACATATCAACAGAAAATATCTCAACACATTGTTCTTATTCCAAATATATATATATATATATATATATATATATATATATATATATATATAAATTGATATTAAAGAATAAAAATAATTTCTGACAATGCGTTAAAAATTTACTGAATAATATTTCGAACTGCAGAAGAAACAAATCAAGTATTTCTATGTTTCCAAAACTAATAATCCTCAACATATTCACCATAGCAAGATTTGTTAAAAATAATTTCGTTTGCATAAAATCGTTTTTGTTATCCCAGGAAAAAAATTTCCCGAGCCATTGGTATTTATGTAGCTTCACGATTAGATGCGTAAAGAGTCAGAATGGATTTGCATATCTTTCACATAACTTATACTTTTATGCGAAATGCAAATCCTTAGTGATCGAATAAGAGGAAAAAATTTATCGCTTGGTGGATAATTTTTTTAAGGTTAAATAAACAATTTCCTTTGTATTACTCGTATTTTATTTTATTTTATTTATTTATTTTACTTACCGAGCACTCCATATTTAACCTCATTTTGGAAAACTGAAATTTATAATAACTTCGGTGGTTAATATTTCCTATTGAAATCTAGATCGTTTTAAATATTTTTTTCTTTAGGTTTATTTATAAATGCTTTATTTAAAGAATTTTTCCCATGCTTCATTATGCAAAAAACTCGTTCTATAGAATTTATTATATAAAATGGAATATACGAGATGTATAAATATATCATAAAATACTCTCGAACGAACGAAGCTGGAATTCTGAAAATAATATCTATCTACCATAAAATGGCTATACTTCTTCAACGAAAAATGATCGCAGCACCACTAGTGGCGAATTTCGGAAATATAGAAATATTAAGTAAAAAACTTGGAAAAATAACGGAAACGAATGAATTTCGAAAGTGCACAGCGCCACCTATCTGGTATAAAATAATCATTTTGTAACGCTCTCAAGTAATGTTTCAATTCATTTTGTGCATTCAGTTATTGAATTTAGATAAATATTAACTATTTAAAATAAGGGGATATTTTTAATATTTCAATTCGATTTTCTGAAGAAAGGGAACAAATTATTATTCAAATTATTAAGCCTGAATGGCAAAACCCACAGTTTTGGTTCCTAAAAACCTTAAATAGTCTTTTTGAGCTTTATACCACAGAGTGAAAGTTTTCCAAAAAAAAAAAAAAAAAAAAAAAAAAAAATTTGAAATGTATGAGGAGCACTTGAAGCAGCAGTGAAGTAAGTAAGCGATCTGAAATCATGGAAAAATCTTTTTAGAACAGGATTTCTTTTTCAGTCTCCGAATTTGGAGATATCTGAAAGTACTTTCAAACATTTTTCGGCAGTTGTCTTTTTTCCCCTATAAAATGGAATTTTTCAAAAATTAATGAAGATATTAATCATAATTTTTACGAAGTGTTTCCTTTTTTATAATACATATTTAAATGGAATATCAAAATTATCTACAATTCAATTAAAAAATAAAACTTTTTTCCAAATCTACACATTTTTAAGATTTATTTTTAACCTAATTAAATAATCTGAATTCCGACATTTCATTTTATAGGTCTTTTTAATGCCTATAACTTTTTAAATTTAAATTATAAATCCCATATTAGTTTTACCATTTAACACGAAAGACCGATATTTCAACTTTTTCTCCTGCTCCTCATCACCCCCTTAAAAATTCAGATTTAACATAATGGCTTGATTTAGATTCTGATATATTGATCCATTATGTACATTTATTTCTTATGTTTAAATACAATTTTCTGCACTGTTTAGTTTAGTATATTAGCGTCCCATTTTAAAGCAACACTAACGCTATTTTGGGATTGACCTCGTAGTTTTGAATAGCGATCAGATGACGAGGACGAGACTTGAGCTGGATCCCCCTTATCAAACTTCCACACCACACCAGCGCTAGGATGTTTGTTCCCAGCGTATTTAACGTGCACCAGAGCCACTTACACGACAGTTCTTCAGTGGAGTCGGGTCTCGAACATGAAACCCTCCGGTTCCGAAGCCAAGACCTTATCCTCAGACCATCGCAGCAAAGATTCCTCTGCATTTTAATTCATGAATTCTGCATTATACTGTCTGCATTATTCTCAATGACATAATCGAAGACTTTATTTCTCAGAGATGCTGAAGAACAAAATATCTACATTGTAACATCATTATAGATTTTTCTATATTTATATTATATAGATTATTTTTTAACACATTATAGATTTTATAGTTTTTTTTTTCATAATAATAATATTGGTTGCTGTGAATGGAATACATCAAATAATAAGCTAATTAGATTGTACTCTAAACACGATATCTTTTAAATGCAATTTATTTAACTATTTTGGATTGTTTACTTGCGGGTTATCTTTATTTGTTTTAAATAGCTTATGAATATAAATTCCGATACAAATACAATCGCGAAAGATTTTTATTTAATATACCTTCGATATCTTACTAAACAATCGCATTTTTATTCTTGTTGAGCCCAATTCGATTAACTGGCTGTTATTATCAATTATTTGCAAGCATCATTTATATAAATATTATTATTTATACTATTATACGGTTATTCGTTACTGTTATATGGTTAGTAATTCGTTTTCTTTTTATTTTAACCTTAACGTAAATGTATATTTACGAAAGCCGGAAAAAAAATCCATTAATGTGTTTTAATTTAACAAACAATAGCTGTTTTTAATCCTAAATAAACACATCTTTCGAAGATTAATTACACAATTTATTTATATAAACCTGAGAAATAGAAGATTTATATTTATAAAATCAATATAAAAAGATTAGGCGAAACACACACACAAAAAAAAATGTTGAAAAATTCCTGAAAGATTTTGCCGAAGGTATCTGTTTTCGCACAAAATATTCTTAATCCTTTCAAATAATAAAAACCGGAATGTTTTCTACCATAAGATTCCAAAGCATTTTTAATGGCGACTTGTCGCTTTAAAATTACACGTAATTAAATTTCAAAAAGAAACGAAATTCCTAGAAAGAATTTAGAAACCAGAATTATTGTAAGTTAAAGCTATTAAAGTTAGTCATTGCATTTAATCATAACAAAGGCACTTAAATATAAAAGTGCAGTTTTTTAAAGTGTGGAATTTTTTAGTATAATAGCAGTTTTTAATTGGCAAAGTTTTAAGTGACTGTAATGTTAACGAAATGAGTTGCATAATATTTGCCAACAGAAACGGTGTACTTTTAAGTTTTTTTTTTTCTTTTAATGTAAGGTGAAATGAGATAGAAAGTAAAAACTTAGAAGTTTAATTTTAGAATTAGTGAAGGATAATTCCACTGACTGTTTGCTTAAAACTTTATGAAATAAGAAGAACAGAAATAAAGTACCTTGTATTTAAAGATTGCATAGTTTTATAATTAAAAAGACTCTTGGTGTATGAAAAGATATTTTAAAGATTAAATAAAGATAATTTAATATGATATTAAGAAAAAGTCTAACATTAAAATAATTATTGATCAAAGCATTTATCAAAAGCTACTGTTATTTTAGTGTCATTATCCGAGAGATTTTTTTAAAGGTTTAATAAAAGTGAAAATAACACACACACACACACACTGCTCTCAGAGCAATTGTAATGTCAGTTTATTGTCAGTAAAAATATAACAAAATTTTATTGGCAAGTGAAGTTGGTTATATTTCTGTCGATAAATTTTACTAGCCGCCTTTGGCAACCAGTTTGTTTGCCAAGATTATTGGGTTATTAGGCTGTTAATTATTATTATGGGATGCATTTCTTTAAAAAATATTTCACTTTGTAATTTGATACGACTAAAATACATGAAATTAAAAAAATTATTGTAAATTGCAAAGGGTATAATATTACAAAGCAAAAGCGGAAGAGAAAATCCTACTATGGATTGAATGATTGGCAAACGCAAGTACTTGAATGTTTTGATAGAATTTGAATTCCTTCATAGCACTTAAAAACATTGTTTCAGGCAGTATATAAAATTAAATTAAAAATACTATTACAGTTAAATGAAAAATTGTACAGACATGAAATTTATAACATTAACAGGATATTTTTTTTATCTTAAGATAATACAAAAAAAACAACCATTTTTTGTAAGGTAATCGTTTTGGAAGATATGAGTATCGATTTCCGTTGACAAATCATAGCGATTATGGCAAGAACTACAAGTAATGTACGGGCGCCAAAATTGAAAAACCTTGGAGTGATTTCTCGCCAAATATAATCGCAAGAATTTTTGATTGCAACTTTATAAGTCGTTTGTTAGACTTTCTTTCATCCATTGCAGATTTTTAGAGAGTTTTTGAACGTACTTCTCAAGAAACTGTAGATTAATCTTAACACAATTACTTATCTGCCAACGGTTAAGCCTATTTTTGCACTTGATTGAAATTTTTATTTGGAGCCTATTTCTTGATTTCTTTTATATCTTCTCTCCTCTGAGTGAATGTTCTCTTTGGTGAACTATCTACGGAATACATTTAATAATATTTTGCTGCTCCATTAGTTAGATAAGAGAGAATGTTCAATGAATAAACAATCTGAAATTCTTACGATATTTTGTTTAAATTTGACTGTTGTCATTCGGCAATTAGTAATAATCTCGATTTCAGTACGTTAGCGTTCTCTGTCTCTCTCTCTCTCTCTATAGAGAGAGAGAGAGAGAGAGAGAGAGAGAGAGAGAGAAATTTTTGGATTGATATTTAAGCAAGATAATAACTGTACAGAAATAATTGTATTTTTTTTCTCTTTTCGTTATGTAGCCCATTATAAATATATATATAATTTACACTGATTATAATAAAATTGTAAACATAAAAATTTGAGATTTGTGAAAAATTTAGAAAGGACTTTTCTAAACTATTAACTTTTTTCTAAGATTAAAACCAGCTGAAGTGGTATTCCTCAAACTTTCTCGAATATTCTATAATAAATATAAAAATTTAGAAGCAGTCTATTAGAGAGCGAACATTGGCAATTTTTTTTTTGGGGGGGGGGGCTAGTCACTGGGATCCCATTAAAACATAAGCACTGGAAAACAAAATGGGCATTTTACACACCTTTTTTCCCCGAATAACGGAAACTAATATTTAAACTACAGCTATAATTGTAATCACAATATTACATAAAAATTCACATATATTTCTATTATTGTTTATATGATTAGGAAAATTAAAACCGACATGGGTTCAACCCCTTGACGGATTTGGATTTGGTTCCAAATTTCATATCCACACCTTAGATTTTAAATCTCTGTTCCACATTCTATCAATCTAGCGTTGTTGTAGAATTATTGTGTTCCTCTGTAGTCAGACAGATAGGATTATATTCAATATTTGTTAGAAATATACAAGTATGGTAGGGAGATTTGTACCAAATTTCAGTGGTCTAGCTCCAACCCTTTTTTTTTTTTCTCTTAGCTATCGTGTTAACAGACAGACAACCAAGCGGAAAGGCAATTTTTAAAATGTGCTTTTCGAACTTTGTAACGTGGTGATATGTCAAAATTTCGAATTGCAATTTTTCTAACGTTTACAATTTTTTTTCTTTGCATACTTCATATATGAGAATGGAAAAAAAGAAAAAAGCAGTCATATAATTACCAATAAAAAAGAAAATCGATTCTGGATGAGAAATTCAACATTTTTTTTCTGTTGGTGTTTTTTCATAAAAAATGAGCCAGCACTTCCCCTCCAAACGTTATTTTTTTTAATAAAAAATTTATCATTCATCCTTATACTGAAATATCCTGATAATTAAGTTTTAAATTTAAATATTTTATCCTGAAACTTTATTATATCTTTATTGCCTGTCTTGAATACTAATTAAACATTTCTTACTTTATACGATTTATGCGTTTGAAAGTGACCGTTTAATCATTAATTGTCGTCTAATATGCTAATTAACTGCCGGTATTAAGAATTGCGTAATGAATCAGTGAAAAGTTTTTCATCAATGTTTTGAGAAAATTATTTGAAAGTTCTTTATTAGAATTTTAACGAATAAGATATGCTCAATTTTTTTCATTGCGTCGTCAAAGGAAGGTAGAATATTTTTTTTGAATTTCTTCTTAAAAATTGTTTAAATAAGCATCAGGCAATTTGTCTGTCGCTGCACAATATTCTTACCATTATATCTATCAAATTAGTATTGTATCATACCTTGTTTATTACCATTATTTTTATATTAATCATATATATATGTAAGGATATTTTAAAATTTAGTTTAAGCTTAATTGATTTTTCTAATTTTTGGCTTAATTTGGCCCATAGTAACTTCATTCTAAAATATTATCTTATTTCCTGATCCCATTTCACCTTTTCTATTTAATTAATTCAACATGAGTTCTAAAATTGCTGAATCGGCTAAAAGCCAACGTGTTCCCACACTCCGAGTGAAGGGATAAAATATTGCTGATATAAACAAATTCCTCTAAAAGATCCCTGTGTTTCCCTTGCTTGTCATTGATATGTGTTAGAAATGCCTATTAAAATCTCACAGTATATATTCACAGGGATAAAATTTTCATGAGCTTTCCCTCATTTTCTCTCTGTGTTGTGTGTGTGCTCGTCGCTTCTGCTTGTACATAATGCATGCCTCCCCGGGATGAAATTAAACGACGTCAAAAAATCGGAAGTCTTTTCACTGTCTTCGAAACTGCCTTGTGATTCAAAGATTTTGCTTATATATATCTATTCGATTGTAAGCAAAGTCTGTTAGTTCAGACTTTCTTGTCTTGTTTAAATGGTTAACTCAATCATCTACATGTCTATCATCAATTATGAATAATTACCAAGTCATGACACTGAAATTACAAAGAAAAAGAATTCCTATTAAGAGAAACGAAGACCATGGATAGAAAATTCGGGAATTTTAGTAAAAGAATATACAAAATGTAACGAAAATTTTACCTCGTTTGAACCATTTAAATTAACATTACGGTTATACCGATGAATTGGGATTGCGATGAAGCAATATATAATAAAAAAATCAGCATATTGTTACATTAATAGAAATTCAAATTTTTTCCATTTCAGATTTCGCAATGTCAACACGTGGTTTCCCGTCTTGCAAATTTTTGTGTCAATAACACATGTTGACACTCCAACAATCCAAGGAGATTGATAGAATTGATGCTAGAAATTGCATGTTCCTCGTGTACTAGGAATTACATTTATCCACATTGGAGGCCCAGTTCAATTTTGTTATATTAACGTCCCGTTTTAAAGCAGAACTAGGGTTAATTTTGGGTGGACCTTGTAATTTTGAACAACAGTGAGATGACGAAAACGACACCTGAGCCGGCTACCCTATCCCCAAACTTCCACACCACACCAGTGGGAGGACATTTGGCCACGACAGATTGAACGTGCACTAGACTGTTCGGTGTAATCGGGTCCCGAGCCTTAAACCTTCCGGTTACGAAACGGAGATCTTACCTTCAAGCCAAAGCTGCTCTCCCTATCGGAAGCATCCGGGTTATCAGATGACTTTCTGAGGAGCAATTTTGGCGCACCTCTATCATGGTTATTTTTTGCCATCGATATAGTGCATATTGCAGCAATTGCGCTCTCTGGCGAAAAGAAAAATATGCAATTCCTGTGACTGAATGAAAGAGGCATTCGGGGAGAGGTATAAGAGAAAGAGTGGTTGAATTTGGTGGAAATGGCATTCCGTCGTGATGTTTTTTTTAATAAATCTTTTCGCTTGGGTAGATTTGTAAATTCGTATTTCAGATATTAGTTTTGTGTGTCTTCGAGTAATGTCTATAAATAATTGTTTGTCCAGAATAAAAAATAAGCCACCATGAAGATTCCTTGGCATTCGTCCATTATACAAGGAGTTCACATTCTATATGAACCCTTTGCATTGGCAAAAGTAATTCGATGCATAATTTTTCACCTAATACAAAAATTTGTTTTACTGTTCCTAAAAATAAATATATATAACTGTTGAATTTCCCTAAAAATGTAATCTACATCTTTTTACCATTCTGTAGACGTTTTTAACAATCAAAATTTAAAAATAAATAAATAAAAATATCAAAATGATGCACCGTCTTGAAAGGTGAATGAGAGGCACCATCCGAGTACAAAGGGTTAATGGAAAAATGCATCCTTCCCCCACAACATCTTCGTCGGAAATTATTCTACCTTAAGCTGTCCAAAAGGACTGCGAACAACAACACTCAGTAGTCATTGAATAAGTAGATTTCTGTTTCAGTACATAACATCCTGTGTAAAATTTGACGCTCATATCTATTGCACCAACATAGAAAGATTGCACATTTTGCTGAATTGTTTTTCGACGGAATTCATTCAAATACAATTCTGGTCATTACCATGACTTCCACAACAAAGAAAAAAGCTATAGTAGAATATTTTATGATATTCATAATATTTTAGTATATTTTAATGATAAAATAGGGATTACGTTACACAATGATCTTTCTACTTTTTGTTGTTGTTTTTGTACAGCAGGCTTGCTCATGGCACTTGCCATGAGCAAGCCTGCTGTTCGAAGACAGCCGATTTAAGCCTGAGAGAGAGCGCCTCTTGTTTTTATAGTAGCACCATTTAGGGCCAAGATGGCGACTCAGCTACACACACGTCACAACCCTTTTTATGAGGCGGACTTCATTCACGCATTTCATTCACTCCCCCACAGATCGTAATTTAGACCTGAATCAGAGAACGATCACCCCTGATCCAGTACCCCCAGTGGTATTACTCTCGACATGGAGGACTTTGTGACCACGACAGATTTAACGCGCATCAACCACCGAGCACGCGGGGAATCTTCTGCCGGCGGGGTTCAAACTCGCAACCTAAGGGACACGAATCCGACACTCTACCAACCAGGCAATCCCGGCCTCCCGCTACTTTTTGTTTTCGTATAAAGCATGTGTACTTTATATCCATTTATTTAGCTTAAGTATTTGAATAAAAATGGTTAAGAATTCAAAATTATCAAATGATAAATCAATGTATTTTAATTCCACATATTTGTATCAATATTATCTATTACTAATTACCAGAATTCATTCGGCAGTTACAATATTGACTAAATGATGCAGAAATTTTAAAAACCTAAATACTAATTATTATTTAAAAAATAAAAATTTTCTCTCATCTCTACAGCTAAAGCAAGTTTTAAAATAAAAGCAATTAATCCAAAAGAAGATAATAAACTTAAAACAGAAGATAAGAAAAAAAAAAACACAAATTTTTAAATGAATAGCTTTTAAAGGCTAGATATAAAAAATGAATCCGGAAATAAAATTCAGTATTTGAATAAAATTAATCCTGGTAGTTTAACTGAAAATGTAATTGAAGCAAGCCGAAAAAAAAAGGAATATTATTTCATGGAATCATCGTTAATAACTTGCGAGCCTAAAAACTGTTAATTCTTCTCAAAAATTTTGACAGCAAAAATTAATTTCTTTCTTTAAAGGTAAATTTACTTATAAAAAAACTATTACGCATTTATGAAAATTCATTATCTAATCAGGGATCTTTTATAAGGATGTAAAGAAATTAATTCAGCATTGAATTTAAATTGATTTGAAGTTACTTGAAAATTAATTTCGGAAGGGATACAATCTAAAGCGGATATTTGAATGGCAGTAATTATACATTATTTAATAGCAGTCAGAATGAATTATTTTCAGTTTTATTTATATTCATTAAGCTTGGTTTAAATCTAATTACTTGATATAAAGGCAAGCAAGTTAAATTAATTATTTTTGTTCAACATACACATTTCTGTCGCTGTTTTGAACCCATATTAACGAAGCCTGCAGCTGTTTCAAATTGCAGCCTTATTAAATTCAGAAACGTTTCAAGAAAAATTGTTTAATTGTCTGCAATTTTAATTGTAAGTTTTCTATGTTCAGTTTTTTTTTAATTATTCGTTATTTTAATTATTTTTAGATTTACGATGGGCTATAGTGACGTCAGGGCCCCAAGACTTATTGCTTGCCAAAGGATTCGAAAACACTCCGCGTTTTTGCGCATGCGTTAGAATGGAATTAATTCGTCAAAATAGGATTAAGAGTGGCGTCCTCTCATAGGAGTAGCGCGTCTTCCCCGTGATCTGGGTTTCCTGGGTTCGAGTCCCGGTTTGGGCATGGTTGCTCTTCCGTTGTTCTATCTGTGAGATGTGTGAAGGTGCTTTCCTATAAAAAGGGGTTGTGCAAGCGAATGAGTGATGCGTGAGTAGCAAAGTCGTACTCTTGGCCCTAGTTGGCGCTACTATAAAAACAAGAGACGCTCCTCCACCGTCTTCGTAATCGCGGGCTTGTCCATGGCAAGTGCCATAAGAAACAACAACAGGATTGAGACGATAGATGAAAGGAGGAGATTTTCACATTTAAGAATAAATTAAGCTAAACACTGCAAATAATTCGTAATGCTATCAGAAAAAGATACTAATTCAAAAGAAAATATTTCACAGCAATTTTTATTTACTGTTAGGGCCATACGCATTAAATTATCATGAATAAATGGAAGATTTCTGCTCTTAAAATTTGGTAATTCACTTTTTTTTTAATAGAATAATAATTTTTTATGTTAAAAAGTTTCACGTTATTGAATTTTTTGACAATATTTTGAGATTAACAGCAGTTAATAATCGAAATTTTACTCTACTTAAAACCTTTTATTTACATTTAAGGGATGATGTAAACATGGAACATCTTTAAAATATAATAAATATTTTTTTTTAAATATATAATTGTATAATATTTAATACTTTTTAAAAATATTATTATTTTACAATATTTTTACCTCTTGAAGTAATTATATAACCAATCAATAACATAATTTTGGATTAAAATAATATGGTTAGAAAAACGCCACGACACTCGCATGCACTTGAAAAAAAGAAAATGAAGGGAAAAGTATCTAAGGGGAAATCAAGGTAACAGAATGACAAAGAATTTCGCAAATATACTTATCATTCAACGTCTCACCCTTTAACGAGATAGAATCTACAAAAAGTGGTCATCTCAAGATAATGAAACGAACAGTAAGTGTCGCTAGTGCGAGACTGAATCTGCGGAATTTGTTGACTGGCGAACATGAATCCATAAAGTTTGGAGACTCACTCGATCTGGTACCTCCTGCACCCAACTTCCATTACACACCAACGGAAGGACATTTGACATAGGACGTCAGATTTGAAACGAAACAAAGCTCCCAGAAGCATCAAATCTTTTGAGAAGTCAAACGCTTTGAACCTGGAATCCCATGATCACAAAGCTGAGAGGATGCAATGTCAGCCAGTAGAATTTATATGAAATTGTTGGTTCAGATGGAGTCCCATTCATATGACTGTTCAAATTAATTCAGGACCTTCTTCCAAATAGGTTTTTGTTAATTTCAAAATGTAAGATTAATACTATTAAAATAAATTCCCAGATTAACGATATTTAGAGACGTATTTTTGATTAATTATATTTGCGTTATTATCATTTTGAAACAACACGAAGAAAGTCAGTTTGAAACTTAATCAAATAAAGAGGACAAAAGCTTAGCTGCTATCCCCTCTTCAAACTTCCATTACACATTAGCAAGTGAGCATTTCATGCCAACGAATTGATTCTGTAGCAGGCACAAAGCGCCTCTTTGGTGGGGTCAGGTTTTGAATGTGGAATCCTTGGAAAATCGGTCACAGAAGAGCTATAGAAATTTTCATGACCTCTTTTAAACTATTGCCAAGTTTGATTAGAATTGGTCAAGTATTTCTTTTATGACCATTTCAGAGTGGAACTTTAATTATAACCACCCTATATTTTAGATATATTCATGGAGAATCGGAAGATTAGTTAGTTAGATTAACGTCCCGTTTTCAGCAACACTAGGGCTATTTTGGGACGGACCTCGTCATTTTGAACCGCGGTCAGATGACGAGGATGACACCTGAGTTGGAACCCCCCTCTCCACACCACACCTTTGGTAAGACGTTTGGCCCTGATGGATTTAACATGCAAAAGACCCCCTGACACGATGGTTCTTCGGTGGAATCGGATCTCGAACCTGAAACCTTACAACTCACGAGCCGAGACCTTACCACCAGGTCACCGCGGCCCTTATCGGAAGATTAATAAGTTTGTCATCATTTGGACACAGTGATCACTTTGGCTTAAAATCAAAGCGATTGCGACAATGAGCAGCTTCTGTATTAAATTACATTTAATATTCTATTTCTTAAATAATAATTTAAAAATAAATCTAGCATTCAGTAAGGTGCTTTTTAATGGCTTTTCTCGCTTGAATTGAACAATCTATATCCTTTGTTCTAACTTTTGATGACGATGAATGTTTGTTATTTTTACATCGAAGTTGAATATTTAATTTCGATCATTTTTCTCGAATAAATTAAATTTCTATTACATGCTAAATCCCTCAGCAAAAGTTAATTAAATACAACATTTTCTGGCACTGCAGCTTTAAAAAAAACCATCCATAGCATCCATTTCTCAACAACTAATCCTTTCTGTCATGAATATATTCTGAAAAGTAATTACTCATTTCCAAACTTTAAATTTTTAACTGAATAAATAATCTTCCTAATTGCTTTTCTGAATTCCTTACTGACTGCTTTCATTTATTTTTTTAAACATTTTTAAACTTTGAATGAATTACTATGAAGCAAAATATAATTTATTTTAAATAGAAATTCCAGAAAAAACAGATTTTGTCTAAAAGTCCCTTACGGATTTGAAATCTAATTTCATATGCAAAATTGAACTGGTGTATAATATAACGTAATTTTAGTTTTAAAGACAGAAATAAATTATCGTTAGAATTTTTTTATTAACGCAAGATTTTCATTTTTATCTACTTTTCATTACAGAATTTAAAAATTTCGCTGGGATTATAAAAGGATAAAACTTGATCTTTCAGATATTTTGTTATTAATTTTCCGATTCTCCATGAGCTGATAAAACTGAATGCGAAATTTTATTACCATCGTATTCTAACAATTTTTAAAATCACAAAAATTCTTTTATATAAAAATTTCTCAACTATATCTGCATCCTTATGTAGAATATTGCGACATATGTAGCTTATTATTATTTATTCACCATTACGTTATGAATCAATATTCTAATATATATGCTTCAAAATAAAATTAATCATCTGTTGTCTTATATAATGCGTAGTTATTTCAGTATGTTAAGTGGGAAAAAAAAGTCTACACTTCTAATAATTTTATGTATTTTATAATTGATGTAAGTAACTTAAATATGTAAAAGATAATTAAGACATTAATTTTTGATTATGTCACATAAATAAGATTCAATTAGAGTAATAATATATCTCATTTTCAAAATGTATTACTTTTTCGTACATTTAGTATCGTAGTACTTCTGTATACGTAGTACAGAGAAAGTATAGTAATCGGAAAAAAATTCGAACTCGATTTTATCGAAGTTCCACGTTTTAGACATCCATAAGTTTGAAAAACACATTTTAAGAAAATGTGCCTCCGTCTGTCTGTTTATCAGTGACAAAGATAAATCAAAAATGCTTTCAGCTAGACGGTTGAAATTTAGCATAAAGTCTTTACATCAAATTTTCAGATATCTATCAAATTTTGAGTGAAATCTATTCATATGAAATTCTGTCTGTATATCCGGCTGTTAAAATATAAGTTAACGCAATAATTACAAAACGAAGAGATCTAGATTGCTAAAATTTGGTAAACCGATGTAACATCTATAGCGTAGACACTTACCAGACTTTGAGCCAAATTCGAATAAGGATCGACTGTCTGTCGGTCTGTGCTTTCAAAAACATGTAAATGTTATAATTCAAAAGCTCAATGACTTAAATATGCCGAATTGGTTATGAATTTATGACTAAAAGTGCAGTTTATCTCAAATCTTTATTTCAGTCGGTTGAGAAAACGTGTCTGAAGCACAAATTTCATTTTCGGATATTCTTAATCGCATGCCAGGAATTAATCGCCAAAAAACTCGCCAAGGTTGATACGATAGTTTCAGAAAAAATATTCAATTAAAGTTGAAAGTTAATATTTCGTAACTATTGTACGCCAGTACCATATAAGGTGTTCTCGGGTATGACAAGTTTATTAAAGAATATGCGAGAACTTTTAAGGAGACAATTCCAACCGATTTTTTTTCTATAATCCTCATAAGGTAGTTTACATATTTTATAACTATAAATTCTGCGTATAACATAAATACTCTGAAGACCGCCTAATATAAACTGGATTAAGTCAATCCTATAAAATAGAACCATCATAGTGCTCTTTATGTAAAGATTCTATAGATTGCACGGGATAGATTCTGCTGGTAATGGTACGAGAATTGGGAGATTCCCACTTAATATACAATTTCAAAATGCTATGGTTCTAAAAAATACAGAAAACCCCGTTTATTTGCCGAAATTGCAAAACGAGGTAAAATTGAGCCGAAAATAAAAATTGAACCCCGCCTATTTGTATGCATAGTGAGAGTTATAAGGCGACACTCCCCCCCCTTCCGAAAATTGATTGTTCGCTAAGATCTGGCCAAAAGTTGGAAGTATATCTGATGATGCATCTATAATATTACTCCTACTATTACTATGAATAGTATGGAAACGCTCATATACAGTTTAAAGTTGCTCAAAGCATGGTTTAGTTTAGTTATATTAGCGTCCAGTTTTAAAGCAACACAAAGACTATTTTGGGACGGACCTCGTAATCTTGTCGGAAGTCATGCAAATAAAGTGACACAAAGTTTTTTTTTTTTTTTTCTTAACTGAGCAATTTAAACAGTATAAAATGTCATCCGTAAAACTTTGAAATTTTTAATTTACATTCGTAAGGGTGAGTGGTATGCCATTTAACTAAAAAAGTTACACAGATAAGATTACAGCTGATTTCAGACACCTGAGTTATTAATATCGAATAATAATCTTTAACCAAATGCAATTCTTGTCGTTTAATTCCATATAAAAATCTTGTATATGAAGAAATGGATATTTATCCAGAAAAGTAACTATGTTTATTCAGCACATAAGTCGTCACATAAGCATCAAATGCTGTCCTTTTTCCTTACAGTGAGAATTCGAAGGGCTTTATATAAATAAAGGCGTTCTAATAAAAATAGGAATTAAACTTTAAATGCTTTTCACGAAAGAGCATTCATAATGGTTTATCAACATATTAAAGATAAGACGATGATAAGACGAATCGTCCAAAATTATCGTTCAACTAATTAATGGACACTGCAAATTTTAGAATTCATCTCCAATATGCCTATTAATCTACGATTTTCAATATCCAAAAGTAACTCTAAATTAAAAATAATTACACAAAATATTAGGCGAGTGACATTGCGATCATAAAATTCAGGGAAAATAAACACAGTAAACCAAGATCCAATGTTAAATGTCTAGTAACATAAGTTCAGGTAATTGAAGAGTTTGCAGCATATAAAGGGATATTTGTGTCTGGTGCTCGAACATTTCAATTTGTTCGAGAAGCTGGAAAAACCGACCAAACCACGCCAATATTCATCCAAAATTTAAATTTCAATCTATGGCTGTAAGTGAATAAGTAAGTGGGTTAATACATTTCATCTCTTAGAAGTCCTGAAGTTTTTTTTTTAAGTTTCTAGTGTAAGAATTTGATTTCTTGCATGGTATGCCATCACCATTTTTTAATGTTAATATCTATAAAATCTATAAAAGAAAGTAGTTTAATACAAGGTTTTCAAATTCCACTTCTGTTACTTTTTCAAAATACATGTGTAAACATTTACTGAATCTGCTTGAATAGCCTTTCGACTTTTGCTGTCAGCACTTTTAAAGAAGGATTCGAAACACTGGATTAATAACTGCAATATTAGCAGTTCTCATATTAATATAAGTTTGTTCTAATTCCTCCTATCCAACACAAACAAACAAAATATTTATTTTATATTATAACAATTAAATGCTCGAAGGAAAGCTTTTTATAGTATCACTCATCATGAAGAGGATCGTTCAACTTTTTCATCTGCAGCAAATAATGTGAGCATTTTTGCCTTCGAATTGCAAGTCTTTTAATTATATTCTAAATCTAACATTTTCACTGTCTTCCCGATATTTTATTATTTTATCTTTTAATTGTTTGTATGGATTTTCAGAAGAAAAAGAACGAATTAAACTATTTCGCTAAGACAAAATATTACAATCCAAAACAGACAATTAAATGGATAGCTCAATAAAATCGAAGGCATTCCGAAATATTTTTGTTCTTTAATAAATGAGTGTAAAATAAAAACCATTATATATTTTGAAAACCATTATTGTAGATTACTTTTCTAAATAGGAAGTACTTTAAATGTAACACAAAACAATTCAACAGATGTGTCTGTATAAATGACTTTATATAACTAGAGAACTGTAGCAAGACATTAAGACAAGTCTAAAATGGTTAAAAAAAGAAATGTACCTGGTGTTTAAAATCGATGACTCCATTTCCGCATGATTAAGCAGTGAATATGGTGAGGCACTTGAAAAAAAGCAGAGGTTCCCAATTAAATACACATCGTTTAAAAATGTTAGGTCACTAACATTTTCTAAACAAAAGGCACCTGCTTATTTACAAAAGTACAGAAGAGACATAGTGAAATGGAAGAAGTAGAAGTAATTAATTCGAGATGAAAAAATACCGAGTGGTAGCCGTGCAATTGTCATAGGTGATAATGAAAAAATGTCATGAAGGTTAATATTTATTTACAAAGTTCCTCCTATTTATAACTTCATATTCATTATTTAAATAAACATTGCAGAATTCCATATTTTTAAATTTTTTTATCTGATAAGAAAACAATTTTTTATTAAGTCAAGTAAGTAAATCCAAAATTCAGATTTAAAATGACACTAAAGCGATTTATTGAGAAAAAGGAGCAGAAAAAAGTTTATATCAATTTAATAGTGGAATTATATTTACAAAGACATAACGTTTTTACATTCGTTTATTCTATGAAAAGATGTTTTTTTTTTCAGTTTTAGTTTTAAACGTTTTAGTTTTTTTCAGTTTTAGTCTAATAAGACCAAAAGATTCTCTTATTAAACCAAATTTTTAACATGATACGAAAAACTGAAATCCCAAAAGCTAAGATGAGCCGAGTTTGATTTGATTCATTTTGTTGAAATATATGCTCACTTCAACTGATTTATCTTAAATTGCTCAGAATTCTATGACCACGAGATTTTAAAAGTACTTTCCAATACAGTATTTTTTCAAAGAAAACAAATAAGAGATTAAGTTAAAAATCGAAAGAAAAAAAAAAAGAACTCAATTTAATATTGTAAATGAAGTGAAAAGATAAACTACACAGGTAATGAAAGGTTTCCTAGATTTGATCTGAAGCATTGCTTCGTACAGTTTAAAATTTAAACGTAGGATGTAAAGATCGAAAACAGAAATACATCTGAAGATAATAGAGTCAAAATTATAACAAATATAAAATAAGAGATTTAAAAAATTTGGATGATTATTTACCGTTTGCATTAGATTACAAAGATGATTTCGGTTGCCTCATTTACTGAATAGCCATTCAGATTATTCCAGAAAAGAAACTGAGGCAGAAAAAATTTCTCAATGCTGTACGACACCCACATGGATAATACATGAATTCTGCAGGAAGCATCATTGTTGTCAGGATTCACCGTGATCTAAACAAGGCAGTTTTGAATATTCATTACGATTATGTGTAATAACAAACACATGGAAAAATCTACTGAGCCATACACAAAAGCATTAATATTCTTTTACACGCTGATTTGCAATCTTCATTATTCCCTGTAGATTGTTCTAGTATCTCATACTCAGAAATAAAATGATAATTGCAAAAGGGTTAATTTCTACTGTTTCAAATATTGCGAAAATTCGAAAGATTGTAGTATTCCAAATAAGACAAAAATATATAGGAATATATTTTCTCTCTCTTAGCTTTTATCACTTGTTCGTCTAGCTGCGAATCATTGAGAGTTGAATTTCAATTTGGTAGATATAGTTCCTCATACGTTTTATAGCTTTTTAAAATTCAGTGACTGATTCCTTCTTTGTATAGTAAACAATTCATTAACCCACCATCACTCGCAACATACTAATATCACTATAATATATTATAAACAAACCTATTAGTTTGCCTTAGTAATTATTTGTATTATTTGCAAATGACAAATTTAAATGTTCTGTTATAATTGCATTTAAATAGTGATAACTGAATAGACACTGCTTGAAGGTTCCACTAAGAATAATTCCGAACCATGTACAAGAAGCACAAATTACAACACTTTATATGATTCTTATGCTTATGTCTACTCCTCACTAAGATTCTACTTTTTCTGTCTCCAAATCCATTTGTTACATAGACCATCAACTTTTCTTACCGTTTGTAATTTCTCTTGTAGAATAACATTATTTTTAATTTTTTAGATAATGCTTGTGATTATTGGCAGCCAACCGAAACATTTTTTTTTTCAACCAGGAATATAACACAGTGCCCTATGGAAGAGAGAAGGCAAGTTCTATTTGATTGTCAACCAAAAGTTTCTTTACAAACGATATCAATGTAGCTTTTTGATTATTTCGAGAGATGTTTCCATTTTAACCTCTTAGTCGTCCATAACGCTTCCAGCGCGTTCATGTGTTCTTCTACATTTTAAAACTTTTAAAAATTTAAAACGCTTTGTAAATATTTACTTGTTTCAGTTTTTATTTTTGTTAGTTCTAAATGTGATGAAAAACAGAAATTTTCGCTGACAGGAATGAAAGACGAAAGGTTTAAGCGAATGTGTTTGTCTTTTTACCTTCTGGTATATGTAATATAGAGAAAAGTATTGTAATCGTCAAAATATTCACACTCGATATTTTGACTCATTTCCACGTTTTTGACTTCCCTGTGTTTGAAAAACACATTTTTGGAAAATATCCGTCCGTCTGACTACGACAGAGATATCTCAAAAATGCTTTGAGCTAGACGGATGAAATTTATCATACGGTATTTAAATCAAATTTGTTGATTTCTATCACATTTTGAGCAAACTCCATTCAAGCCTGTCCTGCTTTTGAATATAAGTCAACACGAAAACTACAAGACGAAGGGATCTAAATAGATAAAATTCAATAAGAAGAATTAACATCTATAATTTGGATACCTATCGAATTTAGAGCCAAATCCAACAAGAGGTTTATTGACTTTCGATCTGTACTTTTTGAAACATACATCAAATATGATATTGGATTTTGTGATTACAATTGCAGCTTTGGGTGAATTTTTTGTTTCAATCGGATAGGAAAATCGCATCTAAACCCAAAATTCGATTTTCGAATGCTATTAAACAGCATTGGCAGGCTATTAACAGATTGACCCTCCCCCCCCCCCCAAAAAAAAAACTCGCCAAGGATAACGCGATAAATTCAGTAAAATTACTAAATTCGTACCAAAATTAAGTTAATATTGCTTAACTTTGGACGCCAATGACATGTAAGACATTCTCTGGCATAACACGTTTATTAATAAGTATGCAAGAAAGTTTACGGGAAACCTCTCCCTCTGGTTTATGTAATAATAAATTGTAAGAATTGACATGATGAAATCCAACATGCATTAAAGATTTTAAAAAATTGAATCTGACTTAGGGATCTCGAGGATCATTTTTATTTTCATTCTTTATTGTTGTTTCGTATGGCACTTGCCATGGACAAGCCCGCTGTTACGAAGACAGCGATTTAAGTCGGTGGGGAAGCGTCTCTTGTTTTTTTAGTAGCCCCAACTAGGGCGCTACTAAAGTACGCCAAGAGTACGACTTAGCTACTCACGCATCACTCATTCGCTTGCACAACCCCTTTTTACAGGAGGGCACATTCACACATCACACAGATAGAACAACGGAAGAACAACCATGCCCAAACCAAGACTCGAACCCAGAACAACCAGATCACGGGGAAGACGCGCTAGCCCTATGCCAGGACGCCGGATTTTCATTTTTTTCTTAATGTTTACGACCTTCTTTTCCTCTCTGTGCAGGTCTTATTTTAATAGAAATTGCATTGAGATTAACGTTGAACATTTGAGGAATTTTTCTAAAACATTTTCTGTCTTTTCCTACGCATCCAATCTTGACCGATTTGAAAAATCACATGAAGTTAAGTGTATCAAGTCCACCAATTCTTTTTCTATTTCTTTTCTAGTGTACATCTGGGCGTTCCATATATAAATATGACACAATTTTTACAAAATAAATTTTACTCGACAAAATCGGATGGAATACAGATATATTTAGTCTTATGAGTCCAGCAAGAACCAAAATGTTAAAATTATTAACAAAAGACAAATGTCTTTCGACATTTTTTTTTTTTTTTTTTTTGGCACAATGAAAATTACGGATACTTTTTTAAAAATAAAATTCGCGATATATATGTAATTTAAGCTTCCAATTACAGAAAATATTGCTAAAAGTCTACTAGATTGTCTACTACTAAATATTGCTAAAAGAGTCCGATAACTAGAATAAATTTATATGAATTCTCGTATAATAAAATATAAGAGTTCCACCAATTAATACTTTTCAACTGATTCAAAATTTCATATTCCGAAAAACGTTCATTTATTCTTTTACTCTCATATTGCAGAAATAATTTCACAATTCTTTCATTTTATAAAGCATTATGCAATCGTAATCCCATATTAATCAATGTTCTTGAAGTTTCTGCTTTAAATACCGATGAAAACAATTTCAAAAACTCATAAGATTAATCGCTACTTCATAGAAAAAGAAATCAAAGAAACAATTAGAACATTAATGAGAATAATCAACAGTGCGTTATTGAAGCAAACGCCCAGCCAGGTTGAGAAATGAATAGCCAATACCTTTCCCCCAAAAGATATTTGAAAAGTGAACAAAGCCAGGAGACATGTCTGTTCCAATTTGAGAGCCCCGTTTGCATTTTTCAAGCCACTGACTCGGAATGAGAATTCCTGAATCGCACGAAAATTCATTCATTCGAGTCGAGCACAATCGATTCTTTCAACAGATTTATAACCTTAAAAATGATTATCGCTTGCTGATACGAATATAATCGTTTGCCATTTCATTTCGTATTAATAACTTATCTGAATTGTGTAATTGTATCCAAACAGTTGCAGAACGTATTTGCATTTCCTTAATTTTGCTTTTAATAAATTAAAAGCATTTCCGAAAAATGAGATATTGATTTCAGATTCTTCCTATTGGTTAAACAACAAGTCATGCTGTTTCATTAAAGCGTGCAGTGCAGTGGCTTTTATCCATATTTGTATATTGTTATATTGATTAAAAACTTATTTTCAAAACTGAAATAAACTTTTAAGCCAAATATAAATCTTTTTGGAATAATTATAACTATGAAATAATGATTTTGTATTGTTAAAAACAAAAACAGACTATGCATAAAATAATAATTAAGAATTTTTCCGATACGATAATAGAATCTTTTGATTTTGAGTATTCGTAAATGATATTATTTTTTGGTATGTTTTGTTCCGTTCTTTTACTTTTTCGTATGCGAAATATACAAAGATAAAATAGGGTAATCATAAAAAAATTCGAACTCTAGAATTTGACGTATCTCCACATTTCAGACCTTCCAACATCTAAAAAACACATTTTTGAAATCATATATAATAACTTAAAAACGCTTTCATCTAAACAAATTAAATTTAGTATATGCATTAAATTTTCAGATTTGTATCAAATTGCAAATAAATTATATCCATAAGAATTCTCTCTGTCCGACTTCCCGAATATTACTACAAAACAACGACAGTTAGAAATTTGGCACACAAATTTAGCATCTAAAGTTTTGATATTTATCAAATTTAGAATGAAATTTAACAGTGAGTGAATCATAAAACAGTTTATTCTTCTGTGTGCACATAAACGATAATTCGAAATCGCATCGATTTAGGCGTCTGAAATTTTAAAGAAGAAACCGTGACTCTCCTAATAGAACTATTGCCGAAAGTCACGAATATTCCGAGTCCTTTATCTATGTGCCAAATGAAAGCCAAGTTTGTCGCCAAGGCTGGAGGTCATTGACATCTATTCAGCATCTGTTACAGCTATTTATAAAATTCTTCTCTTTACTAGGAGACTAACTGGGCAGCAAAGCAATATTAAAATTTCTTAACAATATTACTGTAAAATAAACCATTTGAACAAAAGTACTAATATTAAATTCTAAAGAAAGTAAAATTTTCAAAATATTCCTTTGAAGAAAAAGTTTGCATTTTAATTCGTGATCTTAATTTTCTTCCTGGACAGATTCCATAAGAATATTTCTGAATAGAAGTCATCAAAAATTCATCATGAAATGAAATAAAGATAACTTTCAATTCTAGGGATTTCAATTCTATTTTCTATTAAAATAGAGATTGTATTATTTTTACTCCAAAGCAAATCTTTTCACATTGCGTGCATTCAAATGTGTAAAGCTATCTCAGAAAGTTTTTCCTTATTGAAATAATAATTTATTATTTGCTATTCATTGCTGAAAATAGAATCTATCAAAACATTCTGTCATTTTATTAAAGGATAAAGTGCATTTTGATTTGAAATTTCAAGATTTTATTTTATGTTTTCAATCTCAAAATGTAGGCCGAAAATTGTTGAAAATTCTTGGAACAATTCCATAGCAATTTTAATCTCTGTCCATACACCACACAGATAGTTTCGAGTAAAAATAAACATATTTTTGATCAAAAGCCGATATGTATCAGGGGTGAATTTTTTTTTTTCTTTACAAGGGGTTTCAAAGTTTTGCTAGTTAAATAAAACAACAACAAAAATTTCCATAAATATTACAAAAATATGTTGCCAAATTCAAAACACATTCAAAAGCCTGTCTGTGAAATATTATAAAAATACATTTCTCCCATGGAATGTTAAGCTAAAAAAATATTGAGAAATTGAATTTAAAAGTAATTATTTGTATTTGTTGATTAATACATATTTTAAATAACTTTTATATTTCTTTTAAGTTTTCATTTGTCTTGTTAAGATTTCTTTAAAAATTTTTTCATTCGATCAAAAATTATAGCCTACTAAAATACTGAAGAATATAACCGGAACATTGTACCGGAGAGTGGTCTTTTAAAAATGTAGAGTATACTTTCTCGAGTATTCTCTAATAAAGCTTTTATCATAGAGTGCACCTTGAATGGCATTGGCGCGCAGTAGTTACTAAATATTAATATTTGGCGTGAATTTATCGTTTTTACACAATTTATCGTGTGAACCTTGGCGATTTTTCGGGGCGATTTACCTCTGGGGATGAGTTTAATAGTATCCGAAAATTGAATTTGTGATTTAGACTTGTCTTTCCAATCGATTAAAAGAAAAATTTTGAAGTCTTTACGAATATTGAAGTCTTTACGGTTTACATGTTTCTGATAGTACAGACTAACGGACGATCAACCTATTGCTAGATTTGGCTCAGAATTTCAGAGGTGTCTACGCCATAGATGTTAAATCTGTATGTTGAATTTTATCCATCAAGCTCTCTTCATTTTGTAGTTATCGTGGTAAATTACATTCGAACAGCAGGACAGACAAACTTCTTTTGAATGGAGTTTGCTCAAAATTTGATATATATCATCTGCAAAGTTGGTGACATTTGACCGTATGTTAAATTTTATACACCCATCTCAAAGTGTTTTCATTATCTTTGTCACAGACAAAAAGACATTTTCTAAAAATGTGTTTTTCGAATTCTGGCAGGTCTAAAATATGGAGATTCGACAAAATCTCAAGTTCGAATATTTCGATGATTATAATGCTTTTTCTATATTATATGTACGAGAAAATAAAAATTCAATGGATAATATAACTGCAATAAAAATGGCAATATACATTTTTATAACACTACTGAATTTGTATAATACTTCGCAAATTTTCACTAAATTCATTAAATTCGAAAAAGAATAAAAAAAATTTTTTTGAATGCGCATTAAAAAATTGCGCTAAATGATGCATGAATACAGCAAAACAAACACGATGAATACCGTAAGGCCTTTTGGAACACATAACTTCAATTACATTCACGTTGAAAAGATTTGTTTCGAATAATTTCGTTTGGAAGAAATAGTGTTCGCAAGCGCGGGAAATTTTTTTTCCCGGGTCATTGGCTTTTATGGAGTTTCATGATTAGATGCGCAAAGAATTAAAGCTGAAGGATTTGCATATTTTTGGCATCATTTACACTTTTATGTGAAAATGCAAATGTTTAGTGATCGGTAAAAGGAAAAAACTTTTAAATATGGTGGATAATTTTTTGCAGTTAAGTAAGCAAATTCCCTCTTTTAGTTACTGAATTCTACATATTTTACCGCTTTTTCGAAAACTGCTGCGATAAAAGAAAGAATTTAGAGTCACATAAATATGAAATTTAGTTCGGAAGTTAATTTTTCCTGTTAGAAGCAGAAATGAGGACTTTCTTTGTAGTTTTTTTCAAAGAAAGCTTTAATTATTATCATTCAAGAATGGGTAAAAGAAGACAATATACAGTGGATCATATATAATGCAATATACAGGCTGATTATAATTAAAGTGCAAGTGTTTGAAGATCTTCGGAATATATTGAAGAAATTTGGTATTTGTTGTATTTAGAGTATGAAGAAATGAATTACACAATAAAAATTTAGTTGAATTTCAGTATTTTCCACAGGTGTCGCTATTTTATTGACGTTACTTTGTAGATTAAATTTATAGCATATTTTTCTTTGTAAAAAGATAAAAACTGAATTTATAAGGGAGCCTTTAAGTCCAATCAAATAACGTGGACTCAAGACAGCTTAATTCAAAGTAGCACTTGATGTTTCTTAGAAGATTTCTAGTACATATATTGTAATTTCTTTTTAAATCAGCAACAAAATTAAGTTTGTCTTCATAGAATTGGTGTTTTAATTAATTTTAGTCATTTGTCGCAAAACTTCAAGTGAATGAGGTGACCAAATTATTGGGAAACATATGCTAAGTATGCCAATTTAACCAACAGTTTGGGGAAGCTATTGTTTAAGACTGAGCAACATGAGTTAAGATTCCATTTTGTATAAATATTATTGAATTTAGTCATTTTCTTTCTTACAAAGCAAAGGACTTTTTTAATGTGCTATCAAGGGCATATTACAAGAGAGATTCGCAAAAAAAGAAAAAATAATTAAGTCTGATCACACCAAATTGTAACGAAAATGAATTTAAATGTGTAACAGCCTGCCAGCTGGATGAGTTTCATATCCTACAATTATGTGTGATGTTTTGCTTGATAAAATAAAGTATGCTTATCAGTCCGCAATATCTTTCGAATCCATGATCCGTTATCATTCATTTTGGAAAGAAAGTAGTTGATAAAATCAATTCTTTGTTCTTGATCTCTGGTTTGCACTTGCTGCACAATCTTATTTCAAGCGAATAGCGTCGAAAAACATGACATAAGATTTTGAGCTTGTCATCCCTGGTATTAATATGGTCCTTGACAACTTCTAGCACTTCCGTCTCAACAGGTACAGTCTTAGGAGATTTGGGTTCCAGTTGTACTCATCCAGAATATAAAATTTATTTAATTAAAAAAACTTATTAAAATGTCTATTTATTAGTAAACAAAAAATGGAATTTTATTTTAATTGTTTTTTTTTAATCCTTAACCATTAATTATTATTATATACGTTGTGGACACTATCTAGCGATACCACTAATATAGAGTTAAAATTCAAGTAAATTAATAAGTCAATTCATAAGAAAATTTTGAAACAAATTAAAATCATGTATAATCTAAAATTGAGTACAGAAAATACAATTCTGCGTACAATTTCAAAGTTCTACCGTGTCAAAAAGTAAGTAAAAATTCCAACACAAAGAAAGACATTCAATTAATTATATCCATAGAGAATTCCATAACAAAGTATGTTAGAAGGAAAAAATATCAAAGTGTATCAAATACATGATTTATAAATATTTGACAGATTTAAATCGAAACTCATATTCATACATAAAATAACTCTATGTAAAAAAGTTAAATTGTAATATTTCAGGCAGTAAAAATTGTTTTAAATGATGAAAAAAATAATGATCATAATGTTTAAAAAATAGTTCGAAATCCAGCTCAAATTTTCCATCATCACTTTTATAATTTTAGCATTCGAACGAAAATAAAAGGACTAATTTCTCATTCAAACATTTGAAAAATTTTTCTATCTTTTCTTTCCTTTGTTTTACTTTAATAATTTTATCCTGCATATCTAACGGCAGTTTCTATCTGTATAAAAATAAAGATCTAATAAGACAAATTATTATGTATTTATAAGAATTTAAGCAAACTAGCTGCTGGACCAATGGCTCCTTTTGTGTCCATCTGTTCTATATGTATGTGTAAAGAATACTGAAAACACATCTATTTCTTCTAACACAGGTATATACATTATTAATAATATCAATAAGTAGAAGTTTTAAAAAATAATGACATAATATTTATACATAAAAGTTTTAATAATTTTATAATAATAATTAAAATATGTTAAATTTTAAAAAATTTAAGAACATTTCTTATTGCTTTTTTTATTATATATATTGAATAAACTAGAAGTGAGCGAGGGAGTCAAGGGCTTAAAAATATTTATTTATTTAAATATCAAAGTCTGGGCACTCTTAGCCTTCACAACCTTACCCCAGGTCCACATTTTCTTGTAGTATGAAAAAGGGGTTAATCCCTTACCTGCCGAGGTTAACTTGCGAGATTCGGTCCCAAGTGCCACGAATATATATACGTATATAGTTGCGAGACGTTTATATACGCCAGGGGAAGTTAACACATTTACTTAGGGAGACGTATATATATGCCCGCGGGAGGCAAGGGGTTAATATCATTAATGCAGAGTATACAAGAAAACTTCGGGAAGCCGGGTCCTACTGGTCTAAACTTGTTAAAAGTATTGTAATATAACATAATCTCATATAATGATCTTTTTCTAAAAATGCAACGAATTAATTCTTACAACGGTATGATATGGAAGAATCACGGGTGCATCGCACTATTTCTATAGTCCTTTTTTATTAACATTCGGGTCGAGTGATACGCATGTGATTCACACGGAAAGATCGAGAACTTGAAATTTTGTAATAAGAATGCAAATAGTTATATATATCCGTTGTTGATAACAAAAAAAAAAAAACATTGGTGTTGAAGGACATAGAGAATGAAGTTCTATCGTGTGTAGTTTATTTATATATTTCATCAATTTTTCTCTTTGTCTTTATTTTAATGAGTTTTTCAGTATTTAGAGTATAAAACTGTTATTTGGCCCATATTTTTGTAATTTGTAATGATGCAGATACATTTTGTGTTCATAAATTCTAAAGGACAAACTACATAATTTTTTGTGTCTCCAGTCTAACCTCTAACAGTCCAGACCTCTAAACACTCTATTAAGATATGAATTACGGATAAGCTACACAGCTTTAAAGAAAAATATCAGCGTGATAACATGCATGTTAACACGTTAAGAGTCATACGATACTTAACACTTTAATTAGAAGCATATAACTTTGCAAACTTCTAATTATCACTTGACACTTCTAATAGACATTACAAAAATTGCTGACATAAATTATTCAAGAAAATTGTTTCAAGTGCTTCGTCTACATGATATCCTGTCGCTAAATCCATTTCTTATTTAAAAAAATCATTGCTTTTTCTTGGAAACTAAAATCGTAAAGATTCCTTCTAAGTGGGAAAGTCAAAAGTGGCGAAAAAAGAGAGACATTAGTTAGACCATTTGAGAAGCATTAGATTAATGACCAAACAGAAACAATCATAGCATTCTCGCATTCATATTTTGATTGAATTTGGTGCACAAAGAGCCTAGTGATAAATCTTAGTTACGAAGCAACTCTACAGTTTGCTACAAATAGTAACATAAAAAAAACGAACAAATTACATAATAAATAGAAATCAAGGAAACAAAACTTAAATTCACAAAATTTTGGTTAAAAGACTTCTTGAAATTTTTCAAAGTTGATTTTTTGCCGCTCAAAATGGCATTGTGACTCTTCTCTAAGGTATTTTTGCATGGCAAATAAATAAGAAACAAATCAAGAAGTAAAGCACATAATTTTGAGCATAATAATAATAATAATAATAAAATGCAATGTATGACAACAAGAATCGTAAATGAAAACATTTACAATTTATTACTTTTCAGCATAATTGCCCTTCATGTTGAGACATTTGTTTCAGCGTTGAATTAGTTTAAAAATCCCGGATTCATAGAATGCCATTAGTCCATTCTAGCAAAATTATAACGATTCATTTGAAAAATTTTGAAGGACCCACCATATAATACTTGGCTTGGCATCCTCAAATTTAGACCCAACAAGAAATTCTACGGTGGTCAAAAATTTGATGACGACTTCATACGAGTCAATGGTGCTCTATAAAGTTGCTTTTTTTAAATTTTAATTTAATTAATTTATTTTTGCTTTTGGTAATTAGAAGCTAGTTGTTTTATGTTAGGTATCTTATTCATATTAAAAAAGAAAAAAAAACTAGAAAATCCATGCAAACTTCGGAGAATATTTCAATAAATACAATATCCATGGATTTGTCGACAACATTTTTATTAGATTTCAATTTTACAAAACGATAAAAATGTAATCCCTACTACACGTTATTATATTTCTAGAGCCATGTTTAATTTCCCATACTGTTTCTTTACATTGTTGTTGTTTCTTATGGCACTTGCCACGGACAAGCCCGCTATTCGAAGACAGCTGATTTAAGCCTAAGGGGGAGCGCCTCTTGTTTTTATCGTAGAGCCAACTAGGGCCAAGAGTACGACTTGACTACTCACGCATCACTCATTCGCTTAGAAACCCCTTTTTACAGGAGGGCACATTCACACACCTCACAGATAGAACACAGAAGTAGGAGAACAACCATGCCCAAACCGGGACTCAAACCCGGAACGCCCAGATCACGGGGAAGACACTTTCTTTACATTAGTGTGAATAGGTGATTAGTGCTATATATATAATTAAAGACAAATTTAAAAGATATGTTCGTTCAGAATACTATTTTGCTAATTAATTATTAGTAAGCTTCGTTTAATATTGATTCGGATAAGTTTCTTCCTTTCTGTGGATTCTTCATATACAGATGGTTTCAAAACGCTTGGTAGAATTTTTAAAAGTGTTAAAAAAGATTTCGATGAGCATTAAACCTTAGGTAACACTTAACACTACCAGCGAAACACTAAGGCGATTGAAACGTTGCTCTAAACTAATGAAATAAAAGATTGAGAGAGAAAAATGGAAAGAAAATTGATGAAATAAATTCACTAATTTTATTAAAATAATTACAAAATGTACCAAAATTCAAGGCAGCAATTCTGAAAAAGAAAATTATTTTTAAAACATTGAAAAAAAAACAGTTTTATTTTACTGCAGCATTTTTTATTGAATTTTGTTAGTCTGCTTCCGTACTATCTAGCATACCGTCCAGAGTACTCCTTTCGTTTCGATTTTGTACTTTAAACCACCTGAAACTAGTTTAGCAATCCTTGGTATTCCTTAACATTGCAATAAAGACAATGGAAATTCCTTCATTTCAGGATTTCTATTGTTATGTGCAGACTAATGTTCTCTTCTCTTTGGTGTTTCTGTGTCTGACCGGAAAAGCACAACCTAATGTTCTCTAATTCATTTCTTGGGTCTTTCCGTCTGAAGATAGCGGAATTTGGTACCTTTAATGGCTATACATATTTATTAGGATCATTTAATTTGTGAAAAACGTATCATTAAAGTTTAACCTATGAATTCAGGGACACCCTGAGTATATGTATATTGTATATATGCCTGGATTATCAAACGGATGAAGTTCCTTCAGTTTATCACTCTTAAAGCTAATATAAACTTCGGCCTTTTCAGAACAATAGCTCATATTTTTAAGCGTATAATTAAATTATTATACATGAATTGCATACGCTATTTGTTAAAATGAATATGTATCATTATCATGCTTTGTGATGTTTTGAGATATTCTAAAGTTTGATGAAGATATCTTAGCTACATTGTGTAACAGAAGTTAAGAATGACATAATTTAATAAGAAAATATTACAATTTTGAATAACAAAGAACTATATACGATTTCATGCATAAAGAGCTCTGCAAAGCTATATATGGAAATATAGAAGTGAAAGCCTCGTTAGTCTCATTAGTCTCATAACAACGACAAGCGCACTTGTCTCTCTTTGTCTTGTATGAAAAGCAAGGAAAAAGAATCAGGACTCTGTGAAGACACACTTGAAAAAGAAAAGTAATTATGTTTAATGCAGAAGTAGATCATTAACATCAGGAACTTACTTTAGAATTACTCTTATGTAAGAGAACATTTAATGAAGTGGCTTATTCATGATTGAATGAGTTATAAAAGTTTTAAAACTGGCTTAGAAAAATGTGAATAGATATACTTAAAACTAAGCATTATGTAATTTTAATATAATTCGATGTTAATTTATATATATAATATAATTTCACGATGAAATAGTTATAATGGAATGAATCTGATTAAAATGATTTCCTAATTAACATACTGATAGTCGTAATTTTAATAAATCCAATGATTTACTGGTTTCGCTTTAAGTTTTAATATGGTGAAATAAAAATAAAGTAATAATATGGCATGATTTCTTTATCTCATCTATTTAACCCTTTAAAGGGCCATTTTTTTCTGGTCATATTATGTTAAAATATTTTTAGGCTTAAAATTAGAATAAGAAAAGGGATTCTTTTGGCTTATTAGATAAATTTAATTTGATTAATTAATTAATTTGGTTAATTAATAATTAAGTAACAAACCAAGACACATCGTTTTGTGTGAGATAAAGAACTGAAGCATCTAAGTTTCTGTCTTTCTAAAAAAATTTGTCAGAACTTATACCAACCTACATAAATTCATACAAAGATTGATAAATTTGGTGGGAAGCATACTTCCCACGGCCTTAGAAAGGGTTAATGGAGTAATTTACAAAAGTGCAAAGAAGAGGGTACACTTTTAGTATGTCTCTTTAGATTTTCTTCTCCATATGGGTAAGGAATTGAATAATTGATGCGAAATCTAGCCTGAAGCAAGCAAGCAACTGTTAAAATAGAAACGATCTATCCGAATCGAATGGCATCATATTAGTTTCTTAAAAGAAAAAGGGAGCTTGGAGGGATGATGAGTAGTGAAAGCCCACTTATATCCCATTAATTTTTGTATTTTCAAACGGTGACTTTTATACATTTTGTTAAATCATGTTAAGTAAACGTTTTATTTTACAGAAAGTTTTTTTTTTCCTTTCTTCAAGAACATTTTTTCATCGCAAAGTTATATTTTATGGATTACATACATATGTATAGAAAATATTTTAAAACGTCTTTTCTCGACGATATTTTTTAAAGAAATTTCTGAACTGTTCATTAATCACATTTCTGCAAAAAAAAAAAAAAAAAAAAAAAAAAAAAAAAAAAAAACCTTGATATTAGACTCTGCATAGCACAATTATAGATTCTTTATTCAATTTCTTTTGCTTCGAGTAATAGTAAGCCAGACAATTTGTTATTTTTTCATCAGCATCAAAGAAGAATATTAGAACTTTTCCCGAATAAGAATAATTGGTTTAACACCAGACTTCATCCGTAAACTAATTATAGTTTGAGCAGCCACACCGAGCCTTTAGTATTTAATTCAAAAATAGGATGATAGAATATATTAACCGAGTACGAGCAGACAAAGTAAATTAATACTTCCTACAGAATTTTTTTTCATATACATATTTTTAAAAGAATTATATGAAGTCTTATAGAGTTTATTTAAGCAGACCAGTTTAAATAAACTCTATAGCAAAAAAAAAAATCATATATAAGTACTGTTTTTAAAAGTTCTATTCCAGAAAAGTTTCGAACTTTTGACAAGTATTGAGACGTATATATTCTATTTGTAATTAAAATCTGTTATAAAATGGTTCAGAGGATCTGTCATATTGATAACATTAAAACTGGCACAAGAATACTCAGTGAATTTCGGTATGGAAGTATGCGGTCTGGACGCTTTACAATATTTGAGTCTCTGTTTCCGATTTCTGTCTCGGAGTTTTAGATTTGAGTAAGGTTATAAATATTTTACAATTAAACACAGTTTTTCGTAAAAATATATATATATATATATATATATATATATATTTCCTGACACCCAATGGATCCCTACCACCGAAATGACAAGAACACCCCTATTTAATTTTAGCAACTATGGTTTCAGTCTGAAAAGCCAGGTGTTTGTTGATTCTCCCAGAAATCCAAAAGAAAAAAAAATGAAACAAACAGTTTTTTTTTTTTTTTAACGCGTGACTGTTTTAAGCCAATTTTTTGCGCAGTAGCTCCTAAGGGTAAAGACCCCTGAGCACCCGAGGGCAGAAGTCTGACTTCTAGCTCAAATGAAGATAACACAGACACACTCGCTTGCACAACCCCTTTTTACGGGAGGGCGGCTCATTCATGCAACTCACAGAGAGAATACAAAGAAGAACCAAGACTTGAACCCGGAACGCCTAGATCACGAGGAAGACGCGTTAACCCTAGGTCAGGACGCCGGCAGGACAATGCAGAGATTAAGACAGAATGTCAATAAAAACTTTTATTAGCCAATATAAAATTATTACACCAAAAGAAATGTAATATGTATGTAATGATATTTCAAAATTTAACTTAAATCTTAATTCCTAAATTTTTACCTTAATTTAGTCCATATTAACTTCATTCTAAATTTCTCTGTTATTTCCTGATCCAATCCCCACTTTTTTATTTAATTAATTCCCCATGAGCTATATATAAAGGCTGATTTCAGCATATTCTCACGCTCCAAGTGAAGGAATAAAAATCCCTAATGCTAACAACATTCTTTCAAAGTTATCTATGATTCCCTTTCCTAAATCGACACGTGGCAAAGAAATCCCTGTCAAAATCTCAAATTAAAATCACTGAAGGGAAAAACTTCTGACTCTGTTGCTGTTATGTCACAATGCGGAATGACGCATCTTTTATGTTTGCTTGTATCTTGTACAAATTATGCCTCCGGGAATAATATATATATATATACAGGGTGGTCAAAAAAAAAAAAAACTTCCCCTATATATGAAACCCTAGCGGCCTATCCGCTCAACCAATCGAACCAAAATTTCAGACATGGTTGTTTGAAGATATGCGCTGGAGATTGTGATGATTCTAAACAACACAGGGTTCACGGTTACGGTTACAGTGAGAGAATTTTGAAATTTTCGAATGGCAACACCCACTTTTTCCTTGCGCAAATTGATCAGCGTATTGAAAAACCACAAATGGCGTTGGAACGATTAGCGTGTGACGAAAATTGCCGCCGTAAAGCATATGCAAAAAAGAGCATTATAAAAGAATAATGACAACACAGAGAGGAAAGAGAAAAAAGTTTTTATTGGAATGGAAAGTTATAATTACAGGTTTTCAACGTGTTCACCTTCGCAGGCGATAACGCATTGCATTCGGGAGATTGTGGACAACAATGCCGAACGTAACATGAAAAGAGGAATCTACATAACTTCACGTGTTATGGCATCTTGCAATTCTGACACATCTCGTGGACCAGGCGTGTACACCTTAGATTTCAGATAACCCCAGAACCAGAAATCCATAAGAGTGAGTCGGAGGATCCCGGTGGCCACGAAACTGCAAAGTTACTAGAGATGACTCTATCACCAAAGTGTTGTTGCAGCACTGGCCGAACACATTGGGCGACGTGTGGAGAAGCCCAATCTTGCATCCATACAATGTCCCTAATGATATTTCGTTGCTGCAATTCAGGAACAACGGAATTCTGCAACTGTGTCAGAATTGTAAGATGCGTTAATACGTAAAGTTATGCAGATTCTGCAATTCATGTTACGTTCGGCATTGTTGTCCACAATCTCCCGAAAGCAATACGTTGTCGCCTGTGAAGATGAACATGTTGAAAACCTGTAATTATAACTTTCCATTCCAATAAAAACTTTTTTCTTTTTCCTCTCTGTGTTGTCATTATTCTTTTATAATGCTCTTTTTTGAATATGTTTTACGGCGGCAATTTTCGTCACACGCTAATCGTTCCAACGCCATTTGTGGTTTTGGTTTTTCAATACGCTGATCAATTTGCACAAGGAAAAAGTGGGTGTTGCCATTCGAAAATTTCAAAATTCTCTCACTGTAACCGTAACCGTAACCGTAAACCCTGTGTTGTTTAGAATCATCACAATCTCCAGCGCATATCTTCAAACAACCATGTCTGAAATTTTGGTTCGATTGGTTGAGCGGATAGGCCGCTAGGGTTTCATATATAGGGGAAGTTTTTTTTTACCACCCTGTATATATATATATATATATATATATATATATATATATATATATATATATATATATATATATATATATATATATATATAGAGAGAGAGAGAGAGAGAGAGAGAGAGAGAGATAATAGATCACAGAAACGTGGGCTTGCCAAGTGTTGAATTAACAAATGTACATGGAGATTAATCTATATACTTATAATAAAGCTCATTGTGTGTGTGTGTGTTGGTGCTCTACAGGCCAGGTCATTTGACATACAGCTATCAAATTTGGTACATGTATACCTTAGATGTCGGGAATGTGCACCTGGGGTCCCTTTTTTTGAAATTTTAATTATTAATTAAAAACTAACTTTCCCGCCAAAAAAATCCTCCATTTTCCCCACCGCCAAATGAGTAAGGCTTCAGGTTTTTTCTCCCAACAGTAATGAGGCTAGGGTTAACATTTTTCGGCGGATTATTTCAAACAATTCCGTTTATTTTTGTAATGTTTGATGCATTTAAAATTAAACATTGTTAATTAATCCATGTTTCAGATTCATTCTGAAGTACTTTTGAATTAAAATAACACAGAATTAAGGAAATTAAAAATGTACAATCTGCATAGCGTTACCCCAACTGGCGTAGAAAAATTCACGCAGTTGCGTTACCGTAACTGGCGAAGAAAATTCACGGATGCGCATTGTGTTCTGATTGTTGCCATGACAACCAACGGATGATTTAAATTATTTTTAGGTTAGTTGCATGCTTTTGTAAGTAAATTGTATTTACGTTAGTTATATATTTTTTGTATATGCTTATAGTTTTAAGTACATCGTTTTTTAAGTAGTTTCTTTAAACCTGTTTTCGACCGATTATTTTAAACGATTCATTTTATTTTCTTAGTGTTTTTTGCATTTAAAATTAAACATTGTTAATGAATCGATCTGTTCATGAGGAATCTGAGAAAATTTTGTTGACAAATTCTTAAGATATTACATAAATTAAGAAAGATATTCTTTAGTGTCCATAAAGTTTAAACGCTCAGTGACTCTATTATCAGTAATCATATTATTAAAAAAAATGCTTTGTTTCAGTAAAAAATATTATTATATTAATTGCAGATTAATCATTTACACTTTAATTTAAAACATAAATTCTACGAGGGGTAACAGAAAATTAGAGAGATACATATCACGTTATGACTGAAGGCCTTTATAATATTATGAGTGAATTATATGACTATCAAAATTTGAAGCTTTAAAATATTTTGCTGAAGAATCTATTAAAGTTGGAATTGAGTAAAATATTTAATGGTACGACCGGAGTTTAACCCCCTGCTTGCGCAATTTTTAAAAATCGCCAACAACGGCCTTGCGAAATGTTCAAAAGCAAAGGAGCAGATGTTCAATTATACTGCATAATAAAGATTGCCAGCTTTGGCGCGTTATCGCAACTTGGCGAAGAAGGCGGTTAAACTCCTGTTCAACCTATTTAATTATTAAAATTTAAACGAACATTAAGATTGGCGAACCGGCTGGTCGCCAAAGGCTGCTAGTTAATAAATATTTCTAACGGAAATAGTTCCCCAATTTATAGTTTCCGTACAGTTCCATCAATTAATATTAATTAAAATAGCATTAGATGTGTTCAAAACTCTTGAGCAATATTAAAAAAAAGAAACAATTGAGTGTTCAAGAAACAGATATACATTGAATAGTACAGACTCTTGTTCGTCATACATATTATTCTTTGAAAATTTCAAAAGCAGCAAAATATTTGAATAAAATTTCTGCTCGACTTATCAATAAAGTATTCATTAGAATATTGTTTACGATCTTAGTTAACTGAGTAAGATTTTAAATTCAATGCATATTTTTACCCATTTCTTTACCCGATCAATGATTTTAGTTCGTTCTGATCTGAATTCTTCTACAACAATTCAAGGAATATGTTGCAGATCGTTTCACATATTCAAGGCTCACAATATTGAAAAGCAACCCACTTGTCCCTAAAAAAGTTCAATTCCTGCAGGAGATTTCGATTGTTTTTAGAAAAGCATGCCTCTTCCGCTCTTATTTAGAAAATCTGGATGGCTGCCCCATATCCATACGTATTGTCTGAGTTTTAAGTCGGTATCCTTTCCGGTTCAATAAATCCTTTTAAGGCTGATTGTTTGGCCCGCTCTTTTGTTTTCTTTCCTGATCTAAACCCCCTCCTTCATCGTGTTTTGAAAGACCGATAGCGGGAGCCAGGTAAACAAGGAAGAAAAATTACTTTCGTTTAGAAAAACATTTCCTTTTTCCAAACAATAAAAGTGCAATTTCAAGCAGAGCAAGAAATTTAAGTTCCTCTTTTTCCCCATTTTATACTTGATTTTTCAAACTAAGTCTGTTTTTTTATAATTGCAAAGAAGGATTTCTAATTTGAATAATTTTAAATATTTCTTTTACAATGCTTACTATCGTTAAGTATTGTAAAAGAAATTATCTTTATTATGTAATACTTATTTTAAGATTAATGTATAATATTTATAAAAAAGTTTTGTAAGAGATGAAATAGTGTTTTATAATTTGCAAGACAATTTACTTGTCCAAAGAAATGAATGAACTTGAAAACAGTTTCGTGTTATAGGCATTGTATTCCTTCAAATTTTAAAGAAACTTTATTTCCGAATCTTAAAAATATAATATTTTATATTTTGAATTCCATCCTTATTAGTAAGTCATATCACTGACTCTCCGATCCGCCCGATGGCATACGGATAACGAAAACTGAATGACCGGACCGCCGCAACAGCAACACTGGCGGGAACTGTGTTGAGTCCTAAGGGCCATCACCGCCCACGGAACAACCCTTCCCGAAGGAAGTTTGTACCGTTTTACCTCAATGTCATGTCTAAAACTTTTGTTTGTCAATAAGCCTGATAAGGCCACAGATGTAATTTAATATGCGACTTTCATTCAAAAATTGTAAAGTGTGTCTTCTCTTCCATGAACATATGAAGACATTTTTCATTCGATCAAATTAATCATTAGATTGATTGATTTTTGGTATTGGGTAACTACAGAAGTACATTCTTTGGACTGTTTCAGTTCAATGTCTAACAACAGCGTTGCGGTTTTTTTAAAATGCACAGTTCGTTGGACATTGCTTCAATCAATCCGATGACCCCTGAGCCTCTTCTATTGTTTTGTTTACGAAAGAACAGCTATGAAGGGGATGGACGGACGGATAGCATCTTTTGATATCTCTTCTAATTCAAATTGGCAACACTATCAAAAAAAGATGAAGGTTATAGCCCTGGTGGGGCATAGTAGTATGTTATGTATCGGATAGCTTAAAAATGTAATAAATTGAATCATTTATTTTAATTTCCCCATAAATACAGAATTACAAACTTTGAGATATTTAAGAAAAATATAATTAAAAGGATAAAATAACTCAGAGCAGATAATTTTTTGTGAATATTTCTTGAATGTAAACGATAGTTCGGTACAAAGAAAGGAAACAAAATATATCCAGTATAGTTCAGGGGAAGTTAAAAATATTTTTCTTCAGCAGTTATAGGATTTCTGCAACAAAATTTCCAACATTGTTTTCTGTTTATATGATAGTTCCTGGAAAACCAAGCTTCTGTTGGTAGCTTTTTTTTCGTGATTTTTCGGAAAAAATATTTAGATACGAATCACATACGGATTACATATGACTATTTTTCGATCTTTACTACATATGAACTAGTTAATTAAATAAAAAAACCAGGAATGCACTTAGTCTAACATATCATTCGAATTGGTCAACATAATAATTGCATTGTTGCTATTGTATGTGAACCAAACGAATTTTTATTCTGACGTCATATAGGGCTCCTCACAAAATTTTAAAGTACCAGTAGGTTATCATCCTATGGCAATAATACAAGCACCAAAAAAATTTACGAGATGGCGCAATATTATATTATCAGCATGAAAGTAGACAGAAAAAGGCTCTAATAGTTAGTTATAAAAAATGGGGGGTTTTGTTGTTTTTTTTTTGCGTATATATAAAATCGCGTTCTTCATGAAAAACAACTTTATATATAAACTTATAAAGCAAAACCTTATCTAAATATTAAATTTGATATAAATTGTTTAAGCCGTTTCCGAGATACATGAAATAAATTTGTACTTATACAAATACTGCTCCGTAAAAGTTATAAGATTTCCAAGTTCAGTTTAGGTATAAAAATCAACAAACTGGACTTTTTAGGTAAGTTTAGATTTATTTTTGATATATTATGATGTTATGTAAAGATAAGATATATAACATGATGTTTTGACTCTTCCGTAAAAATCAGCTTTCTTTCAGATGTCTGCCTATACAAAATCAAAATGGGGAATTCAGAATAGTATGAGATATATTCAAAGATTTTCTGCAGTTCAGTGCTTTTCTTATTTTTTTATTGGGATCATCCTATTAAAGTAGGTTCTCCTGGTTGGCAGTTCAAGAGTTGAGTGGTCTTCCTCAAAGGAAATATTGACGAATTGAAAGCTATTAAAAACATCTTGGACCCCACTTTTCCAGGTAAGTCGTGTCTGAAGTCATAGTGTATGAATGGGAGTATTTTTAAATATATGGCGTGCACTTCTAGAAGGGCTGTTATCATTTTGGTAGCAAAATCTCAAATATGATCGTCACAGATTAACTATCTAAAGTTGTAGTAGAAAATCTTATGCACATTGCCAGAGTGCTTAGTAAATATTTTGAAGAAATTATTTTTAGCACACTTATAGTATAAATTTATAATTACAATAAAAGTTTCATTTCCTTCCATCTTTTCTATACATAATGTTTACAAATATTGATATCAAAACTAATGACTGAAATCGGATTGAAACAAATAGCTTTCTTAAATAGCAGAAAATTCAATTCCGAATATTAAATAAAAGTGCTGCTGAAGTAAAATATTAACATCATCTCCATCTGGTCCATGGAATAAGAATGTAATGAATCAGCATAAAGATAAAATAACAAAAACTGCAAATCTCATCTCATTGGCCTTTGCTGCAATCCAGCATTAAAAGTGCATATAAAATGTGAAGTTTTTATAACTCTATTGATATTTTTTTTTTCATGTTCAGTTTTATTCGCGCTCCGAAAACTTACAAAAATATAAAAAATCTTTCTGAAAAGTTTTATGCCAAAGCAGAATGCGAATTTTTCATATCCGATATGCTGACAAAAAGAGAGAAGGTATTTTGCCCAATGCTGTGAACGATTATAATTATTGTTGGGATACAATTCTCCGTACAAACGACTCTTTTTCGAAACTTTTGTCAAAAATGATGTTTTCTTATTCGAGTATAGCCATCAGTATTTGAAACTCGTAATTCTACTTTTATTTCATAAATGGAGAAGCAACATGCATCTCCGTTTTTGCGTTTGATTTTAATTCAATTTGCACAACAAATTCTTATAAATTTTGGAAAAAGAGTATAAAATATTCGGTTTGAACACATTGAATAATCTGAGAGGATCTGTATAAGAATTTTTTTTACATCTGCTAAAACCTAATACTGCCACTTGTTGCATGTGTTTAATAACTTCAGAAATCTACTAAATGATGGATTTTTGCAGTAAAAAAATTTTCATGGACGTGAAATTAAAGTATACAAAACGTTTAGCAACGTCAAGCAAAATAGCAGTCAACGAACTGCATGCTACCCTTTTATATAGATTGAATTTCGAACTTTTTATGAGTTATGGACTTTTTAAAATGAACAGTTGAATTTTTGTATCAACTGTTTATTTGTAAATCAGATCTAAATTTAGATTTAGTAGATAAAACGTTTCAGTAGAAATATTATAACAAAATGTATATTCTATTCTATTCTATAAACGACGAAATGAATCATAAAACCTGTGATATCGTAAAAGTATGCGTGAAAATCCAGATAGAGCGACAGTTCTCATTAATTCCTTCAAACGAATGCTTCAATTCAGGACTACATAAAATTTATAAATATAATAAAGACAAAGTTTTGTTGGTTACTATAATCAATGATAATTCTACTTGACGATATGGAATAAAAATAGTTGTGTTGGAAACACAGAGAAAGGAACTTTGAAGCAAGCAAATCCTTTTTATATCTGCAGAATTCAGAAATATTTTTTCAAAACAGACCCTCATATAAAAATGTGGCATCAATACAATTACGAGAAATCTACAAAAAGTTAACTGAATCTTTCAACCGAATTAGAAAGAAGCAAATCAACAAACACATAATTAATGAGAGTTTGGAAAGTATCTATTTTTATACAATTGCTTGCGAATCGATTAGATTTACTTTTTCAATTCAAAAACAAAACTGAAAATATTTATTTGCGAAGAAATTGAAAGAATTAATCGAAAGAAAACGGTATCATTTTCCCTCCAAAATATTGACACCAATAATCATTAAATATAACACTTTTCATTCTTTAGAGAAATCTTAAAGTTTATTGTATCAGAATTAATGAATTGCAGTTTGTTTCAAAAAGGATTTTGCCTTAAAAATATAAAATCTTTCAATCTTCAATAAAATCTTCAAATCTTCTATTTATCATGTACAGGAACATTTTAATTGCAGGAGTTCCATGACATCATGATAGAATTTAAAATTTAAACCTCTCGTGTGCGTGAGAGAGAAACGTGTGCGTGAGAGATAAATGTGGATAATAAACAAATACTTTCATCTTTCCTTTTTTAACAATGAAAGGAAATTATACGAATATGATGAAACAATAAAAGTGATTACAATTTCATACAATTTATTAAAATCATGGTCAAAACTCATACATGTTTACTAATATTTAGGGAAATAATCACATTTAAATGCAAAAATATTGCTTAATTTTTAGCTAATTGACAAAAAATTAAATTTCAGAAAAGGTCACTTTGAAATTCATATTTTCATACTCCAAAACATATTTCTGCAAAATTCAGTAATTTGAGAGCAAATTAACTAGCTTGAAGAACGTTAACAGTTAGATATTCATTTTCTTATATGCATAAGGACAGATCCAGCACAGCACACTTTTTCCTTTATTAATAACTAGCCGCCTTTGTCGACCAGCCGGTTCGCCAATCTTAATGTTAGTTTAAATTTTAATAATTAAATAGGTTGAACCGGAGTTTAACTCCCTTCTTCGCCAAGTTGCGATAACGCGCCAAAGCTGGCAATCTTTATTATGCACTATAATTGAACATCTGCTCCTTTGCTTTTGAACATTTCGCAAGGCCGTTGTTGGCGATTTTTAAAAATTGCGCAAGCAGGCAGGGGGTTAAACTCCGGTCGTACCATTAAATATTTTACGCAATTCCAACTTTAATAGATTCTTCCGCAAAATATTTTAAAACTTCAAATTTTGATAGTCATATAATTCACTCATAATATTATAAAGGCCTTCAGTCATAACGTTATATGTATCTCTCTAATTTTCTGTTACCCCTCGTAGAATTTATGCTTTAAATTTAAGCGTAAATGATTAATCTGCAATTAATATAATAATATTTTTTACTGAAACAAAGCATTTTTTTTAATAATATGATTACTGATAATAGAGTCACTGAGCGTTTAAACTTTATGGACACTAAAGAATATCTTTCTTAATTTATGTAATATCTTAAGAATTTGTCAACAAAATTTTCTCAGATTCCTCATGAACAGATCGATTCATTAACAATGTTTAATTTTAAATGCATAAAACACTAAGAAAATAAAATGAATCGTTTAAAATAATCGGTCGAAAACAGGTTAAAAAAAACTACTTAAAAAACGATGTACTTAAAACTATAAGCATATACAAAAATATATATAACTAACATAAATACAATTTACTTACAAAAGCAGGCAACTAACCTAAAAATAATTTAAATCAAAAATCATTTGTTGATAATATTGTCAATAATCAAAACACAATGCGCATGCGGGAATTTTCTTTGCCAGTTACGGTAACGCAAATGCGTGAATTTTTCTACGCTAGTTGGGGTAACGCTATGCAGATTAGAAATTTTTAATGTCCTTTTTTCTGTTTTATTTTTAATTCAAAAGTACTTCAGAATGAATCTGAAACATGTATTAATTAAAAATGTTTCATTTTAAATGCATAAAACATTAAGAAAACAAACAGAATCGTTTGAAATAATCCGCCGAAAAATGTTAACCCTAGCCTCATTACTGTTGGGAGAAAAAAAAACCTGAAGCCTTACTCATTTGGCGGTGGGGAAAATGGAAGATTTTTTTGGCGGAAAGTTTCTAATTAATAATTAAAATTTCAAAAAATGGGACCCCAGGTGCACATTCCCGATCTCTAAAGTATACATGTACCGAATTTGGTAGCGGTATGTCAAATGACCTGGCCTGTAGAGCGCCAACACACACACACACACACATTGAGCTTTATTTATAAGGATAGATAATGTACATACATAAAGTTAAAAATCACGCTAGAAAGGTGTCTTCACAATCTTTAAAGCATTTTATTATTGTTGTTTTACTATCTTTCAAAATTCAATGTTGCCAGAATTGGAATTCTTTGAAAATATTATGTCAAGTCCTTGTTTTCTTTATTTCCAAAATTTTTATTTACTATTTATTAAAATCGCATTGTGCAAAAATATATTAGAAAATAAATTTCTTTTTAAAGTCTAAGGAAAACATGAAATATAAGCCTAAAAGAAAAACGTAACAAAAGAAAGTTCTGTTTTAGGCTTATTATTTTCTTTACTGTGTTACAGCTTGTTTTATTAATATTTAAAAATCAAAATAAAGACTAATGAAATTCAAAAACACTCAATTTTGATATTTTATGCCCAGAATATAAAATTCTATATTATTGTAGTTTCATATTATAAAATATTTAATTCTGAATTCTAATTTAACAACTCCACCTAAATTTTCTATTTCAATGGGGAAATAAAATTAATTTATAAATATTTTTGAAAAAAAAATGAAATGAAATGGAAATTTAACCTTCTCTAATGAAAAATTTAAACTGTTTTGGAGTTAATAAATAGTTATTTTTACATACTTTTTTTAATTTTTCATTCAGCTGGAATTTTTTTTATGACTTAAATAAATATTTGAATTTAAAAGATATTTTGTGACTTTTTTGTTAGTATTATGTCATTCATGATTTTTTCCTAACAAGTTAGGAGACGAGTTATCTTTTTTATTCTATTTGTTATCATCTATCAAAATAAAATGCATATCTATATTTATATTTTAAAAAAATCTTTTAAATACAATTATTTATTAAGAATTGTGGTTTATACTTTTTCAAGATATATTTTTCCAATGTAATAAATATTCTTTAATAAATATATATAATTTTTTTTTGTTATGTCTGGTTTATAAAATTTTTTGAAAAACACATTGTAACAATATTAATCGGTGGAAACAACAATAGTTCTCACAAATATTTACACAGAAAATCTTGTGTACAATGCAAATTTTTAATTTTGCCATTTATTAGAAGAAAATTAAGATCCTCTTCGAATAAACTATATGAACTCTTCAAATAATTTAATGATACAAGTTTCTTATTATTATTCAGTTCATCAAAAAATGATTCATTTCATTGCATATAATTTATTTTAATATATTCGTCGTCTAGAGAATATAAAATATAATATATTTTTTATTTGATTTTACTCTTTAGAATATATCTTATATTTAAACAAACATGCATAATTCAACTTCTTATATTTCATACTCTCACATTTTTCTTAATAGGCCTTAAATTTTTTTAAATTAATAAAATATTTCAAGAATATTTAATACTTTATTTAATTAGATTGCTATCACAATGACACATGGGAAGGAAAATTTCCGAAGAAAATAATCTAAGAAAAGTTTTTAAAATTATTTATTATTGATTCTAATTTCATGAAATTTGATTCATGAAAAAAGCACTTTGTTTTACGTTGTCTTAAATATCCTTTCGTATGAGGATAAATTAATTATAAAACAGAGTTTTGTATAGAAGCAGACGATTTTAATATATATTATTATAGTGACAATTTATTTTTAGCGTCTATATAATAATTTGAGATCGTTTTATTTTTTATATGCTTATTTATTTATTCCATTGCTGTTGCATACTGAATAATCATTTAAGTTTTAAAAGAGCGAGAGTGTTAAATTTTTTAAAATTTGGCAAAATTGAATTTTGAGTGACTTAATTACATCATATCGAAGTCACAAATATGAATGTAACACAAAAATATGGCGAACAGATTGAAAAATTGGCATAGGAAAGCTTCGCCCTAGAAAAGGAAAAATATTTTACAGTCTTTATAACAGAAAAATAATATATTTAGTATATAGTTATGAAATTTTAAGAAAGTTAAAGTAGCATTTTAGTCCAAAAGTCATTTTATTCTAATCTGCTATCTTCTACTTCTCCGAATTAATATATCATTGATTATAGCTGTTATTATTTAAAAAAATCAAAGAAACATCACTAGAAAATACTCCGTATGCTCCAGATTTAGGAACTTTGGATTAACATCTGTTTGTACTTCACAAGGAAAAGTGATCTTTTACATTTTGTAATGCATATATATCATTCAGCTTCTTTTTCTTTTCTTTTTTTTCGATGTCAGAATTGAAAATGAACCTCCCAAAATGCTGGAAAATGTTAATGGATAATATATAGAAAAATAATATTGCTATCATTTTAGTAAGCAATATTTTATTAAAGACTTTTTAAAGTTTTTCCATTTACATTCAATCCAAGCTTACAATAGAGCCCTTGAAAGTTAAACTACTGTAACTAATTTGTAATGTCTTTCGGCGTCATTTAGTTCCGAATCACGGATTTCTTTTTTTATAGTGATTTAAAATAAAGCCGTTTTCTGTTTTGGAATCGTAACGTTTCTTCAAAGTTCTCGTTTTAAGATTTGACTTTCAGGAAAATACGAGCAGTTTCTCCCCAAAATTCCGAATTGGTCATAAACTGTAATCCTTTAAATCTTGAAATTAAAACGTTGCTGATAAAACTTCCTTTGGTTGATCCTTTAAATCTTGAACAAATAAAAGGTTGTAGATAAAAACGTAAATGTACAGTCTCTTATTTTTTCAAAATAAAAAGGAGATTACATTAAAAAAATTTTTAACTGTCGTTGGAATGACTACTTCTCTTCCAAGATTGCCAAATTAAATAGTATTACATATATATTATTATTCTTTAAAACTAAATACAATTTTAATAGAGATTTCATTCTCATGCTCATTTTTGGATAAATATCAAAACTTTCAAACATTGGTGACGAATTTGGAAACATTAAAAAGTAGCTCACGAAATTTAAAAGAATTAGCTGGATAGGTCTCCCCGAAATTTTCTCGCACATTCAACAATCAATATTTTATTCCACATTTTCACAATGGAATTTGAATACGGCGTTAGATTCCTTGACTGGCATTAGCAAACAATAGTTTCGTAATACAGATATTTGGAAGAAATCTAGTATTTTTACTGAATCCATCATGCGAATATGTAATTTGAAAGGGGTTTTGCCGACCTATTGGCATCACAATTCGACTCAGAAGTGCAGTTGTAGTAACAAGATAACATACCGATTTTTTTTTATTTTAAGTCATTGCATTTATGAATTATTGTGTTTGAGCGCATGCAGATATTACAGAGCGACAGACAGTCAACCGTTGGATGGATTTGATTCAAAATCATATAAGTATCTAAATTTTGGATACCTGTGTACCAATTTTATCTATCTTGCTCTATGCTTTTTGTAGTTATCGAGTTCTTTTGCACTCAACCATCCAGGCCTCTAAACAAACAGATTTCATTTAAATTTATCTCGTTCAAAATTTGATAGAAGTTCTTAAACCAAGTTCCAGTCATTTAGCACAAATATGTTTTTGAATTATCGTGTTCCCATACAATCAGACTGACTGCGATAATGCTAAAAATGTGGTTTTCTGAATTCGTTTTGTATACAGCCGACCACTCCGCCACCACTGTACGAAGTAGTATCGACAGTATTTGTTGTGGCCGGCTGCTAGTTGTTGTTTTTTTTTGGGGGGGGGAGGGAACTAAATGAGTCTGAAACATGGAAATTCATCAAAATCTCGAGTTTTTTGAAGATACAATACTTTCTATATATTTCGTTCGGGAAAGTAAAAACGTAATGAAATTTCTTGTTATCATGTGAGAACATGATGTTATTTTGCTTAGGGGGGTTTGAAGCTCGAAATCACGTAGGCAATGAATACTGAAGCTTGAAATCGCGTAGACAGTGAATAAAGCATAAATGACAATTTTCATCATCATATTTTAATCGCACATATTTTTTTTTACCTTCTTTTACCAGTATTTCTTTATTATTATGTATGCTTCTTTGACCGCAGATGCGTTTTTATAAGGTTGACGTAGAACTATGACATCATAGCTGTTATTTCACTCAAAATCGGTCGAACACCGAAACTTTGTTTACCAGCTAGAAAAATTGAAAATGAAAGTTTAAAAAAATTAGTTAGCCGGGCGCAAATGTCGCCAATTGTGAACCAAACACGAATTTGGCTGAATTCTACCTTATTTGGCGATTTTCAATTGCTCCCAGCTAAAAGATTGTAAACCAAACGCGACTTAAAAAATAATAATGTTCTCACATGATAACCTGAAATTTGCAATCGTAGATTTCATTAAAATTTTTTTATTAATAAAATATTCTCGATGCAGCATTCTGAATTTTTAAGAGGATGGCAGCACAATGAAGAAAGTACTCAGAACGCGACACCGCATTTAAAGGCGACTGTTGGGAAAGATAGTGTTTCATTTCAGCTGCCAAAAATTATTACTACTATTAACAATATGCTAGTTGATTTGATTTAGCCAAATTAATGTTCCGTTCTGTAACTACACAAGGACTATTTTATTACCAATTTCGTCATTCTGATAAATGGTCAAAAAAGAATACGGTATTTTAATTGCTTGCTCTCTCTCCAAGTTTAAACACTGCTAGTAGGACTATAACCCACGATTCATGGGACTTAAATCTGCAATTCATGAATAACGGATCACTTAGTAGAATGGTGTCTAAACCCCCCTGATTGAGATTCGGTCACAAAGGCCGTCGCAGTACTACGAGTTAGTAGGGAAAAGTATATATGTGCTTAAACTGCAGTCTCCTCGTTATCAGATCTCAACTTGAGATCAGAGGATTCCAAATTCGAAACCTTGAATCTGATGTTGAGATTAAAACATCCCCCCGTTTCGAAGCAAAAACTTAGAGAAAGAATTCATGTTTGTCAAAAGACAATGGCTCGATATTATAAAGTTCGCCGTAAAAGTAACTTTCGTGTGGGTTACTTCTAACAGAAAAGGACATAGGTCTAGAATTCCCAAATGAGATTCGGCTACGATAGGCTATTGCAATATTATAAGAGTTATCAGGAAAAAGAGCAATTGTAATTGAGCTGAAATGCCCTTGTGATCAGATTTTAGCTTCAGCATTGGAGGATTCTAGATTCGAAACCTTGAATTTGATAATAAATTCTTCAAACTTTCTCCTTCGCTAGTTTGAGATGAAAATTTGGAGAAGTAGTCGAAATTAGTCATCAGGCAACGGTTCAAAACAGTTTTTTTCCAAAAGTGCCATTCGTATGTGTTATTTTTAAAGGATATAAAAAATGATGTTATCAGTTATGTCTGTACCTTTGAAGTTGCTAATGTTACGTATTCTTCATCAAGACAGCTTAGCTTTATTATATTTATTTATAATATATTAGATACAGAAATCTATGCCAATTACTTACCTTATTTTGTAAATAAATTTCGGTTTACTTTATTTAATCAAACGATTCCTTTAATTCTGAGTTTTATTATAAACCGCAAATGAATAAAGTCAGAATATTTTAATTCTCGTTTGCTGAGATTTCAGAAATGAATTCAAAGATGCTACATTTTTAGAAATATGAAACAGATGTTTTGATAAAATATATGCATTATGCATCTTCGGTGGTTTTCATTAAATTGACGTTCTTTCTTATTTGTGCATATATAAAACGGAATCAAACTGAGATTTAAATTACGAAATGGTGAAGACTAAAATAATATCTGTGAAATGAAAATGAATTTGAGGATTAGCGAACAGAACAAATTCATATTTCGATGCATAAAATTAAATTTTGAAAAGGAAGTAATTAACTGTCATATACATCAAAGTATTTCTGCAATATTTTAAATTTCTGCGTGATTTGAACTCACATAGGAGAACTGTACAAAATATAGGATTTCTATATTTTCCTTTCTTTCTTATTAATGGCATTAAATGAAAGAATGTAAAAACTTACTTTCAGATAATATTTGATGAAACTTATTGTAGAAAAGGATAGGGGTTATTTGAAACTTCAATTTCGGAAATCGCGACCGAACAAATGCACATTTTACATGTTTTTCTCTTAAGATTATTGAGTCTTTTCGCAGTAATTGAAATCACTCTACAATTTTGTAACTGACTTTTCTCCATACCTTGTATTGTTTTTGATACAGAAACGATAATTCTATTGTTTGCCATGAGACAGAACTGCAGTTAATCTTATTGTGGCCTCTTTACTACAATTAGACACAAAGTGTGGCAACAGTTGTCGCCGTCCTTAAGTTAGTGTTGATAGAAGGACTTTAGTGGATACATTACATTTTCACGGAACAATCGATAGAGAGATTCTCAGTTATTTTTTATTTTGGAATTGCAAGATGAAAAATAAAATAAAAATATTTTAATGATGTTCATTTGTATCATATATTCATGATTGAAATTAATCTGTCTAATGCTTTCCGTAGATGCTTTAATTTTTTTATTCTTTAAAAAATGGAAGCATTAAATATTTAATGGCCACAGGAATTAAAGTAATGGACAAGAAATAACCAAACTAAAGAAATGATACAAAATAAAAACTCTAAAAAAAAATTCTGTTGGCGAAGAATTTAAAAAATATGTGAATAAAACTCTATCAATAAATATAATGAAAGTTTAAGTATAATATGTGTGCGTCCATATCAGTTTTTGTGTCAGAAATGAACAAATTTGATATCAATATACAAGGTTAGCAAGATATAAATTTCCATTTCAGAGAACATTAGAATGCGTTCTATCGGTTCAAGCAAGATAAAATTTGAATTATAAATAATTCAAATCATGTGCTTGATATTTATTAAATAAAATTTTTGGTGCCAAAATGCATTAATAAATAATGATAAAATACAAATAGTATTTATTAGCATTCATAGAAATGTAAATATCATTTGCGTTTACAAGCAGTTGTTTCCCGCATTTTAAATTTGCTATATTTCAACTGTACAAATACTCTTAAGGCGTATTTTGCATTGTTATTTCCACAAAATCAAGCCATATCTATTACAGGCTGGGGGTTCAGAGGGTCGTGAAATTTTATAATTCATTTCCTTACTGGAATGATGATCACTCGGCCATGGAACATTCTGCTGTGTCACGAAGACCATTTTTGTCTCAACGGACAAGTTAACACCCACAAAGGATGAATTTGGGCAGGGTAAGACTCACTCTTTTACATACTGAAAAAGTGATAGTATAATGTAGTTTTACGACTATCTTTATCACTGGACATTCTTTTAAGGTGTATGTACACACTTAAAACTTCGGATAATCGTTCAAAATATCGAATATATTTTTATTGCTTAATAATGTTCTCTGATCCTTTAGCCTTCAAACGATACCAAGATGTTGTCAATATTCGAAATATTTCTCGAGTTATAATTATTTTTCTTGAGGTGCTTTCATTAAAAACTCTAGTTACGGCGTTATTTAAACTCATTTTATGAAGAATGATATTTTTCCCCTAGGTTGCTTCATTCAAACAATCATAACTCAACAAGAAATTAACCAAATATAGTTATTTATATATCAAAGTAATCTGTATGAAATAGCGGATGTTTTGTGCCTCAATCAATGTTATATTTATATAAATAAATTTTTAATAGCTGTTTAAAAGTTAAATTTACAGAAAAAATCTATTTATCGTTGATAAAAAAATTGTTTTAAAAAAACTATACATTTTTATAACTTGTTTGAGGCAGACAACATGAAGACTAATATTAGGCATCATTTCCAACTAGAATTGTGTGTCTGTACAAATTAGAATTTAAGATATCATGTTTCAAAAAATAGGTTAATTAGCTCATTAAATATTATTTAATTAATTAATAATTAGTGTAATATGGTTTTTTCACGCTGAAATGAGTTTAAACATATATTTATAACCTACTGTGAAAAAACTGGATTTTTAAAGTTAAAATTTTTAAAAAATCTTCAAGTGTGTACGTACACCTTAAGAGGAAACTGCAAATGGAATCCAAACCTTTTCCCATTATTGAGGGATTGTATAATCCGACAACTTCAACAGCGTAGATAACTTCAGGATATTGTTTTCAAGCAGGATGGAACATCTCCTCAGATTGATTAATATGTAAAGTAATTGCTAAGACAGCATTTCACAAATGCAGGAGTGATCAGCCGTCATTTTTCAATATCATGGCCTCCTCGTTCGCTGGATATTACCCCTTGCGACTTTTGATTGTGAGGCTTCCTAAAAGACAATATCTACCATCAAAAGCTAGCATCTATGTGAGATCTGAGAGATAGCATTCGGCGCCTTGTTTTTGATATTCTAGCAGAGGTATTCAGGTCATCTGTGGAAATTATGGTTCTGCTATTTGAGAGAATTATTGAATATAAAACAGGACTTATTGAGCAGTTTTATATTAATTTATTATTATGAATTTCTTTTTATAATGTTGAACATTTTTACAGCATATTATAAGTTTTTGTACGTATTACAACGCCACTTATCAGTGGAATTCTGTATAATTTTTTAATTTAATAAATGCCAAGCGTAATATTGAAATTATTTATATTCAAATTTTAACTCATATGTAAGAATTGAATACATTCTAGAGCTATGTGAAGTGAGAAATTTACTTCTTGCTAGCCATGTATTTTGAGAACTCATAGGAAAGAATTTTAGCAAAATCTATTTGTAAACTGCTCCATGCGACATTTATGGTACAAAAATCATTCAAAAGGCTCAGTAGAACGAATCATTAGTCCTAGAACTTGTAAATTTGACACGTAGGTATTTCTTTAGTAAATGCCCATTAATGAATATTTGTTTACTTTTCAAAATTTTAATTAGACTTTTTATAGTATTACTATTAAAGAATGAAAGTAAAGATTTCATATTGACATAAACAAAGTAGTAGAACATTAACAAGTAGGTGGGATACTTAGATCATATCAAATTTGTGTTGAAATTTACATAAAAGATTGTGTAAAGAAAGTTTACCCAAAAATATCAAACAAGAGGAGCTTTTAAAGTAGAATAATCTTTCTTTTGTTCTCATTTCCAAAATTTAATTAAAATATCTGCCATATATAGAAGTATCTTTATGTTTATTCCAACAATAATATTGTTTTAGATAATTTACAAAACAAAATGATTTTTAATTATATTCTCTAAACTTTATGTAATGTGTTAGATTAGAAAATATTACCGGCATATCCAATAAATAAGCGAAGCGCAAAAATTATTGTCATTTGTTTTTGTCATTTTTTGTCCTAAACAAAATCAGTAAAAAAATTAAAGGAATCAAAATGTAATGGTCTATTGTATTGGTTCATTGATTCATTAATTAAAGCGTTATGATGATATTAAAAAAGAGACCATTTATATCACAAGAAAAAAAACTATTACTTCAGGGTGAGATTTTTAATGGATTTTATTTTTCCTTTATTTTTTTATCATTTAAAAATACAATTGGATTTTCCGATGAAGTCCTTCACTTATTCAAATAATTTCTTAAGCTTCCCAGATAATTAGAGGTATATGTAGGATGTAAGAAGAAGGAATCAAAAGTGACTTCTTAAAATCCTGCAGTATATCCTACAGGTTTCATGGCACTGATATTATTTACATGTGACCCTGGCATTTGACCGTGAAGAGTATCTCAATTACCAACAACTGCGAATATCAAGTCCAGTCACAAAATAGTTATCACCGGTCCATGTACTTACCCCCCCCGGTAGGAGGTAGGGCTCATTATAAGGATATGGTCAATACGATACACCATTACTGATATACCCTCCAGGGAAGTCATATCATTGACTCTCCGACCCACAAGAAGGCACACGGATAAAGAAAACTGAATGACCGAAATTGGTGGGAACATTGGTGGGAGCTATGGTTGAGTCCTGAGGGCCATCACCGGCCAAGGTACAACCCTTCCCGAAGGAAGTACGTCCTGTCATCGATGGGAGGAGCTATAACCCCCAACTTTTTGGGTACCATCCAGGGTGGCGAGATCCAACCACCATGCCGGAAGCATATCATTCTCTTTTCGAGGTGCCACCGGCGGTTATACCCTCCAGGGAAGTCATATCATTGACTCTCCGACCCACCCGAAGGCACACGGATACAGAAAACTGAATGACCGAAATTGGTGGGAACATTGGTGGGAGCTGTGGTTGAGTCCTGAGGTCCATCACCGGCCAAGGTACAACCCTTCCCGAAGGAAGTACGTTCTGTCATCGCTGGGAGGAGCTAGAACCCCCACCTTTTTGGGTACCATCCAGGGTGGCGAGATCTAACCACCATACCGGAAGCATATCATTCTCTTTTCGAGGTGCCCCCGGGGGTTATACCCTCCAGAGAAGTACAAACGCTTTTATTTATCGATTACTCATATTTGAAATATCTCTTGGAGAGGAGGACGCATGGCAATCGCTTGGTTCAATTAGTTAAAAAATGTAATAAACCTGACATATGCATAGGATTGAGGATATTTGCATCGTTTCTTAAAGTAGAGAATCAGTTGAATGTCTTTTAGTCTGTCTACGAAGTTGAATATCTATGAATAAATTTTGAATGTTTAGGAAATTGCATTCGATTGTTATGGGCAAAAGCAATTGATTTTGTCTCACTATTTTTGTCATGCACTTAAAGGTAAGGGCAACCTGCACATTTGATGTCCTTGATTTTTGACAGGCAAAATAAAACTGTGGGTGATTTAAAATGGAATGTTGAAATGACATATTGACAACAGGAAACATAATTCCCGACTTATTCTTTTAAAACTTTTTGATGCAGTATTCTCTATGTAACATATATTTTATATATATATTATATATATATTATTATATATATATATATTATTTGTTGTTATTTCCTTTTTTATATATTTTTCCGACTCTAATGTTCGGATTTAATACAATTGAATCTTTTATCTGAAAAGAAAGAATAAAATGTCATTGCATTCGGCTTAGGAAACTAATTTTATATCCGAAACTCGATTATATTTCGGTTACTAAGTAATGTAGTATATAAATTGTGCAGAATCAGAAAATAAGCATTATCCCATGTATTGGAAGTCGGTCATTCATAAATTTCCATATAATGTTAAATTACCAACACCAAATCAATGACCCATATGGCATATAGATATTTACAGAAGTCGACTGGTAATGGTTAACCTAACAGACTCAGGATTATCTTTCTGTGCTAGAGAACACACATTGAGACGAAAAAATATGGTCTCATTTGTACACTTTGTAAAGAAAAAGAAAATATGCGCTATAACACAAAGAGGAAATTTTTTCGTTAAACATATAACAGAACACACAAAACATATATCACTAAATAAAGTGGAGCCGCAAATACTGTATCCAAGATTATATTAGCATATATGTATTTCATAAATATATATTGTAGCATATGAATAAAACCAGAATAAAACAAATTAGCTATGTAATAATATACATTAATGCAATAATAGTACGCAGTCTGCATAGTAATGTATACCATATACAAAATTGTCATTCGGCTGTAATATGAAATGGGTACAAACATTAAAAACGATCAAGTATGTATATTTTATGTAATAAATACCATATTACTCCGATATTAAACTCTATAAAGAATATTAGAATTCTTGAGTATTAGAAATTCTAATCAATTAGCATTAATTTTTCTTTTAAGAGTCTCTTATATAATAATTTCGAATAAAATTTTTTTTAAATTCGAATATATATTAAGTTTGACAAAGATTGTATTTAACATTTTAATTTTATATATGATTAGTTCATCTATTAGCAACTATTGCAAATATCATCTGTAGAGATCTATACAAAGGCTTTATTTTCTATAGCATATTTGCAAATAATCCTTTCAATACAACAAATAAATATTTGAAAAAGAAAACTGATAAAGATAACAAGCGACTGGGAAAGGATTAAATTTTTTTGAAACAGATCAGATTTATGTTTTTAGCATATCAGAAATACAAATCATTCTAAGCAATTTCGATCCTAACACTAAGAGCAAACTTCCAGTAAAATATTGTTTATTAACCGTTAACAACACGATAATTACTAAGAAAAGCATTTTCCCCAAAGTTTAATCAGTTTTATAATTTAATACGAACTAAAACAATTTTGACCTTCATCCTTTGAGTTGACTTTTTGTAAAACATTGCAAAAACTAAATGCTGAAAGACTAGCATTTTCCCTTAATCTAATCTGTTAATCTAATCTTAATCTAATCTGTTAATCTAATCTTAATCTAATCTGTTAATCTAATCTTAATCTAATCTGTTAATCTAATCTTAATCTAATCTGTTAATCTAATCTTAATCTAATTTGTCTGTATAAAATCTGTTTTTCCTTAATAGAATTCTGAGTAACAAGAATAATAGAATTCACATATATAATATATATATTACTAGTTGATATGCCAGACTTTACTAGAGATTAAAATCCTTTCATGCATAATATTTTAGCGCAAAACATACATTTGTATAAAATATTCCGATAAATAAAATCTTTTTGTCGTCTGAAAACCTTATCGTCTGTTTTAAATTAAAATTACAATATCGGTTAAATCGGAAGATTTTAAAAAGCAGCGAAAGATCATTTTTTCCATTAGATATTAATATTTGCTATATTAATATTGTACATTTTGTTCACAAATGCTGAAATAAAGAAAGTTTGTTTTCGTTTGAGCAATTGACTTAAGCTTAGTATAAAACGTAGCTATGTCACTACTTTGCGACATTGATTATTGTCAAAAGACATTAAAATAAACTAAAAAATTTAGAAATGATAGTAGAATAGCTCAAAGTGTTCAAAACTTTCGTTAATTTATAACAAATTGAGTATTTAATTAATTTTTGTATTTTGAAAAGTTAGCAGTATTCCTTTTCGTCTTATACAACAAATGAGCAAAATTTGTTTTATTTCGGTCCAGTTATTTAGGAGCAAATACAGACCATACATATATTCAGACATAGCACAATAATTTATATTAATATTAAGATTGATTAAGGTTTCTAAAAAAAATACAAAATTGAGCTTTCATTTTTATTATGGATAATGTTTGAAACCTATAATGTTGTAACCTGGATAGTTGGCAGTATTTTCATCTTCTGTAATAAATGTGCAACATTTGGTTTATTTTGGTCCAGTTGTTTAGGAGGAAATACATACAGCCATGTAACAATAATTTATATTAATATAATAATTGATTAAGGTTTCTAAAAAATTACGAAATTTGGCTTTCATTTTTATTATGGATAATGTTTGAAACCTATAATAATGATCTAACTTAAAAGGTTGGTCATGTTTGAATTCACTTAATTTTCTACTTCTTTCCTTTAATTTAAAATAAGTTTTATTTAAAAATTATTTTAAATGCAAAAATGTTTAAAATTATTTTAAATAATTTAATTTTAATTTAACAAACGCGTATTAAGTTTAGATTTAATCGGTCGCTAGATTAAACCTAAAACTTGAAAAAGTTCGTAAATTATGATATAATTTGTTATCATGGAAAATATAAAGAATTATATGAAGATAAATATATTTTTCCCAATTAAAATTTCTTTTGTTCTTAGACAAAAGTCTTAAAATCTTACATTTCTTAATTCGCTGTAAGAAAAAAAAATTGCCAAAAATTACTAATAATAAGAACTTTTGAATGAAATTCACATTTAATACTCTCTTTAAAAAGATTATATATGACAACGCAGTGAAAAAAGTTTCGAAAATTTTACTATCTTTCAAAAATATATAGTAATCTAATTCTTAGAACTTCTCTACGTCTCGAAAGTGGCTTTTATTCTGTCATTTCTAACATTACATAACTGCATTCTCAAAGATTCTTGAATGTTTGTTTTTAAATAACTCGGGGGATAAAATGGAACCTTTTTCTTAAAGAGTTTCAAAGATAAGAGCTGGAAATTGTTTTAGAGCAAAGAACGGAAATTCTTAACTCGTTTAAAATTTCTGCTGATAAATTACATTGAACCAAGAAGAAATCCTGAAAATGAGCTTAAGAATTATTTGACTTAAATTCCTCTTTTGACCAGCGTATGGGCGGAAGGCATTTAAAAGAAGGTTGTCTTCTATGCAAAGTATGTGGGTTGAAAATCAAATTCCTTTCTAGAACATACAGAACAAACAGTACTTCCTAAAGCGTTTAATTAAATTTATGTCCCCCACTCGACCTGAGTTTGGAAGAGAAGGGAAGTAAAAAAAGGACGTAATATCCAGGGAGATAAAAAAAAATGGCTAGGAAAATTTTCTTTCCACAAAGAATCCATTTATGATATTCCGAAATTTCTATTTCAGATGTTGGTCGCGGCTCTTTTTTGACGGTCAAAGGAGTACAAAAGAGTTCCCGCCTTTTTCTTTCCGGTTATTTGTTTGAGAGAAAACAACACGCTACTCATTAATTTTCGGTGGAAACTGTTAAAGTAGACTTCAAAGTTAAAAATGTGTTTTTGTGGTCGGCAAAAGGTATGTCTCATGCATTTTAATTCTGTTTTTGAGCAAAGTTTTATTCTCACTTCGCAGAACTCGCTTCTGATAGTCAAAGGAGTTAAATAAATGGACAAAGAAAGAACAGAAAACTCCCATTCTTAATATTTTTCTTTTGAAAAAGAAGTAACTTTTCTTTAAAATAAGAAATCTCTTTCTATATGTACATATATTAAAATTATTTATGAAATATTAGGCGTTTTAGAAATAATGCGAAATAAATAATTATCGTATATTTTTTTCAGAATAACAAATGTTATGTTGCACTAACAATTTTCATAAATATTAATAATTTTTTTTTTTTTTTTTGAAAATTTTGTGCAAGATTGATGACTTAAATGGGACGAATGCGGCACTAATAAAGTTAGAAGACTTTAAAAATAATAAAAATTTTAATCTTTTTTAATTGTAAGTTTTTATTAGTGCGATAAAATGTAGAAAAAAATATGTTTTTTCTCTCCACAAATCTTGAGGTCAAAGCAAAGGTCAAAGGCTGAAACATTAGATACTAACAGAAATATTCTAGTTAAATTGGGATTTTAATAGTATTTAGTATATAATTTTAATTTTTGATGAATATTTTATTTTTTATCTTTTTTTCTTTATGTGGTTTCGTTCTTTCATAACTATATAAAAAAAGCAACTTATCAAGAATTTTTATTTAAATTTAAAAAAAAGTTAAAATGATATTGAGTGAAATATATTTAAAAACAACATGAAAAATTAACTATTTAAACTGTAACAGTCTTTAACTGTAATTAATTGTCAACAGTTTTATTCTAGAGAGATTGATGAAGTGGTAACAGTGTGAAAAGGTTAACGGATCGCTTGTTCTTAACACGCACATATCTTAAAATAATTTTTTTTAAATTTTGAACTCATGAATTTAAAATGTCGCAATCATTAAGATGGGCCCTATAAAAGATAGCATATAAAATTCCATTGCTATATAGTTGTTTATATCTGAGTTAGAAATATAATTCTAATATTTAATAGCAATTAATATTTTGTATGATGAATTGCCAGATGCTTTAAAATTATGCGAAAGAATTTTATTCTTTTTCTGTTAATTCGTCTAACCCTTTTCCAAGTGAAATTTGGCATTGAATTTTATGTTTCAGAAGGGAACTTCCAAAATGAATGTATATATATATATAATAACAAAAAAATATTGATTTAGGAGGAAAATATGCTAATATTTTATACGAATATTATATATATATATACATTTTAATTTCAAAATAACTTCTGTATGTATGCCAAATTATCTTCTACGCAAATTTTTATGTAAAATTTCATACTTAAGTAAAATTCCATTGAGTTGGAAAAAAAATTGAAACGCGTGGAGCATTTGGAAACTAATTTTTTATTTTTTTTTATTTATTTATTTATGCCAAAATCTCTTCTCCACAAGTTTTTATATACTTAAGTAAAATTTCTTTGAGTGGGAAAAATTGAAATACTTGGATCATTTTGAATGTTTTAATTTTTATTTTAAGATTACATTTTCGATTAATGAATGCCTATAAGTTTGAATTTAGTCACTACACTGCTTTTTTATATATTTAAAATATTTGAATATAATCCGATACATGTAATTTCAAATGTGGTAAAAACTTTGAAAATTGTCTCATTCATTTTGTTCTAAGCCACATAAATGTTAAAATATTATTATAAAAATAAATAAATTATTAATATACATCTTTTACAAATTTAAATACTATTATATTATTAAAACTATTTTTTTAAAATAATCAACCTTAAAAACATTTTAATTGCCGAAAAGAGTGTATTGGACTTTAATTACAAACTATTCTTACCCACCCACCCTAAATTTTCGAAATACAGATATTAATAATAATAATTAGCTGCTGTTGCTCACTAACTACTAATGTGAAAATTTAAATCTCAATTTAACTTTTGCTCCAACAATGGTTTTCCTTCAGCAATGGTTCCTAATTTCTTTACACCTCTGACCATTATTATTGTTTGGAAAAATTTCGGTATAACATTTTTACACAATAAATATTGAATGCAAAAATGATCAACGAGTGATATCATAACAAAAATAAAGAAAAGAGCCTTTCCTATGTTAATGCTATAAATAGATATCTGCAGGGTTATTGTTGTTTTTAGTTATGCGAGAGGTTAGATGAAACAATCATTTTAGGATTGGAAATATGACTGATAATCGGAAGAAAGGCTTCAAGCTAAGCATAAATATTACAGAATATATTATGGAAAATGTGGGAGTAATGATGGGATATGATTCAAATACGTATACAAATACATATCATACATATCAAATACATATACAATGTTAGAAAGAATTATACTCACAAAACGATACTCTTTTTTGAAACTTGTAAATAGGTCTTTAATACTCATAAAAGAGTCTTTATATTCACCCGATAATAGTCATTTGGAAATCTTAACAACCAATCAATATCAAACGGTGAAAGAGCCAGACTATGTCAATAACTAACGGCTTTATTAATGAGTGCATAAGAATCCCTTTGAAATTTCACTGCTTAATAAATAATCGATATCCGAAATCGCATTTCTGAATAAATATATCCATTTTTCGCTTATGATTAAGACCTCAAAACTAGCTCTTGACATTTCAAAATGTTCTGGAACTGAATAAAACAAGCTATTCAATTTCCATAAAGATTTTAAAACATGGTATAGGCTACGACATTCTGAAAGATCTAGTAATTAAACATTCAAGAAGCGAAAAATTTGGAGAGGGCATTTCTTCAACATTTATTCCAGTTTTCTAGTTTAAATTATCATTATAATAATAATAAAAACCTAAGGTTCAAGAATTCAGTAACGATTCACTTGTTGAGAATTTTGTATAGTTTTTTTACTATTAAAGTAATATAATACATATACTGAGAAATATTTAATATGACGCATTAACGGTGAAGTATGATTAAGAGTTTACATTCATTTTACTATGTTCCGCAATCCCCCCCCACCCACCCACCGTTGGGTACCTCAAACATGAGGATGAGAAGCTTTCGGAATGGTGACTGGTTCTCACTGGCCTGGTGAGTACAGAAATGCTGTGGGATGGCTACCCCCCCCCAACCGATGACGGGATGTTCCTCCTACTGGAGAGGTTGTAATGTGACCGGTGATGGTCCTTAGGACTCAACCTTTTATTACTATTGAGGTATATTATTGCCCTAAAATAATTTTTATACCACTTTAAAACCAAGCATTTTACTAATATCACTTTATCATACAATGTTTCTTTAATTTTAATATATTTTTAAAAATGTGTTGCAACACAGCTCACAACTTCGCTTTGTTGAAATGTGAAATTAAATATTCCAATTATCAATAGAGAGATTGTGTAACAAAGCTGCAAAACGTGTAAATCCATCATAGAGCCTACTGAGGGTTCAGATATTATAACTAAAAATAAACCATGAATCATCAGCTATTTTTAAGAAAAAAATGTCAAAACATTTTAAAAAATTATATATATATGCATATGACTAATTTATTGAAGAAATTAATTCACATTAACTTATGCTTAAAAGACTAAATTTAATTAAACACAACAATTTTTTCAAAAGAAACAGATGTTTATCATAAGTAGTTAAAAATAATAAATTTAATATGTGTCGTTATAAACTTCCAACTAATTTTAATTTACCAAATTTTGATACAATTTCACATTTTATAAATTTGATTATATTTCCGAATAAACATTTTCATATATTTAAATTTATAAACAAATCTAATCGATAAAATAAATTTATGCTTTAATAAATTGCAATGTCTTTTATAAAACAGAAAAAAATGTGAAATCATTCAAAATTTCATCTGCCTTTTATGCAATCTTTTGATATGCAGTTTTTATTAATGACTATCAAACTTGATATATCTCCACTGCTATTAAAACTGCCTTTTAACATGCCATCTCAGCAACTCAAAAGTTTAATTCAACTTCCGATCCATTAGTATCGCATTTCAGCTCCGCTTTTGAGCCAGAGGACATTAAACAAGTATTAAAAGTTGGTAACTTAGTAACAATTCTCCTTCCTGGAACACGATAACTCACCAATATGGCCATCTTGGGTTTCTGTCAAACTAATTAAACCGTTTGATTGAAGACCTGAAGGGAGGGCAAACTTTGACACAGAGCTCTTGCATCAGCCAGCGTTTCCTGTTTTGCATATAATTGAATCCACAATTTAATGATGGGTCCGACAGGAAGAGGTCTTCTCTCTTCAACAGTCAGGAGACAACTGGTTAATAATGTCGACTTGTTTCAACTACTTACGTCTCCAGGAAACATATGTTCTTGTTAGAAATTATTTTTCAGATAAGCAATTAGTATTGATTCAATTTAGCCGGGAAAAACTAATACTTCGATTTGGCAGATTGAAGAATGATTGCGCAGATGGTAAATTGCACAGAAAATTTTTAGAATTAGTTGGATTCATTTTTGTAAATGGTTTGGAATTATATGGACTAAAATTGCTATATTTTGATTTTTGGAATTATTAAATATGTTTTTAGGGTACGAAAAATTAATAAAATGTTGATTTATTGACTTCAATTTTGTTGAAAAGTTTGGAAATTAGTGAAGATCATGTTTTACTCTTTGACAGAAAATTACCAAAAAATTCTTGTTTCGTTTCTAAAATATGCAATTTTAAATCCATGAAATATTTGTAAGATTTAGAAAGATAGAAATACAGCATTTAATTATTTTGTTTCGTTGTTCAGACGATTTATTTGTTTTTAACCAGCAGAATCCAGAAGATCATAAAATGTCAGTGAAATCAAAACATAACATAAAATAAAACAATGAAAGCTAAGTAAAAAATATCATTTCTTATACAGTGGCTCCCAAAAGTGTTCGTACCCTAAAGAAATTTGCAGAAATTGTGTTCTATACTTCTTAATAAAGCATTTAATTAGTTGGGTTTTTTTAATTAGCATCTTTAAATAGTTCTTAATAAAACTGAAAAAATATTTTTATAAAAAAATCAAGTAGTATTGTTCTAAAAAATAAATAAATAAAAAATGTCACAAAATTAGAACACAAAAGTCTTCGTACATCCAAACATTATTTATTTAAATTCATCCTAAAAATATCTTTTGCGGCTTATTTTTCTTCTAATTGAAAAATACACTAAAATCGTTTGATTTCAGTATTTAATATCACAATTATTTATTCTATTTACTTTATTCTTAGATATGACGCGCATTCGTAAAGAAACGAGTTTAGACGTACGAAAATTAATTATATTTCATTTTAAAGCTGAAAAATCAATTAGAGGCATTGCAACTATAACTAATCTACCTCATTCAATGGTGCAAAGCATAATAAAACGTTACAGAGAGGGAAAAAGGATTGCAAAGAAGCCTCGTAATGGTTGCCCTCAAATTCTGTCAGCTAGAAGTCAAAGAAATATTGTGAGTAAATTTCTAAAAAATCCACGTCTGAGTGCAATAAAGTTTACTTCATAATATAATGAATCAAATGGAACTTCTATTTCCTGTGAAACTATTCGTAGAATTCTTCGGAATGCTGGTATACATGGCCGCTCTGCACGAAGAAAATTCTTTGTAAGTCAGAAGAACAGAATTGCTAGGCTTAAATTTGCCAAATCTATGATAAACCAGCCAGAGAGCTATTGGAATCGTGTCTTATTTGCAGATGAAAGTAAGTTTAACATCTTTGGGTCGGATGGGAGAATCATTGTATGGAGAAAAAAAAAACGAAGAACTTAATCCCAAAAATTTTGTTGGAATAGTAAAACATGGCGGTGGAGGTGTCATGGTTTGGGGGTGTATGTCAGCGGCTGGAGTAGGCAATTTAGTATTCATTGATGGTATAATGGATCATAGAGTTTATATAATATTCTCAATAATAATTTAAAAATGTCAGCACAAAAATTGGGCATTTTAAACAATTTTGTGTATTACCAAGACAACGATCCTAAGCACACGGCCATGAATGTTCGTCTTTTTTGCCTCTATCATTGCCCTCAAACCCTTAAAACACCAGCTCAATCACCGGATTTAAACCCTATAGAACATATTTGGAAAAAATTAGGGGTGCGAATAAGAAGTCACGACATTAAATCGAAAATTCAACTGAAAGCAGTAATGATCGAAGAATGGAACAAGATCGGTGCAGAAGTAACCGACCGTTTAGTTAAATCTATGCCCAAACGTTTAAAAGCTGTTATAAAGAATAAAGGATATCCTACTAAATACTAAACATTTATAAAAATTTAGAAAATTTCATATTTAGTGATGTTTTTTTAAAGTGTATGATCACTTTTGTGTCCTATTTTTGTGCAATTTTATTTACTGTCATTTTTAAAAAAATAATTTGCATCGTAATTAAAATTTATTCTTCACTGCTTTATTAAGAACTGTAAAAATATGCTATGAAAAAATTTTCATGTAAAAATAAGAATATATAATGGTAAATAATGAGGTTTTTAATTGATTCTTGTTGGTGTACGAACACTTGTGGGAGCCTCTGTATATCAAGTCAATAAAGTTAAATATCAATATCTTACAAGTTTTTTTTTCTGATAATAATATCGCATCGTAAATTAGAAATGATGAAAATCTAAATAAATAATTGAAAAAAAGACATTCTAAAAATAAGGAAACATGAAATTAGAAAATTTGTTCCAAATGATAATATTAGAATTTAATTTTCATAAAAATAATTTTCATGATTCTTTATTTATCAGTTTGGCTCATTGCCAAATCAACAAAGAACTAAAATTTTTGATTCGCATTTTCATTTGTGTTGCTGATCAGTAATGAAAATTTTTGAACCCATTAGGAAAACAATTAAAAATCAATGAAAAAATATATTTCTATTTTTCTTGCTAGAAGGTAGAGAAATTGAAAAGGAAGATAGAATTATAAACTTCGATGTAGAAATTTTGTTTCTATTTTTAAAGGTTCTTAGAAAAATAAGTTAATATTAATAATTTCTCAAAGCTCAATAAATTAAGATAGAGATACGAAACATATTTTTAGAAAACAACTCTAATTTGTTGTCTTAGATGGTGTACAGTTTTTTTCTGCAATCCTTAGAAATGATACTATGGAAAAATATGTTCGAAAAATCATTCAAAACTATGCAGAACAGTAAATAAAAATTATCTACATTAAATTTTAAAATTCAGGCTTCAAGGTGCATTAAATTAGCATTGTGTTTACTTGTATGCCAAATTTTATGACTGTAAGGGCAGTAGATTTTACTTGGATAATGGGCACACACACACACACTCTTCCTTTCATAAGTGTGGCGAATTGTTCGAATTCCTATGCCATTCCAGTCTAGCCTTATTTTAGTTGTAACGAATTTTTCATACTTTCCTTATGTGCTTTTTATTGAGTATCAATATATCAATTAAAGTATTCGTTATATTAAACTCTACATAAGTAAAGATTTAACTGTTCAACTTCTCACGTTAATTTTATTATTATTAAAATATATTTGTTCACTTATTTATGCAAATAAAAAGAAATGCAGGAAAATTCAAAATATTTTTTATGAATATAAATTTACTGATAAATGAAAAAAATGTTTGAATCCTATTCTTCAAAGTACATAATAATGAAAAATTGAAAGGATAGCTTTGCACAGATATATTTCAAAACAAAATACATTCAGATTTCGAAATTAAAGCATTAATATGAAGATAATATTTATAGAACCTTTTAAAATAATTAAGGAAAAAATATTAAAAACTACGCTCACTTTAAACTTAAGGGATTAAAACATTTTTCTTAAAGCCTAATACGACAGTAAATTTTGCAATTTGAATAAAAGTGCTTCTCTGAATTCTGAATAATACTAATGAGTTATTCAAATCTTCGTTTAAATGTTGTCTATATATAAATTTTTTTACATATATTTGATTGCAATAACATATTTCATTAAATTAATAGCATGATTTCAAAACTTAACTGATGCAATGGTGAGAGAAATTATTATTCAGAAATATCAGAAAGTTAGTGCATTTGAGAAAATGATGGGAAATATATATGTAAAAATATTATGCAATTATTTAAAACATGCAATTATATAGAGTTTAAACTAAATAATAAAAACATGCTTTAAAAAAAAAAAGCAAATTTCAAATCGTAGATCATTCATCTATTTGCTTTGTTGTTAAAATTAGCGTAATAAATTATAGCTCCTTTTTACGTTTCTCAGTACAGTTATACATTTTTCAATCAGTTCCATACAGTACAAAAGTGCATAAAAGTCGTAACTGTCTATTGTCTAAGGCAGCGCTGGAAATTTTGTTTTTGAATTCCTCATGATTCTTTCCCTTGTTTTTTGAATTCCTCATGATTCTTTTCCTTGTTTTTTGAATTCCTCATGATTCTTTTCCTTGTTTTTTGAATTCCTCATGATTTACTTCTTTGTTTTGTTTTTTTTTAATTCCTCATGATTCATTTCCTTGTTTTTAAATTCCTCAAGATTCATTTCCTTGTTTTTAAATTCCTCATGATTCATTTCCTTGTTTTTAAATTCCTCAAGATTTATTTTTTAATTCCTCATGCCGATTAAAAGCAAATGAATCATTCAGCAGTCTGGCTTTAATTTCTCGTTGTGCTAATATGAATTTTTTTATAGATCACATAAAAATTTGACAGAAATTGCATCGATAAAGCAAAATTTATTACGATGCTGCAAAAAATTATGAATATGTAAAAAAAAAATCAATTCAGTTTCTTTTAATAGTGGAAGAAAAGCGTTTGATTAAATATTAAATAGAATAATGAAAGTGGTTTGAATTTCATTACAATAAACGAAAGTATTGTTGAAAATAATACAAAAATTTTTTCTAAAAAATGTCAAAATTCAGAACAAATTGAGCAATAACTATATTGAAGTCATTAATTTTTTTAAAATTTTAAAACGGTAAAAATTATTATCGCACAGTTATGTTGTTTGAAGTTCCAGCTAAAAAATATCAAAATTAAAAAAATAATTGAATTTTTATCAAAATTTTAAAAGAATTGATCCACGGAGCATTTTTTTATTTCCTTTCTGTGCTCACATACAAAAGATAAAATGTCGGAAAGAGAAGCAGAAGTTACTAAAGCTCGAGACCTAAATAGCAATTCAATAAAAAAATTCAACCACTAATGTTAAATAAAGAAAATTTTTAAATATTCTTTAAAAATTAAAATACATTCTGCATTAGATTATGTCTCCGATTTATTGCGTGCATTTATTGAAGATTTATATAAAAGCACATATAATTTATTACAGAAGTATGCTTCCTTAAAAGATTTATTTTTATTTTTATTACTTCCTTATTATTTATTAAGATAATATTTTTGATGATAAGTTTTCAGAATAAACAGAAACATTTTCAACAAATTATTATTTTTAAATATTTCTTGCAACTATAGATAATTAATTAAAAATGAAAATAAAAAATATAAAAGTTATTGTTTCCAATTAGAAGAATTTTTGTAGTAAATTTTATAAGATTCTACACTTTTATAATACTCACTTTTATTAAAGTGAGTTACTACATACTAAATAACACTCATTTTTTTTTCAGTTAGTACACTTTTCTCTGGCAAGTCTGGCATCCTCTGAGATTTATTCCACAAAAAAAACCGGTCGAAGTGCCAATATGCCAAAAATGAAGCTCCATATTGAATTTATAATGGCTGTTGTTTTCTGCCCTATAATTTTTTAAAGCTTGCTTTCTTTAAAAATTGCATTTTAGAAAGAAAAAAAAATGTAAAGAAAAAAATGAAAAATAAACGTTAAATTGTCAAATATCTGATAATATGAAGAAGACAGTGCATCACTTTTGCTTATTGCAATCCAAAAAAAAAAAAAAAAAAAAAAGCAAGGAAGTAAATGAAGAAGAAAAAACACAGACTTCAATTTTTTTTTCTTTAATAATCCGTTATTACTGTCAGTGTCTTCGGGAAATTAGGTTTTAAAATATTCAAAAATAACTGTCATTCTAGTAAAAATAACTTAAGTATTCTTCGAGATTTTAGAAAAGTGTATTAAAACCTAATAAATTATTCAAGTATGTCCAAAGAAAGCCCTTGAATGGTGTTTTTTTTTTCTTAAGATTACGGTTAAAAATGCGCCAAAACTTGTTCCGGAAATCTAATCATTTCACATGAGGAAATTTCTCAAAATATTTCTGGAATTTAAGAATTAATTCGAAGTCGCGCCGTTTATAGAAAAAAAAAGCAAGATAAATAAGAATTTTACTTCAAAAATTGCTAATTGAAATTATATTCTCATGCCTTTATATGACTTTTAACTCTTTTTTTTTTCAGTTTCTATTTAAAGTTAAATATATTATAGTGAAATACATGGAAATTTATCATAGTGCTATTAAAATGTCAAAGGAAAATAAATGCAATTTTTCAATTTCTTGAATAGCCATCATTAATTTGATTTGTTGGCACATTCATTTTTTTCGTTCTTTTATATCATCACAAGTAAAATGGTTCTCGTATAAGGGATGCAAAAAAAAAATTAAAGAAAATGGAATAAATAATATTATATTTCAAAATTAAAGCTTCAACAAAGTGCGATTTAAATCTTAGCATCTTATTTAGCATAAAATAGTTGTAATTATAAGAATTAATTTATAAATTAGTTTATTATGATCAGTATCTTCTATGGTGGAATATATACGATATAATTAATTACCCCAGAACATAAAACAGCACATTTTTTATGTTACATTTATTTATATAAAAGAAAAAAAAATCGCTCAATAATATCAGTGGCAATCAGTTTACTTTCAGCTGCACAGTTTTTTCCCCACTTATTTACGCTTTTGTCGCCAATTCACAGCATCCCTAACTGAATTAAAAAATTGTAATAAATATTAGACTTACAATAAAAGTAACTTCCTTTTTTTATGCAAGCTAAAAAAAATGTTCCACCTTACGTAAAAAATAAATGATGATTTGAGTGAGAAATTTCATGATTGAACTCATATTAACATGTGAAAAATCTAACTGAAGGGGTACGGAGACGCGGGAGGATAGAACCTGGGACCTTTTGGTTAGCAGTCCAGTAACAATCCGGTTATGCCAAAACAGCTGTTCGGGCAGAAGCGCTGTTACTGGCTTATATGCGATTTACCACAGTACTCTCCCTCCAGTGAGGCGAAGGGAAGACGAACGATATGGCATTGAGTGGTGATGTATTAAGTTATTAGTAGCTGTTGTCTTAATAGGCCTGTACCCAGTTTTGAATAGCGCCAAGCGTTATGGCGAGGGTTGTGTGGGTGCTGATGCGCCAAGTGTGTCTGGCGACTTTAGGGCTGATGAGTCACGTGAGTCTGACGACTTTGCTGCGCCAAGTGAGTCTGGCGACTTTAGTTGCGGGTAGATGGCGCCACAACAGCTGATCAGAAGGTTGAAGGTTCAGCGTCCGAAGTCACCAATGAAGAGGTGAGGGACGCGCTAGGATAGAACTTGGGACCTTTTGGTTAGCAGTCCAGTAACAATCCGATTATGCCAAAACAGCTGTTCGGGCAGAAGCGCTGTTACTGGCTTATATGCGATTCACCACATAATTAACGATCTTTCACAACAGAAAACATCTCCGATTTCCATCAGACACGGTTATTACTTATATCATTGTATATTGAAATAGTCTTAGAGTATTTAAGCAATACAAAATCACATATGCTAGCTTCCAAGAGAAGTCGCCTATATTGAACTGAATCACATGTGATAATAATTTGAAAAATCGCCTGAAGATTATTTACGATACAAATAAGACATGAAATTTATGAACCAGTTTCTATGGAAATGATGAATGCTGAACCTTGGGGAGTGGAACAGGTGTTCGAATAAGAATTTTCTGTTCCTTTGGTCATAGTACTGGAATTTCGAATGGCGTCATGGAATCATCTATTTTAGAACAGCTTGTTAAGTTTATAATTATTTTATGACGAATGCCGCGTTTCAGCATGAGGTTTGATACAGTTGAAATATCTTTCAAGTATTGTTCGCTACCCCCAAAATAATCTTATATTGAGTTAATCTTCGTTCAAAAGGTCCGTAAATGAAAATCGCGCCGTAATCCGAAAACGGACGTATTTCAGAAAATCAGAAAAATATTAGATTAGAAATGTTTGCGAAATCCACACCACTAATATTCAGAAATATTCTACAGAACTTCAATGCATAAGCGAAACTAAATCACATTTTCTAGAAGGAATTTAACGCTAGCGAATATAATTATATTCGAAATTATTTCGAAAGTTAATCTGTAAATAAATTTTTATTGCCAAAAAAATAGCGTAACAACTACCATGCATAATATTAAATAACTAATATTATAAATAAATATACTAACATTGTTTCCAATTAACTGCAACAAATATGTTGAAAGAAATGGAATCGAGTCTCAAATTTTAAATAGCGTATTTTTTCATTTGCAATTCTAAATTCTGTGTTTTGATGAATTTTTTCTTCAAAATAATAAGAAAAAACAATTCTTAAAAAAAAAGTAAGTAATAATAAAAAACATTATCAAAAAACCAAACCATTAAGAAAATGCAATTTAAAATAGCCTTCCTTTAATATTTCTTTCGAACGCATTCTTATAGCGCTATCTAATTTTATTTTTTGCAAACTTTTCATTTTGAAAAATGGTCTGCAGTTTATCAAATGAATTTGAAAAACTGTAGATGAATCTCGGCCTCAAATTAAAATGTAGTCAAAATTATTTTCAATAATTTTTTGAAATACATTTTTACATATCCCTTTTTTTTTTCTTTTTCAAAACTGAAATTAAAAAAGACAGTTAAAAAATATAAGATCGTAATGTTATGTAGTTATTTCTTACATGAGAGAAATAATCTACACCTATACACGATTGATTGAATTTTTTTTCACTCATTTTTAAAAGACAGTATTTTGAACCGGAAAAAAATCTTAGTAGTTATACGAAAGAAGTTTTAAAAAATTACTTAGTTATTTAACAGTAAAAAAAAAAAAAAAATATTCCCTTTCTGTTTTTTTTTTTTTTTTTCCAAACTGAAAATTTCTTAAGTGAAAAACATGAAAATAACTATAATTAAAATAATTATTTAATTTAATAAAATCTTTTTACTGTGTTTTAAATCGCTGAAACAAGATAATGTGAAAGTTAAGATTAGTTTAATCATTTTTAAAATCATTTCATTCTTAAAAAGTCTTTATAACTGAAGTAATTATTGAAAGGCCAAATTTGGTTGCATTTCTTCTTTTAAAGTTTTTTTTTTTTTGGTGGTGGGATATTCTCAATGGAACGAAATTTAGGTTCGTAGTTTTCCAACTTGTTTTCGGAGATCACATTTTTATCATTATTCTTTTTTTCGCTAGCTTTTAAACTTGTAATGTTGATAGGAAATTCAAATAGATAAATAAAGTTCAGAACGAAAAAAAATTAGATGATTATAAAAACTGTTAAGAATATTATATATAACTTAACTTGTAGCTTAAATTAAAAAATTTTCCTACAAAAATGAAGGGAAATTGTTCTTCTGAAACAAAAATACTTCTAATGAAAAAAAAAATAATGTTAAATTATTGAATTTTTTACTACATTGTTTTCCTTGGAAAACACAAACCACTTCGAATTCTTATCTTAAAAAAGCTGTTTTCTTTTCCTTAAATTGCTTTTTTTTTCTATTTTCCTTAATCTTCCGTCATCAGGAAACATGAAATACCGGCATTTGTAGGTCCAGAACTTCTTTCTGTTCTTCTCCTGTGGCATCGGTTTTATCGTTGCCACTTAATTGAGTAGAAACAATGAAAGCTTTGTAAAATCGTTATCAGACCGAACGCTAGCTTACCTTTTTACTCGAACGACTCATTTAAGTCGATAACCTAACCATGAGAAAATGATCTTCCTTCCGGACGACTCAACCGTCGCATTATTTATTGCAGCTGTCTTTGTTTATCCACCGAACGAGACGCACCGAAGAAAACGATAACGATGCGTGGAAACCGTAATCGTTTTTCTTTTTTGCTTCTTTCGTCTGCGTTTCCGTTCCGGCGATTTGATTTCTTTCCCTAATCGCTGCTCTGTTATTGGTAAATCCGAGATCTGACTCGATGTTACCGGAATATTAGTGCTGTAAGGATTACTCCACCAGGCAGATAGATGACTTCTTTTATTTTAGCCAAATGGACAAAACAATCGAATATCGAACAAAAGCATTTCGATGTTCTTTTGATCTTCGACGTTAGGCTTGGCTTTCATGAAATTTAAACAAAAGCAATCGATTATCGGCAACTCCAAAATCGAAATTGAATAGCAGCGTGCTCGTATTTTCTATGCCATTGAATCACTTCTTTGAAGATTAATTCAATCGAAACTTTTGGAATAAATGGTCTGCAAAGCAATATTTGTACGGAACAAATTTTGTGTCGAACCAAAACCGTTCAGTTGGTTATAATTAGATTTCAAGAACCACATATGATAATGAATATTTATAATAAAAGGAGTGTATTTCGTTTTTGTTGGAAGAGATAACAAAAGAATCTTCAATTCCTTTATATTCTCATGATCTCATATTTAACAAAACTATTTGAATGGTTCTTAAGTTTTTCTGACTTCTTTGAAAAATTCGATGAAATTAGGTTTAAAAGTAAGCAAAGGTAGTATTTATAGAATTGACAACTGTCTATCGTTATGTTGTTCTAAACATCTTACAGAATGTGTTACAGAATAGGAACCTTCGTATAAAATTTGACAAATAGCAATGTGATAATTTCTTAGAACAGTAAAATGGAATTGAATTGGCTACATTTACCCTATTACAAATTTCCAGTTATTTGGAGAATAATTCAAGATTTTCTCTTTTAAGTATCTAAAGCCGATTCAACATCACATCTCTATTAACATAGCTCTATACATAGCTCTAACACATCTCTATAACATCCCAAATATTATCTAATACAATTAATATATATATCTCTATTGACATAGAAATTTGTGTTTTTTTTATATTAAGAGAAAATATAATCTAACACATGTAGTTATAATAATACGAAAATAACTATAGCTATTTTTCTTATAATAAATGGAATAAATGGCTATAATTATAATTAGCCTGTAGCTATAAATAATTATAAATTCGACTTCTAGGTTCTGATGAATTTCTACGTTTTAAACTCTCCAATGTGCGTGAAAACCATTTTTTGGAATTATTTCGATCCGAGTATCTGCTAGCCGATCTAACTGAAAAGAAATAATCCAAAAACACAACGAATTATAACGGCGAAATTTGCTACGGTTTTCATGCTGCAATTTTAAATTTTTATCCATTTTTCGAGTAATACCATTAATGGGAAATGTGTGTCCATCCATGTGCCTATCAGGACCAGTTATACGTTTGATTCGTTAAGTTGTAGCTCAAGGATGTTGTTTATTTAATGTGTCCTAAAGATTGATTATGCTAATTTTATTTTAATTTCCCATTTGGCAAACTATAAGATGTTCATTAGAAAACTGATAACATTTTTTGCTGCTAAATCATATTATTAAGTGAGAAATTTTATGGGACTAACGTATTATATATATATATATATATATATATACTAAATTCCTAGTTTCGGTTCTTAGGCTGCCAGACTACAGCCGTACATGGAGCAAACATTTTGCTAGGATAATACTGGTGTCTTAATACGATAGCTCAGAATCTTAATACTTAAATTCAGCTCATAAATTATGTCATGTAGGGTCTTCTGGTGTCAAACATATAGCTCTGTATCTCATTTTAGAAAAAAATATAGCAACTGGCCGATAACTTATGCATTCTCTTGTACTTGAACAAGATAATTCAAACATACAAAAAAATGAGAGAAATTTGGCATGTGGGCACTCATATGAAATTGTATATCTAAGTTATATTTTGGTGTCAATTGTATAAAAAAATTTAACCGAAAAGCGTATTCTATTCTCCTGACAATATGAAGATATTAAAATACAAAAGGCATTACATTAAGAAAATATAAGAAAGCATACCTTCAGCGATTATTAACTTATTTCATCTATTTATTGGCCGATCAACTGGTTCATTGGAAATGGCGATAATGTGAATTTGTATTAAATCCATAATTTATTCGTGGCCACATAAACAAAACACTTTTTTTATCGTTAAATTGTGATAAACATAAAGCCAAGTTTGTTTTAACAGTCTGATACTTGCTTTGTTTATTGTACACATGAACTTTCTCAATGAAGTCAAATCCATGACATCAAAGTGCCATTGAAATCTTAATTGTCCAGTCAGATTGCATGCTGTTTTGGGCGACACTGAAACTTCCCTTTCTTACTCCGTATAAAAATTTCAAAGATAATAAATTGATTATATTTTCTTTAATTTCCAAAAATAAGGAAAGCCATTCAAATAAATATTTAATGAAACAATGAAAATATTTTGAATTTCATTATAACAATGAACATTGTTGTTGTAAACTATAAAGAAAAAATTATAGTTTTAATTCAGAAAAGAACTGCATAAGTATTGGTACCATTCATAAGAATTGCACACATTTTATTTCTTTCTAGAAATTTATTTTTAATTTTAAAATGGTGAAAAAATAAATTTTTTTATATTATAGAAGGAAAATGTCAAAATTTCTAATTTTCAATTAGTTGAAATTCTAGTTATAAGTTTTGCGAAATTGCTTCCGGTTGTATATTTCCATCCTCCTCTACATGCGCCAAATGTGGTAGTTCTAAAGCAAACGATCTAGGCTTATAGAACGTCAATACTCACACACAGGCGCGGCGTATTAACATTTGCCTTTATTATTTGCTGACATAAAAATCCTTAATCAATAAATAATGAAATTAAAAACGTAAATGGAAGATTTAATTTCACTAAGTGAGCACTTTTTAATAAAAAGATTAAGTGAAGAAGGAATTTAACGACACGTCATCATTCCCTGGAAAAAAAAAGAACCTTAATAAGAAAATCGATATGAATAAAAAGAAGAGTAGCTCTAGCATTAGCCATTGACAAGTGAGCGTTTATGAGAGGTTTGAGCCTTAGGTATTAAACCGGCTTGGAGAGGGTGCAATTTTAATTTAATAAGTTATATCGGAAAGAGTCTAAAAGCAATTAATGGGGCCGTTATATTTTTGAAGAAGAGCATAGGGAGTCGTTAATACCTTTAAAGAATAATTATTTTGTCAAGTTATATTGCTAGTGCTCTAGTATATGCTGCGCCAAATTTAATTAGTCCACATATAGGAATTCAGAAATGATATGAATAATGTGTTGATTTTTATTTTAACTATCGAATCCTCTACAGAATTAGTTTAGTAATTAAATTTGGACACGTTTGACAGGCATAGAAGGAAAGAATTTTCGGGGGTACTGTTTGGGGATCATGAGCTTTTCATTTGTTGTCTCTAATAATATTCGATTTATTCATTTATTTTCAGTTATAATAATGCTTATGTAAAGTGATCTCATGATCGCTGATATGCTATATACCCGGGAGCAATATTAAAAAATTATACGTTTATTTTTTACATAAAATGATAGACATATTAATAGATAGGGTTGGATTATTAGTTTGGCAAATTAATTAGGGACCTCTCAGGTTAAGAACGGCCCCAGGGATTTGAAATGTTTTCTCAATATCTTCAGAGAAATTTTTGTTCTTTCTTTAAATTTACATAGGATGAGTTCTCAAACTTATTCAAATTAAAATCGAGTAACGTTTAAATTTTAGTGCCTTATTCTCATAATATTCCTAATAAATTATCTTCTGCAGTTTATATTGTTACAAATTTTTTTTCTACAAATACCGCCAATCAATCGTAATGACGCAGCTCATTTAATCGCTAGTTCAGCAGCTTGCTTGCTGTCTAATCCTCTAAAATCTTTTACTTGTCGGCGACTCCGACTACTCTCACACACGACTTCCCCTGCAGCTTCAGAGTGCCTGTCTTTTATAGTTCTGGGAGGTGGGGCTAGAATCTTTCAGACCAATCAGGGCGTATCTGAGTGTATCTTGGTTCCTACTGGATGGTTCGTGAGACTTCTCGAACTTTTCAGCATGATCCATTTTGTCGCCAAACTCGCCAAATGGTCTCCAAGCTTATTAGGCACAAGAGAGATCTTACAATGTCTTTTCCACGATGACACTAATCGTGCCAGGTAGCAAAATTACAGATTTGTAACAATATCATGTTGTTTAATAATTTGAAAAAGAATATTCAGTCGTATAATTTAATAGTATTTAGGTTGTTTTCAAAATAATTTTTTTATCATTCTGTATTAAAATAGTTTTAAACTTAAATTGTGTTTTTCATATGCAGTATACAGAAAAAAAACCATCTTTAAAGTTATCCATAAATTATGATTTATCAATATTTATTGCTTAAAACTGTTTATATTTTAATTAAGTGAAACAATAAAAAAATATGGTTTTGAACGTTAGGAAGAAAAACGCTTCTAGACTTCCAATGGCTAAGGACCCCAAGGGAGCTGAACCCCGCCTTGTTTATAGAACGCAACTTATTTCTCGGAATTGTGCTTATAAACCTGAATGCCCGACACATTTATTTCCAAAGCTTACGTTAATAACAATGTGCAACAATGAAATTGCTACTCAAGTAAAAATGTTCAATTCTGCAGGAAATTAGGTCACTGAATAGGAATATTGTTATGAAATATTTTATTATATCCTGTTTAACATCCTGATACAGAAATGCACATTCAGGCAGACTTTTTTTTATTTTAAACTGGGTAATAGTTCTCGCGAGTTAGTTTTTTTTATTTAACTTATTAATAAAATTGTGATAAATATAATGAACAAAAACTAATTTGTATATAATAATATTGAGATAAAAATTTTAGAAAATGCTTCTTCTTTATCTACCATTTTTATGTTCTTTACTTCAGTTACACAAGGAGGTATTGCTTATTGTATCGTCCATCAAGTTTCCAATACTCCGTCGCATGAAACTGTATCCAAGAGATTGAACAGCTCTTGTTCACGATTTAAAGTTATCCAAAATCCAGAGATAAGAGGGGTAAGATTCGTCAATGAAATCTTCCTAAAATAAATCTCCCAGTGACTTCGTTTCATTTATGTCACAAAAAGATCAAGACTTTTTCATTGATAACATTGTGTTGTATTAATATTTTTAGTTTAATGCAAGTACTAGATATATCACATGATTTGCAAAATGGAGTCTCCTTATATAATCCTTCAAATTAAATATTTAAAAGGTTTTGTTGCCTTACGTGCATAAACTACCATCTATTACAACTGCAAAAGTTTTAGACATGCAACGACGTAAAACAGCTGCTGGACATAATTCTTTCAAAAGTATTTTTAACACATCTGTACTGATCTGAAGACATTGTCTACATGGATGGGTTGGATTGTATTGTTGATTTTATTGGCAGAAGAGCCAGAAAAGGCCATACTGCACCATCCATATAGTAAAAAAGAAACAATAGCATGAAAATTCAAACAGCGTTCAGTAAAAAAAAGGTTCGAAAATTCAATGATAAAATTCTTGATCAATTTAATGATGCATCAGGCAAAAATGGAGATTTAGATAAAGTCTACATGGAAGATAAAAAATTAGATTTAGTATCTACATGGAAGTCTCTTCAGAAAATACATACTATTTACTTCCTTACTGGGATTGATGAGTTCCATATTAGCATTACATGAAAAGAGGAGGATTCTGACACTTGGGTAATTTAATATTGAGAACTTACTGGAAATGACTGAGGTACACATCAACAAATGATGAATGTTATCCGCAACATAATGGATTACATCAGCATTCATTTTAGTGCTTTATTTTGCTTGTATCGTTTCAATGAGTAACCACTCAGGCATTTATGCAAATAATTGGATAGAGACAACATGCAAATATCATATTCTAGAAAATTCATATGACTGATTCAATGAGAAAGCCACTCATTATAAATTTTGAAGCAATTGAATGAGATAAATACAAATAAATTTGATCGTGCTAAGAACCAATCTTGCGTTCCTTCGAGATATTGTTCGAGAAATTCAAAGAAATGCGTTCAGTCTGTCCAAATCCTGAATTTCTGAAATGCCCAATAACATTGTTAAGATATCTTTTCGACAATATAGGACAATATAGTCTTCCAAATATCGGACAATATATTTTGCTAATAGAATTCAGTCATTCTTAATGACTAGCATAAATGATTCAGCTCTGAATGTTGCTCATTTCTTAGAAATGTTTTCAAAATTAATAAATTACAATACGAGGACAGCTATTTCTGTGTGTTTTAACAAAAGATATATCAGGATGTGAAATAAAATCCTAAACAAATCTGAAGATTATTCTACCAACGGATAATACCTAGATGACATAACTTTGCTGTTGTTATCAATTCATTACGCGATTGCAACACTCGGATCAATAAGCTATTTTGACAGATTTTTTTTTCTCGTTTCCTCTAAGTGATATACATTTGTTGAAATTTCCATTTAAAATCTTCCAAGTATTCCTAAAACTGGAGGAAGGGTTGTATCGGTACTCTAGCAAAACAAGGATACATGAGTATGGTTTTGTATTCCCGAATAAATATGATTAGAACCATCAATGCTTTAATATTCTATCCGAAGCATTGTTAATTTGGTCAGATGCTATGCATGTTACGAAATACTTAATAACAGAAGGGGAAATTAAGAGCAATTCAGTTTATTTTCAATGATTTTTTAGATGTTTTTTTTTTTCAAAAATAATACAGAAACGTTTGAAATATTAGAAATTTACTTTAAGCATTGCAATGATTTTTTTTCTGATTTCAATTAAATGCATGCGAATAGGACAGGAATTTTTAATGTTCTTGTCTTATTAAATTGCGAAGATATTAATCAAATTGAGATAATCTCTCTAATTCATTAGATAATGTTTAGGTATCTCAAATTATTGAAATACCCGAGTGTCTCTTCTAAAGAAAAAAAAATCACTACTCTACGATTATTCCCTACTATGAAATATACACATACAAAGTATCGTAATCGCTCAAAAAATTCGAACACGAGATTTTAACAAATTTTCTCTCTTCTGCCGTCCTTGAATTTGAAAATCCATTTTTGGAATTATGTCTTTCTCTGAATTCAATAACTGAAAAAATGCTTTGAACTACATAGATGAAGTTTTGCATGCAGTCTTCTCTAAATTTGTAGATAGCTATCAACTTCAATGTAGAACTATCAATATGTAGATTTCTATCAACTTCAATGTAGAACTATCAATTTGTAGATTTCTATCAACTTCAATGTAGAACTTTCAATTTGTAGATTTCTATCAACTTCAATGTAGAACTTTCAATTTGTAGATTTCTATCAACTTCAATGTAGAACTATCAATTTGTAGATTTCTATCAACTTCAATGTAGAACTATCAATTTGTAGATTTCTATCAACTTCAATGTAGAACTATCAATTTGTAGATTTCTATCAACTTCAATGTAGAACTATCAATTTGTAGATTTCTATCCACTTCAGTGTAGAACTATCAATTTGTAGATTTCTATCCACTTCAGTGTAGAACTATCAATTTGTGGATTTCTATCAAATACATTCAGTTTGTCCAGCTGTCCCAATATAAGTTAACAGGATAACCATAAAATATAAAATCCCAAACTCAGATTCAACATCTAAAGTGTATATAGGTGTCAAATCTGGAATCAATTAGTCAAAAATTTGACTGATTGGTTCATACTACATTGGTTCAAAAATACAGACAAACCTTCAGTCAGTCTGAATTTTCACACGCATGTAAATATGATAGCTCAGAAATGCAATGATTTAAATATCAGACATACAAAATGCAATTTTGCAACTACAATTATATCGCCGTTCTAAATTTTAGTTTCAATATCGGTAGGAAAATAGGCCCCTGAAATATGCATTCGATTTGCTTTTTAAGGCAAGTAGTTTATGATATTTTATATTTTCGAACTCGGTTAATATCTCAGCCTGAATTATTCCCAGAATTGCTATTTGTTTCATTAAACTCAAACATCACTTTCTGTTTTCAATGAAATTGCAGTTTAGAGAAAATTATTACTTACGATACATTAGGATAAATTGCACAAATGATGCTGGCAATGCTCTTGTACAAATGCTCCAGATAGTAGCCCTACATATTTTTCCAAAAGAGTTATCATTAATAAACGTCACACTTTTCAACATTCTTATCTTATCTTTCTCTTTCATTTACTGCATGTATTAATTTGCAATTTACACTAAGTGGTGCTTTTTGACAATAATTATTTTTTTTAAATTCGAAGCAATAGACCATGCTTCGCTATATTTATTATTTTAAATAATATTACTACCAAGGAATGGTAGTCAATTTTCAAGTTCTGATGATAAAACTGTTATCAGGCTGTTTGAATCTTTCGATACTGATGTTTTGTTAACAGTTGTATATTACTTTCTAATATGCCTAATATACTAAAATAAATTACTGTGACTGTCAAAGGAGTGGACAATGTTGATGAATTTCCCGATATGTTGATGAATTTGACAAAATAACCCAAACTTTAATTTGACACAGTTTAGCCAAGGATCTTGTGTCAAAAAAACCAAACTTTCAGCCTTAAAAAACCCAAACAATAACTCATTTCACAATTTTTTTAAAAAATCTAAATTTTTAAGTTTGATTAATATTAAAAACATAATTAAGATATTTACATAGCATTAAAATATCAATATATACATATACAAAACTTACATTTCAAGATATGTAAAATATCATGGATAAATTCCCAGTCTTCGCATAGTTTTCCTATTACTAATCCTTTACAGCTTAGTATTATGCACTTCCTCTGAGGTATTTCAAACTATTTTTCTTTCAGCTTTACAATATCGCTTAACATCTTTCAACAACAGCCTTTACTTTTCCTGATGCTATTTTATTCATTCTGTTGTTCTGTTTTTTACCTCTAATACATTCATTATGAAGTTAGAACATGCTTCATTTTTATCATAAGTCAGTCAGAAGATAATTATCCAAATAATTTTATCTGCTACGAACCATTATGGCTTATTACTTGTATAAAATTATTTACTCTTTCATAATTCAAGACAATAATACAATGGTGTGTAAAATATGGATACTTTTGTGTATTACATAGTAAATATTTTTTGTTCATGAAAGCCTATAATCTGGGTTATTTAGTCTTGGGTTGTTTTTTCGGAACTATTTACTTTTGGGTTGTTTTTTAAAGATTACCTATCCTTCTATCAACTCATCAAATGTTTCCGAAAAGAACAGGATCCTTCTAATTCTACCTTCCACCAGGTTCTTACATGTTGCAATGTATATGCAAATTACACTTAATTATAAGCAATTTAATTGACGCCTTTGAGCAACAGTGAAAAATTATCTGATTTGGAAAATCAGGAAATGTTTCGTGGCATTTTGCATACTCTTGAAACGTAAGTTTTGTGCATTGATATATTATTAAAATCATTTGTGTATTTCTTATATATCATTGAACTATTCAAAGTTTGAATTAATTCAAAATTAGCTATATAGTTTTTGACTATTTATATCGGGCTCTTTTGTCTTGGAGTATTTTAAAGGGTCAGAAATCTAATTTCACCATTTACTTAGATATTTAATGGCTACTTAAAACGATTTTCTTTTTTACAATTATAGAATCGAAAAAGTCAACGTGCTGTTAGAAGATGCAGCTTATCTGGATAAATAAGTTTTAATGGAGCCTATTATGTCTCCATGCATTATAATGTGTTTTGAGTCTATTATGAAGGTCCATTTATACAGATGCAAAGCTAGTAAGATAACACGGTTGTACTATTTATAACAATTTGATATCTAAAACTATTTTGTTGAGGGAATAATGCGATGAAATCCCCGAAAAAATGTCCAGTTAGCTTTATTTCTATAATAATAATGGATTCAGACAAAAACCAAACAACCATAATTAAGAATCAAGAACATGCTATTTACATACTATGAATAAATTATTTTAAAACTATTTCAAATATACTAAGTCTGATTATTGAAATCAAGAGAGCTGATCTAGAAAATTCAACAACATATTTCTAGATTATTTTAATTTTTTTGCGTGGTTAAAATTTGCATTTTTATATTTTAATTTCATATCCAAAAATTTATGTTAATTTGACACTCAGTACTGAAACCATCTTAGATTCCTTTCCGAATGAATTCATATTTAGGGTGAAACAACATTACGATTTCAAAATTAGGATAGTGATTATTAAAAAGAATTCCAAGGAATTATTACAAAACTTAAAGTTACTGATTACAATTGAGAAATAATTCTTCGAAATTCATTCATAATAGTTGCAAAAAAATTCAATATTCCGGTATTTTTTCTATTTTACTGATTCTTTTCCACAGTTTCTCTTTCAGAATATTTGTCTTGAAACTGCTAGCGGTCATTTTTTAATAAATTACAGTTATGTGAATTTATTACGATTGAGGAGTAGTTTTCTTCTTCTTCCGTTGTTTTGGCTTATGGAACAATACAGCTTTTGGCTTCTGTCGTTTTCTGCGAAGGTTGCTGCTTGTGGAAGCCCCGCTGGCAGATGAAACATTACTGGTAAACTGTGGAATATCTTCCAGCGGTTCCGTACTGTATTGCAAAGGTTGCAACAAATGTGCCAGGTTCTCAGAATCCTGAGAAGGATTGGTATTGGAGTTGAGTTCTGTTGATAAAGGCGCATCTGGTAGACATTCTGATGTTTTTGACCTATGAAATGGACAGGAATATGGTTTTGGTGTGCATTGTGGTACTTGATACGACCTAATTTGCAAAGATGATGGTTTTGCTGCACATTCTGGTATGTGATATAGCTGAATTTGCAGAGGAGATTGTCTTGGTGGATATTCTTGTACTTGGTGTGGCTGAGTTTGCAAGGAAGAGAGTTTGGGTGGATTTACTGGCATTTGATGCAGCTGAATTTGCCTGGAATGTAACAGGTCGCCTGCCTTCTCCAGTCCTGTTCTAATCAAGTCGTTATCGATCTTATATTCATCTAATGGCTGTTCTTTTAGTGCTGACTGATTTTCTTCTTCTTTGTACAAGGAAACTACTCTAAAATATTAAAATAAACAATATAAACAAAAAAATAAATGAATAATAGTATTTTTCGGGAATACTCGATAATACCTGAAAAGCATTTACTATCCATTGAAAAATCCTTCATAAGTCAAAAAGACTGAGAAGCTTTTTCATATATCCTATAAGTGGTTATCATTAAGAATATTATTCATTTTTCAATTGTTTTTATATAATGTACTTAAGACAAGGACTGTAGTTTTTATTTTATTCCGTAAATATTGTTTTAAAATTATAAAAAATTTAAAAGAAAATCTAAACATTCATGCAGCGATTCGTCAAACGATTTCAGAATAAATTAACCAACATTTATGAAGATGAAACATCTTTGATTTGAATTGGATAGAAATGATGTGTTCAATCATTTGCAAATTTCTCATTCATTTAAATCATATATATTTTTTCAAAAATTTCCCCTATATGCCTTTAAAAGTTTTATTATTTGTCCCAATTTCTAAGAGAATGTGTTTCATTTCAAATAATCTCAAGGAAATAATTTCTTGCTGACAAACTCTTACCTTGCTAATCAAAGATTCTTCTATTAAAATTGACATCTTAGATCATTTTAAAAGCTACATTTGCAAAGTCCAGTTCGAATTATTGTTTCCAGCGTTGGAACCTTGTATTTCAAATATATGTAAACATTCATCTGATAATTGACAGCATTTGCATATGTAATCTGCCATCTTTACATATAATATGTAGTGTTTAGTATTTACAGCAACCTTCGTTGAAATAAAATTATTTTCAGCTCGAAAGGTCAACTAAAACTCTTCAAAAGCACTATTACATTAAGGAGTAATTTTTTATAATTTTTTTTTATTTACATAAATAAAGAGTAATTTTTGGGTAATCTTTCGGATAAACTCAAGATATTAATAAAAATAATGTCTATTACTAATGTCTAACATTAATTCAAATTTTTGTTTTATAGAAAGAACAATAATTATTATTTTGAAATAATAATAGCAAAAAATATAAAAAAGAAACAATGTAATTTAAAAATAAATTCAACAGAAGATATCGTATAAAATTTTACGAAAGTTTAAGCATGTGTCATAAATGATAGCATAATGATTTTAGAACAATTCCTATAGATACTCCTAGACAAGTTTAATAATGTTTAAAATGTCTAAAAATATTTAAAATGCAATATATAATCATTATCATGTTTATTTGCCTTTGATTCTTTTCCTCTTTTAAGGCATCTTATAGGCATTTATGTAACCTATACATACATGGTGAACAACTAAAATATAATAATTAGATACTCAATTAAACCTTGTATAATCTTTTATTGTACTTTTTAACCTATTAAATCAATATTCATATAGCCTCAATAAAAAAAATTGTACAATCCATAGAATTTAGAGTATATTAGCATACACAACAGATAAATACAGTTTCTGGTTATTATAGGAATCAAATGAATACGAGAACTTTCATTTTATTATCAATTATAATTCATCTAAGACTGTTTATCTGTAGTAATTATCTGGAGAAGATTTTTGAGCATTCCTTTTTTCCTGAAACTGATTCTATATGAGAAATTTCAAAGAGTGGCTTCAAAAACTGCGAAAAGTAAGGAAAATATCTCCCGCTGTTATCGATTCTCAATTCTTTGTTTTCATTCTGTCAGGAAACTATTCAGAGAGCAACAAAACAGAATTATTAAAGGGTCCTTTGTTAGCATCTTCTCTCCTTTTAAATTATATCATCATTCAGGGATATTGATCCAAGAATAGAATTACAATATCGAGAAATCCAGCTTCGTAAATAAGTTAAATAAAAAGATGGCAAATAATTGCTCTTATAGCAAACTCCAAGCATCGATTGTCTCGGGCTATAAAAATCTAAATAAGGATCTTCTGTGACTTCTGTAATCTTTGTTCTTTTCCAGATGCCTGATTTTCCGTTCATCTAATTAATATTATCTCGATATTAATTAGCCAGTCCTGTTGTGGAATTTCCCTTTTAGATACTATGTCCCTAAGAGCTCTGTCATTGTTTATTCTTTCTTCAAATACATTACCGCCTTTTTTTTATTCTGCTTTTGTACCTCGAATATTTCCGCTAGACCACTTAGCGGGCAATCAGTAAACATCGCAAATCTATTTATTCTGCTTCTCGACGGGGAGCAATAATTTGAAGAATGACCTTTCAATTGAATAAATGAATGCTTGATAAGTTGTTAGTTGGATTGGCTCGGGGAAAAGTATCGTTTCATTCCTTCCATTCTCCCCCACTGTTTGAAAGAACTTTATTTATGATGGGGGTCTCGATCTATCATTCTTGGAAATTGCATTCGTACGTTTGCTGTCGTTGATTTTTCTGCACATTTATTTATTATTTTGTTGTAGAATGATTCATTTTCTTGGAAATGTTGGAATAAACGAGTCAACGAATAAACGAGTGAAATTTACATTTCTGTAATAAGGAGAGATAACGGTACAATATACTTAATCACTTAAAAATCGTGTTGATTAACTTTGATGGTCTTAGTAAACTATTTTTTTTTTTAAATTTGATATTAACTTTTTTGTTAATATTTCCCTTAATAATAGAATTTTAAGTCATTAGTTATAACATTTTTAGTAGTCGTTAAAAATTATTGTAATTATTTAAACTTTTCTTATCATTTCTGAAACTTTGTTCTGATTTATTTAATGTCGGTTTCCTGTCTGCTTCAGAATAGTTCACGTTCATTAGCGTTATTAGTTTCGAGACTAATTTAAATAGTGTTAATATATTTTGGAACTAAGAACGCACTTATTAAATAATCTTATTTAAATTACCAAATCATAATTTTTTGAAAGTAAATAAAAATATGTACCACTGTGACCGTTAGTATTATTAGACTTACCATAGAATGGTTCGCGGGCTGTTAAAAACTTTAAAATTCCCTTATAACCCTTTTCACTCGGAAAAGTAATTCGATGCATAATTATTCACATAACACAGAGATTTATTTATTACTCCGAAAAATAAATGTTTATAATTGGTTTAAGTTGAATTTCCCAGAAAAATCAATCTACTTCTTCTTATCACTCTGTAGGTACTTTTAACTAGGAAAATTAAAAGTAGAAATAAATGAAATATCAAAATGATGCACTGTCTTGAAATGGGACTGAAAGTCACTATTCGAGTGCAAAGAGTTAAATTTATCTGAGATCTATGCTTGAAAATTATTAAAAAGGGACCCGTAAAAAAAGTTTCTGTGAGAAAGTCTTCTTTTCCTTTTAAATTAAAACATCTAAAAAATAAAACAATAATTTCTTTGTTGTTCTCAAAACATTCGCTCAAATCATTACGAGTGAAAGGCCAAATACATATGTGCAAAATGATGACGATGAGTGTTTAGATGATATTCGAATTTATGTTTTTCATGACTTTATATTTCTCATTTTTGTTTGATTATTGTCTATATTTGAGTAATTATTATGGAAGTATATATTTCACGAGGTTTAATACTAAATTGAAAAAAAAATGAAACTTATGCAAGGTTTCCTTTTTTAATTCTCTCTAAAGTTAGAGAGAAAAAGATCTCAAATTATCAGAATTATAGCTTTATCTATCGTGACAAGTTCTAAATTTTCACAAAGTTTCAGTTACAAATCAGCAGGAAACATAGAATTTAACAGGAAAAAGTTCTAATTCAGAGATTAACAAGCTATCAGCTAATCATAACGTCTCAGCAAGAAGCGTAGAATTTAAAAATCAACCGGAAAGAAGTTCTAATTCAGTGATTCACGAGCTATCAACTATCATATAGACTCTGCAGGAGACGTAGGATTTAAAAGTCAACTGGAAAAAAGTTCTAATTCAGTGATTCGTCAGCTATCAACTATCATATCGACTCTGCAGGAGACGTAGAATTTAAAAATCAACTGGAAAAAAGTTCTAATTCAGTAATTCACCAGCTATCAACTATCATATCGACTCTGCAGGAAACGTAGGATTTAAAAGTCAATGGAAAAGTTCTAATTTAGTGCTTAATCAACATTAAACTAATCATAAAAAAAGGATTAGACATGATATTTTGAGTGTTCTCATGCTGTCTCTTCACTTTCTCTTTCTATACTGAAACTGAGTCCACATTTAAGAAATATAGCAAATACATACTTCCTGTATTCTCTGTTTCTAACTATACAATTTTGTCTACCTTCCATTTAAATCTTCCTGCACTCTTCAGTTTGCGTTCTTGCAAATCATTCAATTCACGAAAGATTTCAAAGAACAATGCAGATGCGAGGAAAAACTTTATTTTATGCATAAAATAAATATCCCCTTAACTTTCTTCGCATGGCAGATCAATGAATACGACGTAAAAATGAGAACGCATTCCAACCAAACGTTGTGCCAGAGGTATTCTCAGCTAGGCCTTCTCTCCGCCAGACTCTCGTGGGAATAGTTTCCTCAGCTTTCAAAATTGATAATAGAAAACCTTTCAGTAACATCTTTCGAGACGAAGAATGTTTCCTGAGGCACACGCGTCTGCTTTGGAAATTCAAATGGAAAAAAAAGTGAATTTTCATCTTTTGATCACATTTGCTGCACTTACATCTAACTTCACGTGCTGTCGGTTTGAAAGGGACTAAGATAAATTCAAGAAGACTAAAGTATACAACAAAATGGTTTTGTATTTATGAAAACACACTATAAACAAACATTTCTCTTTGAATAGGATTAAATGTTTGTTATATAATATGCATTCAAAAACAACATTGCTATTTTGTATTCAATAGATTATTAATGCTTTCTTGGAAAACGATATGCTTTAGTAGAAAATGCCGTAATTTGTACCCCTGAATAAGGAAGAATTAATTTCAAATCTGATAAATTACTATTAAAATGAAACAAAGACTAATCAGTATTAGTTTGAATTAAACAAAATGAATAACTGTAAAATTTAAAAAGAATCCTCGATTATATTATTACACCTCAGAAAAATATTTCTTTATCTGGACAATATCTTACCAACTTTATCTTAGTGAAAGTTCCTTAACTAAAATGGGTATCATTTATCTGAAGATCCTAAATTATAAACAGAAAGGAAAACATTATTTGCAGAAGAGAGTATATATTGATAGGTTTTCAAATTTCAAATATATTGGCGCAGATCTAGCATTAAACGCATCATTCATTAGGAACCAAATGTTCTAACGCCAAAGTAACATGACAAATACAGCAGTTCATGTTATCCAAGTCTATTTATGTATGAATCCGTGTAAATTTGTATGTCAATATAACATTATACTTTTTTTTTAACATTTTGTGCAAAACATTTGACCAAAATGTACCTTTGATAGGGATTATGTAAGCAAAAATAAGTTGGTAGGAATTATGTAATAAATTTCGGTAATCTTTGCAAAAAATCTTTGATAGGAAGTATGTAATAAAATTTCGGTAATCCTTGCAAAAAACCTTTGATAGGGATTATGTAAGAAAATTTTGACCTCGTTTAAATAAAGGCAGTGGAAATTGTCTCCCTAAAATTGTCTTTCATAATTCCTATCAAAGGTTTTTTTTTCCATTGTACATTGTAAACCTTGAATGAAACTGTCAGTGCTATGAGTGCTCAGATTTTTATTTTCAGCTTTCTGCGCATGAGAATTTTATGATTCATAGTATAATAAAATGAACGGAATATGCATTTTGGGCGCCTTTTTTTCAACTAATCGAAATGTATGTAGTCGCTTTGGAATTAAAAACTGTGAAAGCACTTGCACTCAAGACAGTTTATTTTCTCATCAAAGAAAAGAAAGGCACATAAAAGAGACAGAAAGATATGCCTGCAGCATAGTTTGGACATGGATACAGAAACGAAGTTGCTATTCTCAAAACGATATGGCATCAGAATAAAACGGGTTTTACAATAGTACAATAAATAATAAAAATATATATTGGGACAATACACTAAGGTAGATAAGATAAAAATAAGAGATAAGATAAAGAAGATATTATTAAAATACAAATAGTGTCAAAAATAAAAACACATCCAACATATTCTGTATCTTTGTCCTAATCGGCAGAGTTATTATTTAAATAAAGCTTGTAAGCGCTTTTTACATGTGGTGAGATATTTCACTTTTGCGACTCAAATATGAATCCTTTGCAAATATAACAAAAGTTTTCATTATTCACCCACTTTAGAGGCATCGTATCCTAAATACACTCACTCACTCAATGATAAACTGTATAAAGAAACATCAAGAAGAAATCTTTCAAAAATCTATAATATTGCAGCATTTGAACCTGCACTCATTATTTTAAAGATTCGCTGATATAAAGTTTGTTTTAATATCCGATTTTGTTATATCAGATACAGGCTGATACTGATACTTTATTGTGCGTGATACTTATGTGCCTCATATTTTTATCTGATACATTTACTTGATTCCTTTATGCCTGATAATCGATAGCCCACAACCGATTCGTACATTTTGGAATAATATGGGATACTCGGTGCCGATCGTTTTTCTCATTTGCACCGAAATAGATACTTGGCGGTGATATGAATGATTTCAACGAGAAATGTCGTTTAATCGGAAGAGATATGGATAACGATGTGACGGTGGCCTTGTTTTTGCCAGCTATTGACTAATTGGTGAGAAAAGAAAAGGGAGGGTTTTGTTGATGGTATAAGAGAGATCGAGGTTTCTAAAGTAGTATATGTGCAGAATTGAATGGAGAAAAGAGCGTCAATGGTTGAGGGCGAAATATATATTGTTAATAGCATCACGTTTGTTCATAGTGTTCGCCGACGGTTTAAGTTATATTAATCAGAATTATTTGAGTTCAAAAAGCCGAACCCGAAAGCCTGATACTTTTTGTCTGTATCAGTATTGTTTGTCTGATACTTTTGGGTACCTCATACAAAGTATCCAGTGGAAATAGCGTCTCCCAACTTTAGCTTAGTTGAGGTGTTTGCAAAGATGCTCAGATTTAATTCTTAATACGGCCAGTCATACCATAGATTTTCAATGAATCTGGATTCCAATATACAACCTTCAGACCAAACTGAAAACATTCTCTTACAGAGAGGCATGCGGTCTTTTTTTCTATTATCAAGAATAATATCAGTTCATTTGTATAACTTTATTCAATTCTGCGTAGATAAATTCCATCAAACAAGTTTTGGTTTAATTTAGTGTAGTTACATTAACGTCCTTAATTAAATTGGCTATTTTGGAAAGGACCTCATAATTTTGAATTATGATCAAACAATGATGATAGTAACAGCTAATCGGATATCAAAGTTCTAAATTCTTGCGCCACATCAGCGTGAATAAATTTGCCCTTTACATCCAGATCCACATGCTGTACAGAAATTCGGCGAAATCGGGTTTCTATCCTTAAACTCTCTTATCTGTTTGTGGATGCGTTACTTTTATTGCATATTTATGTGCTTAAAATCTCAGAGAAAGATCTATTTTCTAGCACTTTTAATAACTTTTCTTGTTTCAGGTTTGAAAGGATTGGATTTTGTGATGGATTTCACATTCAAATTCTGACGTGATAAATCTTTGGAATCTTGCCCTTATGCGCGAATATATTCAATGACAATGCACTATTTTAATATCTTCAGAGTTCTTTAATCAATTAATTGAATAATACAATGAAATTTTGAAGATGGAAAAACTTTCGTTATCTAGTAGTAAATTTGGGAAAATTGAATTCAAATAAGTTTTCATAATATTTATTGTAATGAACTAATAATTAAAAATTGAAAAATAGACTAAATAGAAAAAAAATTCTATTTTTGAATACACTAATAAAAGTGCGTTTTAAAAATTCTATCATTTTTCTTTTTATTACATGTTAGAGTAATATCAACTATATAGAATGTATAAGAAAATATAGAATAGTTTTCCACTTACTTACGAATAACCCAAGACAACAAGGAATAGGACAAGAGGACAGCGATCGGATACGGATAGTATTTACAAGAAAAGAAGAAGGATATCATCAATAGTAAAGGATAGCCGAAGAAGGATACAAATATGAGAGAAATGAGCTGAAATTTAAAATAAAATGCTCATAAAAGAATTTTTTTTCATTATCTTCTAATTAAAAGATATAAATTTCAATATATGCGCGTATAAAAAAAGTTATTTGTTTGTTTTTTAAGTATTTAATCTATTTTTCTTTTGACTAATCAATTAAAGTCTTGAAGAAGTCAAATCTCTTTTGGTAATTTTGTGAAATCCCTTTGTAGATTCTCATCTGCAATCAAATAATACCAGGCATGATTTTTCAGTAAGCACTGTTTTGAAATTTAGCTACTGCAGCTTTTCTACTGTTGTTCTGCGCATGCGCTTTGAGTAACTACGTCTAGTGACTACATAGACGCTATTTCAAAAGAATTTTGTTTCCATTTATATCTGTTTGCAAGTATTTAAAATGCCTCTGTGAAATACGCTCTATCATTCATTTTCTAAATGCAAAAAAACTCGAAATCGAGTAAAACTAGTTGGTAAATCAGTGAAGTGTATAAAGAAATCATTAAGAGTGAAGGAATGATAAGAAAACTAGATACAGCATTTATAGATGGCTAAATGATGGGTAACGAAGCGAACCATATTTTGTTATTACTGAAGGCTTGATGCAGAATGTTGAAAGAAAAGTTAAATAAAATACATTATTATTTCTTTACAAAGTCTCCTCAAGTCTCTTGAGGGAATTGTGACAAAACACTTAAATTATAGTAAGTTGTACTCACAGCATATTTCTAAGAGGATATAGTTCAAAAGCTAGTTGTGGGATACGATAAATTTAACATTAGCGAAAATTATGTAGAAAAATAGATTGAAATACAGGCTTTTATGTAAAAATAAAATTAATAAAAGATGTAATATGTCTGCTAAAGGTATTATATTGCATATATTACTACTTGTGGATATTTGCGACCCCAGGGTTAATCATCAAGTAAAAAAAAAATATATCGCCAACATGGCAGCATTATATATAATAAAGCTTAGCCATATTGGCGTAATTGAAAAATTGCTAAATAAAGAGGAATATCTACTACAATGACTTGAATACGAATAATTGAATTTGTTTATATTGCATTATATGCAGCAATGAAAATTTACCTATTAACCACATGATAGCAACTAATTGCCAAAGATTTAATGTTATTAGGCTCTTTCGTACCAAAAATTTGGATAGACTTGTTACTGCCATGCTGTTAATACAGAAGTATCTTTAAAGCATTTATCCAAGCTAACGTTTTGCAAAACAGGCCTTTTGATTTTTTTTTAAATACCGATAATCATTTTAATTATAAATCCAAACAAATTGTGAAAACTCCGAAGTCTTTCGAAATTTGTTAATTTTGGATTAACCTCAGACAAAATCCTGCCAAATCTCAGTGATAATGTCGAAGTTGGAAATAACATCCATATTCAAATCTCTATGAACGGAACAGATATTTACTCTTGGCGAAATTTAATAGCCGCAGACAAAAACTACCGATTTTTGGTTGACAGAAAAATGATGAAATGAACAAATGACACAAACAATTGAGAAACAATAATATTTCAGTATTTCTAAAAAGTCTCAAATCTGTGTCGTCATTTTTAATAAATTCATTCTCAACTGATTAGGACATTCTCTTTTTTGGCACAGATATTGTTAAACAGACATCGCAATTAATATCAAACAGTGCCAAATAAAATTCATTTGAAACATGTAAATTACGAACTCCCTAGTATTTAAACATATTTAACCACCAATGAGTCTCTTTAAAAAAATCATCTAGTTGCAAATATAAACAATTCAAAAATTTGTTAATATGTTTCAAAATGATTTCCTATGTCAGAGAATGTACAATTCTAACTCTCATTGCTTCTGTCTATTACTATGCTTCAGATAGAGGTGGTTAATAAGGGAAACACCTGGGAATAAAAGTGACATTTTTGAATGCGCTTCGTAAGCATTAAAATATAATAACAGCCACCAGTTTTTTTTATATAAATAGCAATGTGTATATATTCTAGTAGTATTCGTTAGCTTTATTGAAGTTCTGTAATTCTTAGATTTTTTCAAAAGAGTAAAATGTTGGACCTCTCAGATTTTTAAAGAGGTCAAATTGCAGAGTCCGTCTAGCTGGAGCAAATGTGACAGAAACATCCCAACTTTTAGACGTTTCTAGAGGTACTAGGCATACACACTGCGTGGCAAAACAAGTTCTGCAAAGCAAAATAGAGGACGGAAAGAGAAGCTCAGTGAAAAAGACCAACGGATATTGAAGCGGATTGTAATGTCTAAAAAGCGAACAACTGCAGCAAAAATAACCGCAGAGCTCAATGGCCATCTGGATTCTCCAGCGTCAATGATTACATTTAGAAAGCACTTTCATAAACAGCGCATTCATGGCAGAGCAGCAATTCTCATGCCACTTGTCACAGATGTTAATTGCAAACGTCTTCTACAGTGGTGTTACGCTCACAAAACCTGATCGACTGATAAGTGGAAGAAAGTAATATGGTCTGACAAATCTTATTTCACACTTTTCCCAACAACAGGACGGGTGAACGTTTGGAGGACACCTGCACAAGCATATGATCGTGATTGTCCCCTTGCAACTTACAAACTTACAAGCATGGAGGTAGATCTGTCATGATATGGGCAGGCATGCGTGGTTTTCTGGTGGACCAATCGCAACCCTGAAAGGAAGGATCACTGAGGAGATGTATGAAGAAATTTTAGCTGACCAAGTCCATCCTTTGATGAAATCTTTGTTTCATGCAAGAGATGGAATTTTCCAGGATGATAATGCACCTATCCAAGCAGCGAGACTTGCCCAATCATGGTTTGATGAACACGAGGATGAAATTAAACACCTGTCTTGGCCCGCAAAGTGACCCGACCTCAACATAATTGAACCGTTACGATCTATTCCAGAGCGTTCAATACGGAATTGATATCCTCCACCGGCATCTCTCCCAGAACTTTCACTATATATCCAGGAAGAATGGTACAATATTCCTCTAAACACTATTCGACATTTGTATGAATCGAATCCTAGGTGAATCCAAGCTGAATTACATGCCAAAGGTGGTCTTACAGCATACTAATAAAGAATTCTTTATAAATCGAAGGTGCTTCCATTATTTTGATAACCACCTGCACTTCCACAAAATTTTAGTGGAAATAAAGAAAATTTTATTTGAAATATTTGTCTCTAATTATTATTAAATTTGTCTATCTGATTAATTGTTATTAAATCTCGGACGTCTTCTGCAGTTAACTTAAAATAAATGATAACTTTATTATTATTTATTGCCAGTTTCCAGCGTTTATTCTACTAACACAAGCTTTAATTCATTTATGTGGATATATAAAGATTGCACTTACTGTGGCCAAGACCTTATGAACCAGCCTGGGTCTTCTATCTTCGGAGAACATTTTATCTAATCTATTGTACACATACCTCAAGAAACATATAACTAAGAGTATGTAGTTGAATCTATTTAAGCGACATGACATAATTTGGGGGTGTGGGTTTAAAGTGACTCTGACGAGCTCACTGAAGCGTTGCATGCACAAAGGCTTGGCCAACGCTCTGAGCTTTGTCTTCATTAAAATTTTCCCTTTTGCTTAGCACATTGAACTTTGTTTTCATTAGAATTTAATCAAATAGTTTGGATGCCACAAAGTAAATGTTTTGTTGGAAATAATCGAGTTAACTACACTCAAAATGTTTTATTCAGTACCACGTTCTCTTGATAGCAACATTTTTATATAGGATTAATAATTATTTTAAAGAGAATTTATGAATTATTGATTTTCTCGTAGCTATCTACTAAATTATATTATTTAATATTTGTGTTAATACACATAGCAAAGATATTTCTTTTTCTAGTCCATTAAAATGCTTAACTCTTTTTTATCATAGATTGTTAGTCAATAGAGGTAAAGCCGACTATCTTTATTGTATTACAGTCAATTTTTTTTTGAAACATCATGTTCATATTGGATTGCTTCAGAGGATTTAATTTCTCATTATCAGGAAACTTCAATACAAAAAGCGAATCACATTTTTTTTAAAAATAGCAAATATCAAGAATCTATTGGAGATGTTCCCACCCTATTTTCTCTTAATCCATGACTCAAAAATAGAAGGGAGGATATCATAACTGCCCGTCTTTTAATCCGTATGATTATAACTCAAGCTCTGTTGAATAAATTTGGTCTCCACAATTACTAACAGCCTTGATATACAGTCATTTTCGGCACACAAAAAAACAGTTTATCGGTCAAATTTTAGTGAAATAGCCGAATGTGGCGTAAATGGAAGCAATAGCGTAACATAGCAAAAGCGCCACCGAAAAATTGCCAACCTCTCAAGGAGCCAAATGACTGTATATCAAAGCTTAGCCCATGTGTATCCGAACTGCCAAGTTTGTAATCATGAAAATAACAATGAACATATCCTATTGTTTTGTTTCAAATACGGGTACGACCGGAGTTTAACCCCCTGCTTGGCGCAATTTTCAAAAATCGCCAACTCGCCAACAACGGTCTTGCGCCGTGTTTTGCGAAATGTTCAAAAGCGAGGAAGCAGATGTCCAATCATAGCGCATAATAAAGGCGAAAAGATAATAGATTTGCCAATCCAGAGAAAACGGAGGTTGCCAGCTTTGGCAAGTTATCGCATCATAGCGAAGAAGGGGGTTAAACTCCGGTTCAACCCAAATACGCAACTCATAGGTCAAATCTTTTTGCAAAACCTAATATTGATCTTCATTCTTGTTCTACGTTCAAAGCACTTTTTCAAAAAGCTTTTTCTAATAAAGAGTATCTTCGGATCCTTCTATAATCTCAAAAGTTTTTTAACATCTATTGAATGAACTCTTTTGGCTTTAGGGGATACCGGCCTTTATTGCCAAAAATCTCATTCTCATCCCAATTCAATCAAATCAAATTAAATTGCAGCAAGTATTTTAATGATATTAGAACTTCGATATTATCCATTTTTCAATCAATACAGTAACAATCACAATAAATTTCAAAATTTTGTTTCAGCATAGTTATCTAAAATACATAAAAGCTTTAAAAAGTTTGACTATCAAAAGGCTGAATTAATTTTGATACTTGTTAAAGTTTACGGGCACCACGATAAATAGCATAAAAAAGCATCATCAATAACTGAAGTCTCTCTCGATAAATCATCCTCAAATGAAACCACAGTGCAACCATCTAGAAAAATTTTGGTATCTTATGTAAAATGGAATTTGAAATAATCTGAAAATCGCCAAGTAAACCGGAGATCGTAAATATCAACAAGTAACCATAAACTCTCTTTAATCGCTTTTTTATGAGATTTTGCACATAATATAGAAATAAAACTTTGCTTCTCGTTATTTACACGGCACTTCACAAACAATATAAAAGAGTCGAGATAAATTTTTTGTTTTACTAAGCATTAATAGGGAGCTGGAAGGGTTCCGGCTGTAAAAATAATGGATATTTTTGCTTTAAATAAAAGGTATTTTTAATAGCAAAACCTGTAATTGAATTACTATATTGGTTCTGTTTGATTGAAATCTACTAACTGATGTCCGCCATATTTACAGCAGATTCCAAATCGATAGTTCCAAAAGACTAAATGCAACTAATATAAATAATGTAATTAGGGATTGCAATACCGGTATACCGGTATACCGAATACCGGTATTTTGAGCCATTTGTACAATTTCGTAATACCGGTATTCACAAGTTTAAATACCATTTTTTCGGTATTAACTAGAAATTTTTTAAATTGTCTCTACTATATGTTCAGGGATCGCCAACATAACAAAATAGTAAACGTTTTTGTTTTTATGTTTCCCTAACGGGCGAAATTAATTAACTAATTAATTGCTAAAATCTAAATTAGCGAAACATAGATTATCCCTGAAAGAAGATATTGTATCCATAACGACTGATGGAGCAACAGCTATGAAAAAAGTTGGAAAGTTGATTGGTGCAAATCAGCAGTTGTGCTATGCTCATGGAATTCAATTAGGAGTAATAGATGTATTATACCAAAAAAATGAAGAACCGAAGAATCCAAATACTGTGGATATAGAAATTTCGGATTCCAACTTTGAAGATAGTAAGAGTGAGAGTGATATTGACAATGAAGATAATTACAATGTAATTGTTGGAGAAGATATTGCTAATGAGGATGAAATATTAACCTATCAAGAATTGCTTCCTATAATTTATAAAGGTCGAAAAATTGTTAATATATTTAAACGTTCCTCTATAAAAGATGACATATTACTAAAATACATACTAACTAAAAATAAAACAGAATATATGTTAATATTAGATTTTAAAACACGTTGGAACTGTTTACTCCTAATGATGGAATGATTTATGAAACTGAGAAATCCAATCCAAAAAAGCAATAATCGACTTAAACCTGTAAATTAATTTTTCAGATAGTGAATTCGACTTAATATCCAGAACTGTATCAGCTCTACTTCCAATAAAACTGACTATTGAAGCATTATATCGGAGAGATTCTAATTTATTAACAGCTAATGCAACAATAAATTTCACGTTGCAGTCACTGAAGGAACAGCACACATCTGAAGAATTATATATTACATTGAAAAATCGCACAGAAGAAAGGCATATCGAAATAGAAAATGTCTTATGGTATTTACATAATTATAATGATTTTAAAAATGAAAATGAAAAAGAAAAGCAAATAACCAATTCAAATCTGATGAAGTTTATAGCAAATTTTCTTAAAATTTTTACCCACAAACCTATCCACATTCAGAAGAATTCGGTTCAGTTATCGAAGATTATGATGACACTAATGTCGATAGTGAAAAGGAATTGTCTCTTGAACAAAAATTAGAATTAGAGATAAATAAGAAAATTTCAACGAATCAAAACACAATACAGAAATTAACTATTACCAAAACAATCTGATAAGAAATCGATTTATTTGAAGATGAGGGATTTATAGGTAAATACTTGAAAAATGTATATCGCGCATTGCTAACAGTACCACTAACTAGCGTAGATGCCGAAAGAGCGTTTTCGACAGCTGGTCATTTTTGCACAAAATTACTTTTCAGGCTTAATGACAGTACAATTAATGCATTATGTTTTTAAGATCACATTTCAAAAATTTGTAATAGCACCACAGACTGAATAGTGATATTTACACTTTTTTGTGATTTAAATAAATAAGATGTTCCTTTACTTTTTTGTGATTTAAATAAATAAGATGTTCCTTTACTTTTTTGGGATTTAAATAAATAAGATGTTCCTTTACTTTTTTGTGATTCTTTATATACTGTTGTAATTTATAAGTTGCAAAATATTTTTTTGTGATATTTACCCTCTCTTTGTTTTATTTGATAGTTTTATTAGAAACACCTGTCTTCTTTCTTTTTCTAAAATTTCTAATACCGGTATTAAAACCGGTATCCCGGTATTAAGATCTAAAAAATACCGAATACCGGTATTGAAATTTTGGTCCGGTATTGCAATCCCTAAATGTAATACATACTTTTGCATAAATGCGTACATTTTATTTTTCTCAGATTATCTGAAGTCATCAAACCGAAATATTGACGCCAGTCTTCGCCAAATACTATGTTGTGGCCAATATTTAGCAACAATGTAGAAATAATAGTGTATAGACAGTAGCAAAATATTCTTGTCAAACACGGTGCATTAGTCTGGTATCAAACAAGAACGGATCCAGCTAAAAATATCTAATTTTATCTCCAAAATTGATGAGTGAAAAAAAAATACTAAAAAAATTGGCATCAGGGTTCGCCAATTGGCGAGAATGTAGTGACATAGTATTTATTAATTGTAACCAAGTGTAGTAATCAAATATCTGCGTCAGAACTTGGCGCGTTAATTCTGATTCCGTGATGAAGGGGAAAAAAATGCCAGAAAATATTTACATTTTAACCCTTTCTAGGGCCGTGGGAAGTAAGCTTCCCACCAAATTTATCAATCTTTGTATGAAATTATGTAGGTTGGCATAAGTTCTGACACATTTTTTTAGAAAGACAGAAACTTAGATGCTTCAGTTCTTTATCTTACACAAAATGATGTGTCTTGATTTGTTACTTAATTATTAATTAACCAAATTAATTAATGAATCAAATTAAATTTATCTAATAAGTTAAATGAATCCCTTTTCTTATTCTAATTTCAAGCCTAAAAATATTTCAACATAATATGACAAGAAAAAAATGGCCCTTTAAAGGGTTAAAGTACTTGTGTTTAAATAACAGATCAAAAATATAATGCAAAATAATTGCAAATAACATAACTAGAATCTGTACTACAAAAATAAAATTCTGTACTCTATCATCACATATTAGCATTTAAGTAAACTTCTCATAATTACAGAGAATTTATTAACTTTTTAATACACTTAACATAAATGTTTTAATACTATAAACATATTATACTTTAATACTATGTTTTAATATAAATAGTCGAATTCGGCGACCAGCTATTTGTTATACTTAATTTCAGTTAAATTTAATTAAGTTTATATTTCACTTCTGTTAAATCATTTGAATAAAGCTTCATGTTAAGTCATATTAAGATATTTTAATTGTCCTACATACGCTATGTTTATTGTGTACATAAATCTATCTAATGGAGACTGGTCCCATGATATTAAAGCGCCATTAAAAATGTAAATGTTTATCTATCATCAAAATTTCGCGATACTGCAACTTCATTTTTTTATTCGAGTGTTATCTATACAGATATTAAATAGAATAATTTTTCTTTAGCTTTCAAAAAGGGAAGAAAATCATGCTATTAAGCCCTTAGTGAAACAATGAAAATCATTTTAATTTCAATTGAATCTATTGTTAAAAATAAGCCAAAAATTTCTATAAATAATTTGCCAAAACTCAGAAAAAATGAGAAGCAATAAGTTCAGATATTTTCAAATCTCAGTATAAAAGTATCAAATTTTGATTTTAATTAGTGAGAAGAAAGGCACCAAAAATTCATATTTGATAATATCTGTACTATTAAATAAAAAATGCGCTATATTGTGCCAGCCCACAAAAAAATCAAAGAGGGGGAACTCCGCCGTGTGTGTGTGTGCGTGTGTGTGTGTGTGTGTGTGTGTGTGTGTGTGTGTGTGTGTGTGTGTGTGTGTGTGTGTGTGTGTGTGTGTGTGTGTGTGTGTGTGTGTGTGTGTGTGTGTGTGTGTGTGAACGTGTTTGAAAATTATCACTCTTCTTGTTCATAGCCATTGAAAGCATATGACAGATGACATATCTGCATTTGATATTTATGTTATTTTTATTTGATATTTATATTATTATTGATGCGATAGACTCCTTGTATATAATATGTTTATTGCAATGGTCATTATGACGAAACTTCCAAAACATTCTGCATCTGTCCGAATCCTATTGCACAGACCATTAAATCTAGATTATGCATTGACAAAATAGGTACAGATTTAACTTCGTACAAATTAGGCAAGTAAGGTTCTTTAACCAGAAAACCAAACCAAAAGAATTCTTAAAAAATGCCCATGTCTAAATATCATGAGGTGATGTTTTCGCTATTTTTAAAGGGTCTTTTGGTTTCGTCTATTTTGATTAGCCGCAGACTTACCAGAATTTACTCAAATGTACTTTTGATAATAAGAATTGTCAACTCAGAATGATTTACTTTTTAGAATTACAATACTCGAAAGACAATTTGCCATTAGAAGATGGACTACTTGAGCATGTATGTTTCTAATGGGGATATATCACGGGGCGTCACGATATTATGAAATTTCATCTACGGAACAAATAGGACAAATGTAAAGCTATTAAAATGCAAAAGCTTTAATGTGTATCACAAATTAATGTTTACAGCTACTTTATTAAAAGAATCATAACCATCAAGTCCAGCACTAAAGATTGAATCGAAATGAAACACAATCAATATTCTCGGAAAACTGCCTGATTAACTTTTGCTCCTATAAGAATAATGAGTCCAATCAAAAACAAACTAAAACAATTAGAAATAAAAACCATGTACAAATTTTCTTGAATCTGTTTCTAATTACGTTTAAAATTTTAAATTATGTGATCTATTCTCGATTTAATTGCATACATTTTTGGAATTGGTATTTTAAACAAGTTTAAAATGTGCATCTCCATTTAATTCAAATTTTGTATTAAGTTCTTACAATACAAACCTTTATTTTTATTTGAACACCCCGGATACTGTTGGAAATTTAAATTTTCAAGAAAACTTCAACTTTCATTCTGTCACGGAAACGTAACAATCTTGAAGTCAGCAGTACTGTTAATCAAAATTCAGTTTCAATTCGTTTGTTTAACTTTTTTTCTTTTTCTTTTATGAAGACAAGAATGTTACGTTTCATCTTGTGTGTATTCGTGAGATAAATTGTCATGTTCATGCATTTTCATTTTTGGATGGTAGATCTAATCTATTGAACAATTGGTGCAATAATATTTGACATATTATAAAATCTTTCTTTGAAGTTTTCGTTGGTTTTTATTATAGAAAAGTTTAAAGTACTATTAAAAACATGGTTTTATTGGTCACAATTCTGAAATAATTCTGCAAACAGAAGGTTGATGGCAAAAGAAATCATTTCTTCATCAATTTTTACATTTCAAAAATAATTGTCCATAGTTTTTCTTTCTAAACATTTCTACAAAACTTCTACAGGTCCTTCTTTATAACTTACAGTTTCTGTGAGTTTATTCTGATTGAATCGCAGGTTTCTTCTTTCGTTGTTTTGGCTTACGTAACACCTCATCTTTTAATTTCTGCCGCTTCCTACGACTTGTGCTTTTGGAATTCCCGCTGACAGGTAAAACGTTGCTGTTCAACTCCGGAATATCTTCAAACGGTTCAGTACTATATTGCAAAGGTTGCAACAAATGGGCCAAATTCTTAGAATCCAAAGGAGGTTTGGTCATGGAATTGACATCTGTTGACAAAGGCGCCTCTGATGTTTTGTATTTATGAAAAGGGCAAGAAAATGGTTTTCGTGGACATTCTGTTACTTTATATGATTTTACTTGACAAGAAGATGGTGCACATTCTGTTATGTAGGATGGTTGAATTTGCAAGGGAGAGACATCTGGTGGAAATTCTTGTAATTGGTGTGGCTGAGTTTGCAAAGAAGAGACTTCTGATTGATTTTCTGGCATTTGATGCAGCTGAATTTGCCTGGAATGTAAAAGAACGTCTGCCATCTCCAATCTCGTTCTAATTAGTTCGTGATCGATCTTGTTTTCACCTGATGACAGTTGCTCTAATACTGACAATTGCTCTCCTTCTTCGTACAAGGAAACTATTCTTAAATATTAGAATAATCAATATAAACAGAAGAAAAAAAGAAATATATGATAATTTTCAAAAATTACTTGTATTCTAATGCTGTCAATTCAATTTGAAGGACTAGGATACTTATAAATCCGATACATAAAACAAAATTACTGAACAAATTTTTCATAAATCTAATAAATGGATATCCTTAAGATTTTTTAAAAAAATTTCTAGCTATGTTTACGTAATATGCTTGAGTGATAATGTAATATTATTTTTAAGATAGAAAAATAAATAACGTAAATTCGAAAACTCATACATATATCTACAAAATAACTGTCAGAATAAATTAGAAAATAGCATTAATATGGAAAAAAAATTTCTTTTTTTTTTTTGAAAGCGATAAAAATGAGGTGTTTAATTACCTGCTAAACATTCACTTAAATCATATCCTTTAAAACTCTCCTCCTAAATGCCTTTAAAATTCAAATTTTTTTGTCTCAATTCTTATGAAAATGTGCATGCTTTTAAATGATATGACGCAAAACGTTTCTTGTTGACATATTTTTATTCTGTTTATCAAGAATTTTTACGTCATTAAAAACATGCTAAAAAGCATGCTTAAACTAAAATTAAAGTTTAATTTTAGTTTAAGTATGCTTAAACTAAATTAAAGTTTTATTTACATCAAATAAGTTTAATTTTAGTTTTTTAATCTAAAACATAAGCATGATTGAAGCATGCTTTTACTAAAATTTTCTTCTTCATCATTTAAAAAATTTATACAATAGTGGCGTCTTGTACAAATCATATTTTCCAGCTTTCAAAATTTTATTTCCTTCACAAGTAAATTTCCTTTTGATAATTGTCACCACATGCATAATGTCACATTTGTCATCTGCGAGTTTCTGCATCTATCATCCTTTCACATTTAATATACATATACTTAGGATCTGTGTGTGTGTGTATATATATATATATATATATATATATATATATATATATATACAAACCATAACATTTTAAAAGCATTAGTACATTACCGAGTAATTTTTAATGATTTTTTAGCGTAAATAAAGAGTAAATTTTCAGGTAACTTTTCGGGCAAACACTACACATTGATGGAAATATTAAAATGCCTATTAGCAAAACGTTAGCCCAAATTTTTGTTACAAAAAGAGCATTAACTACTCTATACTTATAATAAAGCTCAATGTATGTGTGTGTGTGTATGTGTGTGTTGGCGCTCTACAGGCCAGGTCATTTGACATACAGCTATCAAATTTGGTACATGTATACCTTAGAGGTCGGGAATGTGCACCTGGGTTCCCTTTTTTTGAAATTTTAATTAGAATTTTAATTATTAATTAAAAACTAACTTTCCCGCCAAAAAAATCTTCCATTTTCCCCACCGCCAACTTTTCCGCCAAAAAAATATTCCATTTTTCCCACCGCCAAATGAGTAAGAGTTCAGTTTTTTTTCTCCCAACAGAAATGAGGCTAGGGTTAACGTTTTTCGGCGGATTATTTCAAACGATTCTGTTTATTTTCTTAATGTTTTATGCATTTAAAATTAAAGATTGTTAATTAATCCATGTTTCAGATTCATTCTGAAGTACTTTTGAATTAAAATAACACAGAATAAAGGAAATTAAAAATGAATAATCTTCATAGCGTTACCCCAACTGGCGTAGAAAAATTCACGCATTTGCGTTACCCAACTGGCGAAAAAAATTCACGCATGCGCATTGTTCTGATTGTTGTCATGACAACCACTATCAACGGATGATTTAAATTATTTTTAGGTTAGTTGCATGCTTTTGTAAGTAAATTGTATTTATGTTAGTAATATATATTTTTTGTATATGCTTATAGTTTTAAGTACATCGTTTTTTAAGTAGTTTTTTTTAACCTGTTTTCAATGATTTAAATTCTTTTTAGGTTAGTTGCATGCTTTTGTAATTAAATTGTATTTATGTTAGTTATATATATTTTTTGTATATGCTTATAGTTTTAAGTACATCGTTTTTTAAGTAGTTTTTTTTAACCTGTTTTCAATGATTTAAATTATTTTTAGGTTAGTTGCATGCTTTTGTAATTAAATTGTATTTATGTTAGTTATATATATTTTTTGTATATGCTTATAGTTTTAAGTACATCGTTTTTTAAGTAGTTTTTTTTACACCTGTTTTAGACCGATTATTTTAAACGATTCATTTTATTTTCTTAGTGTTTGATGCATTTAAAATGAAACATTGTTAATGAATCGATCTGTTCATGATGAATCTGAGAAAATTTTGTTCACAAATTCTTGAGATAATACATAAATTAAGAAAGATATTCTTTAGTGCCCATAAAGTTTAAACGCTCTGTGACTCTATTATCAGTAATCATATTATTAAAAAAAATGCTTTGTTTCAGTAAAAAATATTATTATATTAATTGCAGATTAATCATTTACACTTTAATTTAATGTAAAGCATAAATTCTACGGGAGCTAACAGAAAATTAGAGAGATACAGATTACGTTATGACTGAAGGTCTTTATAATATTATAAATGAATTGAAATTTGAAATTTTAAAATATTTTAATGAAGAAGCTATTAAAGTAGGAATCACATAAAATATTTAACTATTAAAATTTTAACGAGCATTAAGATTGGCGAACCGGCTGGTCGCCAAAGGCGGTTTGTATTTAAATAATTATAACTAAATACATTAAAAATAATGCAATGAAAAAATTAAACTGAATTAGAAAATTTTGCACTTTGTTATATATAATAATGCCATGTGTTCGAAAAGTTTCTTTAGATACAGATAGACATAATCAGTGAATGCTCAGAATGTCTTAAAACCTCTAGAGTGTAACAAATATATAAGATAAACCTCCAGGGCTTTAAAAGCTACAGAAAAATATACAAGGAATAAACATTGTATAACTTTTCTTTTCCTTTTTAAATTAACTTTTGTATCATCTCAAGATACATATAGTCATGATTAGTAAGCATTAGAATGCCTTATTATATCTAGAATAAACTGATAAATAGCACTGATGCTCAGTGAAAGTCTAGTATGTCTTAAGAAATCAAGAGTATAACAAATAAACGAAACAATCTTTCGATACTTTTAATGATGCAGAAAGGTATAAATTGTACTTAATATAGTCCGTAAACTTAGATAGGCATATTTATGCATGTTTAGAATGTTTTTAAATATTTAGATAACAAATAAACATAAATATTTTTTATCTGTTTTCGGCTTTAAAAAAAATTAAATTCTTTATAACCTATAAAACCAGACATATATGTTTAATGAACATCTAGAGTATTTGAAAATAACTAGAATGTAATAAATATACAAAATAAATTTTTGACATTTTTAGAAGATAAAATATTTAATTAAACCTTATATAGTATTTAATTTGGTCTTTCCTTCCTTTTAAATTAACCTTCGTATAACTGGAATTAAAAAAATGTACAATTCATAGAATTTAGCTAATAATAACATATACAAAATTAAAAAGACGATGGTTTTTTAAAAAAATCGGATAAAGATAAAAGTTCTATTTTATTATCCACCCTAATTCTTCTGAGCCTGTTTCATCTACAGGAATTGGCTAGAGAAGAACTTTGAGCTCTTCCTATTCTCCTGAGACCGATTCAATGGCAGAAATTTCAAAGAGCGGCTTTTAAAACTACGAAAAGTAAGAAAAAGATCTGCAACTAATATCGATTCTCAATTCTTTGCTTTCGTTCTGTCAGGAAACAGTTCAAACAGCATCAAAATTCGAGTTTGTGACAAAACAGAATTATTAAAGAGTCCTCTGTTAGCATCTTCTCTCCTTTTAAATTTGCTCATCGTTCAAGAATATTGATCCAGAAAGAAATTACAATATCGAGAAATCCGTAAATAATGGACAGTTTATAAAAAGGGCAAATAATGGCTTTTATAACAAACTTCTGATATCGATTGGCTTCAACTATATATATCTAAATAAAGATCTCTTGTGACTTTTGGATTTTGTATCCTTTTCTAGATGTCTTATTACCCGCTCATCTAATTAATATTACCTCGATATTAATTAGCTAGTCATGCTTTGGTAGTTACTAAGTCCTTAAGAGCTCTATCATCATTCATTCTTTCTTCTGATGTATTATCGCTATTTTTCCGGGGATTTTTTTATTTTGTACCTCAAACATTTCCGCGAGACAAGTTAGCGGAAAATCAGTTAACAACGAAAATCTATTTATTCTGCTCCTCAACGGGACGCATTCGTTTGAAGAGTGACCTCTCAATTGAATAAATGAATGCTTGATAAGTTGTTAGTTGGTATATTTCGGGGGAAAGTATCGTTTAATTCTTTCCTTTCCTCGATGTTTGAAAGAACCTTATTTACGCTCAATTCTTAATCTATCATTCTTGGAATTTTTTTCAGTTTGTTGGCGTTGATTTTAATTTACAATTCTTTCTGTGAATGCTGTTTCACATTCTTGACAATTTTGGAACAAAGAAATTAAATTTGTTTTTCTATACTACGCTTTGACAAAAGTTCGACTTAGGTGTCGCACCGAAGAAGGCTCTATAAATCAAATGATCAAAACCTGTGAACTATGGCGAGAATACGGACTCAGATGTTCAAGAAGTTGGATATTTCTTGATGTCGAAGAACTTTTAAAGATTTCAGTCATTAAATCTTCTGTTAAGGTCATTTTGTCAAAGAGCTTGTCTTTAGTTCTCTCCGAATGTAAAATGTTAACATACATTTAATGTATTTAATGTTTCACGATTTAATATGTAATGTTAATTTTTTTCCTCGAACAATATGCGTTCTCTCTAGAGTGTCTTTAGTTGTTTGCAGGTTCCGAAATCATCAAGTGGCGTTTGTTTCTTCGTCCTAGATGGGTGTTACTTTTCGGTGGCTCCATCAAATTTCCTCTGATTGATCCCTTCATTCCTGGCATGTGAACGACGAAATCAGCAATTTTGTTGAATGCGTGTTTCTGTACTCCGCTTCCGTACTCAATGTGTACTTGTGAAGCAGGTGAGGAATCACCTGAACATGCCTTCCTGAGTTGTCCTTTATGGGACACTATTAGGAAAAAGTATCCTACCACTTGGGCCAAAAAAGATCTTTCAGAACTTATTCATATTTCCTCTTTTAAGATATTTCCTGCTGTAGTTCTACAGTTAATGTTTTTATCCAGGTTTTCAAATTAAAGCTGATATTATTCGATTTTTATTGTATTCATGAAAGAGCGCCATAATGATTTTGTAACCCGGGTGTAAATATTAAGGGTGAATTTTATTTAATTGTTGTGGCAAACTTATTTTGCTATAATAAATATGTAAATGTTATAGTATGTCTTATTACAAATGGAAACCAATGGAATTGATATAGTCTTCTGTTGGTATGCCCATAATGATAGGTGATCTGTTGCTTGTACACCAAAGGGTTTCTCACTCAGGTAGTCTGGTGTTGGAATCTTGTCTTTCAACAAAAAAATTGTACCTGGTCATCAAGATTGGATGGAGTCATTTTGCACCACCACTTCCTAGTTTCGCATGGCCTATGGGTGGGTCGGAGTTCATTTCTGTATTCTGAATTTCTGTATCACGCAGAGTAACAGGTGTACAGAATTTCTAAAATTACGGTGACTAAATTGATGATGAACTTACTGAACTGTTAGTCTCTTAACTCATTTGTGATCATATTTTCTTATACAAAACATATTTCAATGCAGCATCATAATTTGCTGAATACATCTTGGCCTACATGCTGCTGAATTTAGCTTTTTTTATTTATAAATTATGCTTGATTTGAAGTATATGCAAAATAATGGAATTCTTTGCAGATTATGTGCTTTTATATGATTTGAATATTTTTTCTCAAACTGCCTGTACAGGCAGCTGCCAGACTGATGACAACTCAGTTATTTAAAAAAACGCTTATCATGATGGTTACTCTGTTCTTTATAATAAAAGCATTCAAAAGAAAAAACAGAATGTTTATGACATTTTCAAGAAGTCACTAACAGATTTTCTGCAATGGAAAGGAGGTATATTTTTTTTTCATAGCAATAGAACCTGCATTTTCCATCCATTATATTCTGTTGGAATTGCAATAATATGTGGGAAATTTATTTCTTTTATATAAATTTGTATTTTCATAATAAAGATATAAAGATTTTCATAATAAAGATCACATGAGAAAAGTAAAATGGTCAGAGCAAAAGCAAATTTAGAATCTATTGCATATCGTTCACTATTGGTTAAGAACCAAATAATTCCTTTGATACTTGAAATAATAGATTTTTTTATCAATATTTCTTTGGTAATATAATTCTAATTCATACATTAGAAAAAGTTTTAACTAATTTATACACTTAAATTTTGTTCTAATTTATTTAAAATAGTTTTCTGTCTACTTTAAAATCGTTCACTTCATTATCATTAATAGCGCAAACCTAAGGTAAACTTTGTTAATATTTTTGAGTTAATTTTCTTTATTTGTCGTAACAAAAAAATATTATTTTCCCAGTTATTTAATAAATATTATTACCGTTATATTTAAAACAGCGCAATACACAGTCTGTAAAACACACACACACACAGTTTTACAGAGTTTGTAAAAAACTTCCTTTAATTTTTGAAATATTCATAAGAAATGAATATTTAAGACGAAATACTAATATTAATAGATCCTCTTAAATATATCTATTAATTCACACTAATCGATATATTTAAAAGAAATCTTTGTGCGACAATCGTTCCTCTCTTTAGACTTATAAAATCCAAAAATTTGAAACAGTTATTTATCTCTTGTTCTCAAAATGTCCCCTCTAATTGTTAAGTGTAAGTTGACAAACACAATTTCACAAATTGATGCCAATGCCTGTTTAGGTAATGTTCAAAATTGCATCTGTCACGATTGCTACATTTCTCGTTATTGTTTAATTACTGCATGTTTAATCATAATGGAGGTATCTATTTAGCGAAATTTGGTGACAAAAAACATGGAATTATTCACGATTTTTTTTAATTCTCTCTAAGATTAGAGAGAAATGATGTCATAGTTTTTTTTTTACTTAGAAATTTCTAAATTTTTAACTATCAATTGGCGGTAGTTACGTCTTAGCAGAAGACAATGAATTTAAAAGTCAACTAAGAAGAAATTCAATTCAGTAATTAACCACCTTTGAACATTCATCTCTTCTTCAAGGGATAAAAATTTGATTCTGTCTTTGCACTTTCTTTATTGAAATTTATTGAATCATGTTTATGAAACGTTGCTTGCATCTACTCCCTATGCCTTCTCTGTCTAACAATAAACTTTTTTCGACTTCCTTTTAAATCCTCCAATGCTCTCAAGTTTGCCTTCTTGTAAATCTTTGTATTCACGAAAGATTTCAAAGAACAATACGGATGCGAGAAAAGACCTTATTTTATGCACAAAATAAATATGTCCTTAACTTCTTTCACATGGAACATCTGTAAATAAAAATGCATTCCATCTAGACGATGTGCCAGGGGTCTGTTCTCTTGCACTTTCTCTCCCTTGGTCTCTATTGGGAATAGTTTCCTCGGCTTTCAAAATTGATAACAGAAAACCTTTCAGTAACATCTTTCGAGACGAAGAATGTTTCCCGAGGCTCACGTGTCTGCTTTGGAAATTCAAATGTGAGAAAAAAGTGAATTTCCATCTTTTGATCGCGTCCAGAAAACTTGCGCCTAACTTTACATGCCGTCAGTTTTAAATAGATCGAACGACAAAAAATTCAAGAAGACTAAAGAATACGACGAAATATTTTATTATTTTTAAAAGCATAATATAAACAAATATTCCTTTTGAAATGAGATCAATAGATTTCTCTTTCAATGGGATCAATGGTAATGATATATAAAATTTGTTTTAAACTAGAATTATTGTTTTGTATTCAATACCTTGTTAAGACTCTTTGGGAAAGCGAAATCTTTTATAACTGCAGGCAACGTTTGTATCGTTTGAATAGCGAAGAAATAATTTAACCTTTGTACAATTATAATTTAAAGGAAATGAAAGATTATTAGCAATAGTTTAAATTCTACAAAATGATTAGTTAAATAATTTAAATGAATTTTCAATAATGCCATTGTACTTTATAGAAAACATTGCTTTATCGAAATAAAGTTTTACAGGTAATTTTTTTACTAAAAATTAATTATCTAAAATGAATACCATTCCTTTCAAAATACTCAGTTTTATAGAGCAAAGAAAAATTAATTTATGAAAGGAAATGCTTATTTCATGGTGTCCTTCATCTTAATTATTATTATTGTCCAGCATTAAAAATATATCATTCATTGGAGTCATTTGATATAACATCACAGTCACCTGACAAATGCAATTGCGCATGTCATCTGAGCATGTTTTATGCATCATTTATTGTGTGCCTGCAATATATATCTTATTCTTTGTTTCGATTTTAGCAAACATTTTTTGCATAAAAAAATATGTAATCATTCAGTTTTTCGTTATTTCAATACAGAAGAGAAAAAGAATTGCCTTGTGCTATTTTTCAAGTGGCAATAAACTACCCTGAGCTCCTTACAAGAATGAAATGCGAAAATTTAAAAATAATTTCTTAAATCTGAATGATATTGCACACTGTGTTCCTTTGAGCTTAATTCTGTCATTACACCTGGTATACATAGAAACATAACTAGTATAACCGAAAGAGTAACACAAAGTCTTTCTCCCATGACGTATGGTGAGAAGAGGGGGTTGTAACCATAAATCTGGCATCTTCCTCATATTGTTTCTTTCTATGCTCGAAGTGGCCAGATTTCCTGTAAAATATTTGTTAAATGCTCTGACATTAAAGGTATTATTTCAGATGTTGGATTTATTGGCGCAAGAGCCATTTTTGAACGTACAGCGCCAAGCATATGGTCTAACATTCACTCGTTCAGATTGTGTGATGTGATTATGTGCGAGATTCTGATGAGTAGTGGCACAATTTCCAAATCACGGTTTCTTAGAAATTTTATAGCATCAAATTGTTCTTTAAGCAGTGGGATAATGAAATAATTTTTTATGTACATCCATTTATACAAATAAAACATTCTTTCTAGTAAAATAAAAAATTCGCACTTATTATACTTCAATCGTTTGCACAATGTATCTTAATTTTAAGTATGCTATTATCTTGATTTTATCATTATTATTATAAATAATTCTCACAATATTTTTATTAAGTGCAGTCATGCAATTCTTATTTCTAAAAAATAAGAAGAGAAAAAAACCCCGTTGTTAACATGAAAACGTTTTATTTGGAACTGTCTTGCTTTTAATATAATTTGAAATTTTAATTTACATTTTTAATATATTAATAAAATAAAATTCTTGAAGATTTTATCCAAAACTGAATTTTAAATCTGTTACGCTCGTTACAAATTTGTTACACATATCATTTAAATTTAATTGAAATTTACAGACATTGCTTTCTTGCCAAAATACCTAAAATGGGCGTTTTGTTGGTATAGTTTTTTGGGCATAGTTTTTTAATGGGTATAGTTTTTTAAGATCAATAATAATTAATTATATTTTTTTGAATAATTTGTATTTTTAAATATCTATTTTAAGATACAAACCGTAAAAAAATGTCTTTGATATTCCGAAATTATTCTTACTTGTATTTTTAGAGAAAGAAGTATGGACTTTTTCTTGCTCTGTGGAAATATTATGCATAATAATAACTACTGTGAGGAAACTTTCGTTATAATATGATATTGTTACAAATCTGTAATTTTGCTACCCGACACGAATAGTGTCATCGTGAGAAAGACCGTTGTAAGATTTGTGCTAAGCGGCTGCCGCGTCAATGACCTGAGAGCTTGGCGACCATTTTACGACTTGGCGACGAATTTGGCGATTTTGGCGACTAAATGGATCATACTGGAAGTTCGAGAAGTTTCACGATCCATCCAGTAGGAACCAAGATACACTCAGATACGTCCTGATTGGTCTGAAGATTCTAGCCCCGCCTCCCGGAGCTATAAAAGACAGACACTCTGAAGCTGCAGTGAAGAAGTTCCCACCCTCACCCTAATATCAGACAATCACAATGAGTCCTGACACTCGTCATCTCCAAATTTCGTCGAAGACGGCCACGGCAAAGTATAGACAGCAAAGCACTGTGAAGTCTCTCCTTACCGGGGATAAGCCCCTGCCGGGGCTAGGCGCCCCGTCAACCCAACCATCAAGCTGCAGTGAAGAAGTCGTGTGTATCGTTCAGAAGTAGTGTGTGAGAGAGTCGGAGTCGACGACAAGTAAAAGATTTGAGAGGATTAGACAGCAAGCAAGCTGCTGAATTAGAGATTAAATGCGCTGCGTCATTACGATTGATTGGCGGTATTTGTTGTAGAAAAAAAAATTTGTAACAATATTATATAATGTATCGTTAAAAGGGTGGTAGAATAACTAGAATATTTGCCTTGATTCGAACAAATTTATTCTAAGTCGTCATTATTAAGACCTTTTCAAAAGAGTTTAGCTATACCTCCTACTCTGGCTTCCCTCCCCCCTCCAAAAAAAAGAATTGTATGTCTGATTCAGTAAAATCGATGGTAGAATCTTATACAGATATATTTTCAAAAGCATAAGAATGTGTACATGCTGAATTACTAATACTCCTAAATTCAGTAAAATGTACTAAAATTTTATAGATATTTTATAAGTAGCCTTTTAATTATAAAATGTTCTGCCCTCGTCTATAAAAATTGTTGCAACCACTCTAGAATAGTCTTTATTTTCAGAATCACTTAAAAGATAATTCAGTGCACAGAATTTAATTTTCAATCACATTGAAATGAAGAGTGTAATTCAAGCGTAAGTGATGATTCAAGAGTGATTTTCTTGAGTGAAGATTGATTTGAGAGTGATTTTCAAAAACAAATTTTTTAACACTAAATTTACCAACATTCCACCCATATACTTTAATTACCATTGAAAATCAGTTAGGTTTGGTATTAATTTGTTTAATGACTTAATAAGGGATAACATTTCTTACTTACTTGCGAACTATCCAAGAAAAGACGAAATAGGACAAGAAGGCAGCTATCGGATACGGATAGTATTTACAGGAGAAGAAGAAGGATATCATCAGTAGTAAAGGATAGCCGAGGAAAGATAAAAATATAAGAGAAAAGAGCTGAAATTGAAAAAAACATTGCTTATAAAGATAATAAAGAAGCAATGACCGTTCTTGTTCAATTAACTGATTAAAAGAGAGAAGTGTTTATGTGCATGTCCTTGCATGAAAAGTAATATCGATTCTTCATATGTAGAAAGCTGTAGGTGAGATTTTCCCTCCTTCTCTTCTTCTTTGTGCATGTGTGTGTGTTTGAAAGTCTTCTCTCTCCCTCTCTGTATGTATATTTGATTCTCTGTTCTCTCTCTCTCTCTCTTTGTGCGTGTGTGTGAATGTCTGTTCTCTCTCTCCCTCTCTCTCTCTCTGTTTTTGTGCGTATATGTGTGAATGTCAATTCTTCGTCGTTTTTAGCGTGTGCGTGTGTGTGAATGCCTGCGCTCTCTCTCTCTCTTTGTGCATGTGTGTGAAAGTCTGTTCTCTCTCTCTATGTATGTATATGTGAATGTCTGTTCTCTCTCTCTATGTATGTATATGTGAATGTCTGTTCTCTCTCTCTCTCTCTGCATATGTGAATGTCTGTTCTCTCTCTCTCTGTATATGTGAATGTCTGTTCTCTCTCTCTCTGTATATGTGAATGTCTGTTCTCTCTCTCTCTGTATATGTGAATGTATGTTCTCTCTCTCTCTCTCTGTATATATAAATGTCTGCTCTCTCTCTCTCTCTCTTTCTGTATATGTGAATGTCTGTTCTCTCTCTCTCTGTATATGTGAATGTCTGTTCTCTCTCTCTCTGTATATGTGAATGTCTGTTCTCTCTCTGTATATGTGAATGTCTGTTCTCTCTCTCTCTCTGTATATGTGAATGTCTGTTCTCTCTCTCTCTGTATATGTGAATGTCTGTTCTCTCTCTGTATATGTGAATGTCTGTTCTCTCTCTGTATATGTGAATGTCTGTTCTCTCTCTCTCTCTCTGTATATGTGAATGTCTGTTCTCTCTCTCTCTGTATATGTGAATGTATGTTCTCTCTCTGTCTTTGTGCGTGAGTTTGTGAATGCCTATTCTTTCTCTTTTTGAGCGTGTGCGTGTGTGTGAATGTCTATTCTTCCTCTTTTTGAGTGTGTGCGTGTGAGTTAATGTCTGTTCTCTCTCTCTCTATGTGTAAGTGTGCCTGCTAGTTCTCTCTGCGTGCGTGCGTGTGTCTGTCTGGTCTCTCTTTTCCCCTTTGTTTATGTGTATGTATCTCTGTACATCCGAAAAAACTCGGATTAAATTTTAGACTAATAAAAAGAGTGATTTTAAAATGGATCTGAATATCGATGCTACTAAATATCAGTTAAAACTCCGAACTTGTGATGTCGATCTTTATCTACAGATATCCTTTTATTATTTATCTGTCTCGTCATCTTCTTGCCGCAGATATCCTGTTAGGATCTAATCCACTTTTCCCAACAGCTGTTCCATTTGTTACCCTTCTCGCCAATGCCCTTACTTTATTAGCACAGTGAATTTAACAAATGGATCTTTATAAAATATCATGTCACTCAGAAATAGGACTGGGAAGGGAGGGGGAAGGCCGATTATCTTCCAGTTCTAAGTGTAGTAATAAAAGATGGTTAAGCACTTCAAGTTTTAAAAATTTATTAATGGTTAAGCATAATGAAGCTTTTAAAAAAATTTTTGGTTAAGTCAATGCATTTTACTGACTTAATCAAAAAAGACATTGTACTCACTAAATGATGTTGAAACTCTTCTCAGTACCAAATATAATTTTGAAATTAAAAATTAAAAGCATTTAACCAGAGAAGGCTACAATTCCGTATTTAAAAGCATACGGGATGTTACAGTTGAGCATTTAAATGAGCATAAACAAGGTACTAAATAATCATCTTAAGTTCTAATAAACAATTTGTTATAAATAATATGTGATAAATTGTTTTTCATCCAAAAGCAAGAGCATCATTTATGTTTCTGATATTTTCATTAAATAGACGCTTTGATTCTTTTTTGTTAACATAAATTTATTTGATTCTTCTAATCATACCAAATAATATAACTCATCGTGTTTCCACATATCTATGATGGGCACTTTCAATAAATGTATTCCCAGGCTGTTAATAAAGGCATCAACAAAAGTATTACCAGTCAGTAAATAAATGCATCAACAAAAATATTACCAGTCTGTAAATAAGTGCATCAACAAAAGTATTACCAATCTGTTAATAAATGCATCAACAAAAGTATTACCAGTCAGTAAATAAATGCATCAACAAAAGTATTACCAGTATGTAAATAAGTGCATCAACAAAAGTATTACCAATCTGTTAATAAATGCATCAACAAAAGTATTACCAATCTGTTAATAAATGCATCAACAAAAGTATTACCAATCTGTTAATAAATGCACCAACAAAATTATTACCAGTCTATTAATAAATGCATCAACAGAAGTATTACCAGTCTGTTAATAAATGCATCAACAGTAGTATTACCATTCTGTAAATAAATGCATCAACAAAAGTACCCCCTTTCTCTAGTCAAATAAACTATATAACAAAAAGTGAAACAAAATAAATTTTAAAAAGGATGATATCAAGAAAAGGAATGAAATTTTATTAAATATTAAAGAAAGATATTTGTCTTTAATTCTCATTATTTTGCTCTAGTATTTTGAATTATTTTCTGCAGTTCAGCCTTAAAATCGCTTATATCTTTACTGTAAACTTTTATTGCTGTCTTTCCATATTTATTACACTAATGAAAATTACAATTTATTTATGTTCACACTTACTGTGGTCAAGATCTTATGAATCACGCTGGGTCTCTTCTCTTCTGGGAAAAGGTTATCTGACCTTTTGTACACATACCACAGGAAGCATACGACTAAAAGAACGTAGTTGAATCTGTTCAAGAAGCATGACATTTGTGGATTTTGGTTTAAAGCGATTTTTACGAGTTGATCAAAGATCTGCATGCATACAGTCTTTTGAACTTTGTCTGCATTAAGATTTTACCTTTAGCTTGCACATTGAACTTTGTTTTCATTAGAATTTAATCAAATAGTTTGGATGCCAAAACTTAAGTATATATTTGTTGTTGTTGGAAATGATTCAGTAACATATTTTTATATGCTAAGTAAATAGTTTCATTCAGCCTCGCATGCAATTAAAACGAATTTTTTTATATAAATATCACAACTAATTTTTAGAAAACTTGTGAACTTTTAATGCTGTTTCAGGTATACATTTTTGAATATTCGTAGTTATATTATATTTTCTTATATGATTATTAAAATCACTCCGAAAAAAATTCAATGAAATCTTTTCCCCTATTTGCCAAACGGAACGCTCAAACGCTTTGCTTCCTAAAAATTTCGTTTCGTCAGAGATCATTAGTCAATAGAGGGAAAGCCAACCATCTTCATCTTGATTTATTATCATTTTTTTATATTTTCGAAACATCACTGATATAAATTAACTTTCGCCAATGAAATTTAATAGTGTGATGATATTAGAGCTTCAATTAATATAGTTTTAGAAACAGTAGACAAAACAAATTTTACGGTTTTATTTCTGTATATCGAGATTTAATTGAAAGTACTTATAAACTTAAAAAGCGATTTTACAAAACGGCTAAAATAATTTCTCTATCATAACGCTTTCAGGTGATTTTTTTTGTATTTAATCATAGTTATTAACTAGTTTAAAGTGCCCCTTTCCCTCAAGAAAATAAAAAAATCGGAATAACTGACAGTAACTCTTACAATATTATTTATCTGATCAGACATCTTGATTGGAGATTTGGCATTGTTGTCATCCTTGGCGAAGTGAAAAGGTATCCAAAATTAGATTTTAACTTTAATTTTAATATAAATAAAATTCATTTTGGTTGTGTATGCATGTTCCACATCTCCTAAGTGACTGTACCTATTTCAATCAAATTTTTACTTTTATCCATTAGGACAGCAGAAAGAATACAATTAACATTAAAAAGTACAAAAATTAATTATAAATTAATTGATATTTTAAAATTTCTCAGCAATAACGCCAGAGTGAATTCTTTTGCTAAACATATATTAATATCTTCTTAGAATACAACATTTTTCTTTATTAGTAATACCAAATTTCTTTCTTTGCAATTTTTTTTTCTTTCAATTTCTTTCAAAATTTAACGCAGACGATTTTTTAAATAAAATAACAATAAGAATTAAATACAATAACAATGAGAACAATAGACTCTACTAATATGAATTTTTTATTTCATATCTTCTATTTCATTTCATTGAAAAATTTTTATCGTTTAGAGTAATTATTTAATGATACCTCAAAGAACTAATATAATCTCCATTTTTAAGTAAATACTACTGATCAATATCTAAGGATAGTCAATAAACTGATATGATATATAAAAAAGATTTATGCGTATACTATCAATTTGTATAAAATAAGTATTTATGTTGAAAATATTTAAATACCAAACAGTGCCATTAATAATAATTTTTAATTTCAATCCATTCTTTTGACTTAATTCACAAATAATATAAAAGAATTGAGATATAATTTTAATTTTTATAATTATTAACAGCCAACTGTGACCCTCTGGCATTAGGAAATGATAACCTTTATTGCTAAAGGTCCCAATTTATCCATTCCAATAATAATAATTAATATGACTAGGATATTTACCAGAACTACCTATCTAACAGAAAAAAAATTGACAAACAAAAAAACTCCCAAGCTATATTTTAAATTGAAACAAAATATTATTTGGATTCATATCTACAAACATATCCAAACCCTTGAGAAAACGTTATTAGAAACAAAGAATTATTCTTCATTTTATATTTATTAATTCAGCCGATTTCAAACATACCCTTGCCCTTCGTTTTCACGAATAAATATTGTTACGTCTGTGTGATATTTGATGTAATAATCTGCATTGCGTTGCTAGGCAACTGATTTCTCAGAATAATCACAGCTCCAAGACTGATAATCCAGAAACGAGGCTTCACAGCACAAATCAAGGATTTTTTATTTTTATTATTAACCATCCGAACGGAAACGCGAAATGAGATTACAAAACGAAACTTTCTGTGCATAGTTTCAGTAATAACAGAATGGTAATTGGGTGCCCTCCATAAACAAATTAACTAATTTACATGATTAGTTCATGCATGCGCTCCTTGCTTACTTTCCAACAAAAGGTGTTATTTTCATTCTAGAGTAATCCGCTCGTATCTAAGCTCATTTTTCCTTCATATTTTCATGTGAAAAGATTGTTTTGGTTTTAATACGGATTTTCATGCATTATTGATTAGATCCTTGTATATAATCTGCATGATGTAGCGACTGTGCAATAATTATAAACAAATTTGATTAATTAAGCTGGAAAAAAGAGTTTGAAAGTTTGATTTTTATTCATTTTTATTTTATTATATAAGTAGTTATAGAAAGATGAAATAGTTTAATCGTAAAAATATTCCATATTCGATCATTCTCCGCTTTTAAGACATCACTAAATCTTGGAAGAAGGCAGTTTTAGGCAAATTTTGGGGGGAAGTTTGTCTATTGTAATATTTCTCACTGCACAACTTTCGTAAAATCTCTCCATATATTTTTGAAAGTCCCTATCTACGGCTCTTTCAAAAATTTTTATGTTATATTACATTATAAACTCAAATTGTTTGCGTTTCAAAAATAATTTTTTTTTTCAAACTTCTCGTTAGTTTAACATTTTTCTTTTCTAAACTGCGTGTGTTTAGAGATTTTATAATACTTCTTAGTACACATGACAGTAAATCATAAGTAAAGATGCGAAAATAGTTAATCAATATAAGTTATAATGAAAAAGAATTGAAAAACTTCTCCGAGGGCTAGATAAAAAATGCAAAACTGCAACGAAAGAGAATTCGAATATATAAAGTAGGTTACTTAAAATATCCCAGCCTTTCTTAGCTACGGTCAAAGCCCTGGAGCCATTTCCCTTCAAATTCAACAACTGATTCATAACCCTAATTATTCTTCTATGTCCACAATAAGAAATCGAAACATATAAGATCTGGCGATTTCAGTTGTTACGAAAGGTGACTCTCCCTCACCACATGATTTAATGCTGCAACTCGAGAGTTCATCACTTTGTTTGGTGCAGAAATTCGATGCGCGGCGATAACTATTGTTTCATTTAAAAAAACTTATCATGCATTTCAAATATCGCGTGTAGGTTTAAAGATTAATAAAGTACGTGAATACAAAAGTTTTATACGCTAAATTGTGTGTGTAATCATTTTAAGTTAGTGGTAAGAAATTCAAAGCGCTAGAAAACGTCTCGAGTGGTTGGTTCGTCCGCGCGAAAACGGCCTCGAAGGCAAAAGGTTAATTTTATAACCATACATCAATCTATTGGCGTGGTGCTAACATCCAGATAACGCCGAACCTCTAACCAAAACAAGTAGTTGCTGCATCATGTTAGAATTCCGAATATTTTCTGTAACATCAGCCAATGAACAAAGAGCATCTTCTACAAAAAAGTAAATTATTTTTTGATTAATTTCTAATTATATACAAGAGATGGCGCTTTAAAGAAACTATGAATAATTTTTTTTAAATGTTTTTTTTAACTGACTTGTTTCAAGTTTGTAATGAGGAAATTTCGTAACTGATTTTCATTCACTTTGTGGATTAAGTTTCTGCAATTCTCTTCTGTTATTTCTTTCCAATAAACGCACAGCATATTAACAATATCGGAACTCTCAATTATCAATTTATATATTATATGAACTAAATATTCTTTCAAGAAATATATATTTTATATTCTATAATATTTATGATAGTGAATTCTGAAATGTATCAAATGATTAAAATAAAAAATAATAAGTTTCTTAAACATTTTTTTAATATTTTAATAAACGTAGAAAATAATATTTTTTAACAAAAATTAGGAAATATTATAAAGAAATTTAAATACAATGAACATAATAGGAAAGAAATTTCCAGGAATTCATTTCGAGTCAAAATTTATTAAAATCGCTCTTAAAGGAGAAATATATTTAGAGTACTTAAGAACTGCAATTTACGTATGGCTAGGAATTGAAAATTTTAATCATTGTCATTTTGTTAAAAAAATTTCAATGCTTCATATTCTTGTGAACTGAATCTCTGATGGACACCATTAAGTTTAGAAATCTTGTAAAGAGGAAACAATTAAAAAAAATTATTTCACTTATTAACATAATAAAATTTATATTTTGGGCACTATTTGTAAATTACATGAAGCAAAATAATTCAACATAAGAGTTCTTCAGGGTAGATTATTGAACCAAGGTTACCACATTTATCACTTAATTACTTTTTGAATGGAATGTACTTACTATGAAAGTATTTCTCCTTATGTTAATTAGATTTTCAATTAAAATCGAAGAAAATGGTAGCAGTTTTCTTATTGAATCCTGTCGGAACATATCACTGCACTGCAAATATTTTATACTAATTATTTTTTTAAATTATCACTTTAGTATTAGTAATCTTACATTCACAAAAATTTTCCGTAATTTTAATAATTTTTCATAATATTTTAAGCATATTTCTTGGCAATATTTTTCGTTATTTAAAATACTGTGTTTATGTTTAAGCGTGGTGCGATGATCTTTATACGAATGTAATCTATATTGTAATATATTTTTAAGGCTATTTATATAAATAGAAGGAAATATATACGGTTAGCGCAACTTCATGCTATGATGTTTTGGTTTAGACATACATTGAATTTAAATTCATCAAAATATTCTTGGAATAGATTCTACACTATCGAATAAAGTTTATGATACAAAATAATGATTTTCGTCATGCTCATGTTTCTTCATATTTTATATTAATCGCATTATATTATATTGTTACAAAACTGTAATGTTGCTTTCCAGCACGGTTAATTTAATCATTGAAAAGATTGTGTTACGATCAGCTCTGTTGGACGCTCATCGGGTGCCGCGTCAGTGATCTCAGAACTTAGCAACTAACTTGGCGAACATTTAGCGATTTGGTGACAAATTTGGCGACAAGATATATATTGCTTGAAACTTCCAGAATTTTAAAAATTGAGCCAATGGGAACCGAGATACTCCTGATCGATACAGAACCTTCTCTTCAGCCTCCTGGCAACTATAAAAGGCCGGAAGTCTCAAACTGCAGTCAGTCGGAGTCGTAGATAAGTATCGAGTCGCCAAGCAAAGGCGGAATAGTCCAGCGAAGAACCAGCGTTGTGTGGAGCTGAAGCGATTGCTGAACTGAACTGTGTGTCTTGTCCTGGTGTCTATTGTGGAAGCAGCATCTAGTCGTGTGTGGTGGAATAGCCAGTTGTGAAGTAATAAGTCGGAAGTTGGATACAGCTAGAGCGAGGAGACAGTGGTGAATTGCAGACGTTTGGGGAGACCGTAGGGTGAAGTTAAGTAGATTTCCTCCTTCTGCTGAGTTCTATCTGGTCGCTTTGCGTGCTGTGGTTGTTATTACTACCTATTACTACTTGTGGGCTACTGTTTTTTGTAGAATGCTGCTGTGTGGTACCTGTCTTCATCTCGGCTGTATATATTTGTCTTCTTTGTGTTCGTGTTTAATAAAAGTCGCCTTCTTTCGTTACTGACGGACTCTTTATTTCATTGACCAACAAATCTTGAAAAGAACCCCAGCGTAGGAGGATAATCCGTAACAATAACAATGTTTACAGCAATTGCAATGCTAACATTTCCATTCTAAAACAAAATAAATGACACCTAATTCCTATTGTCTCTTCCTAATTACACCTAATTCCTGTTGCAATGCATAGAAAGAATATCTTATGTAATGCCTGAAAAACAATTTATTTATACTTTAAAGGTTCAAAATTATTATTTTTTTTTTATTTAAACCGAATCAAAATAATTAAAAAACATTGAAGTTAGATCATCTATTTCTAATTATTAAATATTTCAATCTCTTCTACACTCATTTTAATTCTTACTGATAACATTAAGATGACATTTAAAAAATTGAAATGAAAAATACGAACCATTATTAGTTTTAATTAAATAATTTTACTGGAAAAGAAAATGTCATATATCAATGTAATTCTTTTTATGGCGCTCATTAAAACAACATTATAAGACAAATTATACACTTCTTGTAAACATTTATTAAACTTTATTCCGAAAGTTATGATGGCTTTTAAGATGATTTCTCGAATAGAAAAAAAAAAGTTAATGCTTTTGGGTGACTTAGCATTAAAAAAATGAAAACATATTTCATAAAACATAATCCATCACAGTTATTACAAAAAAATTAATGCTCCATCAATTCCATACAGTACCAGATGTTATTGAAAATCAAGGAAATTGTGTAAGTACATTTTTTGAATAGGAAAAAAAAAGTCTTTATAAGCCACAAAATAAATTCGAAAATAAAACAAAAATTAACAAAAACTGTTACCTTTCAAATTGGATCGTTACTGTTTACCTAAATTTAATTATCTAACGGTATTACGTTTCTCCGTTAGAAAAAAAAAAACTTTCTAACAATAACAATTTAATGAATAACAAAAAAAAAACCATCGAACATTTATTATTATCCAGCAGCACTTCGTTATCTTGTCAGTGAGTTAGATTTTTTTTTACTGTAAATGATTGAGCGAAGGTTTTTTTTTTTCCAACAACAAATTAAAGATTGATCACCGCTGAAAATAGGATCTGAGCGCCAAGGCAGCCACTACTGGCGCCAAATAAATTGTTAATAAATTTTTACTTGTAATGTAACAAGGGTTTCGGAACAAACTTTTCTAATTTAAGTGGATTGAATTTCTTCCTCTGCCTTTTCCATTTGCTTCGTGATGAATCGTACACTGCAAGAGTTGCAGAAATCCAATTAAAACTTTTTGCAATCAGGAAAGCAAGCTCTCTTAAAATATGAAATATTCATGACCCGGAATTAAAGCGCTCCCTGGTGGAAAGAAAAGTCTGTGGGGAAGTAATAATATGTTAATCTTTCTCCTTACCGAGTTTTGAAATTTAATTGGTTTTAAGGTGCCTGCAAGTTTTCGAGAGGAATCAAAAAATAATTGATATTCAAACCAGATTAAATTGGGAGAAGAAATTTGTTAGGTAAATTTTGTATTAAATATTAGTTTGGGGTAATGCTGCTACAAATTTTAAAGTAAGTTGATAAATATTGATGGATTTATTTTCTTGCGCAACATCAAGGGTTTATTTTTCTTTTGAAGTAATTGAGTAGTTTTTTTTTGGGGGGGGGAGAGGTAGGAGATAGGGAAAAAGTTTTTCCTAATTTCAGACCCGTTTTAAAAAGTACTTCATAATATAAGCAGCTTTCCGAAAAGATTTTATATACTTCAGTTAAGTTCAACACTTAACTTTGTATTAAACTTTTTGTGTTTGTTATACTTGTGTTTTCTGTTATATCATTGACATTTTCGTAATTAAAAAGACTCACAGAAAATCAATATTTTGAATTCAGACCAAAATTTGAAAGAAAAGAGCAATTGTTTTGCCAAAATTTCATTTTTGGTTCCATTTCTGAATCATGTATGTGCGCGTGTGCGTATGTAATATTTCTTAAATTTAATCCGTCATTAATTTCCTATTTTTTATCTTAATTAGTTAATACTACTTTTTTCTAAACTTTTCTCTTCTTTCCTGACCCTAATCCCCTTTTGTATTATATTATAGCCAAAACGCTCTCTAAAAATCTCATTTTTTTACCTCTCACATTCGGAGGATAAAAGCTTCTGGCATTTATGAAGGTGTTTTCAGATACTTAAGATGCCCTTTCTTAAGTCGACGCGTCCTACCCTATCCTAAGTCGACACAAAATCCCTATTGGAATCTTGTAATAAAACCAAAAGGGAAATGTATGTAACTTTACTCTAAAATCGCGATGTGAACATACACTTTTATCATCACGTTTTTCTTGAACAAGGTATGCCTCCCAGGGTGAAATAAGTCGAAGTTTTAAAATTTCTTAAGTTTCTTCTTTTCGGCCATGCATCTGCAAAATTATTTTTACTCACTTTATTTAATTTAGTCCGTATTAGCTACATTCTAAAACGTTCTCTTATTTCTTGATCCAATTACCACATTTTTTTCCCCATTTTAACTCTACAGGCGCTCTATAAAATTGCCGGTCTCGGCATTTTCTCACGTTCCGACTAGAGATGAAAATCCTTAATGCTTACAACATTCTACAACGATACCTGATATACCTCACATTTCCTAAATCTACACGTATCAAAGAAATCCCTAACATAATCTCATGTTTAAATCACTGAAGGAAAAAATCTTGCTCCCTTCATTTCTTGTGCCGTGATGTAGACTGACGTATTTCTTGCAACTTATTCATTGTACGTAAATATGCCTCCCATAGTGAAATAAATTAAACAATTGAAGTTTTAAAATAAATTTTAAAAGTTTCTTTTATTCTTTCAAGCAATTGCTACAGTAAATTTGCATTATATATATATATATATATATATATATATATATATATATATATATATATATTGTTACGGAATTCTTCTGGGATTCTTTTGCGATTTTAAATTAAACAGTCCTTTAGTAACGAAGACGACGTTTATTGAACACGAAGAGACGAATACACAGGCAACAAATATATACAGCCGAGACGAACACAGTCAACACACTACAACAAACAGTAGCCCACAAGTAGTAAACGGTAGTAATAATAACCACAGAACACAAAGCAGTCAGACAGAATTCAGTAGAAGAAGGGAACTTAAGTAGCTTCCCTTTACGATCTCTCCAAACGTCTGAAGTTCACCACTGTCTCCTCGCTTTAGCTGTATCCAATAGCCGACTCACTACTACACGACTGGGTACTCCACACAAGCCTCGATGCTGCTTCCACAATAAACAGCAGAACTCGATACATAGCTCAATTCAGAAATCGCTTGAACTCCACACAACGCTTGCGCTTCGCTGGACTGATCCAACAATTCGCCGTCTCTTTCCACGACTCGATTTCATTTCACGACTGACTAACTGCGCCTTGTGACTTTTTATTTTTTATAGTTCCCGTAAGGCGAGCCGAGAAGGTTCTAGACCAATCAGGTGCATCTCGGTTCCTATTGGGTGGATTGCTAAAATTCTGGAAGTTTCCAACAACATCTATTTTGTCGCCAAGCTTTGAAATTACTGACGTGGCACCCGATCTGCACCCAACTTAGTTGATCTTTAAACGGTCTCTCCAGTGATTGAACTAACCATGCTAGGAAGCAACATTCCAGGTTTGTAACAGTATATATATTTTTAATTAAAAATTTTAAAAACGTGGGGAATACGGGGAAGGGAACACAAATTTTTATATGCATACATTAAACACTGACTGTAAAAATGTTTTTACCCGGATATCTTAAAGTAGCATTTAATTGCGGGATTAAGGTTTAAGCATTTAAACGCAGAATATATTAAACTGTACGATTTAGGAAAATTTCTGTTTTGTTTCTTTATATATATATATATATATATATATATATATAAGAAATAAGTAGATGCAGATGAAATTATGTGTTCAGTGGGTAGTTATAATATGAATCTCTAAATATGATGTATAAGATAGCGTATCAAATTTCGTCTTTCCAGCTTTTTAGGTATTTTTCTTAATTATTATGTTGCCTGGGATGCAAATGAATAACATTTTAAAGTAATTGTTCGTACTTTTTAAGTTTAACATTTCCTTGTAGTAGTGCTGTAGTAGAGCTTCAAATGAATGTGTTAACTGCGTAGGTATTGCAACTTTAATCACTAGAGCACCAGTCAATAATGAATGCAGATTTCTTTACAATTCTCAATCGCTTATAACATGAATCTTGTGTCTCCTGATAAAGTAGTATGATGATTATCAAACATGAAAGAACGGCGCTTATTTTCGTTGCTGATTTCAAAATTTCTGGACTTCTTTTATTACACTGTAATATAAAGTTTTCAGTGTTATAAAATCATGGTTTTAATCCATTTTAAAATAAACATTTTTGATGAATACTGAATGAAAATTAGCAAACAATTTTGACATGGTTCTCCTCGCTTAAGCATTAAATAATTTTAAATTATATTCACATTTTAAAAGATTCTAATGTCTTTATTTCTTCGTAACAAACACAAAATCGTAAAATATAAAAATATGTTGTGCATCTAGAAAATAAAAGAAAATGCACCAGAAACTAATATACCATAACAGGTTTTAATAAAAAATAACTCATCTGTTATTTTCTTTGAATTTAAAAACAAATATGAATTAATAGGTTACTTTTTTAATATTAATTCTCAGCTTTTATGAAAAGTACAAAATTAGGCAGATCAGTTTTATTTTCATTTGCATAGTAAACAAATGGTTCGATTTTTAAAATAGATTTTCAACAACATATATTTACTTTTTTGAATACAAAAAATATTTTCATATTTAAAGAGATGGTTTCTTTTAACGCGTCAGACTGTTGCTAGAAGAACAGCACTTTAGTGATGATGGTGGTTGTAGACATACAGTCACAAACCAAGTGTCAATTTTAATTTTTGAAAAGAATTAATTAGACTTTAGGAGCATTTAATTTCTTTTGCATTCATTTTTAACTTTATTTAAATCATTATATATAGAATAAAAACTGTGTTTTAAGAAACTTTGATATGATATTTTTCAAATAACCCTCAATTAGACATCAGACGAAGTAGTTCTTCAATAAAACAAGGTTTCTGTCCCTTTTCCTCAGGCGGTAATTACCAGAATAAGTCTAACGTACGCTATGTTTGGGTTTCTGCAACCATTTAATCAGGTGTGAAAAAAAAATTTCGCTTTTATTTCTTTGTCAAGATCTTCACCGATGGATTGTTAACCAAAAGAAAGAGTGGAATTAGAATTTTTAGACATTAGAATTTTTGTATATGTCAGAAAAAAGTATAACTTACTTTTTTTTATATACCAGAAGATTTTCGAATTTGATACAAAAATCCACCTCAGAAATTGGTCAACAAATATTTTATTATTAACGATAATTTTTTTTTCAAAAATAATATTTAGAATTAGGCAAAGCATTTCCTTTTTAATATTTTTCCAACATTATCGGAGCTATAAGCAATGCATTTTTTGAACTTTACATTTCTTTAAAACTTTTTTCTATGGCTTTGAAAACTCTTAACTATACAGTACACTCCCGATTATCCGCGGAATTGGGTGGCGCGGCCGCCGCGGATAATCCGAAAAAAGCTAAAAACGGGTATAGAAAAAGAGAAAACAGTCATTCCAACTTTGAAAAATCGTTTTATGTACAATGAAACGTAAAATAAACAGCAGGAAATGTTTAACTAACGCTTAATATTTTAGTATATCACTCAAAACTAACCTAAAATGCATTTTGTTAATGAAAATAGAAAAGTGCTTTGTACTTACGAGAGGCGTCAAGGATACACAGAAAAATTAATACATATGTACTGTTTTAATACTGTAATATATTATGCAATTACAAAAGCATAGCTGTAAAACTACACCTTTTTGAAGAAATCAGTCATTTGTGTTTGCTTCTTGCTTTGGAAGCATTTTCTCTTTGCTTGGAAGCAAAAACAAACACTTAGTGCGGCAGGCGCGGATAATCGGGAGTCTACTGTATATTACAAGGCTGAAATTTTTATTCATATTAAATTTTCAGTCATCATTTGCTATAAATTCGAAGAAACTTTCATTTCTTATCATAAAAATGAAAGAATTATGGATTTGTAAAAACATAAAATGATATACGATAATTCTTCAAAAAAGAATGTTCATAGCATCTTTTAAAATGATTTTTAAACATATCAAGAAAAATTAAATTAATATTAGCTTTGCTTCGGCATAAGTGAAGACTAGAGAGCTCATGTTTCACTGTTGCGGCGAAAAGGGATATGATATGTAACAAACACATTGAAATTTTATATTTGACCTAAAAAATATTTTCGACTGAAGCTTATATATTACACAATGCTTATGAGAAGTCTGTTCTTAATTATGGTATATCAAGGAGATGTTTAAAATATTTGAAGCTGTAAGACATTCGATTTAAAGGAAGATTGATTCAGTACTAAATAAAGAAAATAAGCATCAACGTGGTTACTGTTATAATAAAATAACGATGTTCAACTTCACTTACGAAGGCTCACATTAAGAAACATTATCAGAAAGACAAAATATTTCATTGGGTATCACTCACACATTGTTCACAAAAGAAAAGCACGCATGCCACTTGTTTTTGGACAATGAGTCCCGAAACTGTTCATCACTATCTTTTAGAAATCAACGTCACATATGTTTTCCAATTTCCTTACAACCTTTATTCAGAAATATGCGATTTTTTTTCCTGAATTTATAGAAAGATCTCTGGGATACGTGATTTTCATTTTCAGAGACAGTGATAAAAGCTATGGAGGCTATTTTGAAGGACTTATAAACCAACTAGAATGGTTCATCTGCCATCGCATAATATTGTAGACCTAGTCAAGGCTGAGTATACCACGAGGCCTCAGAACAGTCTGACACATGAGAGTTTTGTGCTTAACCCTTAACTGGGGACGTGCGGTCTGTGAGACCGCTAGCGATGGATTTTCTGTCACCCCTATTCTATTTTTAGCTCAATTGAAGGAATTGACCCTGTAGCTTCCTGTTTTGTGACCTTCAATACACGTACATTTTTTCAACCGATTTCAGCAGATGCTTTTTAAAATAATTCGGTTATTTCTTCGAGCGCGGTCTCTAAGACCGCATCTCCCTGTTAGTATCTCGGTGATAAACAAGGCTTAGCAGACGGCGCTAAAACTTGGGCCCCGAATTATCATCCAGTTTACTGATCCTATTATGAAGCAGTGCTCTAGACACATTTAAATGAAGCAGAAAGTGATTTTAGTGATAAGGATAATTGTACAGAAGAGTTTTTCGATGAAAGTTCGCATTCAACTTATTTTAATATGCATTTTCAAACATAATTAATTTTTCTAGTGATAATGTATTTTGAAAAATTTATAAAATATATTAATATACCAAGAGATATATATACAGAATTTATAGGTTGATTTCAATACTAGTTCTTAGCCTGTATGTTTAAAATGCCCTAGAAAACCGTGCTATGAAAGTCACACAAGCCGATAAAAAAAAGGGCCAATTTTACCCATTGTCATTTTTTTTTTTTCATATAATTGTTAAATTTTACATTATATTGTCTTCTATATACCTTCTTATACAGTATAAACAAATATGACTTAAAAAGTAAAAAGTAATATGCTTTTTCAAGAATATTATTTATTGTACCATGTCATTTGAGAAGAAAAAGTATGTTCCAACGCATTTACTTTTTTCAATGACAATATATTTTGAAAAATTTCTAAAACATATCTATAAATCAAGAAAAATATCAGCAAAATATATTGGTAATTTTTCGTATTAATACATTCATTGGAAAATGTAATTTGAGCCTAAATGAAATGCGGTCTCGTAGACCGCACCTCCCCAGTTAAGTCCTAAAATTTCACCTTCCCAGTTAAGGGTTAATACTACAGTAAAGAAAATTGATAACTTTGTAATAATTGCATGGCATTGGCGAACAATAGTTATGAAATGTCTATCATTGGCGTGAATCTAGCATTGTCATTGAATAAAATTGCTAGACAATACTTTTTTAGCCTAAGGTTTTTTGGCGATTTTTTCAAATTAATACACACTTACCAGAAAATCGGACATGTATTTTAGACTTCTTTTTTGCGACCGATATTGAAACAAATATTGAGCTGGAATTGATTGATGTGATAAAGAACTAGAATAGTAGACAAAGTTCTACGTATCAAGTTTAAGGTATTGTGTTTTTGAGATATAAAATTTGCATGATATAAAAGTACAGATCGACAGATGATCAACCTTATGAAAATTTGATTCAAAATTTGAAAGTGCCATATAGACAGATGATCTCTGACAGTTTGAGTCAACACTCGTCTACATTTAATATGATAAAATGTATGTACCACATTTATGCCGGCGTCCTGGCTTAGGGGTAGCGCGTCTTCCCCATGATCTGGGGGTCCTGGGTTCGAGTCCCGGTTCGGGTATGGTTGTTCTTCATCTGTACTATCTGTGAGATGTGTGAATGTGCCTCCCTGTAAAAACGGGCTGTGCAAGTAAATGTGATGCGTGAGTAGCTAAGTCGTATTCTTGGCCCAAGTTGGCGCTACTAAAAACAATAGGCACTCTCCCCCCCCCCCTCCGTTTTAAATTGCTGTCTTCGTAACAGCGGGCTTGTCCATGGCAAGTGCCATAAGAAACAACAACCACACTTATTTATCTGACATATTACTTTTTGTAGCCATTGTGTTCACTTGTATTCGGAGAACCAGACGTACATCTTCCTCTGTATAGAACTTCGAAAATAAAATCTATAAAGACCATACATTTTAATATACTAACCAAATTTCATCCATTTAGTTTAAAATGTTTTTTTGAATCATCATATTCGCAAACAGACAGACAAAATTCGAGAAACAGATTCTTTTGGATTCAAAGATATCCAAAACTTGCAAAATCTTGATTTCCAATTTACTGGCTATTAAAGTACTTTCTCCTCGGATACTTAGTATATCAGAAAGTAAAAATGACTTCCAGCATGTATTTGAAGAGGGGAAAAAAGATGAGATAAGTACTTTGCATGTATCGGTGAATATTTTGGGAAAAGCCTCAAAATTTTAAGGATAAGTATTGACAATTGTTTTTTATTCACGGTTATTCTTAATTTAAAAACTTACGTACTTTGTTCATCCATTACTTTTACCAGAAGAGATACTTTTTCTTGCAAAGCGTTTAATAAGGACACTTTCATTTTTTTCTCTTATTTTAGTTTATTAGTAAAACATCACTTATACGCCAATCTAGAAGATACATTATCAAGAAACAACGTTTATTCAAATGCAATTTAGTAAAAAATAATAATATAAGTTAACCGATCAAATTTATCATTTTCAAGAAACAATGTTAATTTAACTGATGATTTCATAAAAGTAACAATATAAATGAATTAATTAAATTTAGCTTATTTCTAACGAGCGTTTGACCCATTTGACCAATTTCATGAGATAACTCTAAAAGGAGCATTGGGGGCCGTGATGGCCTGATGGTAAGGTTTCGACTTCGGAGCCGAAGGGTTTCGGGTTCAAGACCCAATTCCCCTGAAAAAACCGTCGTGTAAGCGGAATTGGTGCACGTTAAATCCGCCAGGGAAAAACACCCTACCCACTGGTGTGGTGTGGAAGTTAGGAGAGGGCTGGTTCCAGCTCAGGTATCATCTTTGTCATCTGATAGCAGTTCGAAATTAAGAGGTCAGTCCCAAAATAGCCCTAGTGTTGCTTTAAAACGGGGCATTGATATAACTACACTTAATTAAAAGGCCAAACAAATTAATTCTCTTCACTGAAGAAAATGCATTATGAAGGAAGACTAAACGCTGGTAGAAAGGTGACCAAATTTTCTTGCCATTTCGAGGCATGTTTATACAGTGGTTACTTAGACACTGTATAAACATACGAAACAATTTAATATTGATTTCAGCCCATATTTTATATTTTTATATTCATCGATTTTTCATATAATGTAATTATCCATAAACAATAAAATTGAATGTGTGTTTATCTGTGTACAAGTTTCATTTTGATTGCCTACAACTGGCATTTTTATTTACCGCTGAATTTAAATGGAAGCAATTCCTTTTTCTGCGAAGTGCGCTTCACCAATTTAAATGTCGAATCGATTGCCATTTTTCATAACACTAAAAACAATGGTTTTCCAATTCAAATTAAATATTTACCTTTTGTTCAATATTTGGCAATATAATTTTGTTTCTTAAATAAGAACAGTAATTACCTTTTCTTGCTTTATTTATTTAGTTCTTAAATTTTGTTTAGTTTATTTAATAGAAATAAATCAGAATATAACATTGTTTTATGAACTTATACGAGTAAATATATTTAAATTATTTTAAGTAACTGACTTTTAGGATAATTTTTTTTTTTCGTTTCTTTCTTTTTCATTTCTGAAAGATAGTTAAAGTACATGTACACCAGAGTGCAGGAAGCACCTTTCTGCTTAAAAGAACACAATATAATGGAAATTCTAAAACAATTATCGAATTTTCATAGTACTTGATTTGAAGCATGCTCGGGGATTTTTTTTGTAAGACACGCGTCTTATTCTGTAGCATTATGACAGCTGATGGTTAAAAAAAAATCCATGCATTTTTATTCAAAATATTTTCCCGGAGTATAAAACAAGGTAAAATTTTATATAATGGGTAGATGTGTAAAGTATTAAATAGTTTAACATATCATTATCCAAGGTGCCCCTGAATTCATATGCCAAATTTTAAAGGTAGGTAAAATACGTATGAAGAAGCTTTTTTTCTATAGCAGTGTTGGAAATGAAAAGTTTTAACGTAAAAAAAAAAAAAAAAAAAAAAAAAAAACGATGGGGAAAGGAAAAGAAAATTCTTTATTACATGTTATTACAGTGCCACCACCAGCATCGATACAGGCCTGATAACATCTAGCAAGGGACTGGCATACTCTTTTGAAGATGTCTGATGTTTCACGTACAGATACAGCAGCAGCTGAAAGTTTTGCAATGAGGTCTTCATTGGAGTTTAGCAAGCACTACTTTTCCGCCGTTCTTTTATTTACTTATTGCTTACTTGTTCAGTCTACACTTTTCCTTTCCGAACCCATACCGTTATACAAAAACTGCTTCTTTATCTATCCTTAAAGTTTGACCCATGAATTCAGACACACCTTGTATATTTGATGACAGGCGTTTTCACAATAGTTTTTTTTTTGTCACTTGAGTCGATTTTATTAACTTCCAACCAAATCAATGCAATTTACAAGAATCAATTTCTGTTAATAAATATTCAAATTTCTGAAGAAAAATCCAACTTTCTTGAAAGTTTTTAAGAGAATTTTATTTGTTAACAGGTCAATCAAAAGACTACAAGAATCAAAGGATCCAGAAGGTCCAAGAATCAAAAACTTCTGCATATTTAAAATAATTACGAAAATCCCAGAACCCGTCTTCCATCCTCAACTATTCATCTGATTTCGTCCATTTTTATTTCAAATGAAAACTCATTACGCCAAAATATGTCATTAGAGGTCACTTATCCCATACCAACTCCTTTTTCTGTCAAATCTCTAAAAAACTATACTAATTTGCATTCATTATGTCAAAAAAACCACAACACAGTTTCCCTCAGTTCCAATCACTGTGCTGATTATACCACTTTTTATTTAATTCGGAACCTTATGATTTTCATATAATATATCTATGGACGTCTACTCCTCCATCTCCTGGAGGTACTGCAAAATATATCCTATACATATTAATAAAACTTTTAATCCACTGGCCTCAACAACTAAATCGTTTGATCATCTCATCAACTCATCGATCGATTTCTCTATTTTCAATGCATCGATAGCAAATCACAATATACTATGTTTATTAATATAATTTAAAATAGTGCATCCATTTGGTGCGATAAGACGTAATTCATCAATATTAGTTGATAGTACTAAATAAATAAATTTATTTCAGTTTAGTTTAGTTATCTTAAGATCTTGTTTTAAAGCAACATTAGGGCTATTGGGGATAGGGCCTCGCAATTTCGAATCCATTCGGATGACAAGGGTGGCATCCGAGTTGACACTTTCTCAAACTTCTAACCACAACAGCAGGAGACCACATAGGTTTGTCAGATTTACCATGCACCAGGTTTACTTACTCCTTGGATAAAATCGGATTCAGAAGCTGAAACACTATGATCCTCCGGTCCAGAAACCGAAACATTGTAACCATACCACCGTGGCTCTCATATGAATTTATTGCTATTGATATCATCAGCGAATAGATAGTAGTCAATCTTGAACCGGTTATTCCGACCGTCCGAAGGCACACGGAAAAATCTGAATAACATGATAGCCGCAACAACAACACTGGCGGGAACTGGGAACTGTGGTTGAATCCTAAGAATCATCACCGGCAACGGTACAATCCTTCCTTGTGGGAAGTACGTCCCATCATTGATGGGAGGAGTCGACCCCCAGGTTTTTCTGTATCCACCAGGGTGGCGAGAACCAACTACCGTGCCGGAAGCTTCTCATCCTCAATTACGAGGTGCCCCCAAGTGGGTGTAGCTAGTAATCAAAGATGACTAATTTGATTTTTATTATAAACTGCAATACTATTATAGTGTCCTATAAGTTTCTTTTCTATTTCTAATATGAAATGATTACACAATATTTACTGTTTAAGATATTATTTATTTTGTTATATAAGAATTTTTTTGCTCTATTACTTCTTCCATCTCCCAGAAGCCTCTTTATGCCTTCTTCAAAAATTGTAGTTTTTTGGACAATAAATAAGTTTCGAGGTGCGCTTTCATTTCACTGATGGATTTAAAGAGCTTATAGCGAAGATAATTTCTTAAAGGCCAGAAAAAAGTAATAATCAGATGGAGGGAGATCTGGAGAGTATGCAGGATGAGGTAAAACATTTCAATCAAACTGTAAGAGCTTTTCTCTTACGACTAAGGCAATATGTGATCTCGTGTTGTCATGACGAAAAACAACACCTCGTCGGTTCATTAATTCTGGCCGTATTTTTTTATGGCAGCTTTCAGTTGATCCAGTTGATGACAGAATTTCGCATAATTTATTGTTTCACCTTAAAGTAGGATCTCGTAGAAAATTACGCCTTTCCAATCTCACCAAATGGACAAACGAACTTTTTTTGGTATGTGGTCACGGCACAGTTGAAGATCTATTGTCCTTACACCAATTGCGTTTTTCTACGCATATTTTCATATAAAATCCAAGTTTCGTCTCCAGTGACAAGCCTCTTTAAAACGCGATGAGAAAGAAACTTCTGGGGCACCCTAATAAAATATTTTCTTACCTTAAAACAACAAATGAAAAAAGGGAAATATTCGAAATGCGCTACTCAAACATAATATTAGGTCCTCTGACCTAACGGGAATCTGTTTATCGTAGCCAATTTTCCACTGTATTCTTCCACCCTATCCTATTTCACCCTAATTTAATCAATGAATTCCTGTCCAGTGCTATTCAACCGACCATTACATCCAAGTCTCTAAAGCAAGCTCGCAAGATTTATCAAAGCTATGCAAGCCATGCTCCGACTGCTAAAGCCCTTCCAGGAAAATGATTCATGTCTGTCACTTTCCTTAACTTGAAAGACGCCGGGCGAATCTCGATCCTTTTGAACTAACGCTTCGCTGACAACGAAGCCCGGTGTATCATCTTTGCGCAAGGCTCCTTCCTTGCTTGTGTTAACGTTACAATGAAACCTAATGCCCGATAATAAATGAATAGTTTTCCACAACTAGTTTGCAGGGGAAGGCATGCATTAATAAATAGCTCCAATTACTTGGGGAGTGAATTAAATTGGGTTATTCATTCATTAAACAACTCAATTGACAAGATAAATATTCGATGCGGGGACAACAGGGATTGTTTCATAGATTTAGGTGGGGGCCTTAAGTTTTATCGAGTTACAGAGCGTTGCAAGGGTGCATGCAGATATCGTGCCTGGAATGCGATGACGTGGCTTCATCTGATTAAAGCATCGCTTCTCCAGCGGTACATATAATTTACTTGAAATTTATATATTCAGCACTTTTAATGGTATATTAAGTTATTGTAACGAGTTAGTGGAATTGATTTAGTTAATGAGTTTAATGAAGCAGCAAGGGATATGCTTAAATTGCATTAACTATTTGACGAATAGAAGACATTACATTCTATCAATGTGTAATAACAGCATAAAATTATCCTTTTGAGATCAGTTTGTAAGATCCGTCCTTTACCCCTCCCCCTCTCCTACTCTTTCAGCTTATTTGAATAAGAAAACATGAGAAGACATACAAAAATAAAAAGCAAATATTCAAACTAGGCGTATATGGTGATCTTCTGGTTCGACAGAGTTAATGGTTGCTAAAATATTTTATGTACCTAGCTCTTGATGGTTTCATCAGAAATGTAATCTTAAACATCAGACTTGATAAACATGTTTATTATTTTCACCGATTCATTCATTGTGCAATATATATCCGTCCTTTTCTGTCATTTCATCTAAAATATGAATTTATATTTGAAAAACAGAAGTGTTTAAATTTCAACTAGTAGGAAACTTTTTAATGAAATTAAACAAATTAGTTCAAAATATAAGAACAGGAAGTAGAATCGTTTCAGCATTAAATTTTTATTTGTACAACAGATTTTATTTGTTTTTAGTGCAATATGTCTAAATATTATTCGTTATAAATCTCTCTGATTCTATGAAAAAAAATTCAGTATACTATAATAAGAAAGCAATTTTCAAGCTACAAAAAGGATCCAATTTTATTAAATTAAAGAGCATCTGTTTTTAAAAATGAATGCGCATTTAAAAAATTTAATCTTTTCTTAATTGCAAAATTAAACCTTATTAGAAAACATGAAAATTTTTAAAAAGTATAAATAAAATTATATTTCAAATAGGAACCTACATATTCTGGAAAGATAAGATGTGGAAGAAAGCCAATTTCCATATATTGTTGCAAAATAAGCTTAGAATATTATTTTAAAACTGATTAAAAATAAGAAGAAAATTATATGGCAAAAATTTCAATTAATTAAAATTCTTATTGATTTTCCAACAAGTTATCAGAAGAAACTCATTTCCACCCTTCAAAGTTCATGCATGCGAAGTATGATATCTGTATATATATATATATATCAATCTTTGCCTATAGGGTGTAAACAAAAAATATATCAGTCTTTATTATTAGTAGATATTAGCTGACTATAAGCCTTTACAAATAGCAAAGCTGATTCTAATTTGCATTTAAATACAACTAACTAATATAAAGTTGATTGTATTTAATTTCAATAACATCTCTTAGATATAATTTCATGCTCAAGATTTCATCAACAAACTATTTCTAAGCAACAAATAGTCAGAATTATTAAAACCGTGTTTTTTTAAGTTTTCCAACTGCTCTTCCAATATGCATATTTGAAACGTTGTAATAGAAACCATTCAGACGACATTATAGAGCTATTCAAAACGTAAATGTTCTGCTCATCTAATCTTTTGACATTCGAGTTACTGTGACCTCCCTCATTTTATTCGCCACGTAAAATGAATAGATTATGAATTCAGATCAAAAAATTTTTCTCATTCAAGAATGGATGAATATTACGCAATTGAATATTTGAAGAAACAAATGGTTGAATTTCAGGCAATATTTCTGAAAATTAGAGGGAAATATTTTTTAAACAGCGATAACATTCAAAAATATTTTACACGACTATTAAATTAACATCATTAAAAATATATATATTTTAAATGTTAAATCGGTATAAAACACATTTTTGCACAATAATGTTTTCAGGAGTTATCACGGAAAAAGCCCAAATTTCGCTTCGTTTTTAATTAATAAAAATTTCAAAAAACTAGCTCTGAGATGCACATTCTTATTCTTCAAAGTATATCTGTACCAAATATGGTAAATCTAGAGAAGACCATCTATGCTAGAATGTCAAAATACATAGACATACACGCCTTCTCCTTTATGTCTTATAGAAATAGTAGGTAATTCAAATAAACTTATGAAATTTAAATGAGTCTTGTCTTTGGAATCTACCATCATCATGGGAAAAAAAAGATCAACTATTAAATCAGCTGGAATGGTCTCCTTAAAATTTTCTCACGTACTCTCTAATAAATTTGTCATGCCAAAGAACGCCTTACATAGCACTGGCGTAGAATAGTTACGAAATATTAACTTTTGGCGAGTATTTGGCATTTTTATTGAATATGTCGTGTCATCCTTGGGAGTTTTTTGGTGATTAACCGCTGATATGCGTTATTAGTATCCAAAAATCGAATTTGAGTTTTAGACACATTTTTATCCACCGATTGAAACAAAATTATGACGTAAACAGGTGACAGGATTTTGTGATGGTGACGTAAAAAAGTGATGTGACAAGATTTTGTGACAACAGGTGTAACTGATCCTGTAGTCACAAAATACCATAACAAATTTTATATATTTGGATCATTGCATTTTTGAACTGCGTTTGCATATTTCTGAGGATACAGACCGACAGACAGTAAACCCTTTCTTGGATTTGGTTCAAAATTTTATTGGTACTATAGATGCTAAATCTGTGTACCGAATTTTATCTATCTAGCTCTCTTCGTTTTGTAGTTATCGTGTTAACGTTTATTCGAACAGCCGGACAGACACAAATCCTTCGAATGGAGTTTACTCAAAATTTGATAGAAATCTGTAAATTTGATATAAAGACTGTATACCAAATTTCAACTATCTATTCAGTTATCTTCGTCACAGACCGACGGGCATTTTCCAAAAATGTGTTTTTCGAACTCCGGGAGTATTGAAACGTGGAAATTCGTCAAAATCTCTAGTTCGAATTCTTTAACGATTGTTATACTTTCGCTATACTTCGAGAAAATAAAAAATAATATACCACTGGGACACATTTCGAGAAATGGAAACACTCAGAAATGCATCCATTTATAGTTAGTTAAAGTAAATTATCTCGATAACTCATCTGTCGGGCAAAATTCGAGGAAATTCTAATTGGACTTTCCAGAAAACAAACCTAAATTTTTAAAAATAATACTTGGAATGAAACATACTGAATCCGGCTGTTTAAAACGACTGGCAATACTCAACTGTGGAAAGAGAAGAACGAAATTTGAAACGGGAAATGCAAGATCTGGGTTTTACAGAATCTAGCAACATGTAAATAACAGTGTGCGTAGAAGCACAAAGGAGCCGTGGTGTCTCCGTTCTAAAAATGTATGGAAAAACCATCCTCTGTTGTTGGTCTAACTCTCTTTGCGGTTATTCCCTAATATTTTCAGGGTGAAAAAAAAGTGGCAGTTTTTTTTTTAATTAAATTACTATGCAAGAAGAATAAATGTATTTTGACCTTCTTAAAAATATCATATGTTTAAGGGAGAAAAAGGGAGAACGATAAGGAAACTAGAAAGACATGACCCTAGTTTTTATCTTTCTAGTATAGCTTAAATGTTTTGATTATTAACGTGATAAAAATCTTAGATTTTACGAATCAGAAATTTATTAATGCTAATTTATTATGTTACTTAGTTTCACGCGGCCTTTGTATCGAATTATTACTCCTCAAACTTAGAAACTGAAATTTCATCTTCAGCGAAACTCTGATTCGATACAAAAATTACAAATAATGCATGCACATCTCAAGCATTCTATGGATTCATAATCTAGTCAGTAATACAGCACATCCCGCAATTCTAAGTAGAAACAGAAAACTTCATCTAATTAGATTATGAAAAAAACAAAGCAGTTAAAGGGCTAACATAAAGTACATTTTTTGCATAGAATCACTTATCTTAGAAACCCTTGATCTTATGATAAGGATATTCAGCCATTGAGTTAAAGATACATGGTCCTAGAATTGGATCCTAGATTCCATATATCATATAATTATAACGGATTTTCAACTTAAAGTGAAAATATTTTCCAAAATGGGACCAAAGGCCATTTAAGAATGACATTAAAAGGTTACCAAATTTCTCACAATTTTAAAACATCATCAAAGAAGAAATCTGACTAGTTTCTTTTCATTTGCAAATGAGGGGTACCATCCGCGATTTCACCATCAGACTATTTGATAAAGGTTAATGCCTTTTTCGTTCAGTTTTTCCATGCCAAAATGAGAATGCTGAGAGTTTTCTAAGTTCTTTTATATTTCTTATTACTTAAATTTGCCGAAAGCTTTTAGCTTCCTTTTTTGCGCATTCGTATATAATAAGAGAAAAGCAATAAATGTTTTCAACATATGATAGACACGTTGGTGTGATATAGAAGTTTGGAGAGGGGATACTCAGCAGTCTTCAATTGATCATAGCTTAAAATCACAATGTCCATCACAAAATAATTTTAATTTTGCTTTAAAAAATAATATTTAAACATAATAAATGCGAAACATACATTTCCTTACTAGCAGAAATGGCAAATAACATTGTTATGATATTGTCCGGCATTCAGATATCGTACCATATCTTGCTCTAATAGAATAGTGAGACAGGGGAAAAAAATCGTAATTTATGTGTGACCTTTTAAATACATTATTATTCATGCCACTACAAAAATAACCTTATTCAAAAATTACTAGTATGAATAAGTTGACTTTTTTTTATCATAACGAATGCTCTCCTGGGTGTAATTCTGTTAACAATGCTTCAATTCTTAAATTTTAGAATATTTATTTTAATAAATTATAGCATCTTCTAAAAATTACTGCGAAAATTTGTGTGAATCATGTTTTGATAACTTCATAATACCATAATAAAAATTTCGGATTAAAATACTAAGATTTTTTTGTAAGATAATAGGAGAAAATACTTAACATAATCAATTCAAAATAAATAAATATAAATAAATTCAGAAAAAAAAATTAACTTAAAGTGGAAATTTGTTATACCTATAAGTTCTAATATACTATTTTTGGAATTGGAATACCAAAATCCAGATTGCTATTGGAAATATTTCAAGATTAGTATGCATTTAAATATGGAAGTAATTTGTAATAAGCATTTTTTATGTAAAATCATTCAGACAACAACTAACTAACCCACCAAATTATATTCTTTATGACCCGCCGTCAAAACACCAAGCGTATGTGTACGAAAGATCAACGGATAAGTAAACAACTTTTCATTTCCCTAGTACATGAAATAACGTTGGGGGTCGAATAACTTTCATTCCAATGATAGCAAGTACTTTCTATGGGAAGAGATATATCATGGTTGGTGATTACTTTCAAGAATCAACCTTAATTTTCTCATACATGCTGTCGCAAAAAAATGTCAATCAAACACCTGGATTACTTTGACATTACAATGGCTACTCCAATTTTGCTTATTTTTTTATTCAAATGGTATGTACAGATTTTTTAATAAACCGCAAGGATATCAGACTAATATGCACCAGTGGAGTTAGGGGGGTGCTCGTAGTTATTGTTTATGTCTTGAAAGAAAATTACATGGGGAATAGTTCGTAACTACACTTAATTACTTAGTATTCATGCAAATAATTTCAGAATAAATAATTAATATTTATAATTCAAAGAAAGTATTAAAGAAGATAATATCCTTCATGTTTCATAATGGACTCATAATTGTACCTTTTGAATTAAAGTGAAAACTGTATTATATGATTAATAGTTTATAGTAATACTATACTAATTATAATCAAGCAAATAATCTTTACAAGAATCATAACTATTTACAATTTAAGGAAAGTAGCAATAAAGGCAAGCTTATTAATTTTCTAGAGGTGCCCTTAATTATTACTTTTGAATTACAGTGAAAAGATTGTTACTTGACAATAGTCTGTAGTGATACTAGAAAATATTTTACAATCAAGCAAATGTTTTAAAATAAATAATTAATATATGCATTTTATAAAAAGTGACAGTTAAAGCAAATATATATATATATACTTTAGGAGACCTCATAAAAAATCTTTTGAATTACAATATAATATTATTATTTTATCAACCTTTTGCCATAATTCTATACTCGACTTTGCAATCGAGCAATAATTTAAAATAAGTAAGTAACTAATAACTGAATGAAACTAGAATTGAATGAAAGTAACTATTAAAACAGAAATCAAAATATATTTGCAACTATTTACTAAATTTAGAAGCAATAAATAGTAGTTATTGCTCCTAAAAACTTTCTTGCTCCTGAAATTATTGCTGTTAATATAACTTTAAATTTGCCAGCCATTCTCTAAATAACAATTAAGTTCTGCGTTCGAACCGTTTCAGTAAACTTAATAGAAATTTCACAGTGCTCATTCTTTAATCTTTACATACAATTAAGTGGTTAGAAGCGTATCAGATGTTACATTTTATATTTATCGTACCATTTGACCATGCAAAGGAAACTTTAATTTCTCTGAAAACAACGATAAAACCGCCTTTTCTCCTAATAACATTTATCAGATGGGGGGAGAGTTATTTATTGTCATGAACTTTGGAAAACGCTCCATTTCTTCTTCGTTTAGTTGCTGCTTCCGACCGTATTTCCTGTAACTGGAAGTCGGAGGCAGTCAATAGGAGCTTCTAGTATTGTACGGAAGAAGTTATCAAAAAGAAATATTTTTTTTTAATCTAGTCTTTTGAAAGAATTTTACTCCTTTTATTGGAATAAAATAACTGGAAATTTGTCAAAATAAACTGGTGTCGTTAAAAAAAATGAAATCGTTTGCTCAGTTGATTAAAGCTTTTATGAAAAAAATATTTCATTTAAATTAGTTGATTTAAAATGTGAAATAGTGTGAAAAAACTATTTCTAAAGTGTTAAATATTTATATTATATTTTTATTATCTTTTTAAAAACATTAAGATAAAAGAGAGTATGAAAATTCTTTCTATTAAGTTTAATTTAGTTATATTAACGTCCCGTTTTTTTAAAGCAATATTAGGGCTATTTTGGGACAGACCTCGTTATTTTGAACCGCGGTCAATTGACGAGGATGACACCTGAGCTGACATGACCCCCCCCCCTCTCCACATTCCTTTCTGCTGGGGAAATGCATTTTAGTCCTTCATAAAAAGGTAATTTTAACCAAGCTAGAAGTATTACATAAACTTCTGTTATGAAAGATTAGTATTTAAAATTTTGCTACATTGAATCAAAAATGCAGAGTTTCTTTACTACAATTCACAATACATTGGAGTAGCAAGCATTATCAAAGTAACTTAAAACAATTTTTTTATTACTTTTCCTTTATATTTATATAAATATAAAAACTAATAACATCATTACGTAAATGGACATTCATTTCTTCAAGGATAAACATCTGATATTTAAAACTATTGATCAAAATATACTGAAGGAGATTTCTTCCTTCAGGTTTTTGTATAATTCCAAATTATACCCTGTTATACGCAGTATATAATACATTTTAGTAAAATGGCATATTGGCATATTTTATTGTTTCAAAAAAATCAAACAGTTGTGATTTTTTTTTTTTTGAGTATGTAGTTTTCCCTCTTTCAAATATTTACTAAAAAGTTGGATCATAAGAAAACTTTTAAAATATAGATTTCAACTAATGTAACTTAGTTGCACTGTGAGCCGAACTTCAACTCTATAGTGAATGATAAAAAGTGATTGAGTTGTAAATTTTCAAAAAACTTGAATTTTTTAATAATTTGCAAAAATTGTGATTTTTTTTTGGTCAAATTTTTTTTCAAGTGCCTTCAAAGTTGAGACATTTAAAGCAAATCTCAAGTAGAGTAATTTTATTAATGGGTAATCGGTTGTATTAAGCATATAAATTTTTTTTATCTGATCAATATTTTAAGATATACTACTGTACATAATAAAATATTTTTTTAAAATGTGTGTACAAATGTAATCTCTGTACGCTTTATTTGCTTTGCAACTAACATTCAATATCAGTGCAGCTAACATTTTTAATTAAGTGTGGCTGTGTATTATTTTAGAATCAAAAATCAGTTTTGCTGCAATAACATTTAAAGAAATTTGTGGTCCAGTTTAGGTGGTCTGATTCTCCAATTGAATCAATGATACAACTTATTATGCTATTTTTATCTATTTTAAAATATATTCTTTAAAAATTAACTATTGTGCTAAAAATAAAGAAACTAGAAAAATTTTACAACCTTTTTCATTAAAATGATTTTCCTATCACTATACATTGCAAAGTGCTTAAATGGTCCAACCCCTGTTTTTTAATCCCTTATACTGACCCACGCTTTTTTCAATTATTTATTTTTTGCCATTCAACAACTTTTCAAACATTTTCAATTAATCTACCGACTATTCAACATCAATATCAATTATTTCTTTACCACAAACTTCCCAACCTTTGAACCACAATTAACCAAACATTAAGATAAATCGAACTCATCCTCCCCGTACTTCTGGACCCCCATAAACCCCCATCAAAACCCCTAAGCCCCAAGCTGTTTGCGTCGAGTCCGAAGTTCTGTTGCTTAAGCATGTGGCGGATAGAAACAGCAAATGAAGAAAAATTTCTTGGCGACAAAACCCATTAGGCGATTGATCGCACTGGCCTGTCGATCGACAAGAGAGTCTCGTGGAATTTTCCTGAAAGGCAAGATTTGTTGGAGAGGATCTGCAATGGGTTGGAGAGGACCATTACCACTGCCCTGGACGTCAGAGATAAAACCCTACCCCCGGCAATAAACTCAATGTTTCTGAAGTATTTTTTTAGGGGCCGAGGGAATGGACCGTGTGGTTATGTTTGGTGCTTGTGTTCATGGTTTATTCATAGCAAAGTGTTTGTTTTGAATGTGAAGCAAGTAGCCACGATTGCAGAAGATATGGAAACACAGCGAAGTTTTCCAGTAAATTTTTAAGGTAAAGAAATTCATAAAAACGTATTTTTATAAATGTTATAAAATGTTAAAAAAATTAATTAAAAATGTGAATATCAGGTCAAAAACTTTAAGTCGTGAGGCCCTGATGCAACATATTGGAAAATTAATGCCATTTAGAATAAATTTTAATTTAAAAAAAAATGCCTGCATTTTTTTTTTTTTTTTTTTGTTATAGTGATTACGACTTTATTTTAATATTGAATTGATTTCAACATAACATGTCTTTTCGAATTTTCATTTAACCTCTGATGGCTAGTTTGAAAATGAATTTCTTTTTAACTATATCAAACAGTGCGTTCTGATTTTGCTAGTCACTCCAATAATACTAATCAAAACTCTTGTTACATATTTAATGTCAGGAAAATGAAAAAAATAGACGAATAATCAATTTTAATTAAATTAATATTTAAAATTAATTAAGTTTGAGATTTTAAATGCCAAAAAAAGATTCATTTCTATATAGTTTAGTCTAATAATGATAACTAAAATAACTCTTTCTAATGTAAAAAAAAAAAAAAAAAAAAAAATGATTACGTAAATAATTGATGAAAAATTTAAGAAATAAGAAAGATCATATATAAATTCTTATTTGCAAACTTCAATTATACTTTTGGAGAAAATATCAAGCATGAGTTGTATGAGTCGATATTTAGTATGCAATATGCATGAGTCGATATTTAGAAAAACGATGGTCCTTTACTAGCGATATCTCAAAATAAAACACTGAAAAGGTCACTAGCTTCAACAACTGGACCAATTTAGCCAATTGATTTATGAGTATAGTTAATTAAAAATATTATACGTTTATCGTGCAAGTAGAATTTAAAATAGCACTGCCATCTGGTGTGGTAAGAAGTATTTTATTAAAGTTAGTTGCCATTACTAAATCAAAACCATTAATAAAATAGGCGAACAACTAGTTATAGATGGTGGCTTGTAATTCATTATAATACATATTATTTAATCTTAATTTTTAATTTTCTATCCAGTTTACTGGATGTTGGTACCACTCACAATTAATAATTTATTGATAATGTTTTGAAAATAATAAAAGGAAATACACAAAATAAAAATTAAGTGCATTTGCTTAAGGGGATAGTGAACTTTATCGGGCACTTTTATGAATTATTCTTAGGGTTATGAAATTTTTGAGGATACGTATTAATATATAAATACGTCAAATATATTTCAAAAAAATTCTTTACAATATATTATTTTAAAAATATTAAAAGATATATAATTTCTAAAAGTTACAAAATATTCCAGGCAACTTAATTTATAATTTTTTTCTGAAATTTATTTAGAACAAAACTGTGCATGATTTTGTATTTCCAATTAAATGCTAATTTTATAGAAATGTATGTACATTCCCTGAATTGTTATAAAAAATTTATGCTTTACTGAACTAAAATTTTTTAAGTATTAAAAAAATTTGAAACATGAAATGCCTACCCTGGTTTTTACTTTTAATGTTTAACCAAAATCTTTGTTATCAATTTGATTTAATTTCCTCAAAAATTAAGACACCTGGAATATGTTGATATTTTAATCTAATTAGAATATTAATTTGAGATAAGTCATTAAAATGTACTTTTTTCTTTAGACCCTTAAAATATTCATTTTATTGAATAATATATTTAATAGTATTTTTTAGTTGAATACAAAATGTATATTTTGGTGATAAAACAATAAAAAGAGATTTTCATATTTTAGTTCATTTTTACTTATTTCAAAATCCACTGTCCCATTAACATTCACCAGTAAAGGAGATAATGATTGATTACAGCATTTTATAATTGCGAATATGAAACAGGACATAAATCATGATAAATCCTATTATGATTCCCTTGGTCCCCACTTTTCATATTGATTGCAACTATTATGTGCAACAATATATTGGTATGAAGAGAGTTTCTAAACATACCAGAAAGTCTCTCTCTCTCTATGACTCTCTCTCCCTCTGCAATGACAGCAATCTCGCTTTCATAAGCTTTAATACCCATAAAACTGTGCTTCTGAAAATTCTTTTCGTTTTGATAGATGATTTGTCTACGAGTAATCCCCATGCAAGTGCTACTAATAACACAATAATTAGTTTCAATGTCAATCACAATTTCCGAATATTAAATTCTGGCCGCTTTTAGTTACCGAGTTATCCGGCCGCAATGTTGACTATCAGGGTCACATGCAGAATTAAAATAGAAATCTGTACTACTCGATAAAATTGAAAATATCATCTTTTGTAATTGCATCTTATCGGTGGAATTTCAAAATGTATTGAAAGGTTTTTGTACGCGCTTTTAAAGTAAAAGCATTTTTTTAGATGAATATCGCTCATGGTCAAATTTAATAATAAAAAAATGAAATATATTAAGCCTCCATACACATATTTTACATAAGAGATATACATGATTCTTTAGGAAATTCGAAAATAAAGTTCAATTTGAATAATTCATTGCCAAGAAAGGAACAGTCTAATTTTACATTATTTTCTGAAATTGGATAACATTTTTGCGAAATCTCTCTCTCTCTCTCTCTCTCTCTATATATATATATATATATATATATATATATATATATATATAGCTAACTTAAGTTTTAATTAAAAGTTTAAACGATATGTGAATAAATAATTATTGTAATGTGATTTTATCCTATTTTTGTTTGAAAAAGGCAAGCTTTTTAGTCCAATAGGAAAATGTATTACTTAAATTTAATAGTTTAATTTTTATATGCATAAAAGAGTTAGTAATAAAACTAATAAATGCAACTTTCTTGTTAGTTTACTGTTTTCTCTACAGAATATTAATCAACGCAAACGTTATTTTCGTCGTTTTCACTGTTGACATTATCCTTTCGTACAAGTTTATATATAAAGAGCTCAGTTGTGAGTAATTCATTCTTATCACTATGATGCATGCCCAGACAGTTGAGACCATGTTTGGCAAGGTGATGGATGAGTGCATAAGGGAGTTAACGCTGTAAAAATTATTCCAAAATTCTAATTTGCGTTTTATTTATTTAATGATAAACGGTGAACTCTAATTGTTTTTGCAAATTTTTCACATACATTCTCAATGGAGAACTATAATTTTTGTAACATCATCTTTATGATAAGCATAATTTGAAGCTGCATTAGTTTCCAGATTTTTTTATATTTTTCAAGTTTCCCAATGAAATTGCTATTCTGCAAAATGTCTACGAGATTTTATACTTTATTCTTATTTATGCAAGAGATAAATTTTTGTTTTCATAGTGATTATTATTGCACGTGCATATTATATATGGAATTATATCTGCCCATCTATGAACATAATGACACAAAGCACTTGATGCATGAAGGATAAAATTTGGAATACAGAACTTATGTAAATTATTACATTTCTAGGAAATTTTGAACAAAATATATTCAAAGGGAGTCTTCCTGTCTGCAAGTTAGCAAGATATAGCTACAAAATTAAAACATCTAACTGGATAAAATTTGGTATATAACATTTATTGTCTAAAGAACAAATGTGTAAAGAATTTAGAATCATATCCGTCAAGGAATAGACAATCTGTCTATTTACATTTTTGCATGCATCTAATAAGTATGCGTCTGATAGCGCAAAGAACTAAAAACTAAGGCAGATTAGGTAAAAGATAAGGCAACTATTGCAGATTCTTACGAAATGTTAAATCAAATCTGTCAACTAGCTGGCGGTCTGTCAATCTGTACCTTCTTACGCATGTAACGCAATGGTTTAAATAAATAATATTTTTAATGGGATCTCGTGACTCTAATTATAGTTCTTTGCCAAATTGTAGTTTTGAATGGATCGGGGGAAAAATTCATTACAAATACATATTCAAATAATGCGTAAATACAGACTTCCTTTACCACACTAAGAACACATAACTCCCATGCTAAAGACAATAAAAATAAATCTGAGCAGTTGTAGCATTGGCAACCTCGCTCTAATTCCACAAATTTATGCGAAGGGGAGAGAAGAAACAACATTATTAAGAAATACGAGAAAAAAATGCATTGAGACCATTGCCGTTAATTCTAGAAAAATTCAGTGACTTAAAACTTTAAAATACAAAAATACAAATTTCTTGATACTGGTTTGGTTAATATAGATATCTATTGATAAACGCCCGCATAATCGGGATTTCTGCTACAATTAAGAAATCAAACAACAAAACAAAACAAATGTCCATTATCATAGAATAGATATTTCAGAATGAAATTAATGAGAAAAGAATTTTAACAAAATAACACAAAAATTATCAAATGAAATTTTTTTAAAAAAACCCTTCCTTCAATGGAGTCATTTAAAAGATGTTTTTTATTCACAAAACTACATAAAAAATTTTACAGAAATATTTTCGGAATTGTCACGGTAACAGTGGAAGTGGTATCCCAAAACCTTCTCGGATAAAAGCATTATATCCACCCCCACCCCGTATAAAACTGTAGAATTTGAGCAAAACCACGATAGGCATGCATGGCATTAGAGAATAATAGTTAAGAAATATTGTTTTTTGTCGTAAATTTAGTACTTTTACAGACTTTCGTAAATTTATCGTTTAAAATTCTTGGCGATCTGTTGGGGATTTACCTCTTACATACAATTAATCATCACTAACACCCTAAAATTGGATTTGTGTTTTAGAGGCTTTTGTTCCAGTCAATTTACACTGAAATTCGCCTCATTAACTCCCACACTAAATTACATATATATAGAAGTCATTCCGTTTTTGAACCACAGTACTTACATCCTTCTGAAAATAACAATTACAGATGGTCAACCCTTTGACAGATATCTATATTTTAAATGTTTAACCCTTTAAAGGGCCAATTTTTTCTAGTCATATAATGTTAAAATATATTTCAGCTTGAAATTAGAATAAGAAAAGGGATTCATTTAGCTTATTAGATAAATTTAATTTGATTAATTAATTAATTTGGTTAATTAATTATTAAGTAACAAATCTAGACACGTCATTTTGTGTGAGATAAAGAACTGAAGCCTCTAAATTTCTGTCTTTCTAAAAAAATTTGTGAGAACTTATGCCCACCTATATAATTTCATACAAAGATTGATAGATTTGGTGGGAAGCATACTTCCCACGACCCTAGAAAGGGTTAATCTGTGTTCCGAATTTTATCGATCTAACTTTCCTCGCTTTTTAGCTATCGTGTTTACTTACATTCGGACAGACGAGCAGACTTACTCTGGATGGATTTCGCTTGAAATTTAATATAAATCTACACATTTGATTTAAAGACCATATAACAAATTCCATCTATCTATATCAAAATGTTTTTAAGTTATAGTGTTCTCAGACAGACAGACAGACAAAATGCTGAAAATGTGTTTTTGGAACCTAGGTCTAAGATTCTTTAAAATCTGAAAGTTAGAGGAAATATTTTATTTTTTACAGTTAATATATTTTTTTAATACTTCGTATACTAGAAAGTAAAAATGCTAAGAGTTTCTTAATTTTTAATTAATTAAAACTATCTTCCAGATACATATTCTTTTTCTCTAAAGTATACTTGTACCGAATTTTATATCTCCAACCCCAACTGTCTATTCTATAGAAAGTCTGCAAACATACAAATCAAGAAAATCAAGATATATTCACTTTTATTATTAGCATATATAATAAATAAATAAAAGGGAAATTACTTTATTCCTTTTTTCCATCCCAATTCAGAATCAGAAACTGGTTTTGATCAGAGCCAGACGCTCTGAAATCGATCGATTGGAAACGTCTCAACATATTTTCGATTTAGTAACCAAGGAATTAATTCAGCTAGTTGCCAGATTTTGAGAACTCTAGAGACAAGTTTTCAAAATACTTCGTTTCAAATGTTTCTTAAAAGTTTGGCAGAATGAAAATAGTTGCAACTCTGTGAAAATTTCTAATTCGTGTCTTCTGGAGGTTTCATTTCTGAATGTTTCCAATCTGTATATTTAAATTTTACAAAAATATCTTAAAATGATTCTTTTCTTTATTAATTAATGTTAAAATTAATTTATGCTCGAGAGTGTCAATTTCTCCTTATACCTAGAAGGGCTGGGAGCAGATTGTTTCATTTTTTCTCGCTAAAAAGCTTTATAATATATTTAATTATTAAATTTTATATTTTTATGCTATTTCTTTGTTTGATATGCCGTTAAAGTGATCATATTATGTTTCCCGAATATTGCATGAATGCAGCTCTCTTATTTTTATATATAATATCTATTATTCGGATAGTTTGTGCATTTCATAGTACCAACGAGGCTCTTTAATCTATGAATTTTTGCCTAATTTAAAAGAGATATGCAGAAACTAAAAGGTCTTATATTCCTGCGAACATTATGAAATGGTTCTTCCATGTATCATATTACATATTTTCAACTGTTTTATCCATGAATTTATATGTTAAAGCTCGAAAGCCTTTAATGTACAGATTACCGAGCTAGTTTTCCGCATTTTAACTAGGTTACACACACATTAGCAACTTCCATATCGTTAAACTTCAAAAAAATTCTCTCTTATTTCCTTTTCCTACTCCTTCCCCTCTCACTACACTTTTAGTTTTACCTATTAACCGGGTATTAACTTATATTCAATTCGTTTTGCATTGAAATATTTCGTCATAGCCAGTTAACAGGTTAATGTCGCCAGCATCTAGACGTCGCCGGTTGCTTTTGATTGATGATTGATTCTATCAACTAGTTCGTTGTTTACTTGATTGTATTAACATTATTTTTTAGATATCGAAAAATAAATAAATAAAACTATTTCAATTTCAATAATTGCAATAATATTTTTAAACCATTTGATTCTTTAAATTGAAATTTTTAAATTGATTGATGGTTGATTCTATCAACTAAAACGACGATTGTTCGACTGTATTAACTTTTCTCTTTAGATATATTTAAAAAATAAATAAACGACATTTAATTTAAGGGTGCAGAAACGTTGCTGTGGTTCCAGCAAAGGCCTTATTTTCACTTGAACGATTGACTAATAGGTAATATACGGATTAACGAGTCTCTGGTAGGTGATATGCAGATTATCTAGGTAATTCGCAGATTATCTAGGTAATTTGAGAAATGAAACAATTTTCCGCACTTTAACGGATTATCCTAGTTAATGCGCAAATTAGCTAGCTAAACTGTAGATTAACTAATTTCTGCTCTTTAGCGATAACATATTATATTATATTCCAAAATTGAAACGCATTCAACAAAAAATTTGAAGGAACACAAGCTATAATTCTAAATTTAAACCCGAGTTTAGACAGTTTACATAATAAACTGAGAAAACCTCCAAACATGATTGTTTGAGTCCTTATATTCTTATTTATATCAGTTTTTATTTCATTCAGAGAAATTCATGTAAAAAAACAGTAGAATATATTTTTTAATACCATATATTTTTACTGTGTCTGCATTGAGAAGTTATTGCCCTGTTTAAAAACTATTCTATTTATTTTATGCCATAAAGATTGGAAACAGTCCAAAATATTTAGCGGAAAAAACGATAAAATGAGAAATATGTTCGAAATATTCAGATTAATACAATAAACTTACCATCAAAGATCCTAAAGATGCTATCAATATCCTTTCCTTTATGCCTATTGTTTTGCAGGCAGTTCCAAATTACCAATTCCATCAACAATAAAAATTTTTATCCAAAGATTGATATGCTGAAATTCGGTGCCAACTACAGAAAAAAAAAGATTTCAAATTATTATTCTGTTCCGAATACCACCCTATAAATTGATTATGGATTTTAATATGAAAAAGAAGATTCAATTGAAAAAGTATGTAACGCAATTTTCCCTTTCTGTTAATCCACGGAAATTAAACTCATAGATTTCCTTTATTCATCTAATAACCCGATAAAATTATTGAATTCAATTTAGTAATAAGGCTTATATAAAAGTGAAATATAAAAAACATCTTTTCCTATCTCCATTCCTTAACATTCGAAGAAAAAATACATATTCCATCAATTGCTCTCACGATCTAATTCAATAAGAAAATTTACTCACAAATCCGATTAAAAAATTTATCTTGAAATATTAAGATTTTTGTTTCATGTAATGTAAAAAAGAGATAAAGGTTTGGGTGGACACGTATATGGATATAAATAGATTAAGGGAGAATTCAATTTATTTTACTTTCGGAGGCGTCTAAATTTTTCATTTGATTATAAATTGTAAATGGCATTTTGGTTCTTTTTTTATCCGCTTTGTCCCAATAAAAAAAAGAAAGCACTTTTTATTCTTTTGCGTCTTTATTTAAAATTTCATTTCAATGTTTAGTTTTTTGCACGTCAAATATTCGAATATAAAAACAATAAGTTCGGCTAAAGTAAAATGAAATTGAGCAAGAAATTATTGAAAGAAGTTTAAAATAATTGTCAATTTTGAATTCTATAATTAACGGTTGCAAAATTAATAAGAAATTGGTCATATATTTTGGTTATTTTTATAAAACTCTTGCAATTATCATAATCCTTAAGCTTCCATAAATCATAATACTGAACAGATATAATCGAGGTAAAATCACGAAATGCAAATTATTTTTTCAAGCAAATTTGGCAATCAATATAAATTCAGTCATACTCTTACAACTTTATTCTGTCTCCTCTATTTACTTAAGATACCTTCCGTTTGGCGAGTATTTTCATGGTTGGCGAACATTTAACGTTATGGGCCACAAAACCTTTCAATAAACCCGTGGAACTAATGAATCCGATTAGCAGAAGATTATAAAAAAAGGCCTCATGAAAATGAATTCTAATCACAGAAAAAAACGTGTGAAGTGTTTACTCTCGATTTTCTTGTTCACTTCCTTACTAAAGCACGTTTTCTTTTTAGTTTTATATTGTAGTGAAGAGAAATAAAAAAGTACATGCCCTTTCCCTTTGTTATTGTCTTGGTCCGTTCTGCATTTTCTATAAATCTATAATCCTGTTTATAAAACTGTGAATCATATTCAGTTCATTCATTGTACTTTTAAGTGGTCTATTTCATATACATATGGATGGATGGGCAGACATAACTGAAACTTGGGTGTTTCGATTGAGAAATTTAGAAAAATTAGCAATTCATCAAAATCCCTAGGGAGAATTCTTTGACAATTAAAATATTTTTTCTATCCATACTTTGTACAAATGGTTATAAAAAAAAGTGCAATTTTCATAAATCAGAATTGGAAAATTCTGCTTAATCGTTAAAAAACGCTTATGACAAATATGAAATATCAATTAATTCAGAGAATAATTACAAAAATTATGAGAAAATTGAAAAAAAAATCTCATTAAAAATATTTAAGAAATAAAAAAAATATATTAGACTACTTTTCTTTTAATCGCTTTTCATATTCATCAGTCACCTGATAGACTCTTTTGGTTTCTTGTGGTCTTTTGCGAATAAAAAGGGAAGTATATCAAATAACTTCGCTGTCTCCTTTATTATTAATAAGATAAAAACTCCCCTTTTTAAGTAAATTTTAAATGAAGGAATTAATTGTAATACCCTCAAGCCCAAGTTATCAAATTTCTATTTTTGCTAAAATTTATATGAAAAGATTTATGTATTGTAGCCCTTTTTTTATATAAAACAATTATATTTCACTTCCATTGAACATCTCTCGTTTTTTTTTCTTTTTCTTTTTTACTTATTTAAGAAGTCAGTATAGATTCTATATCCTGATAGGTATTATAGATAGTGATAATATAGATCTATACTGACTATAGATACTCTTTAGTCAGATTTGTAAACTAAAGAGTCGATACTTTAAAAATTTGTTTTTTCCCTTGATTTATTTTTGAGAAAATTCAAGAAATTCAAAAATAATCCTTATTTTTTTTTATATATATTTCATAATTCTTTAAAAATCTTTTAACATATAACTTTAACAAAGGTATTTTATTTAATTTCTTCAGATTATTGTTTAAATTTTTTTTAGGATTGAGGTTTGCATTTCACTTTACAATTATCTTTACTTTGAATTTTTAATATAGTTTTAAAACAATTGATAAAATTTGTGTTCTAATTTAAAATTATATGTTAAAACTTTTAAGTACACTAATTTATTTTTGAAAATTCAGAATGTTAAATTTTAAGTGAAATGTTTTGTTTAAAGAAGGGAAAATGATTTTCTTACAAATAATAACAATTTAAATTCTCCGTTTGCATGTGACAAAATTTTACCTATCGTAGAAAGGTATTAAAAAGAATATTAAATCGATTCCTAAATCCACAGATCGATTTTATGCGACACAGCAGCTGAGGCCAAGCTCTGAAAATCATTGTAAAACATTTTGTTGCTTGGCCCTATTGTTAAAACGATGACTGACAATCATAAAATGGAATAGTTGTGAAAAAAACCAACAATCTTAAAAGTTACCATTCAATACAAAGACGTGATACGTTTTTGGCTGTTATAAATGAAATATTCTTGACACCGCATTCTATATCAATCATTTCTAATTTAATCTTATTTCAAATTTCAAAAGTTTCAATGCAAGAATTAGATAGTCATTAGTTGAAGTAGAGGATGTGCTTAATGAGATTTTAAAATACCCCCTGTGGGCATCTAGTTGAGCCTCAATTAAGCAAAACAGAAAAATTCCAACGATTTCTGAATATGAATTTACATAGACGGAAAGTTGTACATCTCTTCATTAATTAATTAATTAATTGCACATCTGTAGAGATCAAAGCCTTCACTCGCTTGATGAATTAAATGAATTATAGTGACTAAATAATATTTCTAGATAAATCAATTATTAATATTTACTTTCAGGAATGCGAAGTATAGAGAATATATTATAACCATCAATAAATTCAACTTTCAGGTTTTTCTGAATCTCCTCGTTTTAGATCTCCCTGAGAAAAACACATTTTTTGCATTCTGTTCGTCAGTCTGAGACAAAGATGTTTTAAATTATACTAATCAAATTTGATTTAGATTGCTGGCTTTTGCTCGCAAATTATAGATTTGTATAAAATTTAGAGATGAATCTATTCAACAGTCTGATTTTGGGAATATAAGCAACACAATAACTATAAAACAAAGATAGCTAGGTAGATGAATTTTGGCTCAAAAATTTGTCATCTAAAATATAAGCCTCTATCATATTTCAAAAATATCTCAAGGAATTGACTTTCTGTCGATTTATATTTTTACAAGCATGTAATCACGATAGCTTAATAAGGCAGGGACTTAAATATATGAAATTTAGTATATAATTTAGGGACTACAATTGTGATTATGTGTCAAATTTATTTGAAACCACTCGTTTAATGGGCCGCGGTGGCCTGGTGGTAAGGTCTCGGCTCGTGAGCTGTAGGGTTTCAGGTTCGAGAGCCGATTCCACCGAAGAACCGTCGTGTAAGGGGGTCTGTTGCACGTTAAATCCGTCAGGGCCAAACGTCCTCCCGCTGGTGTGGCGTGGAAGTTTGGAGAGGGGTGCTAACTCAGATGTCATCCTCATCATCTGACCGCTGTTCAAAATTACGAGGTCCGTCCCAAAATATCCCTAGTGTTTTTTAAAACGGGACGTTAATATAACTAAAAAACACTCGTTTAAAGTACGCAAATTCAATTTTTTCAGGTACTTAATCACCAAATCTCACCACACGATAGATTCAATTAAAATGCCTTACACTTTACCCAGGGTCAACAATTTTATGCTGAGGAAGAAAGATAATATCTTTATTAGAAATTATTAGTGGGTATCTTTATTAGAAAATTTTGGGGAGATTACTGGGTAATATAAAAGATCTCATTTACGATAAATATTTAAGATCATCTGTAAATTACATTTCCCATTACTTAAACTGGAAGAAAAAATAAGCAGAAATACTCGCCAAGTGAGATTGATGCCTCAGTAGATGGTAAAGGATGGTGGCACAGCCCTCCACCATTTGACCTTGACTTGCTTGTCTTGTCACATTAATTAAATCAGTTCGTTTATTTTTCAGCAGTACCTTTTATACGTATTTAGATAAGATAAATATTATCTACACTTTAGGGAGGAAAATTATTCTAAAGTGAGCTTCTGTGTAGTGTTTAGAATGCTGTGGTTACATAGACGAAATTTATGCATAATGATAACGTTATTAGCGCCTTGCATGAAATGCTGTATTTGTTGAAGAAGCCGTACAAGTAATAGGATACACCAAGAAGGAACAGCGAGATATTATCCATTATATCCGAGCAGAAGTAGTTGCATAAATCGAAGCCAACTAAAATCTTGCCTTATTATTCAAGGATAGTATTCTATTATGATGACTATATTTCTCAAAATTACATCATTATTTAGGTTTCTACGGAACAGGATGAGCAAGAAAAATGAGTCAATTATCCAATCCAATTTTTTTTTTCTTCCAAGAAATGCACAAGCTGGCGGATCATTAGACTAAATGTATCTCAAAGAAAAAGAATAATGGAATAATGTCGAGAAGTAACATTTTATTTATTCCTTTTTTTTCCCCTTTAGTTCAAAAATAACTTCATATTTTAAACTCAACTTGCATCCATTCTTTCAACTCTTTATCTTATTATTATTCAAACATCTGAAAGACCAAACTTCTCTCGGCAGTTTTTTTTTTAATATTTATATAAAAAAATCACATACTGCTTACATATGAATATTTCTCAATCTTACCTCATCTCACATACATCAACACATTCTCAAATAATTTTGAGAGTGCGCTGGTTAGTAGTAGGTTACCATAATAGGTTATCATCCTATGGCAACAATGCTAATACCACAAAAATTTACCAGATGGCGCCATGTGACATTATCAGCATGAGAGCAGATAGAAAAACACTCTAATAGTTAGTTATAAAAAAAAGTTATTATGTGTATGTAAAATCACGTTTCTTTAGGAAAGACATCTATATAGATAAACTTTAAAAGCAAAATCTTACCTAAATATCAAATTTGATCCAAATCATTGAAACCGTTTCCGAGATACACGAACTAAATATATATAAGAATTGCTGGTTTAAACTTATAAGAGAAGCGAAATGTAATTGAATTGCAAATGTGGGATCAAACATGACAATAATGCATGGGAGTCCGAAGCCCTAACCACTCATTTATCTCTGATACTCTTATGCAGGCCATGTATAGCCGCACGTCAATATTCATTTATATAAAAAAAATGTTTGTAAAATCATTTTTTCTTAAAAGACATCTATATAGATAAACTTTAAAAGCAAAATCTTACCTAAATATCAAATTTGATCCAAATCATTGAAACCGTTTCCGAGATACACGAACTAAATATATATAAGAATTGCTGGTTTAAACTTATAAGAGAAGCGAAATGTAATTGAATTGCAAATGTGGGATCAAACATGACAATAATGCATGGGAGTCCGAAGCCCTAACCACTCATTTATCTCTGATACTCTTATGCAGGCCATGTATAGCCGCACGTCAATATTCATTTATATAAAAAAAATGTTTGTAAAATCATTTTTTCTTAAAAGACATCTATATAGATAAACTTTAAAAGCAAAATCTTACCTAAATATAAAACGTCATTCAAATCGTTAGAGCCGTTTCAGAGGTGCACGAATTAAATAATTTCTTACATATACAAGAATTGCTCGTTTAAAGTTATTTGATAAAGTACAGTTATTTTATCTAATAATTTTGTATTAATATTAATGAAGCATATATGATTATTAATATTCGAGAAATAAAATTTAATACTGTATAATGCGATGTTATATGACATTCATCATGGAACATCATGCAATATAAAACATAGAAATAGAGAGCACACAAATAAAGAAGCTAAGAGTCAGATCAACAATCTCTTTTCGCAGCATTCCTATATTAATTTATTTACTTGTTTATTGATATTGTTACGAAATTTCCGGGGTTCGTTTGGATCGTGGAAGTTATATGGTGTGAAGAACGCTCAGTCAGCAGTAGAAAATAAAACAACGACGTTTATTTACACGAAGACACACAGGACAGCACAAAGATGACAACTATATACAACACAGAAGACGATTATCTTCAGCCGAGACGTGCAGCATGCACAGAAGCATACAAAACTGCAGCATACAACAGACTCTACTGCAGACAGTAGAACACAGCTTAGTTCATAACTAGCTACACTCCGTCGCTGCTCCGCTTATCTCTGGAAGGCTTCTTCTTTAGCGTCGGTTCCAACTACTCTGCCTTAGCCTAAATGACTACGATTAACTGAGTTCCCGCCCGAGATGGGCTACCTCCAACTTGGTGTTGTTTACTGGACCCTGGCTTAGACTAGTTTGACATGACTGGAAATACTCATGGGTATATATAGGATGTACCATCGACCAATCAGAGTCGACTCGTAAGAGGCGTGTGGGTGAGGGTGCAGAAAGCTGGCGAATCCAGAGCTCTCCTTTCAAACGTTCCAGAACAGCTTAGATTTTTCCGGTTCGGGTTCTTCCTCAAGATATTGTGAGGAGTAAGGGTGAAGGGTGCTCAACTGCTCTACTTTCCCAACTCTGCCTTGATTGTTGTATGGGTATTGCAGCTCATTGGGGCCGCAGGCCCCACCATCTGCAAATCTGGTAATGTTAAAACTTAGCGCAAATGGAACTAACCTGTTATGTTAAAGTGTGCACCATTTAATTAATTTTTGGGGGATTTGTAAATGTATCATTGTTTTGTGTGAAAAAAAAAAAGAGAAATACAGTAATTAAAGGAAAATAAAGTAAAATAGCAAGATGAGGAACATACTACGGTAGCAGTAGCTATTGAAGGATTTTAAGAGAGCAGCGGGGCCTTTTCCTGTTTTGTTTGTCCTCTGTGTTGTATGTTGGGAGTTCTTGTAGGGTCAGATTTTCAATTTCAGGAATTTTATCGAAAAATTTCTTGGCGAGTTTCACTATAAATTCCTTGATTGGGGGAACTCCTATTGCGTGAGAAATGTCAGCATTTCTGTGGAACCATCTGGCTGCAGTTATCATTCTGATGGTTTTATTTTCGAGAACTAAGATTTTGTTGAGGTTTGTTTTAGCGGTGGCAGCCCAGACCGGGCATGCATAGGTTAGGATAGGTCTGAGGTAAGCAAGATAAATTAGAATTTTACTATTAAGAGTGAGGCCAGAGTTCCTACATATTAGGGGATATTGAGCTCTTAGGGCTTTATTAAATTTCTCCCTGGTCTTTTGGATGTGAGTTCTATAATTTAAAAATCTGTCAAGGGTGATGCCTAGGTATTTTATTTCCTTCTTCCAGTTTATTTCCTTGTTATAGAGTTTAATTTTTGTCCAGTTCATTGTATTTTTAAAGAAGATTATTGCCTCAGTTTTTTCAATGTTTAATTTAATTTTCCAATTAATTAGCCATTTTTCTAGGTTGTTTAAATAGTTCTGTAGAGGTACTATTGCTTCGGCTGGTTTCCTCCCTTGTGAAAGAATGGCAGTGTCATCCGCATAAAGGCTAATCATAATATCTTTTTGTTGGGGGATATCATTTAAATAGAGAAGGAAAATTACTGGGGCGAGGATGCCGCCTTGTGGGACACCAGCTTTTAGTTGCCTTTTGGAGGAGTCATGCTGTTTGATTAGGACTGTGAAGTGTCTATTGGATAGGTATGATATAATAAGTTCAACTATTGTTCTTGGGAATTTATAGGCTATTAATTTGTAGATTAGACCAGGGATCCATACCTTATCGAAGGCTTTAGCTATGTCCAGGAAGACTGCTACCGTTTGTTTCTGAGCTTTCCTGCCTTCGTGAATGTACTCAATCATTCTGAGCAGCTGGTGGGTTGTTGATAATTTTTCGGTGAACCCAAATTGTTGGGGTATTGAAATGCCTGTGTTTTTACTGTAGTTGAGGTATCTATTAAGAATTAATTTTTCACAGATTTTGCTGAGTGTAGGGAGAAGGGATATGGGCCTGTAGCTCACCGGAAGGGAGGGATCTTTACCTGGTTTGAGGATGGGTATGATTCTTGCTATTTTCCAGCAGTCAGGGAAGTGCCTGTGTTCGAAAATTTTGTTCATGAGATTTGCAATTTTGATTAATATTTTGATTGGGAGTTTTTTAATCATTTTGTTAGTTATAGCATCAATTCCAGGAGTTTTGTTTATTTTGGTTTTCTTGATGTATTCGACTATTTCAGATGGTTTTACTTGATCGTAGTTGTAATTAGGTTTCTGTTTAAGATAGTTTTCTATTGTATTTTGAACCATATTTTCCATTTGTTTGTTGGGAAGGTTGTTTGGTTTGAATTGATCTTCAAAATGGTCTGCTATTATTTCGGCCTTCTGGATGTCAGTATGTGCGGGAAGTTTAGAGATTGGGTCAATTAACTGGGGGATTGGGGACCGCTTTTGTTTGAGCCTTTTCGTTGCTCTCCAGAGTGAATTGTCCTGGGCGTTTAGGGTTTCGTTTTGTTTCAGGTAGATATTACTATTGTATACGGTTATGGCAGTTCTAAATTTTTCTTGGGCCCTATTGTATCTATTTTTAGAGGCTGGATCTCTATTATTTTGCCAGTTCTTTTTAGCCCTATTTCGTAGTTTTTTAAGTTCCCTGATGTTGGGGGGTAGATATAATTGCTCATGGTGCTTTAGGGGTCTTGAACTATTATTATACGCGTCAGTGATGTCGGACATAAGTTTTTGGATTTCAGTTTCAAGTTGTTTATGGGTACGAATATCAGGAATTTTCAGTTCTACATTTGTGTTTAGGAATTTTTTATAGTTCTCCCAGTCAGTAGTGACTTTTTGTCTATTAATGATTATTGGGGTGATATTGAAGTCATATTTGAGTTCTATTGGGTTGTGGTCGGAGGGCAGATCGGGGATGGATGTTATTTGGTGTTTGTAGGAGAAATTTTTGGTAATTGCTAAATCTATAGTTGATGCAGAGTTGGGACCGAATCTAGTTGGGGTTTGAGGCGCTAAGATTTCAAGATTTTTACTGATTGCTAAGTCAGCAAGGGCTCCCAACTCTGCCTTAGCAGCTGCCTCGCCTCCTTTTATAGGTCTCAGGAGGCGGGGCTAGAAGCCCCTCAACCAATCAGGAACGTTCGAGGCGTATCTCGGTTCCTACTGGACAAATCGGGAAAATTCTCGATGTTTCTGGTATAATCTATTTTGGCGCCAAAGTCGCCAAATGGTCACCAAGTTTGTCGCCAAGCTCTGGAACCTCCGACGCGACACCGGACTCCCTCCAGTAAACTATGACTGTAAAACATTCTTTCCGATGGTGGAACCAACTATGCTGGGAAGCAGCATAACAGATTCGTTACAATATTTATAAAAAATATATTATTGACTCTTGCCAAGTTAATATTTAGGGAATAATATTTTGATCTTATAATTCGTTATTTATTCCATATTTTTTTTCTCTTTGAAATGATTGCTATTTAATCAAAGTTTTTTTCAATCCAAATAAACGACAACTCTTTCCTTAAATGTCTAGAAACAAATTTCGAAAAAATTTTTTTTTGTTTGTTTAGTTAAAGAGCTTCCCACTATCTCTCCAATAAAGTCAACTACACCCATCTGGTGCGAAAAAAAATCATTCCACGGGCCTGTACTCTAAAAATTTTTCCTTGATATAAGAACGCACCAAATAAAATTTTTGTAGATCCTATATAGATGGGAAAAAAAAAAAGGAAGAAAAAGTTTGAAATAAAATGTTTCAAAGATTTCATAAAAGTCGGTACATATTTGGCTCAAACTTTAATCTTTCTTTCTCTTTCTTTTCTCTTTTTTTTCACTATTAAACTATAATATCTGAAAAATATTTTATGTATGAAAACTTTTTGAATGAAAAGTCCTGAACAATAGTAAATAAATGCAATAGCTGTAGCAAAATGATGTACGGGATTTAGCAAAATATTTCTGAACAAATCTTTGAGAGATACGTGTATATACTCAAAACACAACTGAAATTGGATCTAACTATTTATCAGAATTATCTATCCATCTTATCTTAATCAATTCAATTAAATGAGGAGTGTCTTTATTTAAACTCTCATTTAATACTCTTATAGTTTATCTAAATATCTTTCACGAGAGTGTCGTCGTTGCTATCAGTTTCTAAGTAATTGGGTTTGATTTTATCTTGTTTTTGGAAGCAATGGATTCTTAGGGATGAAATATGATTTTAATGATTTTTTCTAAAGGTATGTGAAATTATTAAATCTACTAATACGATTATTCTTTTTCCCTTATATTACTTTTAGAGAACAGAGACAGAAAGAAGAAAAAATATTAGATTAGATTATTGAAGATAGTGCATAATTTAAGTAAAATGCATTTAGTTAAGCAAGCGTATGTAATTATTTAGTTAAGTAATTTTATTATTAACGTAAATCATCTTTGATCATCTGTAAAAATTAATTCCTTTCATTTATTTAATACTTATCTTTATTTTTTTTTTCATCTCTTATTTTCTGTTATCAGATCCGGACTGCTTTTAATTCATTTTTACGCTGTTTTAATTTTTCTCATTCTTATGGATGTAAAATTTGGCGAATAATATTATTTCCTCCAAAGAATAGCATTATTTCAAGATCACTATAAAAAATAAACAGTCATTCTCTTTGGACTATCTTGGACTAACACCGAACATCCAAGGAATCATAGAAATATTTTAAAAGTAAGAAGTAGATTGTTTTATTTTGAGGCCTACACTACTCTACAAAAAAAAATCACTTTACAAATATTTGATATGAAGTAATCAACTATAATATAAAGGAAGAAGACATCTGTCTTTAAAAAAAAGTAGCAAAATATGCTTGAACGTTTTGGATCATCAGTTAAAGACATTTCATTTAATTCCTAATAATAAGGAAGCATTGGGAATTCTTAATTTGAACTTTTACCTTTGTTTTTATTGTGTTTGAACTGTACTTTGTGTTTACTGCATTTGAATTTTTGTATTCAATGTCTTTCCTGGTTTAATTCTCTGCGAGTGATGATCCTTGTTATGATCTTCTGGTCAGAATTATTTTTATCTTTCTTATCTTAAATTTTTATTATTTCATGTTATTGTTGTTTTATTTTCATATCTGTTATTTCTTTTGGGTAGTATCATTGGTGTTTTAGATGCAAAAGCAGTTCACGTGCTCTAAATACAATGATTCATTAATAGAATATTTTATAAATATAACTTTTTCAGCATTAGCATTATCTAATATTGCTTCTTAAAAAAATTAATTTATTAGGTCTTGTAAAACCAAAATATTGCTTAAGATTTAAAATCCAAAAATCCATTACCATTAACAAAGAAGATAGAATTTTCAACAAGATACTCATTTTTTCTTCTACGTTTTATCTACGATTTTTGGCTTGATTATATTTTTTTATTGTCGTAGCTTTTTACGTTGCTTCATCAAGATAATAACGGACGTTTTTTCATTGTTTGTTTATGTACTTTTATATAATAGACATTGTTCTTCCAGAAATAGAAAGAAAGCATTTCATGCCACAATTTTACCTTAAGCAATGTACTATGCACTTCATCTTTCAGTATATTGCAATATTTTAGTTAAGGAAAAACATCGACTTTGATAAATATGGCACGAAAGTTTTATAATATAGAAGTGATTACCAAGCATATAAAAATATAAAAATTGCAATAAAAAAATTTCAGTTTCTCTTTAATATAAATTCACATAATTAGAAATTTCTTTTGTTAAAACATGCTAAGATTTTTATTTTAGTGTCAGCTAAAAAAATTCTACTGGACTTTTTAAACTAAAATATTCTACTAAATTTTTCCTTGATATCAATTAATTGGTTATTGAAAAAAGTCGTGAATCCTGTTTTAGCTTCTTTTTAAAAATTCTGGTAAAAGGTTAGCTTTTGTAAGCAAATTTAAAAACACGCTCTCATCAATCAAACTGTTCAGATAATTCTGCTTGTAAAATTATTTAAAAAGGCACCTACAAATTCGATATACTAGATAAACATGCTTAAAAAGCATAAAAAGAAATTGTTATTTCAGTTAAGGTTTTTACTAAAAATACTGTTTTTATAAAAGCATTTCGCATGTATAAATAAATCGGAACCAGTTCAAGCAGCTCTAAGTTCGGAAAACTTTTCTGTAATTAAAACCACTGAAAATTAGGTTAAATTTGCATATTCCATTCAAGAAAATTAGCTAACTTCCAAAGATGCCAGATAAAGCTAAGAACTTATAAATCAAGTCTAAACACTTTCCTTAACTTTGTGTAAAATTTACCAGCATAATTGCAATAATGCCATCTTTTATCACTTGGTGGCATGCCTTAAATCAGCACATTTCACAAAGTAAAATTCCGCTAAGTAATCTAAAACGGCGTAATTTCACCCAAAACTGACACTAAAAACAATTTTTCTTCCTCTAAAAACTTCACGGCAAAGATTCCACAGATGCAAGCTTCCGGCGCGTTCATTATTCTGTGTCCTTTCAGGTTTGTTTACGTCTGCTCGGCAGGGAGCCATTTTTCACCTCGAAAGTGTTGGTCACACTTCGCTGCAGTGTGCGCACGTTCTTGGACAATAATTCTTTATCACAGTCGCTGTGCAAGTCGTGATGAATTTAAGCGACGTTCATGAAAACTAATGAGAAGACCAGGAAGCGTGATAAACAGATTATGAAATGTACCAACACTGTTTATCCTTCTTAAGTCCGGAGTGGCTTGAACGTACGCACTTTAAACGGCGACTCAAGTCACGATTTAATTCAGTGATTAAGTATCCATTGATATAGGTCATCAACCTGAAGTTCTTTCAAAACCATTAGAGTGATATTTAATTTAAAGCATGCCACGGTTTTAACTGAGGAATTTTGAAGCCAGATGAATCCTTCGAGAAGAATGCGTTCAAAGTTAGTTACTTGTTTTCGAAAATGGCACCATTTAACAAATTTAGTTTAAAATTGCTAGGTTACTCTCGTGAGATAACTGGATGTTCAGACTTTCATGGCTGTAAGCAAGATGATTACTTGTAAAATATATTAAAATCTATTTTGCTTGTGAAGAATGAATGGATATGTACTGAATATTTCTATTTTGTATTCGATACTTTATTGTTTGAACTTTGTCAAGCGAATTGTAATAATTGCTTGGATTTGATAAGTGAATCTATCTTACAGGACGACGCTGCATTCTAACTTGGCAACTAGTGGAACTTAACTTTGGAACAAGTGTAAGTCTAAGTGTGCTAACCTCAATTAAGTAAATCTTGAAAATGTTTGTTCTATAGCTGTATCTATAGAACAAAGTATATATATATATATATATATATATATATATAGGGTGGTCAAAAAAACTTCCCCTATATATGAAACCCTAGCGGCCTATCCACTCAACCAATCGAACCAAAATTTCAGACATGGTTGTTTGAAGGTATGCGCTCGAGATTGTGATGATTCTAAACAACACAGGGTTAACGGTTACGGTTACAGTGAGAGAATTTTGAAATTTTCGAATGGCAACACCCACTTTTTCCTTGCGCAAATTGATCAGCGTATTCAAAAACCACAAATGGCGTTGGAACGATTAGCGTGTGACGAAAATTGCCGCCGTAAAGCATTTGCAAAGAAAAGCATTATAAAGGACTAACGACAACTCAGAGAGGAAAAAGAAAAAAAAGCTTTTATTGGAATTGAAAGTTATAATTACAGGTTTTCAAAGTGTTCATCTTCGCAGGCGACAATGCATTGCATTCGAGAGATTGTGGACAACAATGCCGAACGTAACATGAAAGGAGGGATCTGCATAACTTCACGTGTTATCGCATCTTGTAATTCTGACACAGTTGCAGAATTCCGTTATTCCTGAATTGCAGCAACGAAATATCATTAGGGATATTGTATGGATGCAAGATTGGGCTCCTCCACACGTCGCCCAATGTGTTCGACCAGTGCTGCAACAACACTTTGGTGATAGAGTCATCTCTAGTAACTTTGCAGTTTCGTGGCCACCGCGATCCCCCGACTCACTCCTATGGATTTCTGGTTCTGGGGTTATCTGAAATCTAAAGTGTACACGCCTGGTCCACGAGATGTGTCAGAATTGCAAGATGCCATAACACGTGAAGTTATGTAGATTCCTCCTTTCATGTTACGTTCGGCATTGTTGTCCACAATCTCTCGAATCTCTTGTCGCCTGCGAAGGTGAACACGTTGAAAACTTGTAATTATAACTTTCAATTCCAATAAAATCTTTTTTTCTCTTTCCTCTCGGTGTTATTATTAGTCCTTTATAATGCTCTCCTTTGCAAATGCTTTACGGCGGCAATTTTCGTCACACGCTAATCGTTCCAACGCTATTTGTGGTTTTTCAATACGCTGATCAATTTGCGCAAGGAAAAAGTGGGTGTTGCCAATCGAAATTTTCAAAATTCTCTCACTGTAACCGTAACCGTAACCGTTAACCCTGTGTTGTTTAGAATCATCACAATCTCGAGCGCATACCTTCAAACAACCATGTCTGAAATTTTGGTTCGATTGGTTGAGCGGATAGGCCGCTAGGGTTTCATATATAGGGGACGTTTTTTTTTTGACCACCCTGTATATATATATATATATATATATATATATAAAGCGGGGATTTTTGAGAATTTTCAAAGAATGTTCAAGCATATAATGCATTTATGAATTGCCATTGCAGTTTATGAGGAGGGTATGAAATTTTTGTCTTTGAAAAAGAAATTTAGACTCTCCACTATTATTAGGTGCCTGAACTTAAATGATCTTAGTAATGAGAGGATTAACACCAATTGTATAAGTGTTTTACAAAAAAAAAATTATCCCGCATTAAAGTGGAAGTTAAAAAGTTGTCATAGTAAAAAGGATTGTTTAATAGACTTGTATGTTAAAAAGGAAATCTGCAATTACTTGCCATGCAGTCCAGTTGTTTATTTTAATTTGCTCTTAATTTTATTTGCGGGGGGGGGGGGGGGGAGAGAATTTTTTTATATACAACGGTATTTTTTAAAACAAAAATTAATACGTTGTTTTCACAAAAATAATGCTGAATGATATTAAAATTTCTTTTCTTGCTCAGATGAAATAAAATTCAGAAGAAGATAATTTATTTTAAAAAAATAAGAAATGAACCGACTTACTTTCATTGACTGTATTACTTCCAATAAAAGTTGTTTTCTAAGATTTTAACTTTCAAAATGAAATTTAAAATGGAAATAAAAGATTTTTAAAAAATGGATAGATATCTTAAGAAATCATCTGTTTTATTATTATTATTATTATTATTTGAACTTTATCATGGCCTTCACAATTATAGTTTAGAATAAAAATGGAATTCAGATACCTGTTACTTCAATTATAAAATCAATCATTCATATATAAAGTGTTCCATCAAAATGGCATAACTTATTGTAAGCTTAACTTCAACTGAATAATAGTTAAATATTGTAAAAGCATGTCATTTTTTATCACATTTCTATATAAGCTTTCAAAACAGCTATTACAATCTCATTTTTTTATATATATATAGCAAATGTGATGCCATACTTTTTTCTTCTTATTTTTCTAAAACTAAGTTTGGTCAATATTTAATATTTGGGGAAAGGATCTTTGTCACGCGCATTTTATTTCTAGATATATGGAACACTCCTTTTAACTATTTACTTACTAACACCTGAAAATAGTAATAATTAATACAATATAATTAGATAAATTAAATTTGCTTCTCCATAGAAGTTAAGGTATTGCTAAGACACCTTTTAATAAAACAAATAATTATTTTTATATAATTCTTGGAAGATTTATAGTATATGCTCTTAACTAATAAATTACAATGAATATATAAATTTTGTATTTTTGCTTCTTTACATTGTTTGGCAACTTGAAGTCAAATCTCCAGATTTTTAGTTCTGACATTAAGATGACAAATTTTAAAAAAGCTAAATATATTTTCAAATCTAGATACAAAATTACAATTATTTTTTATAAACATTTATCTGTACAAAAAATAGAACATCGTTTTTCCCTACGCCTTCTCCTACGCATAATGCTAAGCATTAATATATTCAAGCTATTGTCAAATATCTAATGAAAATTTAGCCATATTATATTTATCTGTAATATATTTAGCTTTAAGTCTATATATTCAATAAAATCGTTTAAGCATTCTTTGTATTAGGTGCTTGCATGTACTTTGATCATGTTTTTAATTTAAAAAAGCATTTGTTGAGAAAAATTGGTACAATAGATATCAATCACAATATTTTCCATCATTTTCTACAAACTTTTTTCCCATTTTCATCCAATAAGTCTTGCAATTGATTGTATTCGATTTTTTTTTTTTTTTTTTTTTTTTTTTTTTTGTCCTGCAGACCATTCTTTGTCATTGAGATTGAAATCACCAATCTTAACTCCTTGAAATCAAAACCAACAAGTGGGATATGACAGAGCAACATCACCATAAGTTTCAAAAAGTGTCTAATGTGCTTTGGCAACCGATTTCTTCAAATCAAACAAAAAAGCAAATGAATGTCGAAAATGCCGTTTGCAGAGTTTCATGATTGGAGTCTTTATACATGAAATAACTGACTAATACTAAATGGAAAACTTTCATAATGATAACAATAAAGTATTAGTAAATTGGTAAAATCTAAAACCATTGTCGTTTATATAGATACTTCGGCTGTTTACCAATAGATGTCGCTGATTAAAATACATGCAAGTAGATGTAATATAAAAAGTGAAGATAGTAAAAGATGAAATAGTACAAATACTTTATAATAATACATAGTTCAGAAAACACTGTACTATATCTGTACAATGAACAGACTTACTAGATATGAGCTTATGAGAGTACTTAGGAGCAAACATTTCAGTCTCTGGTATTAACTGAAAGAGTAAGATTATATTTAACATAAAAACAATCTTTTCTTTTCGAAAAATGAACTTTTTTTTAAGGAGACAGTTATTCAAAACAAGGATGTAGCCCAAAATGAACTTCTTTTGAACATTTTCTGTTTTCTATATTCATAAAAGGATTAAAATATGAGACAATTTTTCAAACTGGAGAAAAATAAGCAAACTAAATAAAAAAATGGTAACAATCAGGCTATTAACTGTGCGAATGTATAAGCCATGATTTAAAAGATTTCTTTTAAGCTTCATTGAATAGAAATCATTTTCAGAGTGGTAATTTAAAACAGATTTTAAAAAGTATTTAGGCAATGAACAAAAAGATTTAGAAACTAAAATAAGAAATTTTAGAAATTCCTCAGGATCCTTTGAAAAAATTAAACTTTTTTTTAAAAAAAATTCTTTTGAACCCAAGCTCAAACTATTTCCTTTAAAATTAGTGCAACTCATCTTGGAATGTTTCTCCTTCATTTTCATCAGTTTGCTACAAGCATTTGATGTAAATAACTGTGACGATCATATGTCTACAGCCATTCAAACCAATTAGCTGTGTTATTAAACGAATGTCGATTTATTTATTAGAAATTAGTTAGCATTTTAGCTTAATATCATTTGAAAAATTTAAATTCTTCATTTGAAAATATAATTTTCTAATTAATCAAAGTTCTACAATTTCTTTATTTTAACTGTATTAGAAAGATTAGAGAAAATTAAAGTAACATAAATAACATAATAATATTACCAATCTATATCATTACTGTGGTAAATTAACTTCACGAGAGGGCGCTCTGCGTTCTTCCGGTGATAGCCAGCAGTCGGAGGGCAGAGTTCAGAGTTCACTAGACGAGGGGAGAGAACGGACGTCCGCCGAGAAGGGTGCGACCGGAAACCGAGAAGCCGTGATACTCTGAGAAAGGGCCGAAACTGGAATTCTTGCGTTGAAGGATTCCTCTGAAAATGCCAGTGCACCACGCGTAGGTGGGCAAGATCCTTTGAACGACATCAACTGTCCATCTTCATGTAATATAAATTCCTTCATCATTGAATTCTCATTTGTAAAGCTCATCAGAATCATCAATTGTTAATCAAGAATAAAAAGATTAAGCTAATCCAAGTGGACTGATGCATTAAAACCCATCACACCCACATTACTTCCCTGCGTAAGCAGTTTCGTAGTAAGTAAGAGTTTTACAGATAACTGTAAGGGTACTGAATAAGCAACGACTCAATGACATCTTGCCCTGGCAACCATTTGGTAACTTGGCCGCGAATTTGGTCGTAAAAATGAAGAATTTCGAATATTCAGAAGTTTGGTAATGCCTCCATTAGAACTCGAAATATGCCATTTGTTCGTCAACAGTGGATGCCGTGTCATGGGAGCTGTATAGGGAGCACATGTATGTTATGGGAGCTCAGAAGAAAGTAATTAGACAGTAGAACTGAGAAAGGAAAAGTCAAACGAATTCTCTCTTTGGAGTGCTGGTCTTCAAAGAATTCTATTTGGATGCTTCATACTGTTCGGATTGTTTAAGAACGATTTGCTACTTGTGTGTTGTTACTGTTTTCTATATGCTTCGTCTATATTTTTTGTCTGTGTTTTATTATATTATTTCTTGCCGAATAAAGCATTATTTGCTATTGCGTTTGTTTGATTTTACACTTTACACCCATTGGGCGGGTTTTTCTTCAACGATATACTCTAGAATTTATTCATTAGCCATCTTTAGATATCTTGGTCCGATGTGAGAATTGCCTATAAAGGATTTGGTAATAAAGGATTGTTTTGGCTATAAAGATACTAAATTGGTATTAATAGTCTACTAGCAAACTATTTTTTAATGTCAAATCTTTACAAACATATAATTCGAATTTTCTCAGTATACTTATGTCTGTTTATTCTGATATGCACTTCCCTAATTTATTATCCCACAAAAATTGAATCTGAAACGGAGAGTAACTCAGTTTCAACTAATCCAATCACTAAATTGCTAAATTGAAACAGTTTTTAAAAAATTAGAAGATAATTATTAAAATCAAAAAAATTAAAGTTTTGTTTATTGCTTGGATAAAATATTCAGTATAAAAAGGTAAAATTTTAAGATAAAATAGATACATTTTTACATATCCACTTATACCAAAAGAAAAAGAAATAGCATTTGAAAATGAATAGAACTTTCAAAAAATCCATTCATGCTTATTTCTAAGGAATCAGAAATCTTAGCAGTAATTGATACAAAAGTACTGATAGAAAAATATTAAATCAGTGGAAGTTGTCTCCACTAAACTTTCACTTATATTCACTGTTAAAGAAGTTATTCTCTTAATTAAGAAAATTATTATCTTATTAATTAAGAAATTATTATTTAAATTAATTCTCTTATTAATTAAGAAAAATGAATTTTTGGATTAAATCTAACCTTATTTCTAAATCTATCATGGGAACATAGATAAAAATATACATTTCTTGATCCTTTTTCTGATTGATTATAATCAAAATCTGACACGCAATTACGGTTGTAATCATAAAATAATGCATCGAATTTCTTTCATTTAAGTCATTCCCTTTATGAGTTATTTCGTTTCCATGCCTACGAAAATACAGAAATATACACGGTCAGTCGTTGGATAAGTTTCTTTCAAATTTTGATTCAAAAAATATATTTTTAAGGACTGAAAACCAGTATACCCAAATTTTATTCATCTAAATTTTCGTCGAGTTCTTTTGTATTTGAACAACAAGACAGACTTCATTTGAATGAATTTGATCCAAAACTTGATAAAAAATCTACAAATTTGAACTAAAATATTTATATAAAAAGTCATCCGTCAAAGCTTTTTCAAATTATCATCACAGACAGCTTGATATGACACTGAAAACATGTTTTTCAAACTGAAGGAGGTCTGAAATGGTTAGCTTTTTCACTGATTTGCCATACATTTTGATAAAAATCCACATTCGAAAGACTAAACCTGTGTACCAAATATTATTTAACTAAGTTTATATTATTGTTTTATAATTAATCAAAACTATTAACTATTTTAGTGCTTTCCTCTATAAATGTGTGTGTATTCCTTGAAGTAAATCTGAATATATTTTTACATTAAACTTCTATTTCTTGGCTGATCTTGAAAATACTGCAGATTAGCATTGTTAACGTAACGGCAAACACAAGGAGTTCAAAGTGAATTACGTCGAATGTTTCAAATTCATCAATTAAGTTACTTCTTTGAAAATACAGGATAGGTTTCTAGAATTTTGGTTAAAATAAATCAATATTTGTTGCTAGTCAAGAGTAAAAGCAATGATATGTTTTAGAATTCTTTAATATCATTGTAACAGAAACCAGCGGGAGTGATCTTCTAAAAACTTTCTCGCATAGTCTCTAATACTCTTGTCATGCAAGAGAACTCCATACATTTAGAATTTAGCATTTTTGCTGAATATATCGTGTTATCCTTGGCTAGTGTTTTGGCCATTAATCCCTGGTATGCCCTTAATAGTATCTAAAAATCGAATTTGTGCTTTAGACACGTTTTTCATAACCGATTGCAACAAAGATTTAAGACAAAACTGCACTTGTGGTCACAAAATCCCATACCAAATTTGATATGTTTAAGTCAATGCGTTTTTTAGTTATTACGATTACGTGTTTCTGAAAGTACAGGCAGTTATACAATAATTGGATTCGACTCACAATTTGACAGGTGTTTGCAATATAGATGTAAAAGCTGTGTACCGAATCTTATCTATCTAGATCTCTTCGTTTTGTAATTATCGTGTTCATTTATATTCGAACAGACGAACTTAACTGAACAGATATTAATCAAAATTTAAAAGAAATCTGTAGATTTTGTGAAAAGACCATACACCAAATTTCAGCCTTCTAGCTCTAAGCGTTTTTGAGTTATCATTGTCACGGACAGACAGACGGACGGATATTTTTCTAAAAATTTGACTTTCGAACTGAAGGAAATCTAAAACGTAAAAATTCAGAAAAATTTCAATTTCGATTACTATACTTTCTTATACGTCTTTTTCATAAGATCAAGAATAACAAAATCTCTCTAGTTGAAGCCAGCGGACAAATTCTTTGAAAGGATCCGAAAACGTTAAGAATGATTATTGTTATTGAATTTATTTTCTCACTTAGAATAACTCAAAATTGAGATCAGGACAAAAGGAAGATCTGTAAAGGAAACTAGTAGGAAAATTCATTGAAAAGAGCCAGACACTACTAATCAGTGTTTTTGTATTTAGTTTTCGATTAAAGAATCTCAAAAAATTGAATTCAACAATAAAAAAGAATAAAAGAAAGCATCTGACAACTTTAACCACTTTAGAAATGTAATTGAAAAAAAGTATCTCTTGTTTCCAAAGATTCTTTCACATCATCACGTGCAAATCCAAACTATTTTCGCGTTTAACATTCTGGAAATGTCATTTCAAGAAATAGGATTCTTCTTCAATCTTCAAAACTTTACGTTCGATTTGAGTCTCTATCAAAATACATTTTCTTAATACAGAATGAAGTGGTACAAAAAAAATGGATATTTCCTTTTTAAAAATCGATAACTTCCAATCAAGAGTACGACGAATGGGTGCTTCTAGAATGGGGTGGATTCTTCTGATTTATGTCATTTTCACTGAAAGAATAATCAAGCATTTCAAACTGGAATAACCATACCCCATTTTCTCCCGATCGAAATTCCTTTTCAGCGGCAATTCAATTTCGGTCCTCTTATTAACGGCGTTGGATTCGAGGCGACAGAAATTTATGATCTTCCTCCGTCGCAAGAAGATAAAGTTCCCTTTTCTATAATTCCGCCACTACTTCGAGCCGCCATAAAGTTTAATTCAATATCCCGTCTCCGAGATCCCCCCAAAAGTAAAAAAATTATATAAATCTAAAAAAGTTTTTGAATTTGTTCTCCTCTTACATCCGAATCGAACATAGAAAGTGGAAAATATTACGAAACTGGGCTTCTTTTTTTTTCTTTTCAAAAGTATTAATACCTTTTCCATCAACAACGGTACATCTTCTCCTTTTCCCTTGCCTTTCAACAAAAACCCCCGCTTTTCAATTGATATCTGCGGTGGATAATGGGTTATTTGTAAGGTATTCACCAGATTTTTCTGTTGCGAAAAAAAGGGTGCATGCTTTTAACGAAGTGCATGGTATGTTGGATTATTTTTCTTCTTTTCTTGCTTACTAAGAGTACTGTTCCTATCCTTTTATGTAAAAGGTGACCTCTTTGGTTATTGATTTTAAGGGAAAATAGTTCTTGCAAAAGTAATTTGAGAATGATGTTTATGTAATACTATGGGAAAATAAGAGTCATCAGTTTTCTTATAATATAAAGTGAAAATAATTAAATTAATTAATGATAACAAATCCTAAATTACTAGGTTTAAGCTAATATGAGTTTAAAGAAAGTTGTTTACCATGGAAATGTTTCGTTAGTTGCAATTTTGGAATTTTAAACCAACAGGAGTGGTCTCTTCCAAACTTTCTCGCATACTCTCTAATAAACTTGTCATGCCAGAGAACACCCTGAATGAAATTGACGTACTACAGTTAAAAAATATTAAAACAAAAATTAAGAAAATTAATTTTGACGGGAATTTAGCATTTTTAGTGTATCGCATCATGCTCGGCGAATTTTTTTGCTATTAAGCCATGGCATGTCGTTAATAGTATCCAAAAATAGAATTTCTGCTTTAGACACGTTTTTCCTATCCGATTGAAACTAACATTTGGCACAAAACTGAACTCTAAATCACAAAATCTCATACCGAATTTGATTTATGCTTTTTTGAATTACCGATTTCACATGCTTCTCAAAGTATAGATCTACAGATAGTCAATTCATTATTAGATTTGTCTCAAACTTTGACAGATGTTTACATTATTAATGTTAAATATGTACACTGAATCTTATCTATGTAGTTCTGTTCGTTTTGCTGCTATAGAATTAACTTACATTTGAATAACCGAACAGACGGATTTCCTCTAAATAGATTTTACTCAACATTTGATTTAAATCTGCATATTTGGTGTAAAGATAGTATACCAAATTTCAACTGTGTGTTCAAGAGTGTGTTATTTTTGACACAGACAGACAAACGGGCTTTTTCCAAAAAACGTGTTTTTTGAACTGAGGTAAGTCTAAAACGTGGAGATTTGTCAAAATCTCAATTTCGAATTTTTTGACAATTACTATATTTTCTCTATACTATTTATACGAGAAAATAAAACTCCTTGTTTCATTTACACAAAATAGTTGTCTTATTTAACGCATTAGACTGATATGACGCATCAAATTAGCATTGAATTATAGAAATTTTTTTATATTTATAAATATATACGAGTTAAAGTAGCAATTAATTTAAAATAAAAATTGCTTTAAAATGCTTCAGTATTCCAGGTATCTTTTCTATAAAGGTCGAAAATATCAATAAATGTCCCAGTTAAGAAAGAAGCGAAACATTATTTTTATTGTTATATGATTACGATTTTATTTTGAACTTTATATTTTTTTAACGAAAAAAACATTACTGCCTATGCTTTACTATACTATTAGAAGCATATTTCAAAAACTTATAACTTTTATTACTTCCAATCTTCTAGTTATTAATACATCAAATAACGCATTATATATCGATGTACAGTACACTCCCGATTATCCGCGGAATTGGATGGCGCGGCCGCCGTGGATAACAAAAATCGCGGATAATCCGAAAAAAGCTAAAAACGGGTATAGCAAAAGAGAAAACAGTCATTCCAACTTTGAAAAATCGTTTTATGTACAATAAAACGTAAAATAAACAGCAGGAAATGTTTCACTAACGCTTAATATTTTAGTATATCACTCAAAACTAACCTAAAATGCATTTTGTTAATGAAAACAGAAAAGTGCTTTGTATTTACGAGAGGCGTCAAGGATGCACAGAAAAATTAATACATATGTACTGTTTTAATACTGTAATGTATTATGTAATTACACAAGCATAACTGTAAAACTGCACCTTTTTGAAAAAATCAGTCAAAAAAAAAAAAAAAAAAACTTTGTGCGGCAGGCGCGGATAATCCGCATCACGGATAACCCGCCCGCGGATAATCGGGAGTCTACTGTATGTTAATAACAGACTGCGCTATTAATTTGAAATCAAAATTTAATTAAAAGGAATCGGTTAGTTGGCAGTTAAATTATTTAGCATTAAAATTCGATATTGCTAATGAATATTTATAAATATATGACAAATCTGTCATTTCTTTACTACTATTGACTATTTTATGTTTTCTCCCAGCTCAGCAAATTCACTCGCCCATCCAAGGTCGAAAATCAGCTGCCAACTCGTCAAATTCGCATTATATTGTAAGCAAAATATTCGAAATGACCATAATATATCACAAATTGGATTTAATATGAAATTTGATTAAGTTGAAGTGAAAAATTTGAGATTAATAATTAAAATATATATATGCAACGAAATAAAAGTCAAAGTGAAAATTCTATGTCGGAATTATTGTTCCGAATAAGCGATATTTTATATCTTATTTTAATCCTTTCGCCGTCCTTTCCTGTCAGCGAAAATTTCTGTTTTTCTTCTGTTTCTCGCCGCATTAGAACAAACAAAAATAAAATGTCAAAACAAGTAAATATATACAAAGCGTTTTAAACGTTTAAAAGTTTTAAAATGTAGAAAAACGCTTGAATCGCGTTACGGCCGCACTGCAAAAGTTTCATTTGAACGCGTTAGATACATTACGGACGACGAAGAGGTTAAAGAGACTGAATGATTAATGGAATAATTAAATTAGTTGGTGTTTCATCATAACAAATAAAATAATGTTATAGTTTACGTACCAAATATAATTTTTCAAAGATTATTAGAGTTAAATATTTATTTTATCAAATAAAATGGATTATCATTACAAATGCTTTATTTGTTTTTTAAAAAAAAACCATTTTGGTCAGATACTATTTTCGTAAAATACAAAAGATAAAAACTGAAATATCAAATATTTGTTTAATTTTTAATTAACTATTATCCAGATTAATTTTGGGGCTATGAAAAGTTACCAGTGAACTTCCTATTGTTGTGAAGAAAACATGTACCAAATTTCATCAAGATAGGACAAAAATTGTAGATTCCTAAAATGACATATTAATGTGCATTCACCTTTATATAGAGAGATAAACCTTGTTGAAAGAGATTTATTTAATTCCATTCATCGACAAAATATATGGAAACGAAAATTTAATGACGGTTATGACTTGCTTAATATTTCTAAATAAAACACCGAAAATATTAATGATGCATATTTTTACACATTGAAATTGTTTTGCATTGTCAAAACCACGACAATGTTGATTATGTGACAACATTGGTTATATAACAATTTTACTTGATATTTCAAGCAGCTAGCTAATTAATAAAATATATTCTTTACTAAAAGGAAATTTAATGTAGAAAATGTTTCAATGTTTTTATCTACAAAAGGCCTAGTATAAGAATAAACGAATAACTGGTCCAGTTATAGGGAGAAAACAGTGGATAGCATAAGAATAAATAAATAAATAATAAAATTAAAAAGAAATAATAAATAATGTTGTATAAACCAATGAAATTATTTTTATTCTCATTTTTCCAGTGTTTATTCATGGTATGTCATTGCGCATTTCGCATTTATATGATATCTATCTATTTCAAATAACAAGAAAATAAAAGAATCAGCTCATGACTTCCCAACCTTTGGTCCGAAATTATCAATTTCTAGTTTATGAAAGTTCATAACCCCTATATATGTCATCAATGATTATCTTATCTCCCGCATTCACAATTTTCGATAAAAATTCCAAAGACATTACTTCTATATGCAAACTATCTCGAAAAAGAGCCCTTAAAGCTTCCCCCAGCCTCACCAGTATTGTCACTTTCTCCTATTTTCCATGATATTTAAATACATCGTTTTCAAGACATACGCAAAATAAAATCTTGACTCAGTTCCCGGCCTCAATAACTGGATCGATTTCGGCCATTTCATTTATCTTTTAATTTTCTCACTTTTCGAGCATATCTTCCCTAACAGAATGCTCTTTAATTATCATGCAAATAAAATTAAAATTGTACTTTCATGCAATCTGGTAAAATGTAGCTCATCAAAGTTCATTGGGCTTGATAAATGAATACTTTAAATATGGAGAGTGAACAGCTGGTTGCCGAAGACGGCAAGATACATTTAAAAATCCTTTTCAAATAATTTACTTATTATTATTTGTTTTTATCAGCACGAAAATACGATCTCCTTTGTGGAAAATATTTCTGAAAATATAATCAAAATCACATTAAGATTTTGTTATAATAATTTAGTAATGTTAAACACTATTCCAATAACACGTTTAATTCAAGGCTTCAGCTGCTTGGTTTTTATATATTTTCCAAGAGAATTTTATTCGTTACGTGAATAAAATCCAATAGTTAATAAAGGAACGTTGATTTTTAACTACTTCTTCCGCTTTTCAGAGGCTTAGTAAAAAGCTTAAAACTAGGAAAGAAATGAAAAAAATAAGCTACCTTCACTGTATTTTACTACATTTAAATCTCAAATACACGATACTAAGGCTCGATTTTTTGGTTGTAGCAGAGTTTTCCTGCTACAAATCTGTGAATTTCCTTAGATAACGGCCGTAAACGTCGAACGTAAAGTTCGACGTTTACGGCCGTTATTTAAGATAAGTTGCAGGTCTCTCTTGAACCTTATTGCATTCTCTCGGAACCTAAGACGTGTTTTTTTTTTTTTTTTTTTTTTTTTTTTTTTGTTTTTTTAGCTGCTTTAATGTTCATGGGCATCAAGCAGGGGTATTTTTGAAGTGAATTTTCTTCCAAATTCAATCAATAAATGAAGACGGCGTCCAAGATTAAAACTTCTTACAGATATTATAAAAATGAAAGTGAACTTTAACTTTGTCCCAAATTCAATTTAATGACGAAAACGTGAATAAAAATATTCTAAAACTTTACTCTTCCATTAACCTATTTAATCCTTTATCGTATGGAATGAAAAAAATATTTAAAAAGGTTTAGATTTTTTCCACGGTAGCCTTTTTTCCAAAGTCCTTCCATTCTCGAGTTAAATAGAGTACTAAAAAGTCTTAGTTGGATATAGTAAAAAACTAGCGAGATAAACATAGTGATAAATGAAGTTGGTAGGCAATAAAGGCATTCAAAAAAATAGTTCTGGACAAAGAATCAGAACTTAGAAATTAGTATTTTTTTTTAAGTCTCAAATGGAATACAAATCTAAGTTTTGTCAGCATTTATAAATATTGTAAAGTTTAAATAGTTTTTTATTTACATTGTAATCGTAAATCATTGAAATCATAAAAAAAATCGGCAATAAGACTTTGATGAATTTCGAAATCAGAAACACACATATTTTATAGTTACATTATTCTGTCTTTCTGATGGACGGTCTAAAATAAACGATAATTAAAGAATATAATAAGGAATGTATTTGAGATACGGTGTTTATATCAAAATTATACAAGTCAACAGCATTTTAGGCGAAATTCATCAAAGGACGGAGACTTTCTACTTGTCCAATTGTATACGCGAGAGCATGATGACTCAAAAATGAAACGAAAAGAGATACATTGGAGCTACAAATTATGATTCTATGAGGTTATTTATCAATTTATTGCGGATATTTATCAAATTTTGGTTCACATTCGTCACCAGTTTAATTGACTATCAATATATTCGTCCTGATTTTTGAGAAAGTAATATTCTCAAAAATGCAATAAAAAAAGAGCAATCAGTTTTAATTTGTAATCATAATATCAAAATTGGTGGTAGGTACCGAATTTTGGAACAAATCAATCAAAAAATAGATAGTCTGTGTGTTTGCTTGTCCGTGTGTGAGCAAAACAACTCAAATCCCCAAAGAAATAATTTTAAAAAAGTATGTGTAGTCTCTGCAATAATTTTTTATCTCTGCCAAACTGCAAAACCAAAAAGACAACAGGAAAATATACTATTCCAAACTGGCTGCTTGATTCTATATATAACAAATATAGATAAAAAAATCTTTTGAGGGAATACATTTTTCTAACATTTATTATTCGATTTATTTAATCCGATCAGGCCAGTATACATGACGGATCACTCCCAAATATTGTTACAAAAAATATTCGAATCCGTGTTTATGAGTTGTTCCGTTAAAAAATAAAGCATGCTCAATAACATGACGCTTTATTCTTCACGAAAACATGAATACATAATAACAAACAGCAGTTGAAGGGTACACAAGAGCACATTCGCAGTAAACAGCAGAAAATCGCTATTAGACAACCGCGATAACACAAAGCGTTCAGAGAAAACATGTTGGTGATCAACACTGTAAGGAGAGTCTTCGCTTAAGTATTTAGTTAAATTCAACTTAATTCTGCTACTGACTCATTCTCATCTATGCAATCTACATTCTATAGCTCCCGTGACAGAGAATAGAACGTTCTAGAAGGTTATCGTATTTTCCTTCTTAATTTACATATCGTCAAAATGTCAACAAGTTCAGAAACTTAAATTTTTGTTACCAAATTTGTCACCAAGTTACCAAGTGTCACTTGTGCAACACCCGTTTAGCTATCTAAAATTTTCATCTTTACCCTGAAACTAACAGCCCAGGGAAGCAATGTACAAATTCGTAACTATATGGTTTTCTTGCTAAAAGCTCTCCGTTGCCAAAATATGAGAGAAAAGAAAAACAAAACTTCAACCTATAAGTTCCTAATGCCAAGAATTGGAAAATGTTCCAATGGTAGCCTATGTTTTACACCCGAAACAAAGAAAATATTCAACATTCGTAGAAAGCCATTTGCTTGTGTTGGTCTAAAGGTGCCACAAAGCTTGGTATGTGGTCTTAACATGAATTTTTTTATATTTCTTTTAAATTTTGAACAGTATCTATTTACTAAAAATCTGCTTGTATGTCCATTAAAATGCAAATTAATTCGATAATTGAAAAACGCAGAGCTAAATCAATAAAATTGCTATATATTTTTAAGCACTTAATGTATAGAATTGTGAAAAATGTTAGCGAAATTTTATAATGTGTTGACCTTTTGTGGGTCTGTATATTCGCATGCGTGTAAACAAAACTCTAAAACTCAAAGATTTAGATAAATTGAACTTGGTTCTGAAGCTTGGCAAATGAAATAAATATTGTCCTTATTACTAAAATTGTAAGTTCTATGGTTGGAATTAGTTGATTGAAAAAATTTCCAAAATAGATACGTGCATTTTTCACCATAATACAAATCACAAGAAAAAGGTCATTTACGGAATTATGAAAATAAAAATTTGAGCACTTGTTCACGATGTTTCTGAAGTTCCTAATTTTTATACCGTGGAATGAGAGAAAAACCTTTTTTTTTTCTTCTAATATATGTAGTGTACAGTAAGTACAGTAATCGTCAAAAAATTCGAACTCGAGATTTTCATAAATCTCCATGGTTTAGATCTCCCTGAGTTCGAAAAACACATTTTTGGAAGGTGTCCGTCTGTCTGTGACAAAAATAACTCAAAATCACATTGATCCAGAGGAGTGAAATTTGGTATGTGATTTTTACACAAAATTTGTAGCCTTCTATCACATTTTCAATAAAATTTGTTCAGAGGAAGACTGTATGGCTGTTGGAATTTAATTTAACACGATAACTACAAAACGAAGAGAGCTAGATAGATAAAATTCGGTACACATACTTAACATTTATAGTGTAGACACCTTTCAAATTTTGAGTCAAATCTATCGGCTACTATTAACAGCATGCCAGGGGTTCATCGCCAAATATATCACTGAGAATGGAACGGTAAATTCAGTAAAAATGCAAAATTCACGACAAAGATCAACATTGCGTAACTATAGTACGCCAGTGTTATGCGAAGTGTTCTCTGGAATAACGCCTTTATTAAAGTGAATGCGAGAAATTATGGGGTAAACTACTCCAGCTAGTTTAATTTGCAAACATTATTTTGAGGAGATAAATATTATGAACTGAACTGATAAATATTATGAATATTATAACTGAAACATGCAGGTAATGATGAGAAGGTTAAATGTGAAAGAATTTGGCAATCCTAAAAATACCAGTATTATGGGAAACATCTCAAAACAACCTAGGACTAGAACATGTATTAATATTGAGAAAATCACTCATAAACTAACAGGGGGTGACGTTAAATGCGCCGTAATTTCTCAATGTTTCAAATAGCTTTGACTTTCATATACTATCAAGGAATTACATGAAAGGTAGTTTGTAATAGAGTTTATCAATTTCTGAACTTCTCTTATTGAGGAAAAACTATAGAGTTGCAATTTATGATGAAATTTTGAGGAACCATTATAAAAAGAACATTTTGTAGAAAGAGTGCTCTTTTCTTGTGCATATACCGCATAGCATTCCCAATGCTGTTCGGAATTAAAGAATTTCATATGTAATTTTTTAAGGTAAAAACTGCTTTTCTATAAAATATTATCATCCTTTCATCGACTACAGACCTGTCTTTTAACAGTCTATATCTATCTGTTCGTAGCTCTAATATAACGAAATCCTTTTATTTACCTTCCACTGTATTGAAAATCTGGTGAATATATTTTTAACTTCTCATGTAGAGTATCTATACTAAGCAACTTTCAACGGCTGATTTAATATGTATTAATCAGCCATTCAATCAGCCGCGAAGTACTTCACATTTTGCTTATAAATATGAACGTATAAACGAAGTATTAATGGAAATGTCGTGATAATTTATTAAATAGTTAATATTTAATTTATAAAAACCATGTTCAGTTCAGTTCAACTATATTAATATCCCGTTTTAAAGCAATATTAGGGCTAATTTGGAATGACCCTCGTGATTTTGAAATGCGTTCAGTTGGCGAGGATGACACTTGAACTGGAACACCCCTCTACTAAATTCCTCACCACATCAGCAGGAGGACATTTGGCCCCGACGGATTTAATGTGCACCAAGATGGATCTTCGGTGAAAATGGCTCTCGAACCTGAAACTCTCAAATTAGTAGTAAAAACCATTCATATAATTTCACTATTGCAGCGATTTGTTACGAGCGAGGATAAAACCTCGGACCTTATGGTTCATAGCCGAGTAACATGACCATGATAGAAAAGCAATTGCTCGTGTAGCGTAGATGTTAACAGGCTTATAAGCTTCCACTACACTATTTTGAACTCTGGTTTATCAGTAGATAAAAAATAAAAGATAGGAATAGAAAGGTTGACAGGAAAATTTGTGATACTTTTTTTATGGATCATGCATGGCATATACTATGTACCATATAGTCATTAAGTAACCATTTTACATGATAAAATGGATGAAATTAATATCACTGCCATTATCAATTGTTGCAATTACATCAGTAACATTCATCGGGGTATTTTTATTTATTTTTGAAATCTTACAAAAAAAATTGTATTTGTACACTTTTGTTATTCATAAGACAGGAAAGAAAAATTCCAAGTTTCTCTTAGCGTCTCAAAACTTTTTCCATTCTATTCACTTCTGTTTTTCATATCTTAAAAGTGTTTCTAATAAATCTAGGATTCACGGAAAAAAAATTAATATTTGATAATTAGTTTCCTCTTAATAATCAATTAATTAAAGTAAATATGAAACCGTATTTGCTTCAGATGATAATGAGGGAAATTTTATTCTTTGATCTCTAAATCTTGAAAGAAATTGCAAAAAAAAAATGTGGTACTAAAAAAGATTAATAATTATAATAAAGATTAACATTTGATTAGTTTTTACTGAGTAAAAGCTTCAAGCTCTAAACAATGACTGAAGTTTTTCTATAAACTAATCTGTCGGCCCCTTCAGTTTTCAAAAAGAATTCAAAAGGACTTTTTCTGAATACATACCATGTCAACGACACTTGGATGTTTTTGAAAATGTTCAACGGATATCGTATTAAAAAAAAGAAATGCACTTGTAAAAGCTGATTACAAAATTAGCTCAATAATGATATTGAATTTCCTTCATATTTTTCTTTCTTTTCATCAATAGATAAATAATAATAATAAAACGATGGTAAAATAATCCAGTTTACATAAAAAAAATTATATGTGAAGTCTACTTAATGACATGGAAGTATTTTTTAAATATTTTTAAAGCTCAATTGTTGCATCACCAATTTTTTTCTCCTTACTATGTACGGCTCTATTGTTCTCGATTATTTGAAGAGAAATTAAATCTTGAGACGATACTATTAGCAATAAAATTACAAGATACGGTAATGAATCTTTGTAACTAGTAATTAAGTGAATGTATCAATTTGTGAAATACAGATGGGCGCACAATGCCCACGAGTTGCAACATGACTCGTCTATGATTCACTTCTACTATTTAATTCCTTTCATACATTTTATTTATTTATTTAGATGGCCGCTTCTCTTCTACATTTAAGAGATAGCAAAGAAATTATCATTTAATTAGATAGATGATTCGATTCATTGTAAATAAACAATTAAGTGAATGTATCAGTTTGTGAAACACACAATGCGTGAAACAATCTATACTTAATTCGCTAGCTGCAGCGTGACTCGCCTGTGATTCACTTCTCTTAGCTGTAATTTTTTCATACTTTGTATTAATATAGTTGGCCATTTCTTTTGTATAGCTAAGAGATAGCAAAGAAATTATCTTATAATTAGATAGATTATCCGATAAAGAGACATAAACGGTCGTAGTGAAAATGTTAATCAGTATATATATTTTTTTAGAATCCAATAAAAGGCATATATAAAGGGTCCCATTAATATCAAATATGTTTTCCTGCCATTAAAATGGGTATTGGCCTCTTTCAGAAACCAGCTAGTTGGTTGCTAGCCATATTTGACCGTATTAATTTAATAAATCATTCAACCATAATAGGAAGTTATCTAATCCATTTGATAAAAATTGTTTTTTAAAATTGCACTTTTGTTATAAGACAAAGGAATATAAAATTCTTATTACAATTACTTTATTAATATATTTTTTTTATTTAATTTATAATTCATTATTATAGATATTGTAGATTGTAAAAATAAATGTATCTTGAATTTACTACCAGATGGTGCCACTTGTATAAAATCAGAATTCAATTTAGTTAATCCATTAAATAATAACTACTCTCTGAAATAATATGTTGCCATCGAATATATATTAATGTTTCAAAACTGTGGTGCATCAAAAAGTGAGTGAAAAATCAATTACAAGATGCCATTAGTAATGTATAAAAACGGAACCATTCGAGTTTTTAAGTTTTAGTAGCAATAAAAGAAATCATGATGCTTTTCTAAGATGGAAAAAAATAGTGAAAAATACAATGCTTCAACTAATCCTTATTGAACACCATATGAATGGTATTTTATTTCTAAAGCTTTCATTTGAAGAGACAAAACTTTTAATGGTTCTAAAAATATATAATTAGGAATGTATCATTAAAATTGCAATAAAAGATTTTTTTCATTATAAATGATAAATTATTTAAGAACGTATACTCACAATGATATTGATATTTGCATGGTATTGGTATTTGATGTACAATGTATTTGATGTATGATGTATGCAATGTATTGGTATTTGATGTGAAAAACAGAAAAGTCCATTTGTATTGCATTTGCCATTTAACCAACCATCATTGTATGTTGAAGTGAAGTCAGTATCCATAAAATCAAGAACTGCATTTTTTTTGTTGTTATTTATATTCTGCCTTCTATTTCTAGTACCGTTCTGTCTTTCACAGGATTAGATTGGATTTCTGGATTTTAATGATGCAAGAGCCAGTTCTGATTATACTGCGCCAGACTTAGAGTTTAAGGTGTATGTACACACTTGAAACTTCGAAAATCGTTCAAAATATCGAATATTTTTTTTTATTGCTTAATAATGTTCTCTGATCCTTTAGCTTTCAAACGATACCAAGATGTTGTAAATATTCGAAATATTTCTCGAGTTATAATTATTTTTCTTGAGGTGCTTTCATTAAAAACTCTAGTTACGGTTTGTTTAAAACTCATTTTATGAATAATGATATTTTCCCACTATGTTGCTCCATTCAAACAATCATAACTCAACAAGAAATGAACCAAATACAGTTATTTATACATAAAAATAATCTGTATGAAATAGCGGATGTTTTGTGTCTCAATCAAAGTTATATTTATAGAAATAAATTTTTAATAGCTGTTTAAAAGTAAAAAAAACAGAAAAAATCGCGATTTTTCTATTCATTGTTAATGAAAAAATTGTTAAAAAAAACTATATATTTTTTTAACTTGATTGAGGCAGACAACATGAAGACTACTATTAGGCATAATTTCCAACTAGAATTGTGTGTCTGTACAAAGTAGAATTTAAGATATCATGTTTCAAAAAATATGCTAATTAGCTCATTAAATATTATTTAATTCATTAATAATTAGTGTAATATGGTTTTTTCTCACTGAAATGAGTTTAAACATATATTAATGACCTACTGTGAAAAAACAAGATTTTTAAAGTTAAAATTTTAAAAAAAAATCTTCTAGTGTCTACGTACACCTTAAATATGTATAAAATAATTAATTATGAATGTAAAAATTGAATAAATATCAAAATGCACTAAAATATGATTAAAATGTTGCCCTTTTATCTTTTAAAGAAAAACTGTCTCTCACTAAAATGCAGATAAATAATCTTAAATTGTACATGGTAGCTACCCATTTCAGACATAAGCAATTCAAAATACTAAATTCTTCAAAAATTCAAAATACTAAATTGTGAGAAACATTTATTTTGGTTTGAACACTAAAGTACTTCAATGTTATTTCATTTTTCCACAATGAAATTTCAGTGGAAAATAATGATATTACACAAATTTCATAAGCCGAAGCCATCATATCATGCAAACTTAAATACTTTTATAAGTCACAAGAAATAATCAATAATGCATGAACCGTTCTTATATTGTTTTTATCAAATTTCCAAAACATCCTTCAAATAGATATTTTAACAAGAATTGAGTCAAATTGGATTAGTCTCTAATCACAGTCGCTCATAATTGAGCGAAATGGATTCACTCACTTAAAAGTCTTGGGAAAAAGGGAACTTACATCGCCGCTAATCTTTCAGCAATTGTTTTATATTAGGAGAAAAGTGAAACAAAAGTAAAGACAGTAAATGAGGCCATCATTGGAATATCAATTCGAAAATCTTAATATTTATTATCAGATGAAATTTAACTTCCTTTTGGTGAATAAAATATACTTAAAGTGGCTTCCATGAAAGGAAAAATTTTAAATTCGAAAAGAGCATGGGATTTTTAAAGTTTGGACCAATAATTTGACACTAAATAGCTCAAAATCTTTTCATGAAATGCTTAAATGACACGAAGAAGAGAAGCGCTAATCCTGTGGTGGGAAAAACTTTATTTTATACTCATGAAGCCTCATGGATTTCGGTAGAATGGTAATTCAATTTGAAGATTTTGCGTCGGTCTAAAATGCGAAACGTCTCCAAAATTTTATCTCTGTGCCATTAATCTTTATCAATTTCACCGTAATGTGTTGTAAAGTGTTCTTCTGATACCTGTTTAACCTATTTATAACTTAACGTCAATTCTGTGCTTCGTACTGGAGATAGCAATAAACGACAAAAAAGACTCTTATAACTCATTCTGTTATTATTTCATACTCTTACAATTTGTAATTGCATCGTAAATTGTACACTCACTTGGACAACCAACTTACTGAAATATTCTTGCTCCTTTCTTGTCCTTTTCTAAATAATTTAATTCATAAAGTTAATTTCGGCTTTAGAGAAAAACAATAAACACTTTAGATCTAAACATGTATACTAAATTTCAACTAGGCAGTTCTTTATGTATTATATATCTCGAGTTCAATTGTACTCAAACAATCAAACAAAGAAATTTCCACTGAATAAATTTCGCCCAAATTTGATTGGAATTTTCAATTGTAATCTAAAATCCATTGGCCAAATTTTATTCGTGATGTTTGAAATTAGATCAATGATCGTCGCCCATTTCATCTCATTTCACGCATCACAATAGTGTAAAAAGTTTGAGCTATCATGCTCAAAGAATGACATATATAATACTAAAAATATGGTTGTTGTTTAATTTTATTTAGGAAAGTCTGAAACGCAGAGATTCATAAAATTCTCCCGTTTGAAATTTCTGATGATTACGATGCTTCATACTTTTACGAGAAAGTAGCCTGGTTGGTAGGGAGTGGAATTCGCGTCCCTTGGGTTGCTAGTTCGAACCCCGCCAGACGAAGACTCTCCGTGTGTGTGGTGGCTGGCGCACGGATAAATCTACCGTGGTCACAAAGTCCTCCAAGGCGAGAGTAATACCACTGGGGGTACTGGATAAGGGGTGATCGTTCTCTGATTCAGGTCTAAATGACGATCTGTGGTTGAATAAATGAAATGCATGAATGAAGTCCGCCTCGTAAAAAGGGTTGTGACGTGTGTGCAGCTAAGACACACTCTTGGCCTTAGATGGCGCTACTGAAAAACAAGAGACGCACCCTTGGCCTAAAATCACTGATTTCGTCAGTGGGTTTGTTTATGACAAGTGCCATTAGAAACAACACAAGGAAGTAAAAAATCAGTATGACTGACATACAGAAAGATTTCCATCAATTCAGGCTCACATATATGTTAAAAATACAAAAAAAAAATTCAAAAATCATAAAAATTTAGAAATGCTTCTTATATTTTTATTTATTTAATTTTTTGTATACGAAATATCCAAACAGAAAATATTATAATTGTAAAAAAATTCGAATTCAACATTTTGATGACTCACCATATCTCAGACTTCCTTGTAATCGAGAAACCCATTTTTGTACTTGTATGTTTGAAAATACGATAACTCAGAAATAATTATAAATAGACACCTGAAATTTAATACATGGACTAACGACCAAATCTGTAGATTTCTATCAAATTTTGAACGAAATCCATTCACAAAAAGTCTGTCTGTTCGATTACACGTGAACTCGATAACGCAAAAATATGAACACAGCTTAAGCGTTTAAAATATAGATTGTTATAAAATTTTATAGCTGTCTATAGATTGGCCGTCTGTACTTTCACATGTATGCAAACTTAATAATTCGTAAATGCAATGACTAAAATCAATGAAATTTGATATATTACCTTGCGATTACAGATGTCAATTTTTAGTATCATTCAATCGGCAAAAAGACTATCTAAATGCATATTCGAACGATAGATTCTATAAAAATGTTAAATTCACACCAAATAGTGTACGCTAATAATGTACGCGAATGGCAGGAACAATCGAATTTCTTTTATTTAATGCAACTGTAGTTTGAATTATTGCATTTATATGCAAGCGGAAGTACCGATAGATGGGGACCAACTTTTTTACAGATTTCCCTCAAAATTTGATAAAAATCGACATTTTAGATGCTAAATCTATGTATCAAATTTTATTTATCTAGTTATTTCTATTTTGTCGTTAACATATTCATTTATATTCGAAAAATAGACAAGCAGATTGCGTCTGAATGAGTTCGTTCAAAATTTGATACAAATTCCAAAATGTGGTATAATGTCCATCTGCCAAATTTCATCTGTCTAGCTCAAAGCATTTTTGAGTTATCACGTTCATAGACATGTAGATATAACTTTGTCTGTGAGCATTAAAATAATTATAAAATGCAATTTTTTTAAGATTCAATGAGATCTGAAGCAATCTAAATCTCGAATTCGAATTTGTTGACGATTACAGCATTTTCTCTCTGTATGCTTCACATACGAGAAAATTAAAAAAGAAAGCATCAACTTACTTTTGTAAAGAAAATACAAGTAATAGTTTGTGTTCCTTTACTTAACCAAATATTGTGGTTTATTTTTTGATAGTTACATTGCTAAACGATTCTAAATCTCACTCAAAGATTACTTTCTCTTAAACAGACTCCATTTCTTAAAATAACAGATTTAGTCGACGAAATCCTTCCAAACTTTCCAAAAAACCTACTTTTTAAATGGGAATTATTTTTTAAGACTCGAAAGTTAATAATTTCCTTTGTAGGAAATATTTTCAGACGTGATACAACAAAAAAAAAAAAAAAAATATTGGATGTCTTAACTTTCTTAAAACTAAAATTTTAGTTTTATAAATTCACTTTGAACAAACAATCGTGGCGATAGAATTCTCCAGTTCCCAACATTTGCTATGTCAACAAACATCCCAAATTCGATTTTTTTTATATATAAATTCTTCATTACTTTTGTTTTTCACTCTAACTCTGATAAAAGAAAAAATGATTTTGTGTACTTACAGAAGCATTTCGTTTGTTTTTGAAATCTTGAAAGGAAATCTATTCTTTGGTCACAGTCTTGTTGATGGAGTCACGTATTTGAGAGATGAAATTGCTGGAACCGAGTTATTTTCTTTTTAGTTTGAAAGTTAATACCATGATTGTTTTTTTCAAAAAATGTTTCTCTTATCTAGATCAAAGAACATAGAAAAAAAGATACTTGAAATGAAGAAGGTTATTTTTGGTCCGAGATATTTCGTGCCTGGATTTGATGATGTTGTAATGTGAATACAATTGCAATAGTTCTAGTAAAACCAAATATTTCCAATAAAATATAGTGTCTATGTGTGCGCATGAGTGATATGGATACAATAACAAGAGTTCTGGTAATACTGAATGTACCTCTGTCTCTAATGATAATGAAAAATAGTATGTGCTAGTTTGACCACGCGGGTAATATGGATGAAATAGCAATAGTTCTAGCAATACTAGATCTGTCCCTCCATCTAATAATAAAAGCGTGTGTTTGTGTACACTCGTAGGTGAATGAAGGCTCTTTCTAAGGTTGACTGCTTTAGAAATCATTACAGAATTTGGAATCTGTATTCTAAGAGTGAGAGAATACTGAGCGATACCTCGACCTAGCCAGAGGTCATGCGGGAAACTTGATGGGGCCGCCAAAGAGCAACCCCATCTAACATGAAGGAACAAACTACACTTGAGGGTATTTGACATTCGCATACAATAAAGAAACCTCTAGAGAAAAAGCATACTGGTACAGTAAAAGAATAGAGGAAGAAAACATTACATTTTACATTACAAATTAACCCTTTCTAAGGCCGTGGGAAGTATGCTTCCCACCAAATTTATCAATCTTTGTATGAAATTATGTAGGTTGGCATAAGTTCTGACACATTTTTTTAGTAAGTCAGAAACTTAGATGCTTCAGTTCTTTATCTCACACAAAATGATGTGTCTAGATTTGTTACTTAATAATTAATTAACCAAATTAATTAATTAATCAAAAGAAATTTATCTAATAAGCTAAATGAATCCCTTTTCTTATTCTAATTTCAAGCTGAAATATATTTTAATAGTATATGACTAGAAAAAATTGGCCCTTTAAAGGGTTAAACATTTAAAATATAGATATTTTATATAGAAATATAGAAAAAAAACTTTGGAGAAGTAGTTTAAAAATAAAACAATCAATAAATTTCTAATTAAGTATTTAATTTTTATAATCTGGAAAATCGACAGTATATTTTCTTTTGTTTTACATAATAAATGGGAAAAATTTGGTTTAACCCTTTCTAAAGCCGTGGGAAGTATGCTTCCCACCAAATTTATCAATCTTTGTATGAAATTATGTAGGTTGGCATAAGTTCTGACACATTTTTTTAGAAAGACAGATTCTTAGATGCTTCAGTTCTTTATCTCAGACAAAATGATGTGTCTTGATTTGTTACTTAATTATTAATTAACCAAATTAATTAATTAATCAAATTAAACTTGAATTAAATTTAACTAATAAGCTAAAGGAATCCCTTTTCTAATTTTAATTTCAAGCCTAAAAATATTTTAACATAATATGACTAGAAAAAAAATGGCCCTTTAAAGGGTTAAGTTGTAAAACATTAAAAATGCAAAAATAAACATTAAATGAGTGTTAACTTTTTGCATTAGGAGAGATCTAAATACAAAAGATTTGACAGTATGTCCCTAATAGAAGATTTAATGATTGACATTTTTATGAGTTCTTTGACTTCAAGAGACATCCAATTTCTTGGTCATCTGAGTCTGTGTTCTAGCCGCAATGCATACAAGAGTGAGAATGTACCCTTCAGGGCATTTTATTTTTCCAATTTCAATTCATTTGCAGTGCAATCAATATTCTTCTAGCTCTTTAAATCTTATTGGCTGCAAAATAATTTGATTGCGTTCCATCGGATGGTAGAAATTGCTTCTTGCATTTCTTCAGAACTCTTAGAATTTATACAAAAAGACGATTCAGTACGAATCGAATCTAATTTCAAGCTTAATTATGTTGAATAGATAGAAATGTATTCATCTTTTGAACATCAACAGTACCAAAAATTAAATAAAAATTAAGTGAACTGTTGGCGATAACATTTAAAAGTTGTTTGTTGTTTGTTTGTTTGTTTCTTATGGCACTTGCCACTGACAAGCCCGCTGCTACGAAGACAGCGATTTAAGCCTGAGGGGGACGTCTCTTATTTTTCATAGCAGCGCCAACTAGGGCCAAGAGTACGACTTTGCCACTCACGCATCATTCATTCGCTTGCACAACCCCTTTTTACAGGAGGGCACATTCACACATCTCACAGATAGAACAACAGAAGAACAACCGTGCCCAAACCGGGACTCGAACCCGGGAAGCCCAGATCACGGGGAAGACGCGCTACCCCTATGCCAGGACGCCGGCACATTTAAAAGTATTATTGCACACAAAAAGAATGTTTTTTACGATGTTTTAAAATTTAGAGAATTATCTTTTTAATGATTCTGTTTTATTTGTCAATATTTTTTTCCTGAATTTTACCGATTTCTTTGAAGATTTTTTTTTTATAAATTGCAACAACGTATATGCTTGTTCGAATGAGATTCGAACCGTTTTTACTCTTTCATTGAATATTAAATAGCATGATTTTATCTATTGTGGAAAGCTGATATATGATTATCTTTATTAACTGCGTAGTTTACATAAAATAAGAACTCACAATTATGGTGCTTTGAAAGGCAGCATGTAATTAGAATGCTGATTATCTAGATAGTTACGTTTTAATTGCAATATGTCATGATATCTCCCATTCGGAAGGTTTGAGGACTAAAAATGCACTTTGAGGGGGGGGGTGTGTTTTTTACTTTAGTTATATTAACGTCCCGTTTTAAAGCAACATTAGGGTTATTTTGGAACGGACATCGTAATTTTGATGCTAATCAACAGTCGTCTGCCCTACACTATCCTCCATATTCGAAACAAAAATTCGAATCACGGTCGGTATAAAGAAAAGCCTCGACAAAATCCGTCATTTCCTATTTCATACTAACAGACGAGCTCGTCTAGACGGGTTATTGCCCTTTTATCAATATCATATTTGATTGTCACAGATTAAGGTGTACGTACACACTTGAAGATTTTTTTTTTAATTTTAACTTTTAAAATTCAGTTTTCTCACAGTAGGTTATTAATATATGTTTAAACTCATTTCAGTGAGAAACAAACCATATTACACTAATTATTAATTAAATAAATAATATTTAATGAACTAATTAGCCTATTTTTTGAAGCATTATATCTTAAATTCTAATTTGAAAAGACACACAATTCTAGTTGGAAATGATGCCTAATATTAGTCTTCATGTTGTCTGCCTCAAACAATTTATAAAAATGTTTAGTTTTTTTTTAAACAATTTTTTCATTAACGATGAATAGAAAAAGCGAGATTTTTTCTGTCATTTTAACTTTTAAACAGCTATTAAAAATTTATTTCTATAAATGTAACTTTGATTGAAGCACAAAACACCCGCTATTTCATACAGATTATTTTGATATATAAATAACTGTATTTGGTTAATTTCTTGTTGATTTATGATTGTTTGAAGGAAGCAACATAGTGGAAAGATATCATTCTTCACAAAATGAGTTTTAAAAACATGGTAAATAGAGTTTTTAATGAAAGCACTTCAAGAAAAATAATTATAACTCGAAAAATATTTCGAATATTGACAACATCTTGGTATCGTTTGAAAGCTAAAAGATCAGAGAACATTATTAAGCAATAAAAAAATATTCGATATTTTGAATGAGTTTCGAAGTTTCAAGTGTGTACATACACCTTAACTTACGAAAGTTGTAGTAGAAAATATCATACATAGCGGCAAAGAGGTTACGAAATATTAATAATAATAACATTTGCAATATACTTTCAGATGTATATATACAGAGTGTCCATTCTCATCATGATCTAACCATATTTTTGGACGATGCTATGTACTTATCTTTAAGCCGTTAGAGATAGACAAGTAGTTTCAGCTGGTTTAATTTAGTTTGGTTTAGTTATGTTAACATATTTTATAAGAACACGAACTATTTTGGGATGGACTCATAATAAGAGACGGTCAGATGACGAGGAGGATGATCTGGAACCCCCTCTCTAAGCTTCCACAGCACACCAGTTGGAGGACATTTGCCCCCGATGAATTTAATGTGCACCAAAGCCACTTACACGACAGTTCTTCGGAGGAATCGGATCTTGAACTTGAAAACCTTTGCTACCAAAACCTTACCACCAGGCCACCGCAGCCCAAAATACACTTTGAGAGAATCAAGAATAACAATGTTTGACGTCTGCACCCCTTAGCGAAGCGCAGGTGTCAAAAATACCTATTCTTGAAATCCGAAACGAACATTAATTCATTCTTTATAATTATATTATTATGATGTCAGTGATTAAATATTCATAAAATTATATATATTTTATTAAGTGCAAAAAAGTATATGTTCAATTTAAAAACTATTTTGTAAGTCTTAATGTTGTAGAATCAAAACAATCAGGAGTTTTAAATTCTAACATTCAAATAAATTTACCTAATATGATGTTTCTTGCTACTTTAATGCTCTTATAGAAAGACTTAAGTCAGTACCTGACATTTTTTTATCCTATCAATTGATCGTTATTTCTTGCATTCCATCAAATATCTTCCCAGTAATGACCTTCCACAAACAAAGGTTTTATCCAATTATCTATACAACCCCCAAATTAGAATCTGAAGCATCCGTTTATACTTCGTTCTGAAAGAATGGAAGCGGAAAGTAAGTTCAGTGTAACGAAGATTCAAAGAGGACTTCGCGAAAACGTTGGTTTTTGCTTATCAATCATTAATTTCTCATTGGAATTAGAATCATAAAACATTTTTATACATAGTAAAAGAAAGAGGAGTTTTATATAAAAAGTAATGCAATCAGAGTTATATTGATTATTTTATACGAAACATAGCCTTGCCATAAGATATAGTAACATCCCTTAGGATAAATACAAATATACAACAAATAGAGAAAAAAGTTGTATTTCCAATTTCATTTCCTATTCGACTTATTTTTCTTACACCTTTGACGCCGTTTGTGTCCCCAGGAGTAGTGAAAATGTCTCTTTTTCGAAAATGAGCCTCCAGACAACAACACCAATCACACGTTTTCTTTTTTTTCTTTTAAATTCCTTTTTCTAAACTAGTATAAAAATCAATATGCTCCTTCTGTAAAAAGTTTGTTCGGAGAGCGGATTTCGTATTTCGATGGACTTTCTCGTTTTGTTGCAAAAGCTAGAGAACCAATATTTGAAAATTTAAATGGTTTATTTGCTTCCCTACAATAAAGGGGTTAAAAAGTTATAGAATTTGAGAAAAAATTAAAAAAGTGTTAAAAGAAAAGGAATATAAAATTTAAAAGTATTTAAACAAATTTAATTTGTCACATTAGAGACAATTTTATGAAGTAACCAAAATAAATCAATATATTGGTAAAAAATAAACAGATGAAGGTAGAAATATTTTAATTATGTTACAAATCTGTAATTTTGCTTCCCAGCACGAATAGTGTCATCATAAGGAAGACCGTTTTACATTCATCTGTATTGGATGCTGTCGGATGCAGAGCCAGTGGTCCCAGAGCAGGGCGACAAACTTGGCGACGAATTTGGTAACAAAATTGATAATGCTGGAAACTTCGAGAATTTTGCTGATCCGTCCATTAGGAACCGAGATGAGCCTGATTGGTCTAGAAGATTCTATGCCCGTCTCCCGGGAACTATGAAAGGCCGGCACTCTCAAGCTGTGGAGTGTATCATCGAGAGTCGACGTCGTGAATTGTTAATCGGAGTAGCCGAAAAGTAACGAGTCTTCTAGAGGACAGCGAAACAACAGCGGAGTGCCAACGTTGCGTGGAGCGAGTGCTGAGCTGAGCTGTGAGTATCAGATTCTGTTGTCTACCAGGGAAGTAGCGTCGTATCTTTTGTATAGTAGCCAGTTGTGAGAAGTAGTGAGTCGGCAGCTAAAGCAAGGGGACAGTGAGAAGTTCCGCTGTTTTGGAGAGACCGTAGAGCGAAGCTCCGAGGATCCCATTCCTGTTGAATTCCGTCTGGCCGCTTCGTGTGCTGTGGACGATTACTACTTGTGGACTACTGCCTGCTGTAGTGTACTGCTGCGCGCTGTCCTGTGTTCGTCTGGGCTGCAAATATTTGTAGTCTGTGTATTCATCGTCTTTGTGTACTCGTGCTCTTCGTGTAAATAAACGTCGTTGTTTTCTACTGAGGCCTGCTGACTGTGTTCTCACACCATACACCCACTATCAAAAGAATCCGTTCTGGAAATTCCATAACAATAATTAATATTTTCTCTTCGATAAATAAGATAAATCCTTATGAATATTATCGGCATCAAAGTCGTGTGTTTTCTGGGTTAGCAATATCGTTTGTCATACAAAACAAAACTGGAGATAAATTAAAATTCTTTTTAAAAAATTTTAACATTTAGACAGGGATTTAGACTTATTCTCAATCTTTCAATATCAAATGAAATCAATTGTCAACTAGATAAATAAAAGCAGATATGCATTATAAAATTTTTATAATATACTAGCAACACTTGGCAATCAACTGTTCTACCTACACCAAAAGTTGTATTTGATTTCGGTTAAATATGTTGTGTATAATTTGATATGCATGATCCAATTAAGAATATGTAAAGAATTTTTAAACTTTCGATTCAGATAGAAATTTGAGTAGTATCATTTTAATTGTTTTGCACCTATTCTGCTTTTTATAAGCTTATACTTAAAAATGGGACCATGTTTCGTGAAAAAGCTATGTGAAAATCGTAATCGCTCGCTTTCTTTAACATATAGTTGTAATCTGGTTAACCTATTTTTAATCTTTACAATCCAATTTTTTTATGAAAAATGCATTGCAGATTTCAGCATGAAAGAAGCGTAAAGCAGTTTATATTATAAGAATTCCACCCCATTATCCAATATACAATGGATATTTTAACATGTAAACAGAAAAAAAAGAGAGAATGATAAAAATGTGAGCGTAACTCATTATTTTATTTTATTTAACATTGTTTGTCAAAATACACTGGACAATATGCAAAAAAAATAATCATGTAATAAAGAAAACCAGAGAGATTAGTGTTTTCAAAACATCCACGCACCCTTTCAAATAAAAATTTTATCTCCTCAGCCGCGAAAAATGACCTCATGTAAGACGGCAATTGCCTTGCATGGCTTTGATGAACAATTGTTAAAAAATATTGATTTTTAGCGTAAATTTAACATTTTATAAAATCTATCTTGTGATCTTTGGGAATTAACCTGCCATACGGTTAATATACTGGTACCCGAAAATCAAATTTATATTTTGGACGAGTTTTTCTATATATTAAAATTAAATTTTGGTCTAAACTACAATCGAAGTCGCTAGATCATACATTAAATATCATTTAAGTAAATCGCTGCTTTTTTGAGTTATTGCATTACATGCGTACGAAAATACATACAGATAAACAGTCAATCATTTGAAAGATTTTGCTCAATATTTTATAAGAATTTACATTTTAGATTCTAAATTTGTGTACCAAATTTTATCCTCGCTCTTTAAGTTTGGAAGTTACGGAGAACATCTGTATACGAACAACCAGCCAGCCAGACAAACTTTTTCTTAATGGATTTCGCTTAAGATCCGATATAAAACTACAAATTTGGAGCCTATATACCAAACTTCATTCTTCTAGCTTTAGACGTTATTTAGTTATCTTGTAAGCAGTTAGACAACCAAGTGAAAAAGTATAGAGACAAAAATGTTGTTTCAGCTTCCTCAATGTCTTGAGTTCAAATTTTTTGATAATTACAATATTTTCTATTTTTATGCTTTGTGTACGACAAAGACATCTCAAAATGGTCTATTTTGTTTTCTCGGGTCTCAGAATAATCTTCAACGAGATTGTATTTTTAAAATGCGGATTTTTCTAAAGATAAAAATCAAAGGAGTATAAATTTGTTACAGCTTAATAGAAAAAAAAAACTTCTAAAATCGAATTCACTTTCAAAAATTCAAATTCACCTAAAAACCTAAAATGCTGTTCTTTAAAATCCTTAAAAGCAATCACTATAATGCTATTCTCTTTCTTTTTATATAAGTAGGCGACAATTCATAGATAAAGAAAAGAGGTAAAAAGTTGAATCAATCAATTAAAAGCAAGAGTGTTTACCTAATTCAAAACTTCATCAATGCCATTTTTTATATGTCTATTATCCTCGAAATAACTTTTTCTAGCAAAAATCATTTACACAAAAGGAAACAAACTTTTAATTAGAGTGAGTTTTTTAAGCAAACAAAAAAAAAAATTTAAATCTCTTTCACAGAATACAAAGTAGCAATTAAGCCAATCAATTTTGTTAGAAAGCAACATACAATCCCTATAAATGGGAAATCAGGAGAAAAAGATACTAGTTAGGAATATTTTTTTTATCCTGACATACTAGACAAAAAATTATCTTATGGCACGCCGCCCAACATCGATTTAGAAAAATCCATTCCATGAAATAAAAACATGTCTGTTGGTTGTAATGTCATATAATGGCCCAAACCGATAACTCTTAACTAGTGTGACATTTTTTCTAGAACGATTTCGTTACTTTTTCTCTATATGCAAAAATATCGTTTTAATTCGTCTACCTTCAAACATAAAAAGAAGAATATCGACCTGAATTTCGATTCATTCATTTTCAATGTATCGTAAAATCATCTGAAATGCGAAAGGGCTATCCAACTTGATCCATCCAATTTCGTTTATACTTTAAGTTGGATAATTTACTTGGATGGTAGTAGAAAATTCTAAGAGCACTTCAATCTAACTGATCGTTAGTCAGAATATATGCGTCTCCTAGTTAAAATATGTTCCTCATTAAACAGTTATTGACTGAATAACTCTTGAAACAGGATATAAAAGAGATCCAAAAATCGAGAGCAACTATTCGTACATCCTAATCGATGGCTGGAAAATATAATCTTTAAATATACACTTTCATTTGTATTAGAATGCCTATTTAATAATTTTAAAGTAAACAATAATTGTGCAATCATCTATTTATCACCGTCTAATTAATGGTTCAATTGTCATAATTTTTCAACCAATGAATTGTACTAAATATTGGTAATTCTTGTAAGATGGTCTACTTTTCATGCGTTGAAGGGTTATTTTGTAATTACTATAATAATAAAGCAAGAACTTGGACAAGTTAGTGTAAAATATAGTAAAAAATTGCTGTATAAAATATCCATTCTGAATTAAAACTTTTATTTTTGGCATTGTCCATGAACCATGTTCCTAAATAAAAACTACTTTCCTTCGTTTTTCTTGAGCTTCTGAACTTAATGGTTACAAAATGATATGAATTATATATATTTATTTGGATAAACGAAAAAATAAATCTAGAATTTTCTGCAATTCTCCTATCATATGATTGCAGCATTATTCAGGTTTATTTTCTAAACTATTTATTGTCCATACTGTTCTAAAAGTATACCCAAATGTTTCCAAGGAAGGCACAGCAGCACTTCCCACTTAACCCTTTAAAGGGCCATTTTTTTCTAGTCATATTATGTTAAAATATTTTTAGGCTTGGAATTAAAATTAGAAAAGGGATTCATTTAGCTTATTAGTTAAATTTAATTCAAATTTAATTTGATTAATTAATTTGGTTAATTAATAATTAAGTAAAAAATCAAGACACATTTTGTCTGAGATAAAGAACTGAAGCATCTAAGTTTCTGGCTTACTAAAAAAATTCGTCAGAACTTATGCCAGCGTACATAATTTCATACAAAGATTGATAAATTTGGTGTAAAGCATACTTTCCACGGCCCTAGAAAGGGTTAAACTATCAGGAACACCAATCATACTGATTAGCCGGGAGGAAAGTGGTTAATAACACTAAAAATAAAACTTTTAATGTACAACGAATTGGCAGAAGTCTATTAGAGACAGAATTAAATAGACTGTGAATAATTAAACACTCAAATAACGGAGCGTTAATCTATTTTGAGTAAGAATTACATATTATGCCGGCTGGTCAAATTATATTGTTGGATTGTTTGCTTTATATTGAACAAGTAGTTTTGATATGAATATTTTATTGTGGAATTTTCATATGAGTGGATATAAGAGTACAGATAGGTTAGTATAAGATTACTACTTTTGTTGTTATTGTTGAGCATTTTATGAAATAAATTTTGATAGATCTTTCTTACAGACATGATTACTTAGACACAATTTTATTAATTTTTTTTATTCTTTTGTGCTAATATATTAAACTTGGTAATCTTATAAATAAAAAATAAAACAAGGGCGGAACTTGGGTAGTTTTTTGTTACAACTTCTTTTGATTTTAAACGGGGCTTAATAATGGCCAAAAAATGCAAACCCTTGCCAACTATTTTAGGAAGATCATGGCATCTGATACATAATGGAGCTTGGCGATCTTGATTTAATCTGAAAATCGCTACTTAAATCCATTATCTTAACGATTTGTTGTAATTTGAAAATCGTCCAATAAGTCTGAAGCCGTAAAAATAATCAAGTACTTTTTAAATTATTATATAAATCTCAATACAACGAGCAATAGTACACTAGAAATCTTTTAAACTAAAATAATTGAAAGATGATTATTTTGATGCTGCTGCTACAATTTTTGAGAGATATACATATAACTGGATATTAGTATTTCTGTCATTTTCACGGTTGGGACAAATACATGTTCCAAAGTAACCGAAAACAAAGATTTCAAATAAATAAGCCTCTCTTGTGTTTCATTATCAAGCGGTTCCATTTCTGTACAGAATTTTATATTTAATCTGACAAAGAAAGAGCATGTGCTCTCGGTGGTTAATTTAATATGACTTGAAATCAATAGTTGTAATGTGAGATGTTATGGAATAACTTCGATTGTTTTTAGTTAACCCCAAATTAAGGTGTCCTTAATTCATAATTTCAGCAGAGTATCGGTTCAGTAACTGAAAATTGATTAACTTGAAAAATGAGCTAAGTTCTAAATTTCATATTTAATTGCTATACAATAGACCTATTCAGACATCTGATATGCCTATCTTTTAATTGTGGCTGAATGTTTTCCTGTTTGTCTCAGATGTCAGTCTGATTTTGCTTCTTCAAATTCCATTCTAGCATATTTGAGTCTCCCGTGATTGTCTTTTCTATCCTCATGCCTGCTATAGCACTGGTGTAGTGTCTTCTCAATTTGATATGCTTTGAGCAGGATAAGCAGAAAACAATGTCATATATAAAATAGACACGAGAATGTTTTCATTTAAAAACACAATATATTTCCGGTGTAATTATGAAGTTTTTTTCTGTGTTCTATTAACATTTCAGCAGACATGCAAAGGATAAGAACAATCAATAACATTAAGGTGTATGTACACACTTGAAACTTCGAAAATCGTTCAAAATATCGAATATTTTTTTTATTGCTTAATAATATTCTCCGATTCTTTAGCTTTCAGATGATACCAAGATGTTGTCAATATTCGAAATATTACTCGAGTTATAATTATTTTTCTTGAGGTGCTTTCATTAAAAACTCTAGTTATGGTGTTCTTAAAACTCATTTTATGAAAAATGATATTTTTCCACTATGTGGCTTCATTCAAACAATCATAACTCAACAAGAAATGAACCAAATACAGTTATTTATATATCAAAATAATCTGTATGAAATAGCGGAGGTTTTGTGTCTCAATCAAAGTTATATTTATAGAAATAAATTTTTGATAGCTGTTTAAAAGTTAAAATTACATAAAAAATCTCGCTTTTTCTATTCATCTTTCATGAAAAAATCGTTTAAAAAAAACTATACATTTTTATAACTTGCTTGAGGCAGACAACATGAAGACTAATATTAGGCATCATTTCCAACTAGAATTGTGTGTCTGTACAAATTAGAATTTAAGATATGTTTCAAAAAATAGGCTAATTAGCTCATTAAATATTATTTAATTAATTAATAATTAGTGTAATGTGGTTTTTTCTCACAGAAATGAGTTTAAACATATATTAACAACCTACTGCGAAAAAACTGGATTTTTAAAGTTAAAATTTAAAAAAAATCTTCAAGTGTGTACGTACACCTTAAATGATTCGTTTATTTTTAAAAAAGCACAGTATAGTATATCAGACCGAGAATACTCATCCCAATAATAACTATTCTTTTTTGTTTGTAATTTGGTTTTCATGATGGCATCTAATTAAATTAATCGAATTAACAACAACTAAAAACAAAACTTAAACTAATACAACTTAACAGCAAATTAAGTAAATTACAATTAAGTAAAATACAATTAAACTTCTCAAAAATTAATCTCCAAATAATTTTTTTATTGAAATTATTAATAATTTCTTTTTAAAATAATATTCCTTTACATGATTTCATTTGCTATTTAACATTAACAAAGAAAGTAAATTCCTGTCATTCTGTTTCAAAAAAATTTCTGTAAATCTTAAAAAAGATTTACATTATTTCAAAAATATCATTTCAGTCGTAGAAAAAATTGTGCTGTGTTTTTAAAAAAATTAGACTGAACTTATATTTTTTAATATTCATCCGCCCCAGAAAAATCTAGTGATGTTCTTATTGTTTAAAAAAAAAATACAGTCCTACAGAAGAAAAAAAGAAAATGCGTGATTGGCGGCGAAATCTGGAGGCACAATTTTGTAAAAAAGACATACTCTATAGTATGAGATACTATACTCATTTTGAGAAAAAGACATACACTACACGATAGACACCGACATTGTCAAAGGTGGAAGAAAAAAAGAGGGAAATGCAAATTCTTTTCTATATTACTACAGTCCAAAGAAAAACTGCCAAACTTATATTGCAGTCAAACTACAATGTAAAAAGTCAATATAGATGATTGCCCTTCTTTTCTTGTGTAAAATCTTATTCTGTCTTTTGAACGAAACTTCTGAAGAAATATTGAAATTCTCTTTTTTTTCATATTTTTTTCTGTTTAATATTTACGTATATAATTTAAAAACTTATATACTTTTCATGCTTTGCCTAAAACTTTTCTGATATTCTAGTTTCAAATATTTAAAGATTGTCTATCGCCTGCATCGCATCGATTATTCTATGATAAATAACCATTTTTTTATGATTATTATTCTAAAATCCTCATGATTGTAAAGAAATGTTCTAATAAATGATAAGTTTTCTTTACTTTCAAGTTTTTGAAATTCAAAAATTTAGATATAGTCCGGAAAGAAAAAAAAGACTGAATTTCTGCTAGTTCAACCTTAGCAATTTTAATCTCTACTAATAATAAACTTGTGTGTGCGCGCGTGAGTGTATTGTAAAAGTACTTCCTCCAAAGTACATGCATATTTTGCAAAAGAGAAATGTAGTCTTCGGAACGCTTTTTTAAAATTTAATCAGAATTTGAATTTGGGTGTTTCTCAGTTATAATTTCTAAAATTGTTATTGCAAAAAAAATTATTTTGAAACTGTTTCAATACTTAAGAAATTGAAAGCTAAAAAAAGAAGGATTTGTTTTATGTTTAGAAAACTGCAATTTACAAAACAAATAAGAAAATGAAGTTACAGTATCGTAAAATTTAGAAGATAAATGAATAGGACATTTATTTTTCTATAAACTCTGTGGTGCCATGTAAAAATTAGAAAAAGTTCATATACATAATAAACAGAACTTAAATAAAAAAAATTTAAATTAAACAGATTTAAAGTCTGATAGAATCATAGATACAAAATTATATCTAAAGGATTTATCTATATTAAATATAAATATCGGTCTCAGCAAACCAAAGGGTCGCTAGTTTAATATAAAAATGTTAATAAAGAGTATCATCTTAGTCTCCTTAATCTTTATAGTCATCTAATTTTAACATTTTCTTTATATTTATATATTGCTTGCTAATTATATAATATATCCTTGATGAAAAAAACAACTAAACCAAAGAACAAAAATAACTGCAAATCAAAATTTAAAATCGTTATAGATTTATTCCATCATTGCTAAAAATTGAAAAAAAAAATATTTCTTGGTATTTCCAAATAACCCTTTTCAAATGTAATACATGCTTATAATGAACAAAAAATATTATATGCACAGTCAAAGACATAGTTACAAGAATTAATGCTCAAAGAAGAAAAGTAAGAACAACCCTATTCACTAAGTTTTGCTCTTCGTATGAAATAATCATAGAATTTTTCATGGATCCATTTTTAAAAAACTAGTACTTTTTTAGTTTGTGAAATTTATATTTATTGCGAGGCAAATATTTAGCAAAATGTGCCATTTTCACCACTATAACACCAGAAATACATTTAACTTATGGTCACTTTCAAGAAAATACGTTTGCTTTCGCTCCTTTATGTCTTCATTGGATTAGCAATGGATTCAATCGATCGAAGAATAACACGCAATTTGATAATTAGTGGCAACAAAATGTCGCCAATTTCACATAAAACTTTACGTTATCCCAAAACGTGATAATATAAAGTAATAACTGAAGCCTAAAAGTTAGAAATAACAAGTACCTCAAATAATCCTCACCCATTGAGCAATAACTTGGCGACTACTTAAGAAACATCGTTTAAATACCTGCCTTTATCACAACGGTCCTTTAGTGCTTGTTATCTGTACCGACGCTACGAGATAAGGTTAGGTTTAATTAAATTGAACTTAGGGTTATGTAAAGTTGTGCCATTTAACTAATTTTGCTGAAACTTCAAATATGCGTTATTTGAACGATGGGAAAAAGAAATCTACAACAAAAATTAATAACCCATATTTCGACCACTAGGTGAAAAAGGTTGGCTCATAAGGAACAAAAAACATGAATATGAAATACAAAACTTTATTTAATTACATCGGCTTTTCAACGTGCATGCCATTTGCGTCAAAAACATGTTCAACGGCGATATAAAGTATGCCTAGAAGAATTACAACAACATAGTGATATATTCATGCTTTCAATTCTGTGCTCAATGCTTTTTTTCATAGACAATTCAATGCTTTTTTTCATAGACAATTCAATGCTTTTTTTCATAGACAATTCAATGCTTTTTTCCATAGACAATTCAATGCTTTTTTCATAGACAAAATCTATCAGAAATCTCCATAACCAGAAATCACAGGGACTCAAATAAGGAGAATAAAAGGGTCAGGCAATTAGAAAATGCCTCTAAATTAACTTACCATTTCCAATGGGTACAAAGCAATTCTTTCATATGTCGGACTATATGGGGAGTTGCACATCTTGCATGAAGAACATTCCTAAACATTCGCATTCCGTCAAGCGGATATGATTTGCTGCCATAGAAGTTCGCTGTAGCTAGCACCGTTGACGTAGGGGACCCTTTTGGCGCTTCAGAAATGATCTTCTAGAAGAAAAAAGAACCAATAATGAACAATAAGATAACACACTGTACCGTCATCAGAATGAAGAGACTATCCATACGCAATACTTGGACGAATAGTTTTCTAAATGTGATAGTGTATCACTACTGTCTAGGAAAAAACGTCTTATCTAACCACAAAATGTTTCAAGATCATTCACTATTTGGCAGTTTTAGTCGGAAACAGGTGAGCAAAACCGGTGCATGATTCTGTGTGTTGAGGGTGTAGTTTTTGATCTTGTATTAGCCCCATTTTAAAGTGAATTGCAGAGCCTTTCGTTCCGTAGATAAAGGAAGAGATAAATCATGTAACACTGCTAGTCGAAGAATATTAGGGCGCTCTTTCAAACATAAGAATAGCAACTTCTCCCAAACTTCCATTCGAAATCAGTTTTATCCTCTTCCTGGCAACTCCCTAGTCTCTTTTTCAATTTATTCTTCAACGTAAGCATTTTTCGCAAACCTTTCAAGCATTGTTATTCTAGCAATGCAATTAAACGTTTACCGATAGTGCTGATAAAACAACTTGATCTGCAAAATTCGATCTTTCGTCTCTAAAGACATGTGAAGAATGATTTTGAGGCGCTAATCACTAGAATTTTTATATGTTCCTGATTTGCATAACAACCTTTCGACATTGAAAGAGTCGTGAAAAGCTCCATCTAGAGGCCAAAACTGAAACTATTATTGTGTGTGTGCGTGTGCTTGCAGGTTTCTTTTTCCCAAATAACTCAGAAACAAGTTTCTTGATATTCGTCAGTCAGAATGGACTCTACATAAGTCTGTAATTTGGAATGAAGAAACTGGAATCGAGGACGACAATTTTGACATTAAAAAAAAACTGAAAATTTACTATCAAAAGTTACTACTAAACAATTACTATTCAAAAATTTCTATTAAAAATTATTATATCAAAATCGCTATCATCCATATATAAATATTATCCATTATTTAAATCATAAAATAATGTATAATTTGTATATTTATTTCTTGTTAAATAGGCATTTTCTTTCTTTTAAAGAAAAATATTTATTATAAAAGTTCCTGAAAATAACAAATATGCCTTGTTGAAAACAATAAAACGAGGAAAAATAGAATTTTGTTGCATAAAAATATAGAAACAGCCGAGTAATGAGATTAGCTTAATGCATACATCAGACTTGTCTTTCTAGTCTATTTCTGTTTGTCTTGTTTTTCTAGCAAAACGAGAAATAGTTTGGTTTCGTATTTTGCTATTCCTACAACTTTATTTTTTACAACAAAGAATCAAACAGAATTCCTTCATAAGAAATTATTTTTTATGATTTCTCGACACATAAATTCATTTAAAAATTGCGATTGGAAAGGTTTATAAATTTTCTAAAAATGTATAAAGTAGTTAGTTTTCGCCCCTAACAGTTTGTTAATAGTGCCTAAAGACATCCTGCAATTAATTTTTACCCCAACAGCTAGTTAATAGTGCATAAAAATCTCTTACATTTAGATTTGGAATTTAATTTAATTATATTAACACATTACTTTATTGAATCAGCACGTGGACCCTTTTGAAATAAACCTCATATAATTTTAAATAGCAACCTAAAATGTGGTTTCCAAAATAAAAGATGCAGAGACTCCTTTAGGATAAAATTTCTCCATTAATAAGCTCTAAAACTAACACTTTAGAAATTAATTTGATAAAAACTCATGAATATCAGTAATTTTTTTTATTTCCTTTTCATACTTACGCTCTATTTTTGAGCAAATACATTATTGATTGTTTATTTTGTTATTAATATTGTTATGGAATACTTCTTCCACCGAGGTTCTTTTACCTATTTGTTGGTCGACGACTTTTATTAACACGAAGACGACAAATATACAGCCGAGACGAACACAGGAAACACACAGCAGCGCCCTGCAACAAACAGTAGACCACAAGTAGTAGTCGGTAGCAATAACAACCATAGCACACAAAGCGACCATACAGAATTCAGCAGAAGGAAGAAATCACGTAGCTTCACTCTAAGATCTCTCGAAACGTCTGCAATTCTCCATTGCCTCCTCGCTTTAGCTGTATCCAAATGCCGACACACTACTACACTACTGACTACTCCACACACGACACATGAAACAAATGCTAACTATTAGAAAAAGAAAGTTCTGTTTCTAACTATTAAAAAAAGAAAGTTTTATTCTATGATACATTTGGATACCATAAGAACAAAATGTATGATTTAGAATAATTAATAGTTTGATAAGATTTAAAATTAACATTTTGGAGGTTTTTATTGTGAGGAAATTTGATTCGTTTTTTTTCTCGTGTTTTAAAAAGTTTATTAAAAAATTCCTTAATTTTTTTATTGGCTATTGAATTCTAATATATAACGGCAACGAACGTGGTACAAGAATCGCTTTTATTGCTTACTGTTGAATGGCAACAGTCAAATATTAATAAATTGCTGTACGAACATTTCAAAATTGCTTTATTGAAATTTATACAGTTGAACCTAATTCTATATTTCCTTAATTAATAGAACTATGAAAAATTATGAGAAATGCTGCGTAGATGGCTGGCTATGTCACCAGAAACTTTATGCATTCTAATGAAAAAAAATGTACAAATATCAAGAAATAGACGTTAAACAGAAAATTTAATTGAGCACAAAAATAGACTTAACATCGCCAGAGGAGTAATCGGTTTCACATTATGACAGAAATTAATGACCATATCTTCCAAAACCATTATTTCACCAGAAAGGTATTTGCATTATCTTAAAGCCCAAAAAATTATCTTTTTAATGATATCCCTTTCATTCCAGTACATTTTTTTTTTTGTATTTTTATAGATTCTTTAAATTAATTTAATACGCAGTACGTGACTTTTTATGGTTATTATTAAAATTAAATACGCCCATCAAAACAGTCAATCGTGTGCTTTTGTCTCTCGTTAAAATTGAAAAAATTAATTGCTTGTTTTGAACATTAACCCCTAAATGGGATTTTCACTTACACTTTTATTTCATAGTATACGCACTTTTTATTTGTACCCACTGTAATTTATAAAGATTGATTATGTTAAGTTTATATTTTATGATGTAAAAAATAAAAAAGCAATTTTTTAAAAAAATGCATATTATATTAATTTTTAACAACATAAAAATTCAATAATGTAGGTATATAAACTAATCGCCAAAAACGACGAGCAAATACAAAAATATTTTCGAACAGATAAACCATTTATTAAAAAAGCAGTTCATTAACTTCATTTTTTTAAAGTAAAAAATTCTTTTCGTTTATAAAAATTGTTAGAAAAGTGTTTCCAGAAATAAATTAAAAGTTTTAACGAGAAAAAAAATATTCAAATAATATTACTCCTAGAAATAAATCAGAAAAATGACAGTATAAAAAGTCAATTGTTTAAGAAACAAGACTTGTTAACAGCTTTCAAGAGCTTCCTTTATTAAATACTCTTTGTTACTTACTAGAGTATGATAAATTATTTTTGGAAATAATTGTATTGAAGAAATATAAAAAATCCAGTATATTTATTACACCGTTATGATTCTGTTAAAAGAATTATTGTGTTGTGCTACAATTCTGTTGAAATATTTATTATGTTGCGCTAAAATTCTGGTGGAAGAATTATTATTTTGTGCTGCAATTCTGTTGAAAGTATTATATTGTGCTACAATTTCTGGTGGAAGAAATGAATAAAGAATAAAATATTAAAGAAGCATTATAGAAGAAGCTTAAAATATAGTTGATATTTAGTTTTGTATGCTGATGTTATGAAACGAAGAAGGAAAAATTTTAAATAGAAAAACAATTAAAATTAAACTAGAAAATAGGACATTAAAATCACGTTAGAATTATAAATATATTTTTATAACTTTATTTTCAGTGCAAGCATTTGTTTCTACACTAAAGACTCATTGCAGCAATAAATTTAATATAAAAGAAACGAAAGTGCATCAAGCATCATAAAAAAAGTTCCTCCGAGAATTTCTTTTCTCTTCTTTGACATAGATAAAAAAAAAACGTTCTTTGAAAATATCCATTGTATTAAGTTTCAAACTTAAATGATAGGAGCACAATCTTGATCTCACAAAATACGTGATTTCATCAATACAGCTGTGGCAAAAGAAAAGATTTTCTTTCAAGATTTCTAAAATAAACGAAAGGCCTATGAAAGCACAAGGAATAATTTTTATAAGGAATTGAGAATAAAAATAGCAATGTATGATCGAAAAACCGAATTTGGGATGTTTGTTGACGCAGCAAATATTGCAACCAAAGAATCGCTAAGATTTTGTTTTCAAGATGAACTTACAAAAGGAAAGCTTCAGCTTTTAATCAAGTAAAAACAGTTCTAATATTTTTGAGTTATGACATTTTTCTCAGACAATTCTTAACACATCACTCAATAAGTCCACGATCTAATTAAGAAAAACAATTTTCATTTAGAAATTCGACTTTATTCATCAACATACATTTCCTTTAAGAGTGATACACCCATTCCAACGCTCATCTAAATTTCCATTCTTCTTCTATAGAACAATTTGGCTCTCGAAATACGTCTCAGGTTCAGCAATCGCTTTTTCATCTGAGCCAAACTTCTTTCCCTGGAGCATCTTCTTAATGCCTGCAAAACGTCAGTACTCGCTGGAACCTACATCTGGTGAGGTACGGAGGGTGAGGCAGCAGCTCGAAACGTAATCCATTCAATTTAACCATCGTTTTCATCGGTTCGTGACCGGGCATTGTCTTGGTGGAAAAGGACTTTTTTCTTTTGCATATAAGCTTTTTTCTTTCGAGATTTCTCCTCCATAACCGATCTATAAATGCCGTATAATATTCTCTATAGATAGTTTTACCTTTCTCATGATAGTTTATGAACAAAATAACATGCCGTTTCAAAATATGGATGCCATAAGCTTGACCGTTGACTTTTGAGTTTGGGGCTGGCTGCTTTGGACGACTTTTACCGGCTGCTGTCCACGCCGCTGACGATCCTTGAGTCAGGTGTGCAGTAGTGTATCCACGTTTCATCCAGCGCCACACACCGATGCGAAAAAAAAAGTCCTTTTTATCTCACTTGAAAAATGCCAAACAGCGCTCTGAATCGTCAACGCGTAGTTGTTTTTGGTCGGGTGTGAGCAAACACGTCACTCACTTCTTAAGCAACTTATGCATCCTCAAATTTTCTTTAAAAGTGTAAACACATTACGTTCTGAAGTCTTTAACGTGTCAACTATCTCATGCAATTTCACTTTACGGTCTTTCAAAACTATTTTGTGGAATTCTTTTTATAAACTACCAATTTTGGGCAACCAGAGAAAAATCGGTAGTTATAAAATAGCGATAGCTATTTATACGACCGCGTACTAGTAAATAATAATACTTTTCCTTTATGCAGAGTCTCTATAACTCTTATCAAGCCACTGTTTGGCTTCAACAGTATTTTCCTCCATTAAAAACATTTAATTAAGGTGTACGTACACACTTGAAGATTTTTTTAAAAATTTTAACTGTAAAAATCCAATTTTTTCACAGTAGGTTATTAATATATATTTAAACTCATTTCAGTGAGAAAAAACCATATTACACTAATTATTAATTAATTATATAATATTTAATGAGTTAATTAGCCTATTTTTTGAAACATGATATCTTAAATTCTACTTTGTACAGACACACAATTCTAGTTGGAAATGATGCCTAATATTAGTCTTCATGTTGTCTGCCTCAAACAAGTTATAAAAATGTATAGTTTTTTTAAAACAATTTTTTCATCAACGATAAATAGAAAAGGCGAGATTTTTTCTGTCATTTTAACTTTTAAACAGCTATTAAAATTTTATTTCTATAAATATTACTTTGATTGAGGTACAAAACACACGCTATTTCATACAGATTATTTTGATATATAAATAACTGTATTTGGTTAATTTCTTGTTGAGTTATAATTGTTTGAATGAAGCAACATAGTGGAAAAATATCATTCTTCATAAAATGAGTTTTAAAAACACCGTAACTAGAGTTTTTAATGAAAGCACCTCAAGAAAAATAATTATAACTCGAGAAATATTTCGAATATTGACGACATCTTGGTATCGTTTGAAAGCTAAAGGATCAGAAAACATTCTGAAGCAATAAAAAAAATATTCGATATTTTGAACGATTTTCAAAGTTTCAAGTGTGTACATACACCTTAACACATGAAATTCTTTTTTAACCTTTGTTTTGAAAATTGCATTGCTGGGATCACTAAAACCACTGTAAACTAGTGACCAGAATGTCACGAAGTTTTAACATACATCACTTTAAGGCTGATATTATCTAGAAATCATATGGTTTTATCAATAATGTTACCAGATATAGGGCAGTAAATTTATTGAATGATATTGTTACGAATTCTGTAAATTGGTGTAATTTGTCTTATGTTAATGAATGTTATATGTATCCCATTGTATTTCAATAGCTAGTCGCCAAATTGGCGAGATATTGGCTCATTGGCGATGTTTTAGGCAACTAATTTTTGTCGCCAAATTTGGCGAAATTTCGCCAAGTTTGGCGATGGAAGTTGGAAACCTTAGCGACAGAGAGAATTTTCTAGAGGGATCCTGATTTCTTGAATTCTCTCCAAGGTTCTGGATTTTTCTAATATGACATAACTTCCTCTTAGTGACGTCACTTCCGGCAGAGAGCATATAAAAACAAGCACGAAAGATTAGGAGTTGTATTGGAGCCTTAGACAGCAAGCAAGCTGTAGGCTGGTGACTGAGCTATTGAATGCGCAGTGTTATTCTTGTAGTCTTCGTTAAATAAATAGCTTTATTTATTTTTTTAAAGGATTCTGCTTATTGAATTTACTCTAAGCACATCGCAGGAAATTCGTAACAATATATTACAAATAAAAACAGATAGAGTATCCTTGAAATTTTCCTGCATACTTTCCAATTATTTGATTATTCTCATTCCTATTGCACAGTATTATAGATCTTCGATAACTCCCTAAACTTCACCAGTGTTCAGATTTTTAGTTTTATATATGAGATTTATAAGCTTTGTATAATAATAAAGAAAAACAGTACTTGTGTATCGCATACTATGGACAAACAATAGTTACTGATTGATCTTTAACATGAGATCCTTAGAGAATTTTCTGAGAATTGCTGGTATACAACAGTACCAGAAAATCGAATATGAATTTTTTTAAAAGTCTTTTTTTTTCCGATTGATTAGAAACAGAATTTGACACAGATGTACAATTATGATCACAAGATCACATATCAGATTTACTTTATTTAAATCTCCTCAACTTTTATTTATTGTGCTTAGATACATGAGAAAGTACAAATTATAGACGGTCAACTTTCAGACAGATATCATCGAAAATTTTATAATAATCTACATTTTAATAATGCAATATTTTACAAGAATCTATATTTTAATAATAAAAAATTTCAATCTGCTCTTTAAATATCCCAAATTTGAATAGAATTCCATTTACTTTTGTTAAGTTTTTGAATTATTCGCATAAATGCGGATATACACACCGACGGATTCTCAATCACTTAAAGGAAATGGCTCCGAATTTGGTACATATTTACAATATAGATGCTAAACTGTAGAATTAAATTTGAAAAAAAGAGTCATTTTGAAATTTTTGATGTCATTGCAATTAAGATTACGAGGTTTCATTCTAATCTCGATCTACTAGCTAATTTCTAAACCTTTAGATACTTCCCATTAAAAATAGGCTTTAAATGATCATAATAATTTGAATCAGTTGAAGCATCATCCAATTAAGAACTTAAATAAATTAGTATACCAAGGTGTTGGTACCATAACGCTATAAAGAAATAAGATTTAAACATCAATAGAGACCCCCCGGGAGGGACACCTCGAAATGAGGATGAGATGCTTCCGGTATGGTGGTTAGATCTCGCCACTGTGGTGGATACATAAATAAGTGGGAGATCTGGTTCTCCCCATCGATGACGGGACGTGCTTCCTTTGGGAAGGGTAGTAACGTGACCGGGGATGGCCGTTAAGACTCAACCACAGTTCCCGCCAATATTGCAATTGCTGCATCCTTTCATTCAGTATTAGTTATCCATTGCCTTCGGGCAGGTCGGAGTGTCAGTGATATGACTTGTAGATAGAGATAGAGATTTAAATGTTTGAAAACAATTCACAGAAAAGTAAGCCAGTCTTTCGTGGATGTAATAAGAGAAAAACGTTGAAATAACAAAAAAAAATTAGGGATTTAAACGCTCTCAAAGATTTAAATGTTAAGATAATTCGCAAAAAAAATCAAGTGCAATTGAATGCAGCCATAAAATAACTTTGACTAAGAAGAATTACCGATTTCACGATGGAGCGACAGTTCTTATATGCTTCGCTTTCTTACCATCTTCATTTTTTTTTTAATTTCTATTTTCTGTCTATTTATAAAATAATTGAATAGATCAATGTAATAATACGTTAGCAAGATATATTTTGGGCATATTACTAAAAACTTCACTAATCCAGGTGGAAAGATTTTTGGAGCTTATGCCAATATAAATTGAAAAAAATCAGTAAAATTTTAGAAATTTAAGATTCTGAATAGTTTCCAAACAAAACCCGAATAAAGCAATATTGGTAACAAAAATAAAATGTGCACGGCAATCAAAGAATGAATGAAATCAATATTTGACAAAATTTTATAAATTATTAAACATAAAGGTAATAATAAGTTTCTGATATCCCTCTAAATAGCTCGAAAAAGAATATAAATATTGAAAGAAGGAGCATTCCTACCTCACACTTAATACCAGACCTCCGGTTTCTAGAGCTCATGTGACCCCTTTCCAGTTTGCTATAGATGTAAGTGGACTTTATTAAAAAACAACAAAGAACAAAATTACACTTCAATCAATTGGAAAGAAACATAAATGACAAAAAAAGAATACATATAACATAAAATATAAAAACCTATTATGAAAAATTATGATAATGTACAATATGAGTGAAAAAAAACCAATTATAAATATCAAGTACTAGAGGAGACTTAAGGATATATAATGAATAAAATGCAAGGAATATTAAAATATTGCAAGAAAAATTGATAAGGTTAATCATATTGCAATAGTTCTCCATGATCAATTAAGAATCTTATCATGGAGCCTTCCAACTGCAAATGTAAACACCGTTTGGCGATTCCTTAACATTTTCGGTATTCGAATAAAACGCTTCCCCTGTTTATATCTCCATTTATGCCCATCGTGTTAGAAGAATATTTAAAGAACCCCAGGATATTATTAATAAATCAGAGCTTGAAATTTCACTTTCTCTTAGAATATAAATAAATTCCAGGAGCACAAAATGGGGCAATTATTTCGAGTAAAATGGCGCCATTTATATGGATGAATGGCAAAAGGATTATATCTCCGAGCTATTCCTCATTTTAAAATGACGCCAAACTTTTAAATCAAATTACCAAAGTACCGAAATCATGTACTTCGGGCACTGCCGATCTTTTACACTGAATTTCCAAATCTTCTTCGCTGTATCATTTAAATAATTTACGGAAAGATTTGGGGATATTTAGTGTCAAATTATTTGGGGATATTTTAGCACGGTAAAAGCTCTCTTCGCATTTAAAATTACTTTTATTTTTTAAAAACCACTTTATACATATCCCATTCGAGAAAAGGTAGTTAAGTCTCCAGTAACTGGAGTGCAAGTAATGGGATTTAGGAGTTGGTATTCTAATGACGGTCGCGTTGAGAGTCTTTGCTTGGCTTGGCTTGTTACTTTATATCGCATCATTGCCGAAAGATTAGTGACAAATCTTTCCGGCGAAAGCAACTTACTTTTTCGGAAGCTTTCAAGTAATTTTATCAATTTTCAAAAATTAAGCTCGACAGTGATTAAAGGCAAATCCAATTTAGTTATATTGTCATAAAAAGGATTTTGAGAAAGATGTTTTTGAAATTTAATAAAATGTCCACAGTCAATACAATTTAATCAAATTTACTCAATCAATGAAGATGATGTTTTTGTCTGCACTGATTATTTGATTTGTTAAGTCGGAGTTTCTTTGAGCTGTTGTTTGGATATAAGAAAATTTATTTTCTCTATTTATCTTCGGCGATTTGAAATTTGATTGCCGAGCAGGGAAACAAAAGAAATGGGTTTCAATATCTGATTAATTTTTTTAACGCTTATTTTGATTTTTAAGTATTCCTTTCATACAACTTGAAAGTCTTTGTTTACTGATTCTTTTTTTGATGCAATAAAACATATTAAAAAATAAAGAGGAAATTAAAGTTTAAAAGAAAATAAACCGATACGTTTTCTCTCATATACTCAAAATAATTGTTGCAGGAAAATGTATTACTATTGTTACGAATCTGTAATGCTGCTTCCCAGTATAGTTGGCACCATCATCAGAAAGACTGTTTTACAGTCATCTGTATTGGACGGAGTCCGGGTGTCGCGTCGGAGGTCCCAGAGCTTGGCGACAAACGTGGAGAGCATTTGGCGACTTTGTCACCAAAATAGATTATACCCGAAACATCGAGAATTTTCCCGATCCGTCCATTGGGAACCGAGATACACCTCGAACGTTACTGATTGGTTGAGAGGCTTCTAGCCCTGCTCCTGAGACCTATAAAAGGAGGCAGTCTGCAGCTGCCGGAGTAGAGTAGTCAGAATCGACGTTAAACAACTGGCCTTCCAGAAATAAGCGAAGCAGCGACGGAGTGAAGCTAGTGCTGAACTAAGCTGTGCACTACTGTCTGCAGTAGAGTCTTGTTGTGTGCACGTCTCGGCTGAAGATAATTGTCTTCTCTGTGCTGTATTTAGTTGTCTTTGTGCTGTCCTGTGTGTTTTCGTGTAAATAAACGTAGTTGTTTTATTTTCTACTGCCGCCTGCTGATTGAGCGTTCTCCACACCATATAACTTCCACTATCCAAACGAACCCGGAAATTTCGTAACACTATTATATTATCTTATTAGGTACAGAAAGGTGGAAACCTATATAATTTATTTGTTAATAATGTAATTTATTTGTTAATAATATGCATTGTTAAGATCCCTATGAATTATAACACAAATTTGCAATTTAAACCATAGCGAGTGTTATCTCAAAAACTTTCTCGCATGCTCTATGATAACCTTGTCAGGCCAGAGAACGCCTTGAATGGCACTGGCGCACGATAGTTATGAAATACTAACTAATGGCGTACATGTAGCATATTTATTAAATCTATCATAATTCTTAGTGAGTGTTTTGTGGGTTAATCTCTGGCAGGCGTTAATGATATTCAAAAAACGAATTTGTATTTTAGGGATGTTTTTCACAACAGATTAAAACAAAGATTTGACACAAAACTACACTTTTAGTCACAAAATCCCATACTAAATTCGATATATTTAAGTTATTTTTTTTAATTATCGCGTTTACATATTTCTCTAAGGATAGACCTACAGACAATCAATCCGTTGTTGAATTTGACTCAAAATTTGACAACTGTCTACGCTATAGATATTAAATCTGTGTACCAAGTTTTATCTATCTAGCTCTCTTCGTTTTGTAGTTATCTAGTTAATTTATATAATAATTAACAGCCAGATAGACGGATTTCTTCTAAACAGATTTTACTTAAAATTTAATAGAAATTTGAAAATTTGGTGTAAAGGCCATATACCAAATTTCAACCGTTTAGTTGAAAGTGTATTTGTCACAGACAGACGGACATTTCCTAAAATTGTGTTTTGTGAACTTATTAAAGTTTAAAACGTGGAAATTCATCAAAATCTCGATTTCGAATTTTTTTTATGATTACTATACTTTCTTTATACAAAAAGTTAATTTCTCTAGAAATGGCCAAAGAAGATAAAATGCTCGAAATGCAATCTCCAAGCTCCCGAAATTATCTTATGGCACATTTTAAAGCTCGATATTTTATAATTTTTCATATTAAATGTTTGATTTGATGTTCCATTTCTGAAGCAATGGACGAAGCTGGAAGGAAAGTATGGAATTTGCCTGTGTAGGTAATAGAAAAATCTTGAGAAATGCCAAAGATTTTGATCACCAAAAGAAGTAAAATGTATATTGGTACTATTTAAGGTTTCATTGCTGCAAGATCAGCTTGAAAATTCAAATTTTTCGAGATATAAATTATCTTTAATCTAGGTTGAAATGACTTTAATAAACTGTTTCTTTTTATAAAGGATAAATTTTTCTATTACGTAGAACATGGTTGGTTGTTCATAGGGCTTCTCAAAAGAGAGTGAAAGAATCTTCTAAAGATTTTAAAATACAACAAACTGTACAATTTCCTCTTTTAATATATTATCCATTCACAAGTCTAAAGACACTTTTTATTTGAGTTCTAGGTATAACTTCTTGTGTGCCGACAAGTATAACACAAAGCTTATAAATTTAAATCAATGCTCACTCTACAGCAGAGAGAAACTTAAAACGAAAAAAATGTAAACACAAATGGAAATCAAAAGGAGAAAAAAAAACAAGAATATCAAAATAAGAAATAGTAAAAAAAAAAAAAACGGGAAGCAAAAAATAACCAATTAAAAAGCAAGAATATGCACAATACAAACAGAAAAAAATTGCTCGCATGCAAACAGAAACGTTCAATAATTTAGATTTTACATTGAGAAAGATTCGGAAATCGGATCAAAATACGATATTCAAAATACAAAAACATAAAACCATATATGTAAAATATACGTAAGCAGACACAGAAATTCTAACTAAATAATACTGGGAAAAAACTGTTACTACGTGTTCAAAATGATGTAATGCATGATTTCACTAAACAAAGGCAGAGAAAAAAGAAAGGCTATATTTTCTTTTGTAGATAATTTAAATGTATACATCTTTCGGAAATGAATTTGATACATTCAAGTATGGATTTGAAGTTTCTGGATTTGAATATATTAAATTCACTTCCAAAAGGCGTATACTTTACAAGAACGCGTGTCAGTAGACGACATATTGAAAAGTTTCAATTTGTTGCCAGTATTGTCGCCTGGGATAAAGTTTCCATGCCCAGTCAGAAACTGAGTAGGCTTAAAATAAGGTTCAATGCGATTACCGTTTAAAAGTCTTTAAAGGCAAAACATTCCTTATTGAATTGCACAGTATTCGATATTTGATATACGATTCCCCACTCAAATATAGTTTATCCTTAAATGCATTTTTAAAATACGATTTCGGAATGCTTATAGAAATCAAATCAACTAATTTTGTTACTTCTTAGGAAACTCAATCAGTACTTTCTTTGCTTTAAATTCCCGTATGACCTCGAACAAAAGAATTCTTCTACACTATCGCTTTGAAGAGAGCTCCAATTAACTTATGTTTTAACAACTATTCGATTTTCGGGATTAATGAAAGATGAAAGGGGGTCGTCCAAAAGCACTTGCCCATCTGAAAACACATGACAAATACTAACTACATTTCTTTTCTGGGCAACCAGAAGAATATCTGTATTTGCTCAAATTTCTTCTGGAAAGGAAAGAGCCCCTAAAAAATATCTATTGTCTATCTATCTATATATCATCAATTTTAGTCTTATGAACCTTTATGACATGCAAATATTCAACGAAATTATCTACGAAAACACATAACCAAAGCAAAATAAATTTTTTATACATGCATTTGATTTTAGCATCTGAAATGCAGAACCTGGGTATAATAAGAAGGTCAAAGTGTTATAAGAAAGTATGAATTGGATAAGTCTATCTTCATGACACAGGATTCCAGATATATCAGTTATAGAAATACAGGAGAAAATACACCGGGTTCAACACAATCTTATTTAGCTTTATTATTTTTGCGCAACCCGATTTCCGTTTCCTACTTTTCTCTTTCTTAGTTTCAAAAACTGAATTGAATTATTTAAAATATTTAAAGGGAATATTTATAATGGGGTTTTCTTATCTTTTTTTATGTAAATACATAATAACTAATAGATACAATAAAGGAAAAAGTTGAAAAATAGTTGAGCCAATCGGTTAAAAGAAAATATGCTTGCATAGTTCAAAATTTTGCAAATTCCACTTTCTATGGGTACTCTCTTGAAAATACTTATCTAAAAGAAATTTTCTTCACAGAAAGAAACAGATTTTTAGAAAAAAAAAAGCAATTCAGACAAAAAAAACAAGTAAAATGTCTTTTTTAAAATTCAAAATAACAATTTACCTCTGAATTTCGCAGAAACAGATTTTTAAAAACAGAAGGTAATGCAAACAAAAAAAATATGTAAAATACCCACTAAAATTTAAAATAAAATTGAACCTACTTAATTTTGTTAGAAATCAACATATAATCACTATGATTGATACTCGCTTATAAATAATACTACAATCCCAATGAATGAAAAAAAATATTAGATTCAGACATTTTCGCTAGATAAAAGACAAAAATATATTCCATCGCGGCGCTCCTAATCGATTTCTAAAAATCCATTTCAACAAGTAAAAACATGTCTGTTAGTTGTAATGTCTTCTACATGACTCGGACCGACAACTCTTAACTAATGTGACATTCTTTCCTGAATGACCTCTTTACTTTTTCTGTATTTTCAAAAGGGATATTTTAATTCATCTACTTTCAAACATAAAAAAAAAGGATATCGACCGAAATTTTCATGCATCCATTTCTAATGTGTCGTAAAATCATCTCAGTAGCGGAATTGCTATTCAACATGATCCATCCAATTTCGTTTGTATTCTGATCTGGATAATTTACTTGGGAGGTACAATGGGGAAAAAATTAAGCCCTCTTCAATTTAATTGATCATTTATCAGAAATTATGCGTTTCTTAATTAAAATATGATTCTCATTAGAGTGAAAGAAAGACTCGCGCACTCACTAAATTGAGATTACTAATAAATAATCAATGACTATTTAATAATCATTGACTGACTAACTCTCGGATTTGGAAGAAATCCGAAAACTAAGATTCCGATGAGATAACGTTTCCAATATCCACCAAAAATTAGAGATGGATGAGGTGTATAATGTCTAAATGCACATATATTCGAATGCATATTTAATTATTTTAGAGTAAATAATAATTGCCCAATTTGCCATTTAATTGTATTATTCTTCGATTGTTTTGTAATATGATATACTATCTGGTTGATAGTAAGGAGATTTTCATAAAAACATATTCATTTTTAATACAAATGTGGACCAGTTACTTGAAAATCTGTCAAGAATTTATCTTTATTAAATTCAAATTCAGAGTTGATTTTTTTTTTTTTTTTTTTTTTCATAATCCATCATATTCCAAATTACTAAAGGGAAACAACTTTTATTCAGTTCAACTTTCATTCTATTAGACTTCTGAAGTATTATAATATTGCATAAATCTCTAAAACTAAATACAATGGTTCTCATGACAAGACTTCAGGAAAATTTCGTCAGTTCTTTACAGATCATAATTGACCATATGAACAGGATAACTAGAGTAATTTTGTTTGGATTTTAACTTGCTTGGAATATGTTGTTAAAAATGTAAACATCTCGGAGGAGTTCATAAATGGCCCATCTAGCTCAAAGGGAGTGAAAATGGTGGAGTTAAAAATTTTCATTTCGCTATAACTTTCTTAATATTGAAGATAGAAAAATAAACCCAATTAGTCAAATTAGCGCCTCATTAAGATAAACAACTTTTGTATTTAAAGTTTTCCCGATAACTGCAATATCTGAGAAATTAGGGACTAAAAAGTGATTTTCACACACTAGCTTTGACTGTTTCCTGCATCAACAATCTATGTTGCCAGATAGTAACTCAAATATCAAGGAATCTACCTTTGACTTCCAGCTTGTCGAGAGGGATTTTTTTTAATATTAAATATTTTGTGAATTTTGAACAAATAAATAAAAGAAACATTTAAGAAGAAAATAAAGAAAAAACAATTGTAGATTAAAATTTCTTTCAAATATCATCTCCTGTTATTTAGCATCAAAAACTGAATTCCTTTAGAGATTCATCTATCTAAAAACAAAACTTATTTGAGTCTGGTGCAGGAGTTGATTTAATTTGATTTAAAATCAATAGTTATATTGTGAGATTGGCGAAAGATTTTTTTAAAGCAAAACTAAAATATCCAAAACACTCCAGAGCACCGGCTCAAAAATTGAAAAATGATAGATTTAAAAATTGATTCGTACTCTATTTTTTATATTTATATATTATAAGGAGGACATAAGCAGACAACTCTCTCTATGAACATCAAAGGAATACTTAAATGCAATTGCAATATCAAATATTCATTTTTGTCTCAAATGTCATTCTGAATGTGTTTCCTCAGTTCACATTTTCGAATCCTGGGTTTGTCATATCTTTGCAATGTCTACACTCGTATATTGCATAGGGCTTAGTGAACCATCTTGTATCTTTGATCTAGATTGAGCTGGATAGGCAAGTAAGCAAAGAGGAAAAGTCACATGTAAATGAACATGAGAATCTCTTTTAAAGTCACAAAAAAATCGGAAGAAATCAGGAATTTTAGCATTTGTTCTGTAAAAATTTTTCCTTTGATCCGTAAAGAATGAGGAGATTTTGCAGAATAAGGAGTTGTTTGAGGAGTTTTTTTTTTTTTTTAATGAGAAAGTAAAATTGAAATGAGTTAATTTTAACATTTCCTAATATAACTTGGAGTATGAGATCCGGACAATACTTTCCAATTGTAAGAACCATTCTTTTTATCTTTATGCTTCCAACTAAATATTTAAATGAAATACATTTGAAAAAGGTTAATTAAAAATTATTTTTGTATTGAAATTACTACAAAAATAATAAACTTATCTCCTTTCATGATTTTCCTTGTGTGAGTATTATTTATCTAAAAATATTATTCTTATAATTTTATTTCTAAAGCCCTAAATTCTTTTCGAAAAGTCCTTTTAAGGCAGCAAATAAACAATTTAAATTTTGAATTATTCGCCATTTTCCTTCTTTGAAAAAGTTAGATTGAACTTCTACATCTCAATCTCGTCCTCTTCAGAAGCATATATTGATTTTTTTTCCTACTTGTAAAAAATGTCTGACCTACAAAAGAAAAAAATTGTCATTGAAGAGGATGTCTGAAGGCTCATTTTTGTAAAAGACATTCCAAGCAGTCCTAGAAGCCCCTGTGGTGTCAAAGGTAGAAGAAAAATAAACTAGACAGGAAATGAAATTCAGGTGTCTTTCGATCAGTCGCTGCTTGTCAGCTAAGAAATTAGCGGTGCTACAAAAAATATTGATTGAGATATTGAATTTGAAAAAAAGAAATACTATTTTACCTGTAGGCAGCCTAATTTTTTTTAATTTAAAAACCAAATATAAAGTTCATTGTACTTCAGGCATATTAAATGCTCATTCTATGTTCTACATTAATTGTATTTTTATTAATGGAAGCTTATATGAATACTGGAATGATTATTAAGCTAATAAAAATATCAGAACCTGCAATCTCCTTCACACTTAGACTTTTATTTTCATTCAATCAGCTATGTAATACTCATCTAAAAATAAATATCAAATAAATCAGCAGGCTAAATTGTAAAGGTAACTTCGTTTTGCCCGAAAGGATATTAGTGTATTGCAGTAAATATCGTTTTAGTGGCAATTGCAATCGCCTGAGTTAATTCTAAAATATCCAATCTGGGCGTCCCGGGTTCGAGTCCCAGTTCGGGCATAGTTTTTCTTTATCTGTGTTCTATCTGTGAGGTGTTTCAATATGCCCCCCTGTAAAAAGGGGTTGTGCAGGCGAATGTGACGCATGAGTCGCTAGGACGCATTTTTGGCGCTAGATGGAGCTGATGAAAACAAGAGACGCTCTCTCGGCTTAAAATCGCTGACTTCGTAAGCGGGCTTGTCTATGGCAAGTGCCATTATAAACAACAATAACAATTCTACTCATCCATAAAATATCACTTGTTTCCACCTTCATAATCCTTAATTATCTTGTTAGCTGTGACTATTTCACTGCAATTTTATGATTAATAATCTAAAATCGAGGACAACAATCTATGCAAGCAGAAAATTTAATGGTCGGCCGTACCCAGATTGGAAAATCTTAATATAATCTAGCTCGTCCCGGCGCGTTGCTGCCGCCTAAGAAATAATTTTAGAAACATCGTTTGAAATTTAAAATAGCTGCCCTGTTTAATTAGGAATGATAGAAAGAATGATATTTTTTTTGTCGGCAATGAATACGTTTATTGAAATTGAATGATGTATAAAGGAGAAATATAAATAATATTTATTCTATTTTATTTTATTTTTTTACTTCAGATATAATAATTGTACTAATCCTATAACTTTCGTGAAAGTGCAAGTAATAAGTTAACATTTATCGCAATCAGATGAACAGGACGGCAACACATAAAATACGAACAAACAAAATCATTTTTATATATTAGATAAATTGGATGAAGGGTACGGCAGCGCATAAAATAAAAGCAAACAAAGGTTCATATTTCTTTATTAGATGCATTATAGTCAATGTGGCTTTAAATATGTTATTCCGAATCTTCTCCTGAACAGCAGAGCTGTCTTAACCCTTTAAAGGGCCATTTTTTTCTATTCATATTATGTTAAAATATTTTTAGGCTTGAAATTAGAATAAGAAAAGGGATTCATTTAGCTTGTTAGATAAATTTAATTTTATTAATTAATTTGGTTAATTAATAATTAAGTGACAAACCAAGACGCATCATTTTGTGTGAAATAAAGAACTAAAGCATCTAAGTTTCTGTATTTCTAAAAAAATTTGTCAGCACTTATGCCAACCTACATAATTTCATGCAAAGATTGATAAATTTTGTGGGAAGCATACTTCCCACGGCCTTAGAAAGGGTTAAACCAAATGTTTTCCATTTATTATGTAAAACAAAAGAAAATATACTGTCGATTTTCCAGAATATAAAAATTAAATACTTAATTAGAAATTTATTGATTGTTTTATTTTTAAACTACTTCTCCAAAGTTTTTTTTTTTAATTTCACTTTTATTTTAATAGTTTTTTATCAATGGTTTTATTGACTTTAAATAGTGATTCAGCTATACTTAAAACTAAATTTAATTCAATCGTTCAAACAAGGACAACTTTCTTATACTTCAGCATTTATGAACAAAATTTGCAAAATAATAATAATTTTTAAGCTAATAATTTTTGTTAATATAACAAAAATTAATAACTTATATAGAGAAGATTAGCTATTGGTGGTTTTTAAAAATTTGTGCGATTCAATTGATATTCTAATTTCAATTAAAAAGCAGATTTTAAATTTCAATTAAAAGCAGATTTAAAAATTTTAAAAATGATTAAAAAAAAATTGTATATTATATTTTATGCAAAAATAGTTTTTCTTAAACAATTTATACATGAAAGAATTTTAATCCATAGCAATGGCAGGTATATCAATTAATAAGACATAAAAAAACTAGAAACAAAGACAATTTGTTACCATATTTTCTTAGCCCTTCGACTAAATTTTAACTAATCCAAAAGTCGCAGAAATTTCTTCATAGAACACGATTTCCTCAAACGACTATTTCTAGATGTGAATTCAGTAATTATTCAGAAGTCGCGTGATAACTGAAGTGGTTCATAAATTCCTCGAGCACCCAGTTTCACTATTAAAGGTTCTTTAGTAATAGGACTTTTATTACAGCGTCTAGACAGAAAAGACTGTGGATCCAAAAAGGGAGATTCCATAATAAAAGCCGAGATTCCCCTTTAAAATGAGATTGTTCCCTTAATAAACCCTTTCGCTGTATTATTTGTCTTGATATAAACATTAAACTTAATTTCTACTATTTAAAATGTATTTTTAATAATTATAATGCAAAATTTTTATTTGTTATATTTTTAATTAATACTCCGTTGGAGGAAAAAAAATTGCTTACGTAGGTTTTTAATGTAAAATTTTTCTTTCTTTTGGAGAAAACATTTATTCTAAATGCCTCTAAAAATAGGACCCGTATTAAAAAAACCCCGAAAAATAGCATTTTATTAGATAAAAATACTGAAATATCTGCACCATGAAATCACCGCAATGGACATATCAGACATGATGACGATTTGGGAAAGAAAAATTCTCCTTTCCAGGTAATGGACCTATCAGATCTGATGACAGTTCGGTAGCGACGAATGTTTTTCCGAAATATTTATAACACAAAAAATTGAAAGGAATTTCGACTTGCGTTTGTAGAAAATTCTTATATCATTTTAACATCCAAAATATTAAATAATTAAAATATTAGTTAAATGCTTAAATAAACAAATAAAAGTTACTGTGTAGCTAATTATTAGAACCTTACTACTGTTTATACACGTCGAGCTAATTATAATGCAATTTTTTTTTTTGTTAAATTTTCAAAAAATACTCCATTAGAGAGAAAAATTTGCTTACCTATGTTTTTAATATAGAATTTTTCTTTAGTTTGGACAAAACCATTTTTTCTGAAATCCTCTAAAAAAAGCAGCCATCTCCAAAAAAAAAATAATAAAAGAGAACTGAAAGATAGCATTTCATTAAATAAAAATACCAAAATATCTGTGCCATGAAATCCTCGTGGTGCAGATATTTTGGTATACATAAACATGCTGACGATTTGGAAGATAAAAATTCTCCTTTCCATGTAATGGACACATCAGATCTGATGACGGTTCAGTAGCGATAAACATTTTTTTTTTTCGAAATATACATGACATAAAAAAAAAAATTAAAAATTGAAGCGAATCGGATATTTTTAGGTTGAAAGTCCTTATATTCGAAAAAATATTAAATATTATTAAAGGCTTAAACAAATAAAATTTAATGAGAAGTTAACTATTGGAAACTTATTAATGTGTAGTACAAGCCGAGTTGGTCTGTATGCTTCAAAAATATACTTTCTTTAGAAAAGTAAAAAGTCTTTATTTTGAAGGTTAAAGAAACCTAATTTTTGTGACTCCGAATCATAATGCATTTAGATACTACAGCGACATTATGCAGAAATAATGAGAGTTAACAATTCCATACGACAGAAGATTTTCATTATTCCTATAGTAAGAAAAAAAATCTTATTAAAAATATATTAAAATATTATATAAAGAGTTTTTTACTGTTTATCAATTCCACTTAATATAACTTTACTAAATATAATACATAATATAACTACTAAATATAATACATAATATAAATACTAAATATAATACATAAATAAACAAGTGTAGGGGGGATCAATAGTTTTAGATGAAACTAAGAATTTATATAAAAAAGGTCTATTCTCAGCTTTTAACTTGCTCTTTTTATTGTTTTAAACAAAAAAAATGTAATGCTGTTTTTGTGAGAAAAGTATCTACAGAATCAAATTAATTAAAAGGTTTGACGCAGAAAAAACATTCAATAAAATACAGTCCATTAGAATCAGTGAAAAAGTAACAATAACAATTACCCAAAAAAATAAAGTTCATCAAAGGCTTTCAAAGTAATTCTCTGAAACTTGCTAAAGTTAATGTAAAATAATACCGAAAATAATTGAATCAGAGAAATAAAAACTCGAAAATAAATGCTATACCTAAATATCTAATGGAAGAAATAAATGAATAATAAAATGTTATTAAATTACAATTCCCTTAAAATACAGCTGATTTATAAATTGATAGATCACAAGAGAGAAACTGAAAAACAATTTCCTAACATATAATAAATTAATCTTTTTGCTGATATGAGCTGGAGGATTTATAATGGAATGAAGCCAAAGGTATTTTGTCTAAAGGTAAAAGTCTCATTTGATTAGCGTTCAAAATTACAATCTCCCAAAATAGACTATAATTAAATTAAGACTAATTGCTATAAAAATTACTTCAAAAGGAAGATGCTAATACATTTGAAATTAAATTTGAAAAACTACTTTGAATCAAATGATAATTATATTTATATTGTTTTTATTTCTTTGAAGCATTTTTTATTTCTATCTAAAAGATCGTTGTAACGAAAACGATTAATATAATATAATAAAAATGCATTAAGTAGAATGAGATATGTTCCTCCATTTCAAGAATTATTTCTTATGTATCCTTTGATCTAGGTATTAAAAGCGTTCTTTGGAAATATTCATTGTATACAGTTTCAAACTTAAACGAAAATTGGCTCAATTTCATTTTTATAAAATACGCGACTCCATTAATGTGGTTATGGAAAAGATTTACTTCACGACTTCAAAAATAAATGAAATACCTTTGCAAGTACACGAATCGTTTTTTTATTTTAATCAAGAGTTGAGTATTACAACAAAGGTAATGAGGGATCGGGAAGTCGATTGATTTTGGAAGATATCATGTAATCTATACAGAGTATAAAACGAAGTCTCGTGAAAGCGTATGTATGTTTGAACCACAAAAACTCGAGAAATACTTAACGGATATTGGAAATATTTATACCATTTTGTATAGCATTTATTGGGGAAGGTTTTAGTACATTAAAGTCATATCAAAATAAAAAAAGAGTTTTAGAATTGTGATTTTAATTATTCCATGCATGAGCAAAAATCTCAAACTACGCATGTGCAATTTCTTTAACTACGCATAAGCATTTCTTTGTTTGTCTCTGTTAGTCAATCACGTCAGAACGGCTGAACAAAATTGCATGAAATTTAGCACAGAGATAGATCATAGTCTGGAATAGGACATACGCTACTATTTATTCAGGTTAATTTTTCATTAATTAAAAACTAATTTTCCCGCCAAAAATCTTTTCATTTCCCCACCACTAAATGAGTCTTTTTATCCACACTAACGAGGTTAGGCTTAACATTTTTTTGACTGATTATTTCAAACGATTCTGTTTATTTTGTTAGTTTTTGATGCATTTAAAATTAAACATTGTTAATGAATCGATTTTTCGGATTCATTCTGAAGTACTTTTAAATTAAAATAAAACAGAATATGGGAAATTAAAAATTTCTAATCTGCTTTGCGTTACCCCAACTGGCGTAGAAAATTCACGTATTTGCGTTACTCCAATTGGCTTTGAAAATTCACGCATGCGCAATTTGTTCTTATTGTTTACAACTGTATTTTCATTTTAATTAAAAGTTTAAAAATTATGTGTATTATACTGTTGTAGCTATCTCAATCGATAAATAAAATAGACGATTTTTTTAAAAAAATACGGACTTGGTTTGAATCTTCTGCTAGCCCAACTCCGCAAGGACCGCAATATAGCTCTAGCTGTCGCTTCCTCGGGCATTGCTGCAACTTTGCTTAACGGTGGCTGGACGGCACATTCTTTCAAACTGCCGCTTAATCTTGCAAGCAACAACACCCAACATCACCAAAAAAACGAACGGAGAGTCCTTTTGCAGCAGTGCAAGTTAATATTATGGGACAATTGCACAATGTTGCGCAAGCATGCATTAGAGACGTTAAACCGCAGCCTGCAGGACATCCGTGGCAACCAGGCGGTGATGGGCGACGTTGTCGTTTTGCTCACAATGACCTGTTGCAATTTTAGTGAGCACTTGCGGACTTACGGACCCCCTCCAGCTGAGAAATACAAGGACGCTTTATCAGAAGATATCGTGCATAGGCTGGATGGCATTCACAATGACCTAATCATTAACGCAGCTTAGGTATTGATTGAGGCGCAAGATGCCTAGGTCAGTTCTCATACATACATATCAAAATTTCCACGCGAATGAAGTCGCGGGTAATAGCTAGTTATTTAATAAATTAATATTGTATGGATACTTTTAAAACATGTTTAAGCTATTTATTTAGTTAAATATGTATCACAATTACATGAATGAAAAATTATTACTCTATGAATTAAAAAGGCGGAACTACCGGATCTTCGAAAAATACAAATTTCCAGTTTCCGCTGGTTGAAAAATATCGTCGTTATGCATTCTTAGTCTAGTTTAGTATACAAGATATCAGAGTATGAGAGGAAACAATTTAATACATGCCTAAATGAAAACTGAAAGCCTCTTTGCTTATCATCTAAGGTATAAGTAATTGGAATTGTATTCCAAAACAGCAGAATAACAACAGTAGATGCTATGCATCTCTGAGAAAAATTGCTTTGTGCTTTTATTAACGTATAGCATGAGTCGATTTGCCAATTTTAAGGAAGTGGCATGGAGTTCTTGAACTCAAGGTTCTAAACCTCCGGGAATGCTGGTGAATAGGATAACGGCATGAAACGAGATTACTTAGTAAGTGGTTATGTTTAGATAATTAAAGGAATTACTTAGTAGCTAACATATTACTAATAAATAGGGGGGATGAAGTGTAGTATGAGCAGCTCACTGCATGCTTTTTTGTTTGTTTGCTTATCAGGTAATTAATTATACGCTGTCGATGTGAACAAAGAATTTCCAACTCCAACATCTTATTTACCACGCATTTACAGACATTGAACTTAAATCTTTGTCTAAATGGGAACATGCATGAAAGAAAAGACAAGTAAAAAGGTTATCTCCAGTTTATTCACATATGTTAAGTATATCACAATACGGGAAAAGATAATTACCATCATTAAAATAAAATAAAATCTAATATTAAACTAAAAATACAAATAGTATAAAGATGCATAGCATACTGCAGCGCTTGGCATATACAGGGCGACACTATACTCCTTCTACCGCCATAGATTTGCCATAGATTTAGTGTCTAAATACAGTAAAGGGATTATGAGATCCTTTATAGCGCCATATGGAGCAAACAAAGAAGTTAACTTTCCCATTCTCATAAATGATAGAAAATACAGGGAAAAAATACAATTACAAAATTATATTAAAAAAATCCTCTTTCTCCAATAGCGTCCTAAGGTAACTAATATTAATTAAAATTAGAAGATCAGAATAAATTTTTAATTTAATATTTTGAAGGATTCTCAAGCTAGCTGATAACGATTTAGTTTTAGTTATATTAACGTCCCGTTGTAAAGCAAAATTACGGCTATTTTGGGACGGATCTCGTCATTTTGAACCGCGGTCAGATGACAAGGACGACACCTGAGCTGGCACCCCCCCTCTCCACACCACACCAGCGGGAGGACTTTTGGAATGATTGATTTAACATGCAACAGACCCCCTTACACGATGGTTCTTCGGTGGAATCGCGTCTCGAACCTGAAACCCTACGGCTCACAAGCCGAGACCTTACCACCAGGCCACCGTGGCCAACTGATAATGAAGAACTTGAAAACTGTGTGGTTTAATTGAGGACAAAAGTGGTAAACGATAAAATGCCGAAAAAAAATTCAAAACCAGTTTTCCACAATAGTCACCTATTGGAAAGTACTGTATAAAGTAATAAACTTTGCAGTTATTTCATAGTCTTCATAGTAATTCAAAAGAGCATGTAAAGAGGCCGCACGTGTGAACTTCCCTATAGCTAATGTGAGCCGTGTTTGCCCCCTCCCTTGTTTTTTTTTTACGATTCTAGAAAATTTTCAATTATACCGTTTGCAACATTCACCACTTATAGCCCTCAATTTATAGCTATTGTATTAGAAGTTGTATGGGAGCCGAGGGAATTAATAAATCAGAACCTGAAATTTCGGCAACACAGAACTGGATGACTATTTCAAATAAAATGGAACGTTTTATAAGAATGAATAGCAAAAAAAGATTATATCTCCAAGCCATCCGCCATTTTAAAGTGACGCAGAACTTTTAAATCGAATTACCATACTACTGAAATCAGAAACTTCTCTATTGCCGAATAAAAAGTTCCTTTTTCCGCTACATTTTCAAATCTCCTCCGCTGTGTCATTTAAATATTTTACTGAAAGATTTCGGGGTATTTAGTGTCAAATTATTGACAGAAACTTTAACAAGGCGTATGCTCTTTTCGCACTTAATTTTTTTATTCACCCTTTTTTTAAAACTATTTTATATACATAACATTCGGGAAAAGAGTCGTTAAATCTCTGGTAACTGGAGTACAAGTAATAGGATCTAAGAGTTGATATTCTACTGATGGTCGTGTTGAGAGCTTTTCCTTGGTCTTATATCGCATCATTGCTTAAGGATTAATAACAAATCTTTACTATGGATAAAAAAGAAACTTTTTCGGAGGCTTTAAAGGTAATTCAATCCATTTTTCTCAATTATGCTCGACAGGGATTAGAGGCAAATCCTATTTAATTCTATTATTTTGGAGAAAGATGTTTTTAAAATTTAATAAAATGTCCAAAATTGTTTTACATAAATATAGATAGCTACTTTGATTTTTGAACTTTGCTAGATTTTCTTTAAAATTATTGGTGTTTATATAATTATATAAAGCTTGTTTAAATAATTATCTTTCCCGGTTTGAAATTTCGTAGGGAAGAAAGAAAACAAAATCGAAGGGTTCTTATTATACAAATAATTTTTGAAATTTGCTAGATTTCCTTCGAAATTATTGGTGTAATATAAAAAAGTTTGTTTTTATAATTATCTTTCCCGATTTGAAATTTAGTGAGGCAGAAAGAAAACAAAATCACAGAGTTCTTAATATATAAATAAAATAAATTTTCGGAATAAATATTTTAGTAATTTTATATTTCTGCCATTGTGCTTGAAAGGATTTCTTTTGATATTTAGATTCGTTTATTTTTCTAATACAAAGAAAATGAAAAACTAACAGTCAAACTTGAGGGAAAATAAAACTAATAAAATTTCTCCCATCAATTTACAATAACTGTTGAAGAGAGAAATGTTTTCTATTTGTTATCGACTGATTATGCGAAAAACGGGCGACCACCTTAGAGTTTAAATAAAATTGTAAATAATATACACTATCAGTGTTTTTTATATATGGTATGCAAATCTGAAATTTAAAAAATTGCAAAAGATTTCTTTGCTACATCGTACGGATATTCGTATACTCAACCCAGAAAAAAAAGGCTTTAAAATTTTCTTATTCTTCTGATTATTTTTTCTAAACGTAAGGGTAAGATATAATTTACAGTTAAATTTCTTATTTCATAAGTTTTTTTTTAATACAGTACTTTTTATCGCCTGGAACAATATTGTAACATTACAAACACAGAAGGAAAGCGATTTGATCGATTTTTTTCTGAGAGATCTTTTTTTCTCTGTCTAATGGGTTTGGAGACTAATGGGTTTTTAGAATTAAAATATATTTAGAAATAAAATATAATTCCTATAAGTGGTGCCTATTTTCAGATTCCTCAAAAAAAAAATGCCTACACGCATTTGTACGCAACAATGGCGCAAAACTGGCAATATTGACTCCCTTTTGGCATTCAGAAAGACTTGAAATTAAAAGTATTTGCTGCCGATTATGTAGTTGAAAAATTATCTTGAATGCTGTTGGTCTATTAGGGGATTTCAAAATTCCATCTCATGTTGATGGAATTTTACCTCAAAAGACAATGCACTAAAGAATCTGATTGGCAAACATACTAGAAACTTGGTGAAAACACCGTTGTAATAAAAGCTTAGCTCCCCAGGAAATGGAGAGTGTTTTGAATATATTTTTTACAAGTTCCTAATCTGTCTGAAACGAAGTATTTTAGGGCCTGACATATGAAAAATTATACTTGATACTGCATTTACGATGATATTGCATTTACATTATGATCAAAACTGAAAAAGTAAATTTACTATAGGATGTAGTTCTCAAATTATGGAGAAAACCAGAAATTTAGATTTTAAAAAATTAATTAGGTTTTGGGAAATTTTCAAGGCGATACAAGATTGAAAGTTCTTTTTTTAGTTCTTTTTTTAAAACATTTTTCTAAACATTTAACAGCCTTTGATAAAGATCGTGACTTCTGTTGGATTTTTTAGTGGTGTATCGATAAAGATTCATGTTAGATATGAACGCATATTAGGAGAAGCATTCATGTCTAACATGGAAAAAAAGTTGTATGTCCAAAATCAATCAAAATATATCACTAATGGAATTTATGAATTAAAGTGTTATGTTAAATCTTGTATTTGTTAATAATTCATCAAAATAAAATTGACACATATATATTATTTAATATGCCTTTAGCATACTAAAAGGCTTAATGAATGCTCAAATATGCTTCATGCAACAGAAAAGACATGAGCTTTTAAAACACTAATATCATTTAAAAATATTTCTAGCCAAAAAACGAAAAAAATTCACCAACCGTGCACTATTTTATAACAAAAAAGATCCAGCAGCTGGCAAAACTAAGAATAAAAGATTTTGTTCACAAATTACATTCATTTCAACAGATAATTAAAATTTGAGATGGTTACTCTTTGAATATACAATACTTTCCCTGTTGAACTTCTATTTCAAATATCTACAGAATGCTTCAAATGTTGGCATACAAAATTTACTTGTAATCGGTCAATCAGAAAAATATTCCATGTGAATTTTGATTGGAACAGAAGCCAGTAAATTCTATGGGACGTAATTTGTTGGAGAATGCAAGATAATAACATACCAGCAGAAGACGTTTCAAGGAAACTAGATGTATAAGATAGATGGCAATGGATGACCTGCAGCACGCATGTATATACAGAATCTATATTATTTCTTAAAAATATTATATATATGTAATGATATTTTAAACTCTTAATTTAATCCAAATTAATTTCCAAAACTTTATCTTAATTTAGCCTATAGTAACTTCATTCTAAAAATATTCTCTTATTTCGTGATCCAATTCCAATTTCGGTTTAATTAATCCCTCTGTAAAAATAAAGCGCAATCAGTACTACGTATCAAATGAAAGTGATATCTTCTGTACCCTTGAAAAGGTGTCAAAGGTCACCACATTGGCGCCTGGCCAGAAATCCTATGTTATATAAGACTAGTGATCATTTGTTCGGCCCCTTTCTTACTTCTGTATTTGTGCTGCGCTGCGTTTTCTTGTATATAATCATGCTTGCCACTCGGAAGAGAATAAAACGAAAATATAAATTCGTCAACAGGATCTTTGAATTTTGATCTTTGTCGTTTGAACCTGTTCAAGAAGCTAGATATCAGCTTATATTGAAACAAATGTAAAAAATTTAACATGTTGGCTGCAGTGTTATTTTCATCAGATGTGCCTCAATGCCATTAATCAACAGAATATTATTACTTTTCCTCTTTATACTCCAATAGAGCACATACTATATTGTACAATATTGTATGACATTAAGCAATATTAACAATATTGTATAATGTCTTTTAATATTGAATAATTTTACATAATATTGTACATAATTGTTCAACGTTCTGTACTGCCTGAATAGCAGAATGATATTTTTTATTCTCCTCTATGAGGAACAAATCGGAATGCATTTGAAATATTCAGATATTAGATCCATTCTGAATTTTTAAATGCTCTTCTGTGTTCATAAGACAGATGAAGCAGTTATCAAAATGGTTTAAAGGTTGCTACTATAACCTAAGGACAGCAAATGGCAAAACTCTTGCTTTTGAATCATTGAACTATAGTGACATTACAACTCACGATCTTTTATCTTGATCTCCAACTTTAAAATCAAAACACAAACTTAATTTAAAACTTTTTTTGCATTAAATATCCATCTCGCAATTTCATTATAACTCATCCAGCATACTTTAGCCGATATTTTCGCTAAATCTAAGCTGAAAAGTTGTCTCTTTCAAGGTAAACTGCAATTATAAAAGCATTCAAAAAGACTTAACAAAGAATATATTGTTACTGGAATATTCAAGAAACCAAGTACGGGAGACATGAAGGAATTCCCAGTAGGTTTTCAAGTGTGGTATTATAAAAATAAAAAACGAAAATGGAAAAATACTTATGTTATATATACCCTAACACAAAATTAAGACATAGAGGGATATTTTTAAATGCTGCTCATATGAATGTTACAAAATATGCAGCTAAATATTATCTTTATGTAAAAGAATTATTCAATTGAATATTTTTTTTAATTTTACCTAACACAAATTTAATTTAATTTAATTAATTTTATTTAATTAATTTAGTCGAATTTAATAGTAAAAGTTAATGTCTTATCTTTATATTAATAAGGACAAAAGTACATATTAGGTAATCAATAAAATAAACCATTTTCTTTTATAATTCTCTCTGTCGCATGTTCTTGAATAAAATTCCCCATCCGAAAAGCCTTGTATAAAGCATACGATTTTTTCTTAAGAATGAAGGGAAAGATGGAAAGAATATGAGGTTAATTTAACAAAATACGAAATCTAAAGATAATATTTTTAACTGAATACATGTAGCACTTAAAACTTTGATAGATTAAATTTTAAAAAATTTTCTTCGAGTACAATGCCTGAAATTGAATGAAAAAAGGTAATCATTTTTAATGAACAACAGATCACTAAAACGCTTGAATTTTAATTCAATGCAATTTGTGTCGGTAATTTGTAAAATTGGTCAATTTCACACAGGATTTTGAAACTAAGTTTTAATTTCCCCCTCCCATAAAATACTATCAAACGGTTTGAGCTTGCTGTCGCCATCTATTGATTATAATCTAAACTTAATGCATTTTCTTTTAATGCATACATTTTCCGAGAAAAATTGTATTATTAGATGACTCTTTAGAAAACGAAGTTAAAAATTCATTTATTAAATTGATTCTTAAAACACGTTGTGCCTTCATTTCAAATTTTAATTCATATATTAACATTTTAGATTTAAAAAGTTTTTTTTCCTATTTTATTTTATACGAATTAATAGATTTCTTACAATTAGTATAAAAATTATGGATGTTGTTTTGTTGCTCTCATGAGCTGCTCAGGTTTCAAATTTCAAAGTGTGAAATCGCTAAAAAATTCTTAAATGTGTTTTGTAGTTCTGAAACAGACAATGAGAAGTAAATGCGCACATTAAGTAAAATTATTTCACATTTCAGTTATAAATCTATAAAATTTGATCATATTTTTATCACAACAAATATTTCCAGTAGTGATATGAATTACTGATATGATAAATAAAGATAACGAATCAAGTACTTGCAAATATTATCAATATATGATAGCTTCTATTTCTATTATATATCCAAAGATTCTCAAAATACAAACAAATCTTAAACAACACTCAAAGCCGTTAATAACGGTTTTCGTTCAGACTGTCCAGAATTATGCGAAATATTTATAAGACACTTTTTAATTTTTGATTAAATACCGATATTAAAATCGTTGAAGAGCTTTCGTTTCCTTTTTAAACCTATAAATTTTTATGGAATTTACTAAAACTATGTGTAGGGCAGTACAGATTTTCAATTTATCGTAAAAAAATCAATACTTCGTAAATATCGATGCTTGATATTAATTCTTGAAAAAAAAAATTAATTTATCACTATTATAATTATGAATCATGGCTCTCTGTAAATCGCGTACATTTAATCGATAAGCATAATTAGTTTCCGTTTTCGATGCTTAGCCGATGTTTACTCTGAATTTTTATCATTGGTGTACTTGCTTTAATCCCACCTTCCGAAAACGAAAATAAGTTGGAAGATGATAAAATTTGAATGATTTTGAAAAGGTGGAGAATATAAAGATAATAGGAAAGGAAATGAATTTTTGTATCTTGAGAGCACGGGTATCTTTTGTTGTTTTTCTCTTTTTACAAAATTTTTGTTAAACTTCTTCAAAATCCCTGTCATATTTTCAATATATAAAAAATTTGCTTTAAACAACTCATTTTGAAATTTAATTATTGTTTAATTATTTTCCCTAAATTATAAAAAAAATTCTAGCAATGTATTGTTATTTAAATTTGATAAAAATAGCAAAAATATGCATCATATTTTCAGATATATTTACAATCAAGTAAATGTTTTTATGTCCTCTTGATTTTAAACATTCAAAAAAATCTTTCTAAGGATAATGTTAATTAACCACAACTTCATTTTTACCAACTTCTAATTTTTAATACTTTTATAAATACAACTTAAAAATCATGCTTATAACAAACTCCAAAAGTATTCCTTTAACAATAATTGCTAAATATTATTTAATTTTAAAATCTGTTTTAGCATTTAAAAGACCTTATAGTCCTTAAGAACTTCACTTATTTAAATTCAAGTTTAAAGCAGACATACTTAACGAAATATTCGAACACGATCTTTGTTTTTTAAAAGATTTTTTTTTTCTTTCATTCTCTCTATACGAGTTCGTATAAATTTGAATTTCGTAATACATTTCTAAAATTTACTTAACGTATTTTTCTTGTAAATCACTGAAACAGGATTGGTGATGAAAACTGATTTAAATGCGAATCCTGTTTTCAATTTTACGTTAGTGATATCTTAAAAGCTTCGAAAAATCCTGTTAGACTAATTTAGTTCAAATGAACTTAATAAACTTAATGAACTAATGAACTAAACAGATAAATTTTGATATCTATGTTTAGCATTTAAGATGTAGATTCTAATCAAATTTTGAACCGAATCTCTCAAAAGGTTGACCGTCTGTCAATCTGTACTGTCGTATGCCTGTAAATACAATGACTTCATTGACATTGTGGCTGTACCTGGAGTTCCGTGTTAATCAATTTCGGTGTTTTCAATCAGTTAGGGGAAAAAAGCATCCAAAATGAATATTCGCATGATAGATTCAAGCTGAAAATTCGTATTTTATAATAGTTTTTCACCAATTCCATGCAATGCATTCGCGATCTTATCCAAGGTTCCCAATTTTTTGCAAAGGAATTCACCTTTATTGGATAGTATGCAATAGAGTTCCTGGAAGACTATTCTTTCAGCAAGTAATCACCATTACTCGCACTCTAATAAGTTTTTTAGTGACTATAATTCGTCAATGACATGTGATTAAGAATAATACATAAGAATACACAAGTATATTTATTCGTGGTTGAAGTTAATTATCTTTAACAGTATAAAAACTATTGGGCCGTGATTAGTGGCCACCCTGTATAAACTGACAAAATTCAAAATTGTTTACAGCATAAAAGCCTAATTTTCATGATTCATGAATAAAAGTTGAGCTATAAATAGTGTTGACCAAATAAAATATTAAATTATTAGTCAAAAACAGGAAAAATACGCAACAATAGTATTAAATTAGAGTATGTCAGATGAATCTGACTTTTTTTTTTGTTAGTAGAGCGATTTATTGTGTAAAAAAATATTGTTCGCATATAATTTAGATTTCGATAAAAAGTCATTTATACCAAAAAACATATGCATTCAAGAAATGAAAGTGGTTCAGTATATAAGTCTTATAAGAATATGTCATAACCAGAAAAGATTTAACCTAATATTTGATTCGTTAACCTAATATACTTCAATGAGTTTCCATTTTTACCAGTTTCAAAGGAAAAAACCATAATTTTGGGACATAATAAACGTCAAAAATTAGCTTTCGGCAGATTTCTTCACTTCACTTACAAGAAGTATGTTTCCAACAAATTTGATGTGCATTTAAAGCACACATACAATGGATCGTCAAGGAGTCAGATTCGAACCCACATTCTTCATATTCTGAAGCCGAGAATAAACAAGGCTACTATTGCCCGTTTTCATCTGTATTCCACCATCCCATCAACAAATATATCTGATCTATAATCCCATCAACAAATATAGCCCTTCCAAAAAAAGTGGAACCAATGCGATGCTCTCGGATCAAATCGGAAGATTATAAAGATTGATTCTCAATAATCACTATCAGAATCGAAGGTTTTAATCAAGCTTGATCAATATCAAAATCTTGATCATCATCAAAAGTTCGATCAATACGAAAAAAACCCGATCAAATTCGATGAGTATCAAATTTTAGATATGAAATGATGGGTGAATCGTTTTACCACTAAATATTATCTTCTTAAATACAAAATAGAATGATTTATTATTAAATATTTTCAAATTAAATGAACTTAATACATTATTTAAAATTATTATTTAAAAACTTATTATTATTTAAAATTTAAATATTATCTTTCATTTTTAATCATTAATATCTAAATAAGTGAAAAGGATTTTACATTTTTGTCGAGATAGTAAGTAATCGCGTACGTTTTACTTTACTTAATTTTTACTGCTGATAACTCAACATTGACGAACATTTGGTGACCCCTCTTAATGAATCTGATATTTGCTAGTAGAATTTAGAGACCAAAATTCTGTCTCGAAGTTTTAATATTTTAAGAAAGAAGAAATTAGATTTTCCATGACGACTTGATTAAATTCGGGATAACATTGACCTCTAGTTAATCAGATTATATGGTAGTTGATTAAAAGTCTTGGATCAATAAATGCAATTTTGAATCTCTGACGTGACTAACAGTAGTATTTTCACTGCTGTCACTGAATGTCTTTCATAATAATGCGTTAATTTGTGGAGCATTTATAAAAATTCATAAATCTATTTAGTTAAATTTAGTGGGTACATTTTCCTACAATCCTATTCATTCCAACTATCCCATCTTTCCTAAATTACAAAGACCCCAAGATTTTTCAGCCGAATTACCTTCATAATCATAAATAATGATAACCCTGTGTTCTGCAAGAAAAGGCCACAGTTTAAATTATATATATATTATGCGTAACAGTGATATATAGCAACATTTACAACATAAGAAGGAGCATTTAACATTACAGTTATCGTACAACTAAAGAGTAATTTTACTAATACGTTTGGGCCAGTGAAGATTTATTTTCGCTTCTTTTTTCCTTGAGCATTTTGAGACTAATTTTTAGTTTTCTTTCTTCTTTATGCATTTAAAGCCTTTATGCCTATAAAGCAGACATATTTTCGATGAATGCACGAACAGTATGCCTGCTGCCATTGATGTCTTATTTTTATTAGTCATATTTTTGACTTATTAGGAGTCAAAAATATGACCAATAAATTTAGGCTTAAAAGGACCAAATATAATATTAAATTTTGAAAATAGGTAAATTTAAAAAAATGAAATAAGCTACTTATACTATAAAAATATTTAAGGTAGTATAAATAAAAATGTTTTATACGAAATTTAATCACGGTCATTTCATAAATTAAATTTCTAAATAAAATTCAATAAATGTGAAACATATAATAATTATAACTGTTTTTAAAGCAATGTTTACTTTCTACTGAAATATAAATTTGCGTCAGGAAAATATTTTTCAACAAAACTTAATTTTCGAATCAAATTCATCGAAAAAAAGATAAAGTATCTAATTTCAAACTCTCAGTTAATGATTAATAAATACTTCTGCTGTAAACAAACAAAAAAGTTTTGCATTGAATTTTCATGCTTAAAGATAAGTATTACTATAAACACCTACCGATTAAATCTATGTACTGAATAAGCTATAACTTATTTATTTATCGCATAAATGAAAAAGAACGCAATTTTATACTTTATTCTTACAGGAATTAAGGAATTATATAATTTTCATATTGTTTGTTCTCTATTCTGAGCACCGATATTGGTACAGTTTTATGAAATTTTTTCCATTAAGAAAGTGAAGAGATCATATATTTCATTACCACCTTATATATCTTTGGTAAATATATTTTAATTTTCGTTTATCTAACTAAATAAGAAATGTATTAAAAGCAACAATTTAGGAACTTATATTGCGGATATATTTCAATGTCCATTCGTTCAAATAACATAACAAAACAAATGCAAAAGAACGTGTTCCAAGAAATTTAGTAGCACTTTCGAGTTTTGAATTTAATAGGAAAAAATAAAGTAAAATCTTACACAATCTTTATAAAAGTTTAATTGTAAAACCCATTTAATTTTCAAATGGGTTTGGTGAAAATTGAGAAATATTTAAAATTGCAGACTTACCAAGATAGAAAATTTCAAATAATTTCTTTACAATTTAAATAAACTCATCCGTTTGTTGTTTTGTTCATATCAAACGAATTAAATATTGATTGATTTCTGTTTCGAAATTTAACGGTTTCAGTTATAGTGAAAAAAAAACGTAATCCCGTTCCTTTTTTTTGTTGTTGTTGTTGTTCTTGCCGTAGCTACGGGTATGATTAAATAAATCAGTTCACTGCATTTTTTCTGAAGTTATTGTTACTTAACCAGTAGCTTTCACAGTAGACCACAATTCCTTTTCTAATCAAAAATGTATAAGAAATGAGGTGCAAATTAAATAAATTAATCAAAAATTGTAAAAAAAAATACTGAGTTTCTGTATTTTATTTTATAATCATATTATTTCATTAATTCAAAGAATTCTGTTCTTCCTCATTTAATATTTATTTCAACTTATATCGATATAAAGATATATCGATATACACCTCCTTTCCTAGATTCGGCAAATATAAAACATAACAAACTTTTTGTCTCGTAAAATTTTAGATTTTATCGATAGCATTAAAATGCTTTGAATAAAATACATTGTGTCATAAAATAAAATATATTTAATCCAGCGTTGAAACAAAAAATGGTGACGAAATGTGAGTGATATTTTGTCACAACAATTTTATGCCCCTAATCTAACTTTTATCATCCATTGCAACTGATCTAGATATATTAGCTTCAGAACACGTTTTCAGAATAAGAATTTAATAACATTCTGAGATTTTTTTTTTATTTATCGTTTGCGAAAAGAGGCAAATAAAATTTCGTCTGCAACCTCATAAAAGTCAAGCACAAATATTAATAAAATCGTTTTCCAGATTTTATAACAAGCTGCCAAACATTTAATTCCAGAAGAATGTAAACAAGCTCGGAATGAAATTATGTTTCTCTTTATAGAAAACTTTGCTGTTTCAAAAGTTTTCCAGTAAGTAAAACAAAAATTTATTTCCGCTGGCTTTCTAAAATTTATTTATTTTTCTTCTTACCGTGAAGAACGTTTTAAATTTTAACGTTCTTTCAGCTCCTGGATTTCCGGCAAATTACCATTCGAATACTTCGCGAGTTTGCATTTGCGTTAAGCGTTTACAGATCGTTAGTCATGTTAACTTAAGTACTGACTTGCGTAAAACTAAAAAAAAATCGGTGTTCTAATGAAAAATAGGAAAACAATCTTGTAAAAAGAATAAAATACTAATGATCTTGTAGAATAAACGAAGTGCCAATTAAGTGAAAATAGTGTATTAATAATAAATTTTCCTTGCAGAAGTTTAAGATTAAAGTAGAGGAACATAATGAAGGAAAAAATAATAATTTTAATACGCAGTGAAACGAATAATAATATTTTTCTTAACAGTTAAATATCTTCAAGTTAAGGAAAAATTATTTAAGTATCGACTTGTAGAAATAAATCAAATAAGTTGTATGAAATTTGAGAAATAAATGTTAATAAAACTTTTTGAAATTTAATTAAAATGATTTTATTTATATTATAGTCAGTTTTGTAATTGTACAATTTGTTTGATATCTAATACAATAAAGAGTAAAGGGTTATCAATCTAAAGTTATAAAAATAAAATTTCTAAAAAAGTTTTTTTTTTTTTTTTTTAGATTCTTAAAAATTCTAATTTTTCGATATATTTATATAATAATTTATATAAATTTCCGATATATTTTTGCAGTTTAATTCAGTATTTAATTTATTGATCAAGATTTTGCTTTACAAAACATGATCATCCCTTAATAACTATAAAATATAAAATCAACATTTTTGTCTGTCTTTGTTGTTCTGTATTTGCATCTTATTTTACTCTTTTTATGCATTTACGATAAAAAGATCAATATTTTTTTCGACTTTAAAAAAATTGTTAATTTGTTTTTGATATTTCAAATATGACTTTTCTCACGTCTCTGCTTTTCAATGAAATTTCCAGGTTTTTGGGTAAATTTTGTTCAAAAATAATAAACAGACTTCCTTGCAATTTTCTGAATGTTTCGAAAATAGTATTTTGTTTTCGAAACGTGTTAAGAAAATTATCAACTTTTGGGTTGAAATTCAAGCTATTAAAAAAGGATTGCCATAAAGTAACAATTATATACAGTGTCTCACAAAAGTGATGGGACACTTGTGCTTTACAAAAGGAAACTGTAATAAAATAAATTAAAAAAAACATGTACAAATTTTTTGTGGGTGTGTTTCATACTTAAATTTAGTAACAATTATTACATAACATACATTTTGTCAAAATATTAAAATATTAGTTTAATAAAAATACAATTGTTTAGAACGGAGCAAAAAATAGCTCACATAAGTGATGGGACACCATTAGATATGCAACAAAAATCGTCTAAAATAAGCAATAAAAATATTTTTGGTGGTTTTATTTTTACTCAAAAGCAATTGGCAATAATTTATAAAATCGTCTGCAGTATTTCTCCCCAGTTTGTTTTTTAATTTTTGTATTTTTTAGCTCTGTGCAGCCATGAATGCTAAACAAAAAGAAACTTCACCTGAAATTCGAAAATTAGTTATTAATTTGCATATTGAACGTGGAAAATCTATTAGAAAAACTGCTGAAACAGTTAACTTGAGTCATTCATCAGTTTTCAATATCATTAAACGATATAAAAAGAATCATATTATTCAGGATAAAAGAAAACCTGGCCGACCATCAAAGCTATCTAATGGAATAAAGCGAATCATCGTTCGAAATATTAAAAAAAAAAAATCCAAGAAAGAGTGCTCCTAAAGTTGCTGCTGATTTACAAGCATTATATGGAATAATTGTTAATCCTGAGACTATTAGAAGGGTAATTCGATCTGCTGGATATCACGGTAGAGTAGCCAGGAAAAAATTCTTCGTAAGTGAAAAGAATAGAAAACTCAGACTAGCTTTCGCAAAATCCAACATAAATAAGAATTCTGATTACTGGAATAAAGTTATATTTGCTGATGAGAGTAAATTTAATATATTTGGTTCTGACGGTAGAATCTTGGTGTGGAGAAAACCCAGGGAAGAATTTCGCAAACAGAACTTGGTGCCAACATTAAAACATGGTGGAGGAGGAGTTATGGTATGGGGGTGTATGTCGTCCGCTGGAGTTGGTAATCTTCTTTTCATTGACAGTATAATGGATCAGTACAAGTATATTGACATTTTAAAGCAAAATTTGAAATCTTCAGCAAGAAAATTGAACCTTCATAACGATTTTAAATTCTACCAGGACAATGACCCCAAGCACACTGCTTTGAACGTTAGACTCTGGCTGCTGTATAACTGTCCAGAAATAATAAAAACACCACCACAATCTCCAGACTTAAATCCCATAGAGAATATTTGGCAAGAATTGGAATCAAGAATTCGCAAACACACCATTTCTTCAAAACAACAATTAAAATCAGTGCTTCAAGAAGAATGGGGTAAAATCATTCCAGAAATCACAAAAAAATTAGTCGGATCCATCCCAAGAAGATTAAATCATGTTTTAAAAGTAAAAGGAAATCCAACAAAATATTAAAATCTTTTAAAAAGTAAAATTTTTGGATAAATATTTGATTGAAAAGTAAGTGTCCCATCACTTATGTGAGCCATTTTTTGCTCCGTTCTAAAGAATTGTATTTTTATTAAATTAATATTTTGACAAAATGTATGTTACGTAATAATTGTTACTAACTTTAAATATGAAACACACCCAAAAGATTTTTGTACATGTTTATTTATTTATTTTATTACAGTTTCCTTTCGTAAAGCACAAGTGTCCCATCACTTTTGTGAGACACTGTATATATAATAACCAGAAATGTATGCATAAATAAGATTTGAAATTGATTAAGCAACCTCATAATGTTTTTATTTAGAAGTATAATATAAAACTACAAAACGAGTTATAGATATGAGAGGGGGGAAAAGGAATCTCTTTCTGATAAAAAAAAACTATTAATCCAAAACCAAACAATATGATATTCACCTACAAAATATTTACTGAACCTATATAATAAAACATACATAGTATTTAGAAAGAGCTAATGCTGCTGCAAGTAAAACACAAATGAACTTAACCAAATTAAAATAAATATTAGAAATAAATATCAAGTTTAAAGCCACAGAACCAAAAAGAAAGATATAATGAATCCGGCCTTTCTCAAGGGTCACCCTCAGGCACAGATTCAAACCAGGGATTTTTTTGTGAGGGGCCTGACTTTCATCCAACAAACTGACCCCCTCGTCACCCGAAAATCCCAGGAAATTGAGCTTTTAGAGATAAAATTAGTATCACAAAATTAAAAATACAATAACAAGATAAAATTATACAATAACACGCAAAATCATTTCCGAATTTTTTAAATCCAATTAAGATCACAGCAAAACCAAACAACAAAAGACCATAAAACATAGAACCAAATTCATTAAAATATGAAAGCAAAACACTTACCAATTGAAAGTGCAACTCTAAAAGACAATGTGAAGTAAGTAAACTTGTTAGTGCAATTGTACTTCGTTAAACTAAATTTAATTTTCCCGCGTTTACAACTGAATACGCCTACTACGTTTGGTCATAAGCATCGTCATCATAAGGAATAATTGAGGCGCCATCTATTGAGTTAAAATTCAAAGTGAATAAACAGGAATAAGTTAGAAATTAGATAAACTTTTCTTTTATCAATATTTCTATATTGCAAAAGTTTTTGGGAAATGCATTAGTAATTAAGTTTTTAGTGAGATTGTTGTTGCTTCAATATAATTTTTAAAAAATAGAAATAATTAAAATAAAGAGTTCTGTGTGGTGAAATTTTTGGATATTAGCTTCGAAAACCTAAAGTTACCTAAAATTATGCACAACAGTAAAGAATTTTTTCCTTTAAAGGATAATGCAATTGTTTCAATAGCATTTAGTTATTCGGCAACTTTAAGGAAAAGAATTTGTAAAATTATAGATTCCAGCTCTTTAAGAGATCTATTGGAAAGGGGAACTAAATTTAGATTGAGAAAAAAAAGTAAACATTAAAAAAATCTTGATTTCTATCGGGCAAAATTTGGATATTTTTATTTCTAAATTATTTCTAAATACCATTGGCCACTAGAGGGTTTCAGAGAATGGAAAATGAGGATCTTAGAAGAAATTAAGACAAAGTTTAATGCAGATAGCGTCAGAATTAAAAAACGATTAATTTATTTTAACAAATAATTGAAAAAAAGAAATAAAAAATTTAAAAGAAAGGTTTATTATTACAGTAATAGATAAATTGGCAAATAATTTTTGTTCAATTTGTAAATATTATTATAAAGAACTTTTAATTAATGAATATAATTCTAATTCGATTTATTACTTAATTAGTACCGGGAAAAAGGAATTACATAAAAGGATACTAGATTTCGCTAAAAAAAACTAAAATTATGACTTGCTTTTTAAACTATCGTTGTTGTTGTTGTTGCTAATCTCCATGGCCTCACTTAATCAGACCAAATCCAAAAATCCGTTGATAAGAAGAAAGTCAAAAACGAGGAAGGGAGAAGAATAAATTTATCCCCAAAGAAGTCCTAAACAGTCTAGAATATGTTCATCAGAAACCCGATGTTGACAACATTTCGGGCAAAGAGGGTAAGATTTTTCACCCTGAGAAAAGAAAAGACATTTAAGGTGGCCACTGGCAAGGCGCGATAGGCAAGTGTTGGTTTTTCTATCACTATGAAGAATTAAGGATTGGCCCGGCTTATTGGTCCTATAACAATCATGAGTAGGGGGTACCATCCAATTCTACTTATTTAGGAATTTCGCCTGAGAGAAGAATTCTAAGTATGTGAGTTCAGCAGAAGATGAAGTCGCTAGGCTGCTTCCTTTCTTTTGCAAGCCTGTCTGCTATTTCGTTACCAAGTAGATCCAGATGAGATGGGATCCACTGGAAATGAATACCATGTTGGAGTGAAATCAGCTTCAACCTCCTTACTTGTTCCCAACAGTAAAATTTCATAAAAAAAAACTATAAAATTTAGATTTGTAACTTGTATCTATATCTTGTAACTTGTATCTTGTAAAACTAACCTTACTTGTTCCCAACCGTAAAATTTCATAAAAAAAAACCAATGAAATTTAGATTTGTAACTTGTAGCACTGGCAGTTAAAATTACTATACGGGAAAAAAATTTCTTTAAATACTTGAAAATTATCCTAAATAAAATTAAAGATGATAACTTTATAATCAATAGTAACAAAGATATTTTCAAAAAGATAACTATATTAATAAACTAATACTTATGACTTTGAAAATTTTTACACTAATTTACCTCATGAAAAATTAATAGATGTCTGTACTATTATATATGATGAATATCTAAATAGAGATACATTACAAAAGTAATTGGCTAGAATTATGTAAATTTAATATTAAAGAAAATTACGTCTTTAACGGAATTAATTTTTATAAACAAGTAAAGGGAATTCCAATGAGAACAGCTTTTTCAAGTGCTTTAGCCAATATTTTCTTACATTATTATGAGAAAAAATAATTAAACACAACTTAATAAACAGTTGGAGATGTATTTTTGACTTACTTTTGTTAAACTTGGATACTCCTAATGTTGTTATTAATTGTTACCCAAAAGATTTAGTTTTAACTGAAACAAACGAAAATCAATTTAAAGCTACCTATCTAGATATAAATATAGAAATTTCTAATTGAAAAACTTTAATAGGTATTTATAATAAAAGTGATGAATTTAACTTTAAAATAATTGAACTTAGTAATTACCATTAGTTAGTTATATATAAAATTTAAAAGAATCAGACAAGGTAATTGATAATAAGTGACAAATGAATGAGATGACTAAAGCGGGGATTGGTAAATCTTAACAAATTGAAAGGCTAATTTAGTTGAAACTATCTAAACAAATACTTTTCCGCTTTTTGCAGCGTTACTTAATGAAGTTTTTTTTTTAATTTATTTGTATTTGTGGCTAGAAAAACTAAACCCAAACTTCCATGTGTTTCATTGCTTTTTTTCTATTTCGGTTATATTCATGTAAATTGCTTAGTTATGTATATTTCTTGGATAGTTTTAACAATCAAGAAAAAATTCAATTTTCGTTTATTATTATTATTATTTCTTTCGAAAGAGATTGGGTTTTTCAACTACACCTGTTTAATTCCATAGCTAGTGATTGGGAATAAAGTTTTAACGTAATAAATACATATATTTTAAACATTTAATTACATGATAGAAATAAATCTAGAAAAAGATTTAAACCTAAATGTGAGGCAGAGTTCAATCCCAAAATTAATTTTTTTATTGCTAATAAAAAAAATTCATTAATCTAAATAATATTATTTCTCACCTACAACAATTGGTTGCTAATAATAATTTCTTGTATAGTTATAACAATTAAGAAAAAAATTCAATTTTCGTTTTATTATTATTATTTTCCCCTGGAAAAGAGATTAGTTTTTTCAATTACTCCTGATCATTTTCAACGCGAGTAATGGGAAATAGGTAAAGTACTATTAACATATATAATATATGTATTTATAACGTACCATTAAAGTAATAAAGCCGGCGTCCTGGCATAGGGGTAGCGCGTCTTCCCCGTGATCTGGGCGTCCCGGGTTCGAGTCCCGGTTTGGGCATGGTTGTTCTTCTGTTGTTCTATCTGTGAGATGTGTGAATGTGCCCTCCTGTAAAAAGGGGTTGTGCAAGCGAATGAGTGATGCGTGAGTGGCAAAGTCGTACTCTTGGCCCTAGCTGGCGCTGCTATAAAAAATAAGAGACGTTCCCCCTCAGGCTTAAATCGCTGTCTTCGTAACAGCGGGCTTGTCAGTGGCAAGTGCCATAAGAAACAAACAAACAAACAAAGTAATAAATACATATATTTTCAGATATTTAATAATTTGATAGGAATAAGTAGTAATAGTTTAAACCTAAATGTCAGCCAATGTTCCGTCTCACAATTAAGTTATATATTTTTATTGCTAATAAAAAAAATTTCATTGACCTAAATGGTGTTATTTTTCACCTACAACAATTAGCCGATAGTAATAAATTTTGATACCGAGAATGAAAGAAAATAATTAAACAGATGATAATAAAATGTGATATTCATGGAATAATACGAAGTTGATGTATTTTGACTCTCGAGAAGAAATAAGATGTATGAAGATAGAAGCAGTAATTTATCTAGACCATCCATGGCGGAGTTTTCAACAAATATGTTTATTTTAATTGATAACCTTGGAGGTGCCAGAATAAAGACTCGTTATTCGTATGGCAGGATTGATAAAGTTGGTGATGGCGAGCTGGATTTGACAGGTTCAAGAAACACCAGTTTCTTTAAATCAAAATTTGTTTTGATGGTAAAGGATCAGTTTATAATTTCTTAAAGTTACAGCTATACTCCTAGATCCTATTATTGAAATAAATGATAGGAAAGAAATGTTTGTTTTTCAGGAAGTGTAAATTTAGAATTAAAAAATGTGTCCAGTAAAAATATGAACACTCTATTTGAAGAAAAAGTTCTACTTTATCAAAGAAATAAAAAAAAAAGTAGCTAATTTTTGCTCATTTTAAAAGAGTATTTCTGAGTTTTAAATATTTTTTCTCGCACATCATAATATTCCAATATTTCTATTTTTATATAGATTCATTTTTTTACATCTCCAGAAAAAAAGAAACGGAAAGATTACAAAGTACTCCAATATGGAGATATAAAAAATAGTAACTAGATAAGATATTTATATGCAAAAACTATGAAATGGAAGATATCTTTGATGAAAAGCAGCTTTAAAAAATAGTAGTTTCAGGTAATCGGGAATTAATAATAAGACGCAAACTTAGACGGTATTTCTCGTTATTTTAAGCATATTCTTTCCAAATAAATTCGTTACAACGATCAGAATTCGAAACACAGATCCCCAGTTATTCCAGAGATTACTGGTAATTGGAAACTCATCGGAGTAAATGGAAAAGCTCTTGTACCTGAAGCTGATTATACAATCCCAAAAAACATAAAGCGCTTTTTAATCTCACGATATTGTTTTAAGTTGAGCCAAAACATTTGCAAATTTCTTTCCCAATTACCCTAATTTTTCTTATGAATGACAAGAATAAGCTTCTTTCAATTTAAAACAAAAAAAAATTGATTCTTAAAATATTTGTTTTTTAATACAAAATCAAAAATGCATTAAGATATTAAAAAAAGTTCAAGTTCATTCTGCTTAAGATCATTCCAAAAAATACCACAACATGTGAGTACAGGTTCAATATATATATAATAAAATTATTTTCATTTAAATACACTCAAATTATTTTTTAAGTATTGAATGCCACATGGCAAATCCGAAAAATGCAAAAAGGTTTTCATTAAATATAGCCTGGGGCCGTGGTGGCCTGGTGGTAAAGTCTCGGCTTCGGAGGGTTTCAGGTTCGAGACCCCATTCCACCGAAGAACCGCCGTGTAAGGGGGTCTGTTGCTCGATAAATACGTCAGGACCAAACGTCCTCCTGTTGGTGTGGTGTGGAGAGAGGGGTGCCAGCTCAGGTGTCGTCCTCGTTATCTGACCGCGGTTCAAAATGACGAGGTCCGTCCCAAAATAGCCCTAGTTTTGCTTTGAAACGGGACGTTAATATAACTAAACTAAACTAAAACTTAAAAATAGCCTCTAAAAAATATAATAGTGTCCATAAATAAATAAAAATAGTTTTGGCAAATGTACGATGCTTATAGATACTATAATATAAAATTTTACAAGAATTTATTTAAAGGACTTTTATGTACTTGTACTGAAATTTTAAAAAAATATCTTGATAAAATGCAGAAGTCTGTATTTATTAAAGTAAATTAGTATTATTAAAGTAAATTGGCTGACTCCGCTGTAATTCGAATCCCCAAAGAAAGAAAAAAAAACACAAAGATAAAAGCATATGTTTAATAAAATGTAACAAAAGATATCACAAACAAAGCATTAGCAATAAAATGATTTGAAATATTTTTAGTCATCAAAAGGATTATACTAAGAATCCCCTAGAGATCCTTTTAAAAATTCATAATAAGTCTTTCTAAGAAAAAGCATATAAAATATAACAAAAGATGACATTTGTAGCAAATACGAATAAACAAGTCCTTTCAGTGTTTTCTAAAAAGGAAATACTTCTTTACATATTTACATTCAGCGTTTTCACGTTTTGTTAGGACATTTCTCCCATGAAAATACTCCTGAATTAAACATAGTAAATTATTTCTCAGTCCATTCTTTAGAGTTTTTATTCATGCTATTTTTAATTTGGCTTAAGTAAAATTTTCTGACAAGTGTTTTCCTTTGTGTCAGTTTTTAATTAACGCTACAGTAGTAATAATAAGAAATATTAAATGGCACTGAATGTAAAATAAAATACAACATTTTAAAATATATACAGCATATGTACAAGGTTCTTTGAAGAACTCGGATGTCAGTACTTGAAATAATGCTTCTATAAGTCATCTGTGGCTCTATAAAAAGAAAAAAAAGTAAAATGTTATTAAAAATAAATAATTTATAAGTCATAAAATAAATTGTTTTTTGTAATGCAAAACTGATTTAAAAACATTCCAGCAAATAATGTCTCATTTTGATAAATGTAAATCTGAATGAACTGTTCAATGAATAATTAAATAAATAATTGAGTAAATAATTTATAGTTCATATTTTTTTTTTTTTGTAATGCAAAACTGATTTAAAAACATTCCAGCAAATAATGTCTGATTTTGATAAATGTAAATCTGAATGAACAATTCAATGAATAATTAAATAAATAATTGAAATTCAAATTATAAAATTCAATTTATTTCATGAATTTATAGTTCATGAAATAAATTGAATTTTATAATGCAAAATTAAATTAAAAACATTCCAACAAATAATAGTCTGATTTTGATAAATGAAAATCTGAATGAAATATATTGAACCTTACTAAAGATATATAAATATTTAAAAGAAAATTATTTAAGCGGCTATTTTAGACCTCTTTCAGCATTAGCAAATATAGAAACGATTCTTTTTTTTTAATTTTGCAAAAATAAGCAATAAATAAATTTTAATTTTTTTTTTCTAAATGCATTTTAAATATTTCATAAATTTAAAATCTGTATTTTGAAATCCTTAATTGATTATATTAGTGGAATCGGAATCCAATCATCATTTTATTGATTTTTCTCATCAAACTACTGAAAAATAGTTCGCTCTACAAATATAAGTTATTTGCAATAGGAAAATGAAATCAATCTGCTGTAAAACAGTTGACTTATAATTCAGTAATTAATTTGGAAAAATACAATTAATTTTTTACAAATAGAACATAATTCAGATTTATTTTGAATTTGTGGAAGTAGCTTTGTACTTAAGCTTATATACCGGGTACCTTATAGGATAAAGAATTTTATTTATTTTATTATTGTTTTTTTTCTCTCATTTATAGATAACAAGAATCGAGCCCTATAGCTAGCCCCGTCATGCTAATGCGTCCGAGGAAACCTAAATGGTTGAACATCTGTGAAAACATAATCGAGCAATAATGTAAACACAAAACAGCCCTCCATTGCGGTACAGCTTATATGCCCACCCCTCACTAAGACGGCCCGACGGAGGCACCTCAGCCCTACACAATTTCTATATCCACCGGGGATGCTAGAACCTTCTTAATTATTCGGCAACTTCTTTGATAAGTGTATTTCATCAACGAGCAATACCACGAATGAGAACAGTTCCTTCCTTAAAGGCACTTACTAGTGATACAGGAAGTTACAGAAGAAAGGAAACACTAAATTCAGATTTTCAATGAAAGATTTCTTTTGAGAAAATTGTCTATGGAAAAGAAAGTACTGCAATTCTGAAGGTGAGTGCATTTCAATGTAAGTACAACTTTCATTTTATTGCTTTGATTGTTAATGATATCTGTTTATTTTTTACTAGGCTTAGTTTTTAACGATTTTTTTAATAATGTATGGTGCTTTGTACTAGATAAAAAGTATTATTTTGAGGCATAAAAATCTGTGATATAAAAGACAACTAGGTTCTAGAAACTTGTTTCAGTGCCATTTCGCAAAATAAGTGCATATTGTAAGAAGTCGTTTTAGATGTCTCCAATGGATCAATTTGCCTCCAAAATAATTATTTAAATGAAAAAATTAATATACCACGTTTTTAAAACGGACTAAAAAGTACAAAATAATTTCTCTTAATCTTACATTGGTTTATAACTCGATTCAGGTTGCCTTAAAAAGTTATAAATTTTAAAGATTCACAAATTTTAAAACTTTTTAATTTGATATTTGATTGCTATCGTCAAAAATTTGTAATTGTGAATTTTAAAAATTCACAATCACAAACTTTCAGAACAGTCTGCATGGGATTAGGAATCTGTATGGGGTGATATATCTGTATAGGGTTAAGAGAAATTAATTTATAATTTTAAGCCCATTTTAAAAAGGTATATTAAAATCTTTTTCTTTAAATAATGTTTTCCAATTTTTAGTCTAGTGTTTGAGAAATTTTGCAATTGATTTCAAATTAAATCTTTGATGATCGACACCTGATGACAAAATTTGTACCAAACAGAGAAAAAAGCGAGTTAATATTGTATTGTCTTCCAGTTCTGAGCTATGTTTAAACTTTAAACTGATTTCCCGATAATCTAGAAACTTAAAAGTCAATTACAAAATTGGTATTGAATGGACAAACAAACAGAGACGGAAAAACGAATAAATAGAAACGTATTAAAAAGAAATATCATCTAAGAAAACTTGGGAAACACCTGGTTTTCTCCAATGAGGGAAAACGCCGTTGTAAGGAATTTTAATATATGTATGGTATCAAAATCTGTAATTTGTAATTAGTTATGTGTTGTGTAAATTGCAATAATTAATTTCAATTTTCATTTGCAATGCTATTTATTAAAGACTTTAAGAGAAGATAAATCATGTTTTTTGCTTGATTTAATTTATTCTTTATTTTAAGTATGCATTTTTATTAAATCGCTCCAGCTCAACTTATTAGTTGTTAGTAAAGAAAATTAAACATTAAATGAATATACAATTTATAAATATTTCATACTTAATTAAAATATTCGTTCCTTATTTATCCATATTTTTTGTCATTCTAGAAATATTTTCAAGTGTAATTATAAATACAAATGATAGCAGCAGTTGATAATTAGATGCAGATTGCTCCAGTGATGTTTTGGGTAAAGTAAAAATAATAATTTTTTGTAAAATACCTTCTCACAGATACGATAATTCTATTATGTAATTTATTGATTTGAATTAAATATCATTTCAAAAGCTTTTCCAACTTGAATCAAGAAATACACAAATATAAATTTATTGATTACTACGACAAATTAGAACTGAAATGATGTAGTCTTACCTTCACTTCAGCGCCTGTCATAAAATTCATATTTCAGAGGACTACTAATCATCAGAACTAATTGAAAACGGATTTGAAGATCGTCATCTTTATTTTCTACCCAAAAGTTCTGCATAATCTGAAAAAAAAACATTGAATTATATGAATAAATAATTTATAGTAATCAAGACAGAATGTCTTTTCAGAATCTCTGCACTCCTAACAAATCTGTGAAATATTGTAGTTTTTAGAAGGGTAAACATTTGTCATATACGCTTATATGTACATAAAATTTATCATATAACTTTTCGATGAATAAATTCAATATTCTATTTTTTCCCCCTTTATTTCCGAATCTCAATCTCTAATTCATTGATTTTAGATTGAATTAAAGATAAAATTACGCTGAGCTAACTGAATCTGTTCAAATAAATAGATCTTAAAAAAATTCAAAATTTCTTTCTTTTTCGATTTCATTTTAGAGGAATATCTGATTCTTCGGATATTTTTTTCTCTAATATTTCCCGATAAATTTTAATTCAGCAAAAAATTTTAATTGTTATTGTTAGTAACTTAACATTTTTTTAATTTTTAATACTGTCCTGCAAAAGTTTTAATTTTTATAAGAGTTATAAATTATGAACTCCTAGGGTAGAATATCTAAGTTGGCATTTTAAGAAAATATTGAATCTTAATTATGAAAAATGCAAAAGAACAGGGTTCCATATTGTGGCATAGCGAATCTAATTTACTTAAAATTCTATAGAATAATTTACAATTTTATTTTCTATTTTGACATTTAAACATTATGAAAGTTAGATAAATAACCCTCCAAGGACCAGCGAAGCATCTTCCTGAAACAAATTCATAAAATATCTGATAATAAAGTCTAGACTTCAAAATTGAAGGTACAGACTTTATGAGTATTTTTTTTTTCAAAACGCTGTTAAATTAGATATTTTTTGGTCATTGTTTATTCAGCAAGGATAAAATTTGAAACGACATGTATTTTTAATTTGATAATAATCAAAGTTTCTTAATTTTTTTTTCTTTTCTTATAAAGATATAATAAAGAAAAAAAGAAAAAAAACGAAAAAAGCCTAAGTTTTTTAACAATCATTTTCGAAAAATAAAACCTTGAGAATATTTTTGCGCTTTATTCCTTTTCCCATTGTCTCACTGTTCTTTAAATAAATAAATCATAAACTTGACAATTAATTGCAGCAACTAAACTTATTTCTTTCCAAAGTACATTTATGATGAGCGACCCAAGAAGGTAAATGTATTTTTTTTAAAGAAACACACTTACTTTCGTGAGCAAAGTGAACATTTCCAGCTCTGCTATTCGTCTTCCAATGCACATCCTGGGTCCGAATCCGAAAGGCACAAAAGCGAATGCTTCCCTGTCTTCCCTCTGTCCAGTGGCGGTCTTGAGCCATCTTTCGGGGATGTACTTTTCGGCGTCCTTGAAATATTTCTCCTGGGTACTTGACACGTTGTAGTTCAAGGTGAGCTGCGTCTATTATTATTCAATTCAGATCATTAAAATCAATATAAATGGTCCCTGTCTCACGACTTAGAAATTCATGAAAGATATGCGATTCAACTTGTAACAGTTGAATGGTGATGTATTTAGCTGATGAGCCTAATACACCTGTACCCATTTGAGAAGCGCCAAGCGTTATGGCAAGCGTGTGTGGTTGCTGATGCTGTTACGTCAAGTGAGTGAGTCTGACGGCTTTGTGTTGCTGCGTCAAGTGAGTCTGACGACTTTTGTGTTGCTGCGTCAAGTGAGTCTGACGACTTTTGTGTTGCTGCGTCAAGTGAGTCTGACGACTTTTGTGTTGCTGCGTCAAGTGAGCCTGACGACTTTTGTGTTGCTGCGTCAAGTGAGCCTGACGACTTTGGGTTGCTGTGGGTAGAGGGAGCCACAAAAGCTGTACGAAGGTTCATCGTCCGAGGTCACCAATGTAGCGGATTGTTATGAGCGAGGATAGAACCTGGGACCTTGTGGTTCGCAGCCGAGTAGCAAGACCACAAGACAAAAGCAATTGCTCGTGTTTCGTAACTGTTAACTGCCTTATTATTGTTGTGGTAAAAAGCTTATAAACCAGATAACAGCTACGAAAAATCGGGCAATTGCTTTTGTCTTGTGGTCTTGTTACTCGACTGCGAACCACAAGGTCCCAGGTTCTATCCTCGCTCATAACAATCCGCTACAAACTCAAAGAAAAATGGAAGTGAGAGATGCGTCAAATTTGTTCATGGTAGCAAAAATATTGATGTGAGAGTACCATTATCCTTGTCGCATACTAATAACTGGAAAATTTAATAAGTATGGGAGACCATGACAAGATAATAACTTTCAACAATAGCTGTAGTCAGAAGTTTTTCTATTAGGAATTCCACATTTTGGAATATTCATGTTTCATTTAATTAATATACATATTTTTTATTTATTCATTCAAAAAAAATTGAAATGAAAAATGGAATTAAAAGGATTCTAGCAGAAAGAATTTAATAGCAGATTTAATTTTAGTGCTATCATTTATCGTGAATATTCAGGGTCCTTTACTACAGTGAATCGTATCTTAATGAGCCAAGTTTCAATTAAAAAACAAAGCAAAAAAGAAACATTTCACTCTTACCAGATTCACAGTTAAAAGAATTGTACAAAAATATCATGTTTAGAGAAATATAGGTCAGATATCTGTAGAAACAGCAAATAAAAATTATATTTTGAAAATTCATTTTAATTTTCTATTTTTCTCATAAAATTCATAGTGAATCTATATACAATACAATTTTAATTTGAATAAAATTATTTTAATATACAAGATATAATCTTACTTTTTAATATATATTATTTTTTTTAAATATCTTTACTTATTTGATTAGACTTTATATTAATGATTTAATAAATATAAAATTCATTAGCTTATTTCTAAAGCTAATTCTTGGCAACGATAAAGAAGTTACAAGTTAATAGATTCTATAAATTACAAAAAAAAATGATAGTAAAACTTACATTGGCTGGTATCCTGTAACCAGATAAGACTATATCTCTATCAAGTGTTCGAGATGTGCCTTGAACGGTTGGATAAAGTCTGGAAAAAAATTATTTTTCCTTAACAGATTTTTTTACAGAGATAATAGATTTAAACCAATAAAAATATTCTCGAAGAAAGTTAAGAGCAGTCTTTTTTGTTCTAAAAAATTAGATGAATCTACAAAAAAAATATTTTTTTTTAATTGCCTTCTTGTATTTTTCTTCAATAACTGATTCTGAAAAAAGAAATGTCCAAGGAATATCTTTATCCACACACACACAAAAAAAAAAAAAAAATCTCGTAAAAAATCAGCTGAAAAATGAAAAAAATGAATAATTAGATTTTTTTTCTTCTTTCATCTTTTAATAAATCCCACCATTATTAGTAAATTCTTAAAAGAAAAATCTGGTATTTCTCTTGCAACATGTTTACAATTAGGAAGTTTTTATTTAAAAACAACTAATTCATTTCAGAATATTGTGAATGTCTTTCATCTCAGAATATCACAATTATAATTGTTAATTTTGATTACGAATTGTTAATAAATTATGACCACTATGCATTCATAATGTAGAATCTCTTTTTCCCGACTATTATGAGAATTCAGCCCAATTAATGATGTTCATCACATATGTACTTGAATTTTTCTTAGAATCTCATGCTATTGTGATTTTATTCTAATGATGAAGACTTTCTATGGAAAATGGGAAACCTAAATGGATTCTATGCATGCCCATTCTTGTAATTTATATAAAACACCATAATTACAGAACAATATGAAGTCTAATAGCACAATCTTGACATTGATACAATAGAATGGCCGCTTTGAGATCCAGTTTCGGCGGAGTTCCATCGTGTGTAAAGACCTGGTGAAAGTTAAATCCTTCTGCTGTTGTAATGTGCGGATGTTTGGAATTTGAGGTGCTGGCACAGGTGTAATCCTTGTAATGAGACCATATTTTTAATAATTATGACAAATATCTCAAAATAAACCTCTATTAACTTAAATGCAGGATATTTATTTATGTAAACCAAATTTAAAATGGTCTCTGTATATCCCTGAATCACAAAATCATGAACTTTCAACTCATGTTTCTGATTATTTGCTTCCATAACTTTTTCTGCGTTGTAACTTGGTTCCTTGTATATTTCCTTTTGTAGAATCGGCATGCATTATTCTAAGAATGAATTTCGTGAATTCTAATTCTAAGAATTACATCTCTAAAAGAGTTGCTAAGCTTCAGAATTAAGACGTAGGTGTTATCTAATTTTGTGTGGATTTAGTATTATTTCAAAATATTATTTAGGAAAAACACATAAAAGTTATATTTTAATCGAAGTATAAAATACATTAAATATTATAACTTCGTTACTCTATTTCTTGCATAAACCGAGGTGTGCGACAAAAAAAAATTCTATCTGAGTAGTTCTGATTGCAAAATTTTAAAAGCAAGGCATGGAAGTAGCAAAAAAGACAAAAAAAAGTAATCTTTAAATTAAATTAAAAAAGCCTTCTTTTCAAATCTTAAAAATTCAAATATCATATTTAAAAATAGTAATGAAAATGGCATTAAAGATATTTTATAAAGTACTTAAAATATTAAATACCTATGGGCAGGCCACAATATTCTACAAAATGAACTAGAAGGAATATAAAATGAATGATTAAATAAATCTGATTGAAACATTTCGTTCCCAAATACATTAAAATGAAAGCGAAAATTTTCAATATTAAATGTAATATTAACGTTAAAATTAATTGAGGCAGAAAATTTATAAAATTTCCTTTGAGAATCGTATTAACTACTAAAAGAATTGCTTAAATTTGCACGTTTCTCACTTTCCAATTATCCAAATAAGCAAAATTCATTATAATTTTTATGATAATACACTGACAAAAGGAACAATCAATTAATGGTAACTCGAAACAAATTAGTTTCAATAGAGTTATTTAGAAAATTTCGATTAAATTACCCAAATTCATTTCCTGAACAAAGAATTGATTCAAACTTTTAACTAGATTATACATCTTAAATGAACATATACTGTTATTTCAAAATATAATAAAAAATAGAAAGAATCTAAGACACTTAAAAGTGCCCAAATTATTTTTAGTTTAAACGTATAGCTACTTTGCTTTAGTAACAGATTCATTTGTACAAGTATGGGAAATGTGGAATGTTGCATGGGGATATTCATGGCGAATTCATGCATGCTTAAAGGAAAATATCTGTCAATGAAAAAGGATAAAACTTGTAACAATAGTGAAAAACTTAAAAATTGGAAATGTGTAAAAATAATGCCATTGTAGTGAAAGCTTATAAGCCAGTTAACAGCTAAGCTACACAAGCAATTGCTTTTATATTGTGGTCATGTTACTGGGCTGCGAACCACGAGGTCCCAGGTTCTATCCTCGCCCATACAAATCACCACACCATCAAGTCAGTTTTTTTGCCAAATAACATCAAATTATGTTATCCGAAACAACAAAAATAATTAAGACGGATATTAGATGATTAATATCAATAAAATAATATTTTAGCATATTTGAAAACAAAATTGTGTTATCTGATATTTAAAAACTTAAAGACTTTATTTTGCAATATTCAAATATCTTGGATAAAATATTTGTTCTAAAAGCAAGAATAAAAATTCTTATGTTTCGATGAACGAATCAGGCTCGAACGGATATGTTAATTGATATGCAGCGATTTGAACGATAAAGGAATTGTTTTGTATTTTACATTTTTTACATCCATCATTTAAGAAAGCTTGATAACATCAAACACATACAAGCAAATAGCAAAGTGTGATTATACAAAGACACCATCAGCAAGACAGACTTACCTCATACTCTCTTTGACGCACGCTCTGAGATAAGATAACTGATTTAAACCATCCACGGTCAAGGGAGTCTTGTTGGGAACGATTCGGTCGATCTCTTCTTGAAGTTTTTTCTGCTTTTCCGGATTCGCAGCCAAATTACGCAAAACGTAAGCGGTAGTCAGAGATGTCTAAAGCAAAAATAACATTTTATGTTTCTTTTCATTGTTAAAATCGGATCAAATAAATATCTAGATAAAAAAAAATTAAATAAATATTACATAAATTAGCAATAATTTCAGATTTTTTTTATTGCCTTTAATATACATTGGTTGTGAATCTGGGAATTAAATACTAGGCATATTCTTGGAATTCTCAAGAAACGTGAAATATTTAATCAAGAATTCAATATTAGAGTTGAAATTGTCCTTCGAAGATATCCATCAATTGACAGCAACTAATGAACATAAAAAAAAAAAAATTACCCTCTTCTGCTGAATTCTGCGTTTAGAAAACTATATCAGGAAACATTTGATCATTGAAACAATTCTTCATATGTAGCTGAAAAATTACACAGGCTTTTAAATTTTTAAATGTTATATTTTTCAGACCAGTTAACATTTAAAAAAAAATTCTTAATTTTCTCAGACAACTATTATACCATATCCTGTGTTTATAAACTATCTTACACATTTCCATAGTCTGAGACAACACAAGCTAACAGAACGGGAAATGTTAGAAATGTGTTATAAAATTATTATTACGTCATTCTGAAAATTACGATACTTTCAACGCATATATTTTGTATCCGAATAAAGTAAAAGCGCTTGACTATATTGAAGAGAAAACTCATGTGATTCTGCAGTAGCTTGTTGTTCTGAATTAATCGAATAATCATACATGTAAACAAGTAATCTGCGTTTGTTTACCTTCTAAAGCGGAGGCCCATATTTGATCTCGTAAGATTATGCCTTTTTTCGTGTATTTATTAAATTGATGAAAGGTAACTTACTATTGAACCTGATAGCAGTTTTAATGCTCTTCATTAATATATGATGAATGCGTAGCGGATTGTTATGAGCGAGAATAGAACCTGGGACCTTGTAGTTCACAGCCGAGTAACAAGACCACAAGACAAAAGCAATTGCCAGTGTTTCGTGGCTGTTATCTGGCTTATAAGCTTTTCACCACAAATGCTCCAGTTCTCAAAACATTTATGAGTCTTACATGAATCACAAGCGATTTCTTATTCATGTCTATAGAAAAATAAGGCTACTAGTGGAAGTAAGTATATATTATTTCTTCAAAGTTCAAGCCCTTACTTTTTAAATAATTATTCTGTCTTTTTTTCCCACTGTTTAGAGATGGTTTCATTTTTTTTTTTTTTTTCAATTTGAATTTTCCGCAGCATTTATGAAGATTTCTTTGTTTTCGTGAATCTTTTCATTTATAACTTTTATATATGAATTGTTTCAAACATGAATCTCATCATAAAAATAGGAAAACTTGTGATTTTCCATCATTGTTTTTTATTTAAATTAAAATAAAACTTCAAAAGATATGAATTTAATTTATAAAAAAAATGGTTGAAGTGAAATATCTCTACTGACAATATAACCTTCAAAGCTAGCGGGAAGATTCTTTCCGAAATTCCCTCTAATGCTCTATAAAAAAGATAATTTTCCATTTTTCTCCGGGCCGTGGTGGCCTGGTGGTAAGATCTCGGCTTGTGAGCCGTACGGTTTCTGATTCGAGACCCGATTCCACCGAAGAACCGTCGTGTAAAGGGGTATGTTGCACGTTAAATCTGTCATGCCAAACGTCCTCCCGCTGGTGTGGTGTGGAGAGGCGGGTGCCAGCTCAGGTGTCGTCCTCGTCATCTGACCGCGGTTCAAAATTATGAGGTCCGTCCCAAAATAGCCCTAGTGTTGCTTTACAAAGGGACGTTAATATAACTAAACTCCATTTTTCTCCGCATAAAATTGTGAATCTTGGACAAGGCCACGAACGCTACGAATGTCCCGATATTTATTTTCAGGTATTCGTATATAAGTATTTTCTGATTCGTAGTATAGCAAAGAAAATCGAAAATGCATTTTGGAATTACTTTTAGACGGGCTAAAACAAAAATTTGGCACAGAATTACAAATTTTAGTACAAGATTACGTACAAAATTTCATTTGTTTAATTCGTTATGTTTCTGAAATATTGCTGTCGCTTGCTCATGATGCGGTAGGTGAAAATAACAAATAAGTGGTAGCAAGTCATTTATCACAAGTTCGTCATTAATAGAAAACTCCCGAAGCTAGTGATTGTGTGATAAAGTCCAAAGAATATAATGCAATTTAATTTTAGAATTATATTTGTAGAATTTTTGAGAAACAATACAATTCGTAAGAATATGGCTATAAAATATAGAAAAAATTGTTAAAGAACAAACATAAATTGTGTATTACAAGAGAGCGATAATTAAAAATATAAAAAGTTCTAAAACATCAAACGATATTCTCGTGATTCTTTGTGACGTGAGCTTAGTTAATTAAAAGTAAGAAATCAAACGATAAATTAGCTGTGCCATCAGTTGTTGAAGGTGACGAACCTTCATAGAAACGCCGAACAATCGTGTTTTTATATAGATTTATTTCTAAAAGACGACAAAAAGTCAGTCTTGTGATGAATTTGATACAAAATGTATACAGATTTACACTTTAAGTACTAAATTTTATCTATCTAGCTCTTTACGTTTTTTAGTTATTATATTTACTAACAATCGGAATATTCCAACAGATTTCCTGTGAAGATTTCGTTCAAAATTTGATAAAAATGTACGAATCCAATGTAAAAACCACATACCAAAATTCATTCAACTTCTGAGTTATTCAATTTTTGAGTTATCGCTTTCACATAGACATAATTACAAAAATGTGTTTTTCGAACGCAAGAAGGTCAAAAAAGTTACAGATTGGTTAAAATCTCAATTTTTTTTTTTTTTTTTTTTTACGCGATTGCAGTACTTTCTCTTTGTTGCATTATTTAAAATAAAATATATTCTGTAAAATTAAAATTTGAAATTTGAAAGGGGAAACAAAAAAATTTTTCAATCTTAAAGAAAATAGATAGAACTAATAAATACGTGTTTTCATTTTTTTATCAGCATAGCTACAGGTGTTGATAATACGGTCATAATTTGAAATAAAAATAACCGTATTATCATCATCAGACATCATTCTTCAGAATTTATTAAACACTTATCGTTAGTATTCTAGTAATGATATTCTAGTGCCTAAAATGAATATGTTTTATTTCATGTAACTTTTCCTAAAGACAGAAAATGAGTAGAAACAGTTATTCATTGGATATAAATTTGTTTCTAATTTTTTTCGCATCTGTGGCGGATTGCGATAAGCGAGGATAGAACATGGGACCTTGCGGTTCGCAGCCGAGTAACAAGACCACAAGACAAAAGCAATTGCCCGTGTTTAGTAGCTGTTAACTGGCTTATAAGCTCTTCACCACACATCTATATATAGAATACTATATTTACTATTAAGTGCTAAATGAATTTGTCTCTAGCTGCACATTTACGAATACTGTCAGCATATTCAAACATTTTCTGCCTTTTTCATTCTAAATAAATCATACTTGAAAAATACGGAAGGATTTAATTTTTAAATCCTTATTTAACCAGCAGATAAAAATTATCAGTATTTAGCATTACGATTGTGATAAAAATCAAGGGCCAAACAAGTTTTGACTTACATAATCACTCAGCAACAAGGCTGAATTTTAAAAATTACTTCTGAAAATATTCTACAAAGAAAAATACTCTCAAGGTGAGCCATATGCTTAAGCAACAGAATCCAAAGATAAAAATAAGGAATCATTAAAGAATAATTCAAATGGAAATCCAAGAAAGGTTATGAAATGCAAAGTACCTGATTCCTCAAGACGCGATTTAAATTTCCCCCCCCCCCCTTCTTTAATTTACAATATGATCTGCGCTGTTTTATGTCACCTGAATGTGTGATGACTTCCTACGTTCGTCCTGAAAATGGAATTTAAAATAATCATTTAAGAAAAATAAAATTTATAGTAACTCTATGGGCTTACCGTGTCGATTCCAGCTGCCATGGCATCAACTGCCATGATACTGGCATCTCTTGGAGATCCCCTAAGAATTAATTTTTCCATCAAGGACATGCTCTTTGAGTCCCTTTCTTTCTCCAAATCTTTCATTTTAGATTGGACGTACTGCATGGCACGTCTAAGAAAGAAAAATAGTGTTTTCACAAGTGATTCGATTAAACATATTTCACATATTGATTTTGTAAAAATATTAAGCTATCATACCCTATTAGCACATGATATTTTAAAATATCTCCATGATGTGATTGGATATTTGAGAAGATATCGTAATAATATTGGGATATTTTGTGCTATTAATCTATGAATAATTTTTGCTTTCGATGTATTAAATCATCTGAAATCTCGTGAACTGTTAATAAAATTCGAATATCTAATTTTATTATTAAATCAACGATAGTGGTCTCCCTAAAAATTTCTCGCATACTTTAATAAATTTGTCATGTCAGGGAACCCCGTTGCATGGCAATGGCGAACAACCGTTACGAAATATTAATCTTTGGCGTAGATTTAGCATTTTTACTGAAACTATAGAGTCATCCTTGGCGTGTTTTTGACGATTGATCCCAGGCATGCATTATTAGCATCCAAAAATCGAATTTATGATTTTAAACATGCTTTTCTCAATTTATTGAAACCAAAATTTGTTACAAAAACGGGCTTGTAATAGCAAAATCCCATATCAAATTTGATATATTTTTGTTGCATTTTTGAATTATCAATCAATCTAGTTGGATTTGGTTCAACGTTTTATCAGTATCTACGGTATAGATGTTAAATCTATGTACCGAATTTTATCTACTTTGCTGTCCTAGTTTTGTAGTTACCGCATTAATTTATATTCGAATAGTCGGACAGACGGACATCCTCTAAACAGATTTTACTCAAAATTTGATAGAAATCTATAAATTTGGTGTAAAGATCGTATACCAAATTTCAAACATCTAGCTCAAAACGTTTTTGAGTTGTCTTTGTCACAGACAGACAGGCAGTGGGACATTTTCCAAAAATGCGTTTTTCGAATTCAAGAAGGTCTAAAGCGAGGAGATTCGTCAAAATCTCCATTTCGAATTTTTTGACGATCATTATATTTTCTCTATTATGTATATACATATGAGAAAGTAAATATAAAGTCAAGAAGATACGGTTACACTAAAAAGGAAATTAACATGTAATTTTGTATATCTTTTACGAAATTCCAAATTCTAAGCCATTGAGTATTTTGTGTCTTTGATTCGAATTCTTTGTCTGACCCTCTATTAACTCTTTTATTTCCAAGCTATTATTACGAACTGTATACATATTTCCTCTTTCTATGCATGTCAAATCTTAAAATCGCGCTTTCAATCAATGGAACAAAGCATATACTTAATTTGATTCCAATTTACGTATGTACATGAAATAAAAGAATACATTAAGGAAATTCGTTGTGAAAAAGACATGATACTGTCTCTCAGATATATTACGTTGCTTTGAAGTTTATCTATAAAGGAACTTTTTAAATTTCAAATTGTTATTTACAGGATGGATTGAACTGCTTTAACAAATCTACTTAAATTTCAAACGGGCAATCAAATTGCAATATTAGTTTATATATAAATTACGTGTCACGTTGTTTGTCCGCGATGGACTCCTAAACTACTTAACCGATTTTAATAAAATTTGCACACCGTGTGCAGTTTGATCTAACTTAAAAGATAGGATAGCCTTTTTTTTAAATTTTTAATTAGAATTTTAATTATGAATTAAAAACTAACTTTCCAACCAAATAAATCTTTTCATTTTCCCCACCGCCAAATGAGTACGGCTTCAGTTTTTTCCCCCAACAGTCATGAGGCTAGGCTTAAGATTTTTCGGCTGATTATTTGAAACGATTCTATTTATTTTCTTAATGTTTGATGCATTTAAAATTAAACATTGTTAATGAATCGATCTTTCAGATTCATTCTTAAGTACTTTTGAATTAAAATAACACAGAATAAAGGAAATTAAAAATGTCTAATCTGCATAGCGTTACCTCAACTGGCGTAAAAAAACTCACGCATTTCCGTTACCGAAACTGGCGTTGAAAATTCACGCATGAGCATTCTGTTCTGATTGTTGATATGACAACCATTATCAACGGATGATTTAAATTATTTTTAGGTTAGCTGCATGTTTTTGTAATTAAATTGTATTTATTTTAGTTATATATTTTTTGTATACGCTTATAGTTTTAAGTACATCGTTTTTTTAGTTTTTTTAACCTGTTTTCAACCGATTATTTTAAACGATTTGTTTTATTTTCTTAGTGTTTGATGCATTTAAAATTAAACATTGTTAACCAATCACTGAGAATATTTTGTTGACAAATTCTTGAAATATTACATAAATTAGAAAAGATATTCTTTAGTGCCCATAAAGTTTAAACGCTCAGTGACTGTTTTCAGTAATCATATTAAAAAATGCTTTGTTTCAGTAAAAAATATTATTATATTAATTGCAGATTAATCCTTTCCACTTTAATTGATAGTATAAATTCTACGGGAACTAACAGAAAATTGGAGAGATACATATTACGTTATGACTGAAGGCGTTTATAATATTATGAGAGAATTATATGACTATCAAAATTTGAAGTTTTAAAATATTTTGATGAAGAAGCTATTAAAGTAGGAATTGCATAAAATATTTAATTATTAAAATTTTCACGAACATTAAGATTGGCGAACCGGCTGGTCGCCAAAGGCGGCTAGTTAGTTTATATAAAAAGAACATAAAACCTAATTTTAAGAGATTTATATGGAGTTGTGGGGCTTTAGATAAACTTTTGAAATCCAAAAATTCGAATTCGCTCATTTTCTTCCAAAAACTTGCATTGATTTAGAAAAAAAAATTATTTTAAAACTCTTTTTTACTTTCAGAATCACTCACAAAGTCAAAAGTATCCATTTAAAAATCAATTCAATCATTTAATCGATCTTGAAGAAAGTTTTCCAATCACTGAAATTATATTTCGCTCTATCAAAATCTCAAACAAGGAGCTTAATTATACAGTTCTTATCTTCGAACGAGTCCTTGGTAAGACAATGGCACAATTATTCCACACAACCATTTCATGACAATTGAGCAGAAAAAAGTCCAACAGAAAGTCCTCGTTTTCTCAAAAGTGAAGATTGCATCTCATTCCTTTTGCACGCAAACTAAGATGTGATCAGAAGGAAGGAAAATTTCAATGGATTTTCCAAAGATCGCGAGATTCCTTCGTGGCCCAGAACAAAACGGCACATGATTAGCATGTGATTACCGGAAATTGGAATCTTGTTCCCCTTTCCGTTCCAATCAGCATTACACAATAAGGTGCGGTTACTTCATTTCTTAGTTTCAAAAGAGCTTTCATTTTTGTTCAGTTTAAGAAGCAACTAAATAGCTCTACAGTAGATCGATTATAAGGAAAGTTTTCGAATTTATGTGGTGAATGGGTGTTTTGAAACTTAAATGAAGTCAGAAAAGTTTTCTTTTTTTTTTAAAGTATATTTATTTTTAAATACGGAACGAGCAAAAATATACTGTCATAAGTTTTTCTGAGGTAACTGTTTTAATAAAAATAAGTTTTAATAACAATTTTACGTTAAGGATATCTATACAAGTAGTCCATTCTAATCATTCTTTCTGAACTTATATATAATTCCTCACTAAATACAAAATATCTAAATAACGCAAAATTTTATGTTCTAGATTGTAAGCCAGAAAATGTGTTTGTGAAAAAATTACGATAGCTAAATTTTCAAACAGTCCACAGGTCCTTTCAAACATGTTGAATAAAATATTTTTGTCGCACTAACATGTTAAACAAAAACAGTTCTGTAACCAAAGCAGACCAAGTTTTGAGGCTTTGTATATCGCTATTTTAGTAAATTTACATTCATTTCAGTAGCTACCTCAAGAAATGGCTATGGCAATCAATGCCTGGTATTTGCTAGAAGCGGCCGTTGATTGGCCTAAAATAATGCAATTCAGATCTCATAACTTAATCAGTTTTGGCTGAAGAAGACTGGAACCTCTTTTCTGTAAAACTTCAGCTTGATAAGATTATTTTATTAAAAGTGATTAATAGGATTAGGAAAATGTACAAAAATGTGGCTTTGTAACTTCTTCAGCAGTACGTATACTAACTCAACAACATAAAATAAAATTTTTACGTTCATTTAGTGTCTTTTAGTATGTATCTTATCTATTGGTAAAAAATAAGTTATTGAACCTTGAGGAAATTTAACATTTGCATAGTTATCAATTAATATTTTTTGTAATAGTTCGTGCACAAGAATTTATATGAAAAAATAAATTAATAAGATAAATCATAATTCTTTGAGTACAATAAATGTATTTGGATTTCAGTTACGTTAAATAAGTTAATGAGAATTAATTCGGATGATGATACAAAAGATCAGAAAACAGAAACAAAGTTGTGTCCTGCCTATGAAAAGGAGGGATACAACTTTTAAAAATATGGCAAGCTTCAAATTGATTAAAATATACTGTTGAAAATTTAAAGTCTGGTTCTGAATTGAAAAATACTGGAACAAAAAACTGTTTTTCTAGAACGTGCGAAAAAGTTTTTGAAAAACTGGTGGCATAACTTACTTAACTGGCAAAACTTGACTGGTATAACTTATTATAAGCTTTGATAAAGACTAAAAAATGCTGTTTAAAAAATTCTGTAATACTAATGCACTGAATGATGTTATGGTTATATTTTTAAAAGTTCTTCGTAATCTGAATCGTACTGGTATATACTGATTTTACTATTATTTTAAAATTATACAATTATTTGAAAACTTATGGCCTGTTCGATAGAAGCTTTACGCAGCCCACATCTTATAGTTCCTTTAATGTACTGATTGCTTTCCTTAATGCTCAATGACTTTGATACCGACCTTCCAAATTAAAAAAAGAGAATTAAGAAACTTACTCAAAAAAGAAGTCGTGAACTTTTTTCAATTTCTGGTACGATGGTGAGAGGGATGGATAGAAGCGCCAAATGGGAATTGAAGCCAGTTCCACTTTAGCTGAGAGTTGAAAAAACTGATTAACAGCCTGGATGTACTTTTGAGACATGGAGTCTGGAGACACGTTATCGTCCAGGCAACCCATCCGTTCATTGAAGAGAATATAAGTAACAGCTAAAGGGTGAAGAAAACATCACAAAAAATATAGCCTTATAATCAGAATAATATCATGATAGGGTTATTCGCTTTTAAATGAAATTTAGGGAGGAAAAACATATAATTTTAAGAAGAACTCGGAAAGCGGATAGGAGTTTTCTGCTAATGATCATTTTAATAATCACTAATCACTTAATTTTAAAACCAAACTAAATTTTAACAATTTTTTAGAAAATATTGTTGCACTTACATGAATTTCACACCGTTTCAAAACTCAAAAATTTGTCTTTTTAATTATATCAATTTAATAGTTGTACAAAATTTCCTGAATTTTGGTATTTTTTAAATTTTTTGCCTATTTTCCAATAACAGTTTTCATTGTTTAACCTCAAATTCAAACTATTTTCATTGTTTCATCAAATATTTATTACGGGAGTTTCTTCGATTGATAAAATCTGAGGAAGAAAGATTCTGTTCAATATTTATGTAGTTAATAAGACAGATAAAAGAATTACAGCGAAATTTAGAACATATAAATGAACCTTACATTTACATTTTTAATAGTGCTGTGATATTACGAGACTGGCCTCCATTAAAAACGTTCGTGTACACAATAAACAGAACTTAAGTAAGATTGATAAAATAACACGACTTTAATGCCTGATTTCCGGCAAACCAACTAGTCGCCAGAGGCAACTAGAAATCTGCGTAGTGCAAGGAAAATTAATTTCATTCCAAGGTTGTTTCACTAGTTGTATTTCTATACGCGCGTAATTTGCAGGTTATGTTCAGTGGGCGGGATATATCTAGCCAACATTTCTCTTTTTCCGCTAGTAATTACTGTTTCAATTGATCTTGTAAGATCATAAAAAATTGTTAAACGATTCCTTATTCGAAAGTTTGAAATTTGATAATTATGGCCAGTTGCTATCATTCTGAATTTAATGATAGATAGAATTAATGGTAGCATTAGCCATATAATAATTATATACTTAAAAGTGTTATCAGGGATTTTCTTTAAAACACAATATTGCACTTCTGATTGCAAAACTTCATTCTTTCAAAAGCCTCATTTCAAACAAAACAGTCAATAAACATAGAAGGTCATTTCAGTTTTAAAACCAGTTATAATGAAAGGATTAAACATATCATTCTAGAGTTATAATTTGACCTCTACTCCTATGGTAGGCACCTTTCGATTATCTTTTTCATTTATTTTATTTCTTAATATTGCTCTGAACAATATTAAACGCTTATTAACATGTTCACTGCCATGATTCATACAAGTGATTCGGATTACTATCTAATAAGATGCTTACTTGTTTGCTCTTTCTTAACTATTATAGAGAAGAGAATACCTAATTAGATAATGGATGAATTCCACATGATTCATGCGGTGAAAACGTATTGAAATAAAGAGATATAAATTAAACATAAGCGTGTTCTTGCATCAAATTTTACACTGAATGTCAGCTTTTACTATCACCCGACACGGTAATCAAGGTGTTAAGAAAAAATAATTTTGTAATTACTTACATTCTAAAGCCCATTTGAAGAACTCGTCTATTAATTTGGGAACTTGATGATTCGGTTGACGAAGCAAGCGCATCCGACGAATCAGATCATCGGCTATGACGTTCATTTGAGGCAAGTAAGTCTTCATTATTTCAGGTCTTAACATTGGAACTTGCGATCGAGTTCGAATGTGGTGCCAGGCTTCTCCGTTGCTGTAAATGAAGGAAATTCTGCTTAAAGATGGAATTTTAGCAATTAACTTAAACATTATAACTTAAATCATATCATAACTTAAACAAATATCACTTATAACAAATCACCACTTATAACAAATATAAAGTGTACACAAAATTCTATTCAATATCTTTGCAACGCTTTTATGTATGTAAACACAACTACTAAAACAGTACAAAGTATTGTTGCAAATTATACTTTAAAATATTCCTGGGGGTCGCGGTGGCTTGGTGGTAAGATCTCGCCTTCGGAACCGAAGGGTTTCAGGTTCGTGACCCGATTCCACCAAAGAACCGTCGTGTAAGGAGGTCTGTTGCACGTTAAATCCGTCATGACCAAACGTCCTCCCTCTGGTGTGGAGAGAGGGGCGCCAGCTCAGGTGTCGTCCTCGTCATTTGACCGCGGTTCAAAATGACGAGGTCCGTCCCAAAATAACCTTAGTGTTGCTTCAAACGGGAAGTTAATATAACTAAACCAAACCTTTAAAATATTCCTAGATTTTATTTTAAAGGAAGGATAATAAGGAAAATGCCAAATATAATTAAAAAATAAAAGAGATCGGCCAAAAAAATTGGAAAAGAAGCACGCTATATCATAATACAAACACAGGACAATGTTTCATGGAGTTATCTGTAAAATTGGTGGAAAATATTCGCGATTTAAATTACGAACTTTCTGTGACTTAAAAATGGGTTCTTCTTAAAACTGGAAAATGTATCGTCAGATCACTTACACCCAAATGCAATTTTCAGATTTTTTTTCTTAATTATTTTTATTTACTTTCTTCATTGCTTAAATTTCCTTTTACCGTCCCCGAAATTGTAAAAACTATATGATAATACAAAAGAATGTGTTTCTCAATTTTAGATGAACCCTTTTTCAAATCACTTAAAGCTCATAATTTTAATCTCAAATATATTCACCAATTTTATATATAATTTCATTAAATATAATTCATTCCCTGTGTTTTTATTACGGTATGGATTATATTTCTCTATTTGTATTTTCAGGTCGATCTCCTTTATTTTTTCAATTATCTTTTGCAACTTCCTTATTTCGCTTATTTTGGGCGTTGTAATCTGCCTCGATAAATTCATATAGTAACTTTACTATAGGTTTTCGTTATTTTCCTGGTTGTACGAAACGCCACTTTGAATTTAAAAGACTGAAAAAGGACTTCACCGATCACCCTATATATGACTCGACGGCTTCAAAGAGATACCAGAAAAGTAGGAAGTTACTTTCCACAATTCAATCCCATAGATATTCTTTTATGCTGTTGACATGAAATATAGTCTGTCGAATATTACAACAACTGCAATGAGAAAAATAGTTTGATCAATTAAAGTTTTGATTGCTTATTTTTTTTCTTGTGGTTAGTCAATAAAACTTGAGAAAAGAAATGTTCCAATTTTCAGCCCGTGGCATTTGATTTCAGAATTATCAGCAAAGTGCCAAAAGCCATTTAAATTAATGACGAATTTTTCTGTGTTCATTATGAAGTTTCAGTGCAAGAAAAATGCTAAACAATCAATTATCAAATTGCATAAATCAGAAATTTGATAGATTCACTCTTCCCGTCCCATTGGGGGGGCACCTCATAATTTAGAGTGAGGAGCTTCCGGTATAGTGGGTGGTTCTCGCCACCCTGATGGATACAGAAAAATATGGGAGGGTCGGCTGCCTCGCATCGATAACGGGACGTACTTCCCACGGGAATGGTTGTGCCGTGGTCAGTTCTGGCTCTTAGGACTCAACCACGGTTTTTGCCAATGCTGCTGTTGCGGCAGTTCGGTCATTCAGATTTTTCCATGTGTCTTCGGACGGGTCGGAGTAGCCGGTTATAGGATTCATTCTCTTCATAAAAAATTCTAATAAGCGTTTAAAAATAATGTTTATGTTATGGTGATAAACAGGATGACGAGGTGGTATTGGCAACATTCATTTTATTTAGTATTTTTACAGCGAAATTCATTAGGGGTTTTTTTTCTTGTTTATTTTTTATTTCTTTAACCTTTACAAAGAACAGCTTCGCTAACATTAAATTTATTATTACTATATATTCATCAAACATTTTTATGATTCAAGCAAAAGTTTAAAAACAAATAAGCTTTCTTACGCTGCGGCAACTCCGGCAGAAGAATATACTTCGGGATTTTGTTCTCGCATCATTCTCATTGCAACGAAAAACTCCCTTTTTGGAAACTTCCCTGGGACAAAAATATAAATAATTATCGAGCAGACAGACAACGAACAGGCACATTGTAAATTTTATCACGTACTCAAAATGATGTATACCTTCATTCCAGCTGACTACTTCCATGTCCTTGGGATCAAACAAGTGGACGATGTTGAAACCCGGTGCAATTTCTTCCCGGACAATAGATCCGTATTGGTGGAATTTCTTCCTCTGTGCTTCATGCCATTCTCTTTTTGTATACTCACCTGCAAAATCGAAAAATAGTGATTTGGAACAGAAATTCTTTCTTATACATGTAATGTATGTTAAAAAATATCAGGATTAATTTTTATAATTAATATTTTTTTAAATATTAAGTAGTTTGTAATTGTTTTATCGATTGTTATTTATTTACATCCTTTTCCTAATTTCTCTGTAATAATATCCACCACAATACTTAACATTATATCTTCTCTCAATTTTTTTTTTCTCGAAAATGCGCATTTTTACTTTCTCGTTTATCTCGAAAGGGAAAGCATTTTAATCGTCAAAAATTCGAGCTCTACATTTTGGAATTTCTTTCTTTCTACTTTTGGTATTTCGTATTTCTTATATATTTCTTATTAAAGAATTTCATATTGATGGTGGAAACAACAAAAGCAAAATTAAGGTAAAATAAAAATGAATTCCGATTGTCCGAGATCCAACCATACATCACGCTTCCAGAAGAGGAAAAAAACCCAGAAATTTGTTAATAAAGCCTTCCAAAATAAAAACAAAGAACAACTGATTTAAATAGATGCGTTTAAGCAGTAATAAATACTATTTGCTTTAGTATTTCGAAAGTAGCACTTCTCTAAGAAGTGGAATGAAAAAGATCAGCATTTGTTAAGCCTCCTAATCCTGCGGATAATCTGAGATTACCTTACTGCTAAATGTAAACTTCTCGTCCATCCATTTTTTTCTCTCACTCCTCCCCCTCCCCTCCCCTCACCCCTTTTGACAAAATGAAGTCTCATGACGCATGCGCAAAAGTATGAAGGGTCTCAGAATCCGTTAATGAAAAGTATTTTAATATAGTATGTAAATATAAAAAAGAAAAACAACATTATTTTTGCATTCATTAAATTAAAGTATTACTAACCACTTTCAGCGACTAGCTGTCGCCCTCTATATAAATAGCATTAATTCAGTAATGACAACCAACTTTGATTAACTGTATTTTATCATAACAACAAAAAATAACATTTTAAAATGTGATTGCACAATAAACATTAATCTCTTTGATATTAACTTCGCCATTTAGCTTGAAAAGTGATGAAATTAAAAGCAAAAATCCATCTAGTTTTTAAAGCTGTGGGCACTGTCAAAGTATTATTACAATATTTCTTGAAAATGAAGACAAAAGAGGAGGGGGAGGGCAAACATAGATAACTTATTCAAGAGTTAGGAACTTTCATATAAAAAAAATGGTGAATCAGTACAGTGATAATGACTGGGAAACTCTTTCTATAGGAATACAAATTTAGAAAAGTTTCAGAAATTTATATCATATGTATTTCGGCTTTGGACAACAGATGATCATTGGTGACGTATCTAGAAATGATCTTTCATAAGAAAGCGAAACGTTAGCGAAATCAGTACAATGGTTGATAGTGGTGAATTCATTCGAGATTTATCCCTATAAAAAATGTCTTGTGCAATGGTGCTTTTGAGATTTTTGAAATTGGTGGAGGATGAACGAACATTGATAGCGTATTTAAGTATCATGAGTTTCCATATGAAATAAAAATTGGTAGGAAAACCAGTGATTGCAACTGATGGCATGATTCTCTGATTTTGCCGTTTATTATATATATATATATAAGAAATCTGAAAAAAAAATTCAGGGAATGAATTTCTGACGTGCTCATTTCACCTACCAATGACTGGCATGTATCTATGCAGGTTGCCAAGCAGGGGCAGTGGTTTGGGACCTGGGATCTCTTCAAAAGGTCGAGCTCTGTCCAGTGCCTCCATAGAAACTGCGTCCGACAGAAGAGTAGATTGATATCTCAGGTCTTTCGGACATACTCTGCCGACTGCTGAAGGATCTAATCTGGGACATTTCAAAAGGATGTTGGTCGGTATCTTCATTTTTCTGAATTCTCTTTCCTAAAAATACCATAAATTGCAAACCAATCAGGTAATGACATAACAGCAATAAAATAAGAAACAAGTTTAATAAAAATCTAAGATATTATTCTTTTTTTCTTTTTTTTTTTTTCGAAATAAAGATGAGATCTTTGTATTTTACTTACATTTTTGGTTCTGTTACAAAAAAACTTAAAATAAATCTTGTATATATATATATATATATATATATATATATATATAATTGAATTAATGTGCATATTTGTTAATCAAATAAAGCAAAAACTTTTGAAGATTTACAATGCATTTCATAGCAGAGACAATGGCCCTTTTTTTAAAAAAAAAATTACAAACTACAGTTATTTTAAAATTTCATTATATGCAGCAATCAAAATTGATTCTTTAGAGATCTTGATTTAAAAAATATCTATTTTTACCATCTTAAAGAAATTTAATGTACTCGTATTTGTGGTTCTCGGTATATATTAGGTGAACCCAATTAAACTTGGTATTGTGAGCAGTTTGTAGAAAAAAAAATCATACAGCAGAATCTCCTTAGGAAAAAAAAATACTTAAACAAATTATAAGCAAATGATCTAGCGAAAAAAAAATATTAACGTTGATAAAATATGCGTAAATAAATGATAAAATAATATAAATAACTGGTGTAAAAATGAAGTGAGAATTCGTAAAAGAATTTTATCGCATTCTAACTGCCAAATAGTAGGTTTTTATCATGTTTTTTTTTAAGTATCTTATGTAATAATTTCCTAACTAGAATATTTGAAACTCCGACATTTTATAGAATACTTAGACAATTTTAGACTAGAAATATGAGAATTATTTGAATATGATATATATTTATTCTAGGAATTCTATACAACGATGAATGCTATTTGGGCAAAATATAAAAGGAAGCGATATTCGAAAGGAATCGGTAATGTATTTCATACTTAGCCAGTTTGCCGTTTGGCAATGCTTAGAATATCTAGGAAATGTGTTACTTGTAATATCGACATTTTGTAAAATGCTTAAGATTTTTAGAAAAAATATAAAATATGATTATTTTTAAATATATTATATACTTTCTCTAAACATTATGAGTAATAATAGATTTTCTATAGAATGATACATTTTATTTTGGCAAAACATGAATAGAAATCATATTTAAAAAGAATCGACGATGGCCGTTTGGTAATATATATAAAATATATTTCCTACTTTGCCTAAAATTGCCTAGATTTTCTATAGAATACCAAATTTCAAACTTTTCCAATATAAATATAAATAACCTGGTATAAAATACTTAGTATAAATGAGTATTATAATGTTATTATCAATAATACGGTCATGACTTATTATCCGGATCAACAAATACAGAAGAGATAAAAAATGCTGATTGTATGTACAAAAAAGGCATAATTGCATTTAGATTATTGATATTTTTCATTTCTATTCCATTAGTTATATTAATTACTGGCTGGATTTAGTGACCATATATTTCGCCGGGAATAATTTTTATATTTAGTTTCCTTTAAAACTTTTATACCTAACCTGATATTTATAAGTCCCTGAATAAAATATTTTTAAACTTCAAATTGTGATAGAGAGGCCGTGTTATTTTAGAGGCCTTACTCCTGTCTTGCACTACTCTTGTCAAATCACATGACTTAACATTTGCATGAAAAGGATAACTGACAGCGTCATCAAACATCTAATTACACGTTGTTATACACGGTATTGTCACTTCACCTTCTTACTCCTGTTAAATACGAAGTTGATTCGAGTATTAAAAGGTGTGAAGCATTTTATTTCAGTACTCCAACAGTATTAGTATCCAACAGAGTTATTTCACTCCAACAGTATGTTAACTGGATTGAAATAGGTTGATAAAATATTTTTTTAATAAAATACCAATTTTTAAGCCGTTTAAAAGTATTACTTAATAACTTAGATGCCTTTATAAATAACTTCTAAATAATTATTATAATGATAATAAGGTAAGGATATAGAAGTTAATTTCGGCTTTCCCGAAGGATATGAAGGATCGCTCCTTAGCTTTCACCACTGGAATCAAAAACACGATTAAACATTTATAAAAACTATAAAAATGGTTTAAATGTTAGTGCAAAAATAAAAGTTAATGTTGAAATTTAGACATGAAAGTGTTCATATCTAAAATTTCTGGGAGGAATGCAAGAGAACAATTTATATATCATTCAAAAAAATAATCTTTTAAAAATTAAAATATTGTAAAATGCGAGATAATATCTTCGAAAATTATGAAGAAAAAACGTTGAAAATTCTAATTAATTTTAAATAATAAAAATTCTAATTAATTTTAAATAATAAAAATTCTAATTAAAATGACAAAAAAATTCGCTCTGAGACGCACATTCCTATTTTTCATAGTATATCAAATGATCTGTCCCAATACAGGCTTAACAGAACTGTACGAAGTCACACTTTTTTATGATTATTATAAGAAATATTTAAAAAAGATTTATTTATTTGGTAACTTTTAATTCCGTAGCCTTTAAAATTATAAGAGCTATAAATAAATGAACGATTGTGTAGAAATCACTTAAGAAAATTTAGAAAAAATTTTCCTCTTCATTTCTTGATTTAATCTTTTTAATGCACGTGATAATTTCAACAGAAATAAAGATACATTGAGGGATTTCAAGACAGAAAAATCTGGTAAAACTTCCTTAAAATTATAATTTGAATGATTTTAATCGAAAAATGACCAGTGAAATGTATTTAAGCCTAATTTCTTTCTTAAACAATCAGATCAGTATCTAATGTTTAGCAGAATGATTTTTCAAAAAAAGTTATCAATAATTCAACTGAAATTATCAAATTTGTACCTATTGTTTCTATATTATTAAGATACTGAAATTTTCTGTATATCAGTATAGAAAATTTCAGTATTTCAGTATCCTTATTTTAAACGGAAATTTTATATGAATTAAAAGAACTAATTAACTTACCTGAAAAGCTGAAATCGAGAACTAGCTTTCCTAATAAAAGAAATTTTTGTTATCTAAACAGTATTTATGATTTCGATTTCAGACGATTTATCTCTGAATGCACTGAAGTTTTATTTCTTGCTGTTGCCTTTATACTGGCGCATGATTTGATAAACGATGTCATCCTAAAGGGTTATTTTGTCTGTTACACAAATGACCTCAAAGGTTGGCTGCGTTGAAAGAGGAAGTTTTTTTTTTTCTTTTTATCACTTTAGATAACTGTCAGTGCATTTGCACCCAGCGCACTATTAAGTGCATTCTAAAATGTGACAATAACAAAGATTTCCAACAACTTGTGAACTGTTGATAAAAACAAGAAGATAGGTGAACATGAAAATAAATAAAAGAAGAATCAGTAGTGAAACTGTTTACCAATTTAACTTGTGATGAAATTATTTTTTTATTTGGAAAACAAAGCATATCTTCAGTACAAATGAGTATAAGCAGTGCGAAGTGTGAAAATTAATTGGAAAAATGTATTAATTATTTTCAAAAATTCAGTGCTAATTAAGTTTAATTAGCAATAAGCTCTACCAATTTAAATTCATACTGAAATGTTTTTTATTTTGGAAAACAAAGCATGTCTTCAGTACAAACAGATATAAGTAATATGATATGTGAAAACTAATTCAAAAAATGTATTAATTATTTTCAAAAATTCAGTGTTAATTAAATTTAACTAACAATAAGCTCTTCCACTTTAAATGCATGATGAAATGTTTCTTTTTTGCGGCTGGAGGGGGAGGGGAACAAAGCATATCTTTAGTACAAGCAAGTATAAGAGTCACGATGTGTGAAAATTTATTGTTAAAATAGATTAATTATTTTCAGAAATTCAATGTTGATTAAGTTAAGCTAGCAATTTATTGTTCTTAATGATAAGCACATAGAAACAAAACCTGCTAAGGAAAAACTGAAAATTATGCATAGGAAAAAAAATAATAAAACAAAACAATAGAATTGTATCCAAAATAAATTTAATAAAAATAATAATAAGATTAGGTTGAAACAATTAAATAGTTCAAAGAAAAAAAAATTGAGAAAATTTATTTATTTTAATAAATTGTGAGGGAAACTTCACTGATAAGAATATGAAAGTTTTATCATAATAATTTTGATAAACTGACATACTATCTGTAAATTCAACGTTAATGATGTAACATATTGTACATAGTGCAAACATCGTTCGATATACAGCTATCAAATTTGATAACACAGTTACATCTTATGTAGTTGAGGCTTATTAACAAAGTTTTTTTTAATTCTAATTATTTAAAAGGTAATTCAAAATGCAATTTTTTTCTCCAAGAATTTCTAATAATAATACTACTCAAATTTTATTTTACAGTGCTTTAAAAATTCAAAGAATAAACATTTTAGCAATGCCTTTTTTTTTTCTGCCATGCAGAGGGGGTTTTTTTCCTTTCTGAATTTTAATAAATTTTTCAAAAAAAAAAAAACTTTTAAGCATAGTTTATAATTATAATTTCCATTGTTTTAGGTATACTGTTTAGATATAACGTGCATTTTACGGTATTAAAAACATTTTCTTGTGTATACATTATCTTTTATTATAATTAAGAATAAAATTTGATGCAATAATTTGAATAAACGAATCGAACCAAAATCCTGTTACGATATTTCGGACTAGAGAACCAAATCTCCTTTTATCATTAATATTATTATCATTGTTATTGGTGTGACTATGGATCGATGTATAAAGAATAATTTTTTACTTAAACATAATCATTAAGTAAATTTTTAATAAGTGTGACTTTACTTATTAAAAACTTTTCAGAAGTTTGCTTATTTTATATTTCTTCTTCTGTTTTTTTAGGTACATTTTCAAATCTTAATATTCTTTTTATTTCACGATTTCCACCAAATTATCACTTAAATACTTTGGAAGTTTACATTTGCGTTAAATTCTTATAAATCATCAAATATATTAATGGAAATCTTGAATGGAGTGAAATATGTATATATAGCACTTGTGGAAAGAGTGAAATAATAATAAAATTCTAAAATTAAGGACGAGCGAGTAAAGTAAAAGTAGTGAATTTATCATAAATGTTTTTATCATTGATCTCGAGGTTAAATTGATAGAGCATTATTCATATTTAAAAAAAACCCTTTCTGGATAAAATGAATAAATTAATTCTATCTTCAAAATTCAGAATTTTTTTCACTATTTTAAAGACAACCTAAGTCCACAAAAATAATGGAAAATGTTTCAATACATTATTAGAGAAATGAGAAGTAAAAGCAAATGTCAAATAAAGATTAGATAGGTTGTTTGAAAAGAAAATGAAATATTTAAAATAAATTTTATTAAATTCGGGACGTTTAAATTGCGATTCTTGAATAATTTTCTTAAAAACAATGAATCAAAGAAAATTTTAATCTCTAATCTCAAAGTTTCTTGGGTGGTGCATGCAAAGAAATTTTGATAATGGTGTAAAATACGAAATATAATGAATAAAAATTTTTAAGCTGTATAGAGAATTTACTCGTTTCATGCACATATTCACTACAAAATAAAACCTTGAGCTTGATGCAACTCCAGGCATGATATTATATGTGATCAGTTGAAGTTAATTTAATAAAACTCGGTTCTATAAATGATCGCACTGAAATGGTCTTCATTTGAATATTTGATTATCCTATTTCCAGAATTATATTTCCAACTTCATATCTCCAAATTTCCAATTCAATTTTTTTCCATTATGTTTCCATTTTTTTTTTTCTGTGCTAAACAAATGCTGCTATAAAAAAAAGAGAGAAAAATTCAAAAATAAATTCTACAGCTGTTAAAGTCCTGCAAGAGAGATTAGTGCATGGGGTGTTATGACTATTACTGATCTTATATCCTGTTTCTATTCGCGGTGGCCAGGCATTCACATGCGCCCGTTGACCTGATATGTCATGCCATGGTGGTTTCGTCTGAATTACGAACAATATAATTAGTCCAATAATCCCTTAAATTAACTTTTATCGAGAACATTTTTACGAACAGTTGATTATAATTTCAGTTCAACTGAGATCGAAATAACAAGAAAAACACAATAGCTTTTTTCGCTTCATAATATAATATACCTGATTTAATATACATAGAAAATGAGTATTCTGTGTGAATTTGTATCTAGCCTTAATACATCATGACAATTCTGAAGACATATTATGCTCGCGGTGTGCGTGCGTGCGTGTGCGTGTGCGTGCGTGTGCGTGCGTGTGCGTGTGTGTGTGTGTGTGTGTGTGTGTGTGTGTGTGTGTGTGTGTGTGTGTGTGTGTGTGTGTGTGTGTGTGTGTGTGTGTGTGTGTGTGTGCGTACGCTACATTAGAAAGGATTAAATAAATTTCAAAAAACAGGAAATACATTTTTTAAATCAAACATAATTTTAAGAAATATATTAGCAATTCCGGTATTGCTAAAAATATAAATAAATAACATAGTTTTTCAACGATTAAAATAAGAGATCAGACAAACAATGATACAAAAAACAATTATCAAACTATCTTTACTTTCCGTAGGAAATGAATTTTGTCAAGGCATAAATTTTATTGAGATTTCCTATAAATTATTTGAAATCAAGTTACGAAAAATGAAGTGTTATTTATTTTGTTCTTATTTTACAATAAACGCATTATAAGTTCAGCAATATTTCTTAGATAATAAGAAATATTTAATATATTTTATATTAAAAATTAAACCCTTATTTGTTTGTTTATTCACTTTTTTTGTTATTTCCTGGGAGTGCATTCCCTGTCCCTGAAGAATAATTCATTACAACTTTTTCACTGCAATATTCGAAAAGGTAGATTAGACAACAGCCTTATGGAACTGGGCTAGGTGGGAGGAAAAGGATGGTAAGAATGTAAAAATAAGCATTAAAAGTATTATCAGTTTATTTGATAAAAAATACGAAATCCTAAATTGTAAAATTTTAGAATAATTTTAAGACTTTGCCAAATATAATTGCCCAGCTTCCTATCCGTTTCATTATATTTATTTAGTTATTGCAAGATTTATAAACATAAAGCGTCTATTTGAATGTAATTATGTGCAAATATGAATGCCGCTCTGTCATGAATAAAACAAATAAATAAATAAAAACATATATTTTCACTAAGTTTTTTAAATAAAAATTCATCTAAAATAAAGCTTTGCATGCCAATTAAATATGTGTTAAAGTATCAAACTAAATTGAACAGATTATTAAAAGATCGGCATCATAAGATGCATTGCTTAGTATACAAAATGTCTAAATCCACTATTGGTCACACCAAATTTAGACAGGTAAAAATTAAAAATTTCATCATAGAATGCATCACAAAATTTGATTCTAATTCAAATCAACTGAAAAAAAAATTCTTAATCCTTTATAAGGCCATGGGATCCATAATCCGCCATATTTATCAATTTTTAAATGAAATCATATAGGTTGGAATAAGTTCTCATAATTTTTTTATAAGACTTAATCCTAGATGCTTCCATTTCTTATGTCACACAAAATGATGTTTCTTAAATTTTAATTAACCAAATTAATAAAAAATTCAAATTAAATTTGTATAAGCTAAATGAATCAATTTTCATAAGCCAATCTAATTCCTTAAAATATTTCAATATACCATGAAAAGAAAAAAAATTGGCTTTTAATGGATTGAGAGTCTCTTAATCATTCTATTTTTCTTAATTTTGATGCTAGAAAAACTGGAAAAAACTGTATCGATATAATTCTGAAAAGAGCTCGCATTTTCTCTTAAGACTTTTACAAATAAACAGTACCTTTAATTAACAGTGGCTTTAAAACCATTTCGGTATAATTCTGAAAAGAGCTCGCATTTTCTCTTAAGACTTTTACTAATAAACAGTGACGTTAATTAACAGTGGCTTTAAAACTATTTCGGTATAATTCAGAAAAGAGCTCACACTTTCTCTTAAGACTTTTACAAATAAACAGTGGCTTTAAAACTATTTCGATATAATGCTGAAAAGAGCTCACACTTTCTTTTAAGACTTTTACAAATAAACAGTGCTTTAAAATCATTTCGGTATAATTCTGAAAAGAGCTTGCATTTTCTCTTAAGACTTTTACTAATAAACAGTGACGTTAATTAACAGTGGCTTTAAAACTATTTCGGTATAATTCAGAAAAGAGCTGACACTTTCTCTTAAGACTTTTACAAATAAACAGTGGTTTTAAAACTATTTCGGTATAATGCTGAAAAGAGCTCACACTTTCTTTTAAGACTTTTACAAATAAACAATGACTTTAATTAACAGTGGCTTTAAAACCATTTCGGTATAATTCTGAAAATAGCTCGCATTTTCTCTTAAGACTTTTACAAATAAACAGTGGCTTTAAAACTATTTCGGTATAATGCTGAAAAGAGCTCACACTTTCTTTTAAGACTTTTACAAATAAACAATGACTTTAATTAACAGTGGCTTTAAAACCATTTCGGTATAATTCTGAAAATGGCTCGCATTTTCTCTTAAGACTTTTACAAATAAACAGTGGCTTTAAAACTATTTCGGTATAATGCTGAAAAGAGCTCACACTTTCTTTTAAGACTTTTACAAATAAACAATGACTTTAATTAACAGTGGCTTTAAAACCATTTCGGTATAATTCTGAAAATAGCTCGCATTTTCTCTTAAGACTTTTACAAATAAACAGTGGTTTTAAAACTATTTCGGTATAATGCTGAAAAGAGCTCACACTTTCTCTTAAGACTTTTACAAATAAACAGTGGCTTTAAAACCCTTTCGGTATAATTCTGAAAAGAGCTCGCATTTTCTCTTAAGACTTTTACAAATAAACAGTACCTTTAATTAACAGTGGCTTTAAAACCATTTCGGTATAATTCTGAAAAGAGCTCGCATTTTCTCTTAAGACTTTTACTAATAAACAGTGACGTTAATTAACAGTGGCTTTAAAACTATTTCGGTATAATTCAGAAAAGAGCTCACACTTTCTCTTAAGACTTTTACAAATAAACAGTGGCTTTAAAACTATTTCGATATAATGCTGAAAAGAGCTCACACTTTCTTTTAAGACTTTTACAAATAAACAGTGCTTTAAAATCATTTCGGTATAATTCTGAAAAGAGCTTGCATTTTCTCTTAAGACTTTTACTAATAAACAGTGACGTTAATTAACAGTGGCTTTAAAACTATTTCGGTATAATTCAGAAAAGAGCTGACACTTTCTCTTAAGACTTTTACAAATAAACAGTGGTTTTAAAACTATTTCGGTATAATGCTGAAAAGAGCTCACACTTTCTTTTAAGACTTTTACAAATAAACAATGACTTTAATTAACAGTGGCTTTAAAACCATTTCGGTATAATTCTGAAAATAGCTCGCATTTTCTCTTAAGACTTTTACAAATAAACAGTGGCTTTAAAACTATTTCGGTATAATGCTGAAAAGAGCTCACACTTTCTTTTAAGACTTTTACAAATAAACAATGACTTTAATTAACAGTGGCTTTAAAACCATTTCGGTATAATTCTGAAAATGGCTCGCATTTTCTCTTAAGACTTTTACAAATAAACAGTGGCTTTAAAACTATTTCGGTATAATGCTGAAAAGAGCTCACACTTTCTTTTAAGACTTTTACAAATAAACAATGACTTTAATTAACAGTGGCTTTAAAACCATTTCGGTATAATTCTGAAAATAGCTCGCATTTTCTCTTAAGACTTTTACAAATAAACAGTGGTTTTAAAACTATTTCGGTATAATGCTGAAAAGAGCTCACACTTTCTCTTAAGACTTTTACAAATAAACAGTGGCTTTAAAACCCTTTCGGTATAATTCTGAAAAGAGCTCGCATTTTCTCTTAAGACTTTTACAAATAAACAATGACTTTAATTAACAGGGTCTTTAAAACTATTTCGGTATAATGTTGAAAAGAGCTCACACTTTCTCTTAAGACTTTTACAAATAAACAGTGACTTTAATTTAAATTTTTGAGAACGTCACTTAAATTAAAGCGCCAACACAAACGAAACTAAAAGACATTAACTTACTTTAAAACTGAATGGCGAATTTTCAGCTGAGACTCCTAGATATAGAGGTCACGCGACTGAATGAACATTTCATGTCTTGTCTGATCTTAGCATTTATTCAAGGTTGCAAACAACAATAATAACTAGCTGCAAGAACATCGATAGTCGCGTTGTTCCTCCTTTTTGTTTCTATAAAACCTGAAATGTTAATATAAAATGCTAACCTTTTGCAGCGATATTACAGAAAAGTTTGCAACGCTGTACGTTGTTTGAATTATAAATCATTTTCCCCCTTTCAATTTCAGATGCGAATCGTAATCCTGGTCTGGGACTTCTTAATGAACTGAATGAATCAAAGGCACGCAATGAGCTGATCGATAATCGATTATTTAATAAAATTTAGTTAGGAATCTTTCTTTTTCCATCACCATCTTTTTTACCTTGCATAAACTAGGATTTCCGTAAAGGAAATAAAAATAGCACTTCAACAAAATTTTATTTGTGAGGCCATTTAGAAATGACATGAAATGGAAACCATTTTCAGTAAAATTCGCCTTATTTTTATTCTCGATTTTTTCAATAAAGTATGATTTTTTTTTTAAGCATTTAAATGGTAACAGTGGTTTCAGTTATAGAAAAAGCTAAAAGATAAATTTTAAAAAACGTTTATATATATATTAAAAAAAGAAAAATAATCTTTTTACCACAAATTAGAAGATTTTTTTAAATACGAAAGCATGTCAAATAAGATGGATAAAATATGGTATATAGATCTTTCACTAAAATATTTATATGGATGAATTAAATTTTAGATAAATTCTTTTGGGTAGAAGCAGAATCATTTTTACAACCAATTTTCTTAAATATGATCGTTGGAATCAGGTTGAAAGGAAATACTGTATACATTTATATTTAAAGTAATCAATAAAAGCAGTCACAAAGGTAAGAATTAGTCAATTCCTTCAGCGACCAATTGGTTCGCTGGAATTAATTTAAAAATTTCTATAAATGTTTCATGCAACTTGGTCTTAATGGCTTCCTTAGCAAAATATTTTTAAAATTAAATAAGCATATAAATCATACTGTTTTAAGAACCGTACTGTTTATTATATTATGCATTTCTCTAATTTTGTTTATGTGATTTTATTATTTATAATATTTTGTTTTTATTTAATTACTTTATTTGTATTTTTTATTCTTTGTATATTTATTCATACAGTAAAGATTAATACTGAACATAGATGGCGCATTATGCGCTAACCCATATGTATGTTTGGAATGTGGGGGAGGCGCACTTAAGTTTTTTTTTTTTTTTTTTTTTTTTTGTAAACACTTCTCCCTGAGAGTTGGTGTGAAACTGGTGCAAGTAGGCACCGCTCGCTCTTTTGTTAGCGGCAAAAAGAAGTATTCGTTTGCTCTTTGTTAGCGGCAATTTCTACTTTAATTGTATATAGTATTATGTGTTACCTTATATATGTGAAGTCATCGTCCATGTGTTGTTATATGTGTGTGTGTGCAAAATAAATAAGAAAAGAGACAAGAAGGCATCTTTCCTTGGCTTAAATACACACAACCAGCTCTACATAAAAGTGGAGGCACCGACGAGATGTCAGCATGAGAAACAGATAAGTTTCTTTCATTTTTATCTTATTATTATTGATTATTAGTTTGATATTTTTAAAGAGAAGAACATCTGAAGAGTTTAAGAAGTTTTCAATTGCGAGCGAACGTAATTTTATTTAGTTTTGGTGTCGGTTCGCAAACGATTTGTTCTATAATTTCTTTTCAACATGGACGATCCGAAAAGATATAAGGAACACATAACGCAAATTAAAGTTGCAAGAGGCAAGGTTAAGGCCTCCTTGACTAGATTAGAAAACTCTGCAAATGAATTAGAATCGAAAAATGAAATAGTGATTCGTGTGCAGAGATTAGAAGAACTTTTGAAAGAATTCGAAAGATTAACTGTTCAGAATTAACTGTTGAGGATTCTGAAATAGAGGAATTCGAAAATAGATATTTTTCCTTGAAATTAAAGTTTCAAAATAAAATTGATGTTTTTAATACATCACAATTTACTTCTGTTGTAACACAAAATCCTTCAGTTCAATCTATTTCGAATTTTCGTTTACCAAAACTTACTATTCCAGTGTTTTCTGGTAAATTTGAAGATTGGATGAACTTTAAAGATTTATTTGTATCCACAGTTCATTCGCAGCTTTCACTAAGCAATAGCCAAAAATTTCAGTATTTAAAGGGTTTGTTGTCTGATGAACCCGCTTCTTTAATTAAGCACATACCGTTGTCCAATGATTCCTATGAAGAAGCATGGGGAAAATTAATGGACAGGTATGATAAGAAGAAGAAAATTATTAATGCATTAATCAAAACATTTTTGGAACAAAAAGGCATCTCTCAAGCCAATTCAACGAATTTGCGAAATATAGTTGACACGAGTGATGAGGTTTTGAGAGGGTTAAAATCTTTAGGAGAAGAGGCATCTAGCAGAGATCCATGGCTGATTAATTTGTTATTGCAAAAATTAGATCCTGAAACAAGAAGACTTTGGTCCGTGAAAACGTCAGAAATAGAATTTCCTACGTGGGAAGAATTCTTGAAATTTTTAAATACCAGATGTTCATCTCTTGAATTAATGGTTTATAATGAATCTGATGCTAAAATTCCTACTAAGTCTAATTTTGTTGCATGTGAAAATATTCAAAGAAATAAAAGTGATAAAAATTGTTTGAAATGTTCGGGAATGCATAAATTGTTTAAGTGTATTAAATTTAGAAATATGGATTTGAATGCTCGGAAGAATTTTGTAAAGCGAAACTATCTTTGCTTTTTATGTTTGAATTCTCATAAAATTAAGGATTGCACTAATAGCCATTTAAAGTGTACCATATGTAAAGGAAACCATAATTCACTCTTGCATGAAGATGTTAAAAGGGTAGTAAATAGTGCACGTGTTTCAGAATCCGAACCCGAACCTAACGATCAAACCCCAAAACACCCCTCCGAAGACGACATCCGACAAGGGGGAGAAACGCAACGCAATAAATCAGTGGAACTTCAAAGGCCTGTTAGTTCTAGCACATGTCTAAACAACTCCAAATTTATAACCTTCCTTCCCACGGCAAAAGTTTTACTGTATAATAGTGGGGGTGATTCTTTCTTATTCAGAGATTTACTAGATAGTGGTTCGGAGTCCAGTTTTGTCAGTGAAAATGTAATAAATATTTTAGGATTAAAAAGAAAGAATGCTAGAGTGACTCTAAGTGGGATAAGTGGGGTTCAAGCAGGAACCACACGTGGCTCAGTTAATTTAAAAATTGGGTCAAGATTTAGTGAAGAATGTTTGACAGTTAATGCTTTTATTTTAAATAAGGTTACTTCTCAAATCCCAGTTGAGAATATTAACATTAAAGAATTAGATTATTTGAAGGGCATCACTCTGTCAGATGAAGATTTTTCAAGGCCATCAGTATGTGATATAATTTTAGGTTCTGATTGCTTTTTCTCAATCCTTCGTAATGGAAAAATTAGTGGGTCTGAAGGACAACCAATTGCGCAAAGCACAATATTTGGATGGGTTGTCGCAGGTCAGATTCGAAGAGATTCTATTTCATCATCGTACACACAATCGCATCTGATTTCCGTTGAAAATGATTGTAAAATTGATTCTGTTTTGCAAAAATTTTGGCAAATGGAAGAGTTGCCGGATAAAAAGTTTCTTATGTCAGATGAAGAAGAATTTTGTGAAAATCATTTTAAATCGACTTGCAGGATAAATGATCAGGGTCGATTTGTTGTAAGATTACCTGTTTATAAGGACATTAATCAGTTAGGAGATACAAAGGGAATGGCTATTTCTAGGCTTCTAGCTATGGAAAGGAAATTTAAGTTTAACTCAGAATTTGAAATGGAATACAAGAGTTTTATGAGAGAATATGAAGAATTGGGGCATATGTCACCTAATAAAGATTTTGATCCTTCTAAACCGGATTACTTTCTTCCTCATCATGCTGTGCAAAAGAAAGACAGTATTACAACCAAACTTCGAGTTGTGTTTGATGGATCCTGCAAACCGCCTAACTTTAATTCGTTGAATTCAATGTTGGGGGTAGGAAAATTATTGCAACCAGATATATTTACTATTCTTGTCAGATTCAGACTAAATAAAGTTGTTTTCACTTCCGATATAAAGCAAATGTATAGACACATTTTAATTGATTCAGAAGATCAAAATTTGCAAAAAATAGTGTGGAGAAATTCACCTGATTCCACTATTAAGGAATACAAACTTTCTACTGTAACTTATGGAACTTCATCCGCTCCATTTTTAGCCACTAGATGTTTACATCAAATAGGCTTGGATTCTCAAATTATAAATCCTGAAATATCTAAAATAATTCAAAATTCCTTTTATATGGATGACTTGATGGCTGGAGCAAAATCTAATGAAGAAGCAATCGTGTTAATTCAAAAATTGTCGGAAATTCTAGATGTCCGAGGATTTCACTTAAGAAAGCGGCGTTCTAATTCTCCACATGTCTTAAATAATTTAGCTGAATGCCTGAGTGCTAATGAATCTAATGTGGAAATTCATCCCGAAAACTGTTCTAAAACTCTGGGACTTATTTGGAACTCTTCTACTGATTGCTTTGTTTTTAAAATTGACTTTAATTTTGAGAATGAAATCACTAAAAGATCTTTTCTGTCACAATCAGCAAGGCTATTTGATCCTTTGGGTTTTATTTCAACTTGCACAATATTAATAAAAATCTTTTATCAGCAGTTATGGTTGCTGAAACTTGATTGGGATAGTGCCTTACCGGAACATTTTGCAGTTAAGTGGCGTAAATTCAAAAAGGAATTTCAGCAAATATGTCACATTTCTATTCCGAGATGGCTTCTAACTACAGAAAGGGAAATTACTCTTCATGGATTTTCGGATGCATCGGAATCAGCATATGCCTGTGTAATTTATGCGGTTCAAAGAGCTGATAATGGTGTTACTCAAGTCACTATTTTAGCAGCTAAAAGCAAGGTAGCTCCGCTAAAGCCTGTATCCATTCCACGGTTAGAGTTAAATGGAGCTCTCCTGTTAGCCCGATTATTATCTGTTCTAATTAATACTTTTCATGATTATGATATTAATATATATGCTTGGACAGATTCTCAAGTTGTTCTTTCCTGGTTGTCTTCACCTCCTCGAAATTGGAAGCCCTTTGTTGCCAACAGGACTTCAGAGATCTTGGACCTCATCCCTCAAAATAGATGGAGGTATGTGCCGTCAAAGGAAAATCAAGGAGATATAGGATCCAGAGGTTTGTCTCGTCCGGATCTGCCAGACTGTCGCCTATGGTGGGAGGGCCCTACTTTCCTATCATCATCAGAGGCTGACTGGCCAAAGCAACCAGTATTCAAAACCAATGACTCTGTCCTTAAGGAAAAGAAAAAAACTGCATGTGTATTTGCTGCAATTTTGAAAAATGACTTAATAGATTCATTAATTAAAAAAAAATATTCGTCATATACTAAGTTAATTAATGTATTATGTTTTTGTATTAGATTTATAAATAATTGTAAAACTGGTAAAGTTAATAATTCTACAGGTATAATTGAACCTATAACTTCAAAGGAAAGAATTTTTGCTCGTAATATTATTGTAAAATATGTTCAAACTGTATTTTGTGATGCTGAAATCAATTGTATAAGGTCAAACCAACCAATGCCAAAGAAAAGCCCACTATCAGCACTTTGTCCATTCATTGATAAGGACGGGTTGCTCAGAGTGGGAGGGCGTCTTCAAAATGCATCTTTGCAATATAATGCAAAACATCCTATCATATTACCTAACCAGCATAAATTAAGTATTCTGATTGTACAATATTTTCATATTTTAAATTTGCATGCATGTGGTAATTTGTTAATGGGTATTTTACGCCAAACATTTTAGAAATTAAATGTTAAAAGAATAGTTAAAAAATGTGTATTAAATTGTGTTGTATGTTGTAGATTTTGAAGTAATATGTCAAAACAAAACAAGAGAAAATGGAAAAAATTGTTATCCAAACATTAAAATCGGTGATATTGCAATTATTAAAGAAGACAATATTACCCCAGCAACATGGCCTCTTAGTAAGGTTGTAGCTATACATCCTGGCAAGGATGGGGCCATAAGAGTAGTTACATTAAAAATTTTGAAAGGGCTTTTTAAAAGGCCTATAGTTAAATGTGTATCTTACCTGTGCATCAAGAATGACTTCTTGATGGGTGGGAGTATGTTTATGTGATTTTATTATTTATAATATTTTGTTTTTATTTAATTACTTTATTTGTATTTTTTATTCTTTGTATATTTATTCATACAGTAAAGATTAATACTGAACATAGATGGCGCATTATGCGCTAACCCATATGTATGTTTGGAATGTGGGGGAGGCGCACTTAAGTTTTTTTTTTTTTTTTTTTTTTTTTTGTAAACACTTCTCCCTGAGAGTTGGTGCGAAACTGGTGCAAGTAGGCACCGCTCGCTCTTTTGTTAGCGGCAAAAAGAAGTATTCGTTCGCTCTTTGTTAGCGGCAATTTCTACTTTAATTGTATATAGTATTATGTGTTACCTTATATATGTGAAGTCATCGTCCATGTGTTGTTATATGTGTGTGTGTGCAAAATAAATAAGAAAAGAGACAAGAAGGCATCTTTCCTTGGCTTAAATACACACAACCAGCTACAAATTTTTTCCCTATATTTTTATAATAATACAATTATACCAATGAAAAGAGAAGCAGAGTTTGCACTTTATAATGTTTTCTCCATTTTTTTTTATCTGAATGATTTTTGTTCTGATTCTGAGGTTAAACTTTAATTATAAATATATCAACATTTCAAAAATTTCATTGAAAGCATGCCTTTTACTAAAATTTACTCAACATGGGAAATTAAATCAAATCTTAGTAGTGTGGCCATCAACAATGAGGGAAAGGGGGGAAGACTGAAATGAAATATTAGTAGCAACGATGAAAACGATTTAAATTACTCTTTGGCAATATGTTGATGTAAAATATGCTTAAAATATTTTTAAATATTTTACATATTAAAAATATTTTTAAATATTTTATATATTAAAAATATTTTTAAATATTTTATACCCATTTTTATTATTAATAAAAATGGGTATAATTTAAAATGAATTTTTTTAATTTTAAGATGCAAAATTTCTTTGTATTTTGCAGTAATATTTATGAAAAATTGTGAATAAATATTGAAATTTCAATTATTTTTAATTAATTAAAATTGCTACGAGGCGCGTATTTTCATCCTAGATGCATCCTAGTATAATATATGTACCTAGTTTAATTGTTCTAGGTCAAATAGTTTGATCTGTAGAGTTCCAACATATAGGCATTCATCGTCGTTATTAATAGAGATAAAAACTTAACGCACTTAATATGCGTTTTAAATTGTTATCTGCTCCTCATCATCCTCAGCTTTTAAAGATATCACAACACAACCTCAGCAACGTATCGATTTTTTGCCAATTCTTTTGTTACTTTGAACAGAGGAGATAAATTGTGAGGACTATTAAGACCACGCTCCTCATAGCGATTATACTGATTTTTTTTTTTTTTTTTTTTTTTTTATGGAAGCAATAATTTTGGTGAACCAGTTGAGTTTAAATTTGTATAATTATTGGAAAGAATTGCTTATCCAAACTAATGGGAGGGGTGGGGGGGAGGTATATATGCCTCTGTTATTAGTCTTGTGGGCCGCCTTTGGAGCAAACACTAATGCATTTAGATCACTTTTCAAAGTAAAACATCTTCGGGGGGCGGGGGGTGAAAAAATAATATCATGAGCCAAGCGCCAATTACCGTCGTTACGCTACTGCACATATCTTCCACAACCCTGAAATGTGAGATAGTTTTGCTCAGCACTTTCCCCGGAGGTTAATGGTAAAGGAACCTGAGCGCGGGGGGGGGGGGGGATTGAAAAGGTATAAATGCTTCGGATGTCAGTAGTAGAGGACGCCATGAAGAAAAACCATTAGTGCATTTGCGTCATTTTCTAATCTGAAGTATCAGAAAAGGATGAAGAAATGATTTCATGCTCCAAGTGCCATTTATATTTGCTAGATTATTGACGACGTATTGAGAATTATCTTAGCATTGTAAGAAAAATAAAAGTACTGTTCTCCTTTTTTTTTTTTTTTTTATGTATGTGATTACGTTTGGGATGAATTTTTGAAAAATAATAAAATATAGTTATGTTTTTGAATATTTGCATTAAAAAGATTGAAAAAAAAATCTATGAAATCAAAATATGCCAGTTAAGTGGCAAAAATTTAGTAGAAATTGGAAAAAGTGCTTTTGAGGGGGGGGGGGGCTAAAAAGAGGTATGAAACAAAAACTTCTAATTTAGAAATTTATCAAATGATTTACTTAAAATGTTGAAGGTAGCTTTAAAAAATATATTATCTGGTTCCTGAACTGAAAGATAAGCTGTATTTTTATCTTTTCTTAAAATATTGGTGTTCGACTGATAAATACTCAAAATTTTAAATTTTTTTTCATATTGTAAAGCACTAAAATAACTATAAAATATTTCTAAATGAATAGATTGCTTATTCACTAGTTCAGGAACTGAAGAACATATTGATAAATTATTATAGCACATTTGAATAAAATAGTGCATTCAATTTTAATGTATGGGGTTTTTCGGAAGAAAATTCTATAAAAATTTAGATTTTGATAAAATAGCATTTAGAGATACAAAATAGCATTAAAACGTAAGTAAATGCAAAAATAAAAATTAGTGTAAAGTTCAAAAAAAATATACTTAGAAACAAAATTCTAAAGATTTTATAAAGAAACCTGTTCGAACACCAAAAATATTAAATAAAAAATTCACAATTCCGAAAAAAAAAATGAGTTTTTTAACGTAGTCACCGACTGTAATGATTGGATTTTGAAGCGTTAGGAAATAAACTTTCATAGATGGCGCTAGACAACTAGCGCGAGTGTAATTCAAAGAGTGATGTCATTCGAGTGTTGGAGGAGAAGGAGTTACGGAGCAGAGTAACTCGAACGAATCTGCAATGAATTTGTTAAGTTTTCTATTTGCCTAATTTTTTCAAAGCACTCACGAACCAGCCACGACATTTGGCGCAGTCGACCAGATTGAGAATCGAGTGCTATTTTTGATGAACTTGAAATCGAACTTTATTCGATAAAGGTGTGTGCTTTCGGTATCGATATGGCCTTCCTAGGCAGTGCGAAAAAGGAAGATTTGAAGTTGTTGGCGGAAGAGCTGGGTGAAACTGTTTCATTAGAGATGAAAATTGTGGACTTAAAAAAATTAATTATTGGAAGTGAAAATTACGAGGAAGAGTTTGTGAAGAAACAAATGATATTTATCATAAAGGATAGAAAAGAGAGAGAAGATCAAAAACGAAAGCAAGAAGAACGAGAATTGGAAGAAAGAAAAATTAAAGAAGAACGAGAATTGGAAGAAAGAAAAATTAAAGAAGAACGAGAATTGGAAGAAAGAAAAATTAAAGAAGAACGAGAATTTGAAGAAAGAAAAATTAAAGAAGAACGAGAATTGGAAGAAAGAAAAATTAAAGAAGAACGAGAATTTGAAGAAAGAAAAATTAAAGAAGAACGAGAATTTGAAGAAAGAAAAATTAAAGAAGAGTGGGAGTTGCAGGAGAAAAAGGCACAAGAAGAACGAGAATTCGAACTTGAGAAACTGAAGCTGCAATATTCCAGTGTACCCGTGGATGTCGAATTACCAACTCCCAAGATAGAACTCAGGCACGTGATGCAAAAATTCGATGAAAAGAACAGTGATATCAGTTTATATTTGCTGTTGTTCGAGAGACAAGCCGAGTGGGCTCAAATAAAACGAGAAGATTACGTGTCGCATCTATTAGGATTATTGCCAACGGATATAACCCAACTCATCGCTCGAGAGCCAATCGAGAAAGTTAAGGACTATGACCACATCAAGAGTTTATTAGTGAAACGATTTAAACTCAGCCCGGAAAAATTCAGGCAAAAGTTTATGACTCATTTTAAAAGACCGGAGACTACCTGGTGCGATTTTACTTACGAACTTAAAAATTATTTTGAACAATGGATTCAAGGATTGGAAACAACTACTTTTGAAAGTTTGTCGGGTTTAATCATAACAGAACAGATAAAGCGAAAAGTACCTGCGGATATTAAAGCACATTTTATTGATATTTGGTCACAATTCACGAATCCAAACGAAACTGCAAGCAAATTAGATGATTACGAAAATGTGCGATCAAACAGTGTGAGGAAGAAGAAAGAACTATATCAAGAGAATAACTGTTCTAAACATCAAACCTACGACGAAAGAGAAGAGAGACATTTTTCGGAACGGAATTATGTACCCCCGCATCAACGAGAATTCAGAAACAAAAACTTTCATAAAAACGAAACTACAAATTCAAGAAAAGTGACAAGAGACTGTTACGTTTGTGGATTGTCACATTTTGCTAGAGACTGCCCAAATAGACATAAAAAATCGCAGTTGAGAGAATCTGCGGCAGAAAAGAAACGGGAAGACATTTTAACCGCGGAAATTCAGTCGGAATTAATTAATGGTGAAAAAAGCTTAAATATCAACCCTTTACAATACGTTGATATTTGTGTAGACAATAGAGAACTGAAAATCCTAGTTGACTCAGGTGCTATGATACAGTTTTAAATTCTAAATATGTGTCGAGTGAACAAAAAGAAAAAGGAAAAATCATTTTAAAAAGTGCATTTGGAGAAAGGATTAACGCTACTCTTTCGAGTTTCCAAATAACATTAAAAGATAAAAATAACGAAGGATTTTCCAGACCTATTGAGATAGTTGCAGCTGTCACGGATAGAATTCAAGAGCAATTCATCATCCCCCCCTCTGTATTAAATTTATTGGGAGAAAGCATAAACCACAGCCGCACCCAAAACTCGTCTGGATTAGAGGCGCCGATGGAAGAGAGCTTTGATGAATTTATGATTTGTTGTGGAAAGAAAAAATTTATCCCTTGGAAAAGGAAACTTTTTTATGAATAATGAATTAATATTCCACCGGGATAAAATATTAGGCGATAAAGTGAATCAGTTGGCTATAAAAGTGACTATAAAATAATAATAAATTATGCTTGATATTATGTATATTTGTTTTAATGTTTTTTTATTATCATTTTCTTAATATGTTGAATAATTGGTATTCGCAAGTTTAAGAGTATAATGTGCAAAACTGTTTGAAATAGTATTGGTTACAGGAATATAACTTTTTCTAGTGTTTGTTATAAATTTTCTTTCAGCAGTTTTGGTTATATTTGAAATATTATTTGAGTAATGTTTATCAAGTGAAATCCTTTCTTAATTATGTATTAATGTTTACTAAGTGATTATATTCATTATAAATTTGTGTTTATTAGTTGATAAGTGATTATATAGTTATTGAGTACATATTAATGTATATTAACAGATAATTGAGTTTCTTATTATCAAGATGGTATTTATATTCAATTGTGCATTTCTTATTTTACCTCGTTGCTTTCTTAAATGTTTATTAGTTATTCATTCGAGTTAACTTTGCATTTGTGTTTATTTTTATTTGGATAATTTGATGTTATTAGATACGTTTTAAAATCCAATTCATAATTTTAATTCAGAGATATGTTTATGTTTTCATATAAACATTACTCTTACGTTGGGGGTGTAATGATTGGATTTTGAAGCGTTAGGAAATAAACGTTCATAGATGGCGCTAGACAACTAGCGCGAGTGTAATTCAAAGAGTGATGTCATTCGAGTGTTGGCTCTTGGAGGAGAAGGAGTTACTGAGCAGAGTAACTCGAACGAATCTGCAATAAATTTGTTAAGTTTTCTATTTGCCTAATTTTTTCAAAGCACTCACGAACCAGCCGCGACACCGACCTTACTTTATTTTCAATTTTACAATTCAATGGTTAATTTGTTTAATACGAACTGGTAACATTTAATTTCGAAACTGTCTAGATAAAATTAATTTGAACTTTTGCGAAAGCACATGAACAGAAATGCCTATTTCTCTTGGCACCATAGTAATATTCTGAAATATTGCTTAAGCAGCGCGTGATTTTCCTAGTTTATTTGGCAATATTGAAGTTTCCGTAACTTCCACATTGTATTCGCAGTTGCTATTGTTCTCGTTTATTCTAAATTAATAGATATTGCTGCAATGCCATCCCATCTTCTCATTGTCTATGTATTCGCATAAAAGTACAAATGCTAACTCGTTGAACTGAAGCAAATTAAGGAACACTACAATGGAAGCTGAACGTTAACTTTTAATGGTACAATTATTATATCCTTAGATGATACAATTTTTGTATCCTGTGTGTTGTTTCTGAGCCATCACAATCAATCGCTTTCGGTTCACTGATTCCAATATTTTAAAACTACTGTATCTGCATTGGCTATTTTAGCACTGGTTCTACTCGCAGGTATGACATGACCGAGATATCGCTAGTCAGCCTCGTTTACCATTTATTTTAAATCATATTTCTTTTCAGGAAAATAGCATTAATTTTTCTACCATCAAAGTATATTCCCTTTTTCACTATGACGCTGGTTCATATTTTGATCTAAAGACTGTTGTTTAATAAAATACTGCATATATTTGTAGATCAGTAAAATCCCAATTATTTTACCAAAGATCAAAATTTCAGCACGATTGTGCGAACTCAGCATGGATCATGATTTTTAATTATGACCATTCTGCCATTAAGTCAATGCACATTAAATGCAATTAAAAATCAATATTCATATTTTCAACATTAAGTTAGGTGTTGAATATTTTCCAAATTCCATTCCCTTTTTGTGAATTAAAGATTCAAGGCTTAATTTTATCATTATTTTTCCGTTGATTCGAAAGAGGGCATTGAAACAAATTTTAGCACTGAAGTGCCACCTTTGAATTCTATTAGAATTCGATAGGACAATTTTTTTTTTTTCATTGCGTTATTTTCTGTATTCTCAATAGGTAGGCAAATCGTCTTGGAGTAAGTAAGTCAAAAGGTTCTAAAATTTACCAATCAAGAATCACTTGAGTTTCTATTCCACAAAGTTTGGAAAACATTGTAATACTTTTATTTTGGCTCAGAGAGAAATTGCTTTTTATAAACTTCAAAAAAAAGCGTGATAATGGAAAAAAGTTTCCACAATTAAAATAATGCGTCATTGAAAATACGGATGGTTGCTGAAATAATCATCTTTCTTCCAATCATTCAGATATTTTCTAGATAAGATTTTATCGCATTTATGGTCAAGATGGAAACATACCTTTTCCACTATACCATAATTGACATCGTTCAGCGAAAAACTTTAATAAATTACATGACTAAAAATTTGACGCAAATTCAATATCAACTTAAATACAAAGGGAAAAATTAAATAATATCCAATTTTATATCATCAAAAAGACATTAAAGGAACTACAAAGTTACTAATTAAAATTCCATTGAAAATGCATCTTCTTCAAACTTAAGAGGAAGTCTAAGTTGAAAATAAATTGAGATCTATCATTTTGGCCTTCAGAGCAAATTTTGTGGTTGTATGAGTTTTGCGTACAACCATTTGCGTACGGATCATAAAACTGTCAATCAGTTGTCTCGTTTACAATGCGGTCGTGTTACTGATAAGGGCCAGTTCTAGAAGAAGTTACAACATCTTAAACGTTATCTAAAAGTCTCATATTTGGCGAGAGTTAGCCTGATGTTTGACACAATTTCGAATACTTAACGATACGTTCATTAATATAATTTCATGCGTTTTAATACTATAGGAGTAATTTCCACTTTGCTTTTTATGAAAGATGGATAGCTTTTCCATGTATTTATTTAAAAATGTAAGATAAAAACATTGAGGAATGATATTTCTGCTTATATAAATAGTGTACCCTCTTCAAAATAATAATCATTTTTTCTAGATTTCAGATATAAATGCATTACTTTACATCAATCTAACGTTTTGCATTAAACGAAAAAGTTTGCGTTTCATTAATTTTTGATTTATTTCTTCTTCATTCGTTTATTTAATTCAATAATTTCGAACATTAAAATATGTTATTTAAATATAGGCACTTAAAAAAGTTGTTTCTTAAATTTAAAGTACAATTAAAAGAGGTTAGTGGTATTGGAATGATTTGTAAAGAGGGAAAACTTGCAAAAGAAATTCTTGAAATTCCGTAAGTAGTAAGAAAAGCTTCCAATTACGGATGTTAAGTTTTCACGCTATATCAATTTTAAAAAAATCAGTTTCCAGAGTAGAAAGCCATTACAAATTTAAAATTTTCTGTTTGTCATCGTAGATATAATTTAAATATTGTTACATTTTTTAAAAAATCTGTACTCTGATAAAGATAAATTATTTGTTCATTGTATGACTTTGCATTTTGTATATGAAATATTGTAAGTATACGGTGTATAAAATAAGCAACTTACTAAATCAGAAGTATATTAATATTTTGCTAACTGATCATTTGTATCTGCGAAAATTTGTAGGAGATATTAGCTGAATTCAAATTTAATTTTTTTCTAGTTGCACTATTTATTAAACCATAATACAAATCTACTGTTAAAAAATAAAATAGAATTAAGAAAAATGATTTTTACATTAATATATGTAGTATATGTTCTTCAATAACTTTAATTTTATTGAAGATCGTTCTTATATTTACAATAAATCATTAAAAATAGTTTTGAATGAAGTTCTTGTAATACACTCTTCAACAATATACATCTACACCTTAATTAAAATGTTTACTGATTAGCTATGCGTTTTATCCATATTTTAATCAATATAATTATTTCTTATTTCAGAAGAATTTATAGCCGTTTTAAACCTTCCAGGGGCCCTGAGATAATGCAAATCTCAAAGCCCTTTTTCTCTCCAAATTTTTTAATTTAATTTTTATTCAGCAATTTTAAGTAGTAAATTTTGAAAACTGAAGTCGCAATATTATGTCCCTTTCTAAAAAGTCCATTTCAATATTGTACAAATAAAAAAAGTGCACAGTCAAAACGTAAAATTAATTTTAAGCAAAATATCGAAAACAAAAGACAACTTTATATAACACTCTAAACAATATTGTAAAAGGAGGAAATATGAAATATATTTTTTTAAACTGTAAAGATCCAAATTTTTTAGAATTATAAAACAGCATAACGAATAACTTGTAAATGGTAATTAGGAATATAACTAGAATAAAATTCTAAAATTAATTTAATAAATACTTGATTATGACTTGAATAAATTGACTGCAGGGCCGTCTGTCATAAATGAAAGTATAAAACTAAATACCTTTCTACAACTACTAAAAATTATCAAGAGCTGAGGGTAGTTTTCTTTGTTGCTTTTTTTAACTAATCACTCTTTGTTAAGATTTGTCATTTAATCAGACTCGTCATATTTAAATACTTTTTCATCCAATTAGAATATTATGTTAACTTACCTGCATATGCATTTTGCGATTAATATTTATCATAAGTATTCTTTATAAGCTTCTTATGCATTCTACTTTCAAAATTTACATCATCAATGGAAAAATAAGAGAATACAGCGTTTAAAAATTATCTAAATTTGTAACAATGTCACAAAAGATAAAAGAAATCATACTAAGAATATTTTAAAATAATATTCAATAAACTGCGATATTATAAAAATCAAATAAATAGTAAATTCGGGAAAAGTTTAAAAAATGCTTTCTCACGTATTATTATTCCATTTTCAGTTGTAATGTTCCATTAAAATATCCCGAATTTTATTTTTAATTCATAAAATAAAATAAGGACTGATTTAGGAACTTAAATAACAAAATACCTGATAACATACGCGCGCGCATATACACACACACAAAGGAGGGGGAGGGGAGGGAATGGAATGGAAAAAATTGAATTTAAACACGGAAGCATATACTTTAAATTTCACAGGTATTTCCAAATTTTTCGTTTAAAATTATTCAAAAATTAAAGTGTGGAATATTCAGACTTTAATCTAGAAGTTTTAATTAACAAAATAAGATTTTCTTCCAAGAATAAAAGTGAATGTATATATATGCGTCTATCAATCTATTTAAAAATCGACCATTGGATGTAGAGATATTAAATTTAACACACGTATATTTGGGAGAAAGAAATATGCAATTCAGTGCATTTAAAAATATTAATACAAAAAATAATGTTATCTCTAATGTAAATTATCTTAAAATTTTTTAAACAACATTCATTTTATTGGTTTATCAGTACTTGCGTATTTTTATTCTGTAAAAAGAATACAGATCTTAGATAGCATGTATGTTTTATAGTCAAGATCTTCCGTTTATATTTACGTATGAAAAGATAAAGTTTTCATATAAACGAGAAAACTAGATTTTTAAATATAAGATAAAATGTATTTTTATAACTATATCAGGCTTCTTAAGTTATTTATTTCATGTGTATATGAATTATTTATTTGATTACCAGATTTATCAAAAGTTTTGAACAAATTTAATTTCAAATAGTAGCAAATTTATCAACTGTTAAATTCTCTTATTGACTTGTGTGTTATTAATTAGCTGAAATGCACATTTAAATAATCCACTTATCTTAAAACAATTGGAATCGCTTGCGATGGTAATAGTTAAGTTCAGGTGTTCCTGTTCCAGATTTTCTTTTAAACTTTATTTATTTTCATTTGAGAACTATATTTAGCATACTTTGACTGTGAATAAATAATGCAGAGAATGGATATGATTTGGAAGTAAAAACTATTTTTTACTGTAAATTTTTAGAAAGTTATCAAATAATTCTCTTATTTTTTGATAAATTAAAATTCTAATTAAAAATTCAAAAAATCACTTTCCTACCCTCCAAAATATATATTTGCCAAATTTGATAGGCAGACGGCCTGGTGTGTACAGAGCCAGCATATACACATAGAGACAAAAGTTTTTTCCCTGTCTTTAAGCATCAAAATTTAGTTAAAATACCAATACATTTTCTCGCCAAATACTCTTGCCAACAGATAACATATGTTTTAGCAAACCTAGACTAATTACTCCCTACCCCCTTTTTTTCAAAGAGCTACGCGTGATTTATTGGCTTTTTTATGAGCTGTACGCAAATGGTTGTACGCATCTGTCCCACTACCAAATTTTGTATTATTTTAAGTCTATTTATGATAATCAGAATCCTTTTTATTCTGTCGTATACGAAGTATAGAGAAAATATTGAAATCGTCAAAAACTTCGACCTCCAGATTTTGATGAATCTCCATGTTTTAGACCCCCTGAGTTCGAAAAACACATTTTTGTAACATTCTGTTACAAAATGAGAATCCAAATGATTGTGAATCCAAAGCTAAAAATTTATTGGTTTCAATATAACAAATGCATTTATTTTATGATTAAAAGTATGATTTCCAAAATTGTCCTAAATAAACACTATCAAAAAACTTTTCCAAGCAGAAACAATTGTTGTTGATTGTTGATTGAATTTGAACCTGTAGTGGTAATATTATAAGTCAGATAACAACTTCCCGAGAAGAGAGTACTCTTTTGTCTAGTGGTTATGTTACTCGGCTATGAACCCTAACGTTGCGAGTTCGAACCTCAACGTTCAAATCACGTCCGGGTCACCAATGTGCGGGTTGAGGTTCGAATACGCAACGTTAGGGTTCATAGCCGAGTAACATAACCACTAGACAAAAGAGTACTCTCTTCTCCGGAAGTTGTTATCTGGCTTATAATATTACCACTACAAACCCTTATGTTCATTTTGTATAGTATACCATACATACAACTTTATAAAAATATACTATCACTATAAAATAATTTTTAACTTAGTTTTATTAAACACATGGCATTTCTAGACGTTTATTTATACTTCAAAAATAAAAATAGTAGTTTATCTGTCATAATTTTAAATCAGCTGTGAAAAATAACAAAAAAGCAATCTTGCCACGATAAGGGTTAATTTAATTTAGTCAATAAAACTAAAGCAAATCCAAAATTTAAGAACAAAATTTAACACCTTTTTAGACGAAGCAAAAGTGATTGCACGTAATTTGAATATTTCAGAATATTTTCTTGAAAAACGAATTCGAAGAAATAAAGTATTATATTTCGAAATAGTAGAAGATGAAGTTAAATGTTAGGAAGAGGAATTTAGATGTTATTTCTTAACACTGCAATTGCTGTTATTGTATAGTTAGAAGATAGATTTAAAAGTATTTCAAATTAATCACTGATATAAAAACTTTAGAAAAACATGAATTAGAAAAATTTTCCAAAAACTGCATGAGCGTTTTGCAACAATTACAAAATTTTGATTATTCTTGTCATCCAATTGTTGCACAAATCATGGAGCAACTATAAATACTGGCTAATAGAGACTTCGAAATAATTTTCTGCTGGGTACCGAGTCACGTTGGAATCCGTGGCAATGAGCTTGCAGATCTAGCTGCAAAATCAGCTTTAGAACCTTTCAATTTCCGTGTTCCCTTTTGTGATGTATCAAGTTATATCAAACGATACATCGATGAAAAGTGGCAAGAAGTTTGGGACACACAGGTTGATAACAAACTACATGCTATTCAACCAAAAATAAATATGTGGTCAGTTTTACCAAAACGATGCGCAGATGTAAAATTAATTCGTCTACGAATCGGACACACAAGGTATACGCATAGATATTTGCTGTTTGGTGAACGAGCCCCTTATTGTACGAACTGTGGAGTGATCAATTCTATTGCACATATTCTTACTCAATGTCCTAATTTTACTTCTGATCGTTTAACTCACTTTCATTCGTCTATTTTAAATTTACAGGACCTAGTGGGTGAAAAACCTCACTTAAAACTTTTTGACTTTTTAAAAGCCATTGGTTTCTTTCATAGCATTTAAAATTTGAGTTTTATTTTTATTCTTGTGCCAAATCATTATAAATCATAGACCTTCTCAACTTTTGACGTTTTACAATGTATCCTTGTTTTATTGACACATTTTACACTTTTATGATGAAACTATTTAAATATCCTTGTGGATGGCGCAGCTTGTCCGAAATTGGACCTTGTGCCAGAAAACCTTAACTATACCATACCAAAAACTGCATAGAATTTTATAACAAAGATATAGATGAAAACCTAATCCAGGAAATTGGTTTGCTACGGTATTTGATTTTGAATAAAAAGCATGTAAATAATGCACTATAAATACTTCAATACATATCAAATAATAATTATGATGAATTATTTCTAAATGTATTACTGTATTAAAATTTTCTTTATGTTGCCAGTTACTATAAAGAATGCTGAGAGCTCTTTCATCAAATTAAAATTAATAAAGAATTGTCTTCGGTCAAGCATGTGTGCAGAACATTTAAATGCACTTGTCATATTAAGTATCGAAAAAGAAATTGCAAAATATAATATATAATTTTTCTTAACTAAATAATAGCAAAACAAAATCACGCATTAAATAAACATGCAATATTAATGTGTGTTCGTATTTGTTGTTTGTTTTTTGTTTACTTTACAAAAAATTTTAGGGTTTTGAATGGTTTACTGCACCAGGTCCCTTTATAGAGAAGGTCGGCTTTGCCAAAATCATTAATTGCACGCCACAAAGTTGCCAAGATTCCTGTAAAAAGGACTTGTGCAAGCAAATGTAACGCATGAAGTATCTAAGTCATACTCTTGGCCTTAGTTGGCGCTACTGAAAAAACAAGAGAAGCTCACTCATAATATATATATATATCTTCCTTAAACATTTCATTTATGAAATTACCCCCCCCCACACACACAAGCTTTTACATAAAAGATAATAATAATTTACATAAAAGATTTAATCTACATTTACAATATGTATGCATTAATTATCATCTATTCCCTATAATATATCAATATTCTGAAAGAAATATCTATTTCCTCCTATCTACGGCCATTTTTAACAGATATAAAATAAAAGGCCAAAATTTACCGAGAGTAATTTTATTGAAATTGGTTTTTCATCTTTTGGCAATTTAATATATCTCTTTATCGATATTCTAAAATAAAGACTCGTACAATATATCAGTTTGATAATTATTTTCACAGAGGAATTATAAAAATATGAAAAGATAGGATATAAGAAATAATAAATCCAATTTTCTAATATCTACGGCCTTAAAGAACTTTTTATAGTGAAAATATCTTAAAATAACTGAGCACCTATTTTGGGAAACAAAGTAATGAATATTCAGTTCTTCGAACATAAAAATTTATTAAAATGAAATCTCTTCGTTTTTGAACCTCCAATATCAGTATTCGCGTTTTTCATTTTATATAAAAGAATGGACTTTTCAGAAACAAATTGATTTTCTAAATCTGATATTCAATATATTTGCATTTACAATTATATGAAATTGAATATTATATCTTATTCGAAAAGTAAAGTATTCGAAAGAAAATACAAATAGCAAAATAAATAAAAAAAATGACATTCAATAAAATTATAATTTTAAGAAGGAACATTTAAATATACAATAATGTCGAAGATTAAAATTGGAATAACTCTTTTTTTTTTTTTTTTTTCGGAGCGTTCATATCAGCAATCTAGATTTATTTTTACGACAGTGCATAGAAAATCTAAAAAACAAATACTTTATAACATCATTTTAATAGTAAGTAGGAACGCCAAACTAAATATAAATAGACTCGATAGATCACACAGAAAAGAAGTATCATTATAGAAAGCAAAATGAATTCATATTATAAATGTGTTCATGCTTTCATAGTTGACCACTCAGTATGGACTAAGAGGATGATGTTAATGTCGCTATATTCGGTAAACCCTCACCGGCGACTTAAAATCAAAACATTTCCTTTAATACATTGAGTACACTCTTAAACCAATTCAAAATTCTTATATAAAGCACTCTGAGTTTATACTTTAAGATGTTATAGACGAAAGAAAATTCACTTCATCCATTTTAAGAGAAATCCATTTTCAGAGCCGTTTAGGCGAAAAGCATTACTAAATGGCTTTCATGTTATACCAATAATGGAACTAAATAAAGTGAAATGCTTCAAGAACATGTATTTTCTACCAATAGCGCACTTAAATACAGAAAAGTTCTAATAACTGAAATTTATTTTAAGTTTACACAAATGAATGAAAAATACTTCTTCGTAAATTAAAATGTTTACAAATTTGACTGTCATTATGTTTCAAAAAGGGTAAGACCAATTAAATTTTGTCAAACCAATGTCAAGTTTTGTATGTCAAATTTTCTCTATATATTGAACTTTAGGTAATAGGCTAATTTACACAAATATGTATTCTTGATTTACGAGATATATTTCAAAATCCATAATAATACTAATATTATTCCAGCATGAGTCCAGATTCTAATTTTAATCTTCATTCTATCATAAATGCAAAACAAAAGAATTTATTTTACTAAATTAAATATACTGATACTCAAATATGCTGAGTTTGTTTTTTTTAGTGATACAGAACCAAGGAAATAAAACTGATCTTAATACCTGTAAGTAAATAAGACTCGCCGAATTTTCCCAGACGAAATGGCGACGCAAAAATCTACCAACTAAGATGAAACTCAAAAATAATTGCTACACCTACAAGTAATTGCTACACCGTTACACCTGGTCATCTCGCTAGAGACAGAGACTGAGGAGGTGGAAAGAGGAGGGGGATTATGGGATATGGATAAAGACGATTCGTCGAGTTTTCCCAGAATGAAACAGCAAAGCCTTCGTATAAGTTCTTAGGCGTAATTGTAAGAACATTCTGATAGAACGAAATTCGTAGTTGTTAACTTTCTTCTTGTAAATAAACCATTTTCTTTTTCTTTCGCTCGTTTTATAGTACCCGTTGAATGACAGAGGAGACATAAATACTTTCGACAATAGTACCAAACTATTTAAGCTGTGCACCCTTTACCTACATTGTCGTTCACTACATTTATATGGGGAAGACGCTAATTCCCTTTTTCCCTTACGAACACTATAAATTCTTTATTAATCGTCCTCTTTCTTGAAAAACAGAAGAAAAAAAAATTTACTCCAATGGCAGGCACTATATAAGTTTGTCCCCGTTAGCTGCCTTGTATCTTTTTCACACAGGGTAACATTAAGCTCTTTGGGGGCTTTAGGCCATTCAAATTTAGGTTTCACTTTCCTTTCCAACCCCCCGGGGGGACACCTCGGAATGAAGATGAGATGCTTCCGGCATGGTGGTTGGATCTCGCCACCCTGGAGAGTACACTAATAGGTGGGGGATCTGACTACTCCCATCGATGACGGGACGTACTTCCTTCGGGGAGGGTTGTACCGTGGCCGGTGATGGCCCTTAGGACTCAACCACAGTTCCCGCCAATGTTGCTGTAGCGGTGGTCCGGTAATTCAGTTTTTATGGTTTAAATCCGTGTGCCTTCGTGGCGGGTCGGAGAGTTAGATGGCTGACTTTCCTCCTTTCCAACTGTTAAAACATATCTTTTTTTTTTTTTTTTATCGAGTTCAATTTAATCTAAGTATAAAGGGCTTTAAGTAGCAAATTTTAACAAAATTCTAATTAAAATTTCAGAAAAATCTCTTTGAAGTGCTCATTTTTAGCTTTCGAAGTATATATGAGCATAATTTCGTAGCTCTAGGTCAAATGGTCTGCTTCATAGAGCATCAACACACACATACGTAAACCTTTATTATTAATTGACATCTTCCCTGGCAACAAACTGGTTCGCTAAGAAAATTGATTATATTTAATTTCAAATAATTTTTTAGATATAACTAATATCCATGATTCAACGAATTGACAAACATTAAAGCTATGTTATTTTAATTGCCTTTACAGAAGTTCTTTTTATTCTGTATATGAACTTTTCTAATGGAGACCAGTTCCGGAACATCATAATGCTATTAAAATTGTGAATCTTTTAATCGTCTATCCTCTAATTTTAGCTATATTATAATTTCACTTTTTCATTCGTTTTGTAAATTATACAAATATTAAACAAAACCATCCATCTTTAATTCTCAGCAAGGGAAGAAAATTATGTGATTATTTCATGAAATAATAAAAACGGTATGAATTTCAAGGTCACAATGTAATCCATTAATAAAAATTAAACTATATATATATAAGTGTGTGTGTGTGTGTGTGTGTAATATTTTAAAATCTAATTTAAATCATAATTAGTTTCCAAATTTTTATCTTGATTACTCATATAAACTTCATTATAAAATATTCCCTAATTTCCTGATCCAACTCCCACATTTTATTTAATTATTTTTAACACGCGCTCTAAAAAACTGCTGTCTTCAGAATTTTCTCATGCTTCAAGGAAAGGGATAAAAATCCTCAAAGCCTGCAACATACTTTTAGATACCTAAGATTCCCTTTCCTAAATTGACACGAGTCAAAGAAATCCCTACCAAAGTTTTATAATAAAATCACTGAAGGAAAAATTCTCACTTTGTTTTTACTCCTGTGTCGCGATGTAGACTGACGCATCGCTAATCGCTTTTACAAATTATGCCTCCTGGGATAAAGTAAAATACCAAAAGTTTCTTCTTTTATTCAGCCATGCAACTGCTAATATATATGTGTGTGTGTGTGTGTGTGTGTGTGTGATATTACTAAAATTTAGGAAATATTTCTATGACAATTAATGATGTTTTAATTTTTAAGATGATGTAAATACTATTTTTGTGCTGTAATATTTCCGGTAGTTATCGCGGAAAAACATAAAATTTTTTCTTAATTAATTTTAATTAATATAATAGAATTAATTAATTAAAAAGTTTCTTAACCCACTATCCAAGGTATATATCAAATTTGGTAACTGTAGATCAAAGGATCTGACCTGTAGAGAGCAAACTCACACAATTCATCTTTATTAGTAGTATTAATTGTCTTATGTTATAAATTTTTTTAAATTTTTCGTAATTTTTATCCTTTTTTTTCCCCCTATCTTAAAGTCTTATATGTTTATACTTGATTATATTATCATCAATTCACTATTTAAAGGCAATAAATTTTTTATTGCAAGAATTAATGGAGTTTTTCTGAAAAAAACAATTCCTTCTGTGCTGTTTGCTTGAGAAAGAAAGAAAGGAGAAAATTTTACCTTAGTAAAAATTTAAATTGCAGCCTACAAATTGATCTAACAAAATTTCAAAAAGCCACTGTCACCCAATTCATTTTATTCACAAGAAAAGTTTTTATTCTAATTATATTTCATCTATTGCCTTAATCCTATTAACACTTTTTATAGTAGTCATGATGCATAATTTAAAGAAAAGTGAAAAATTAATCTGGCAATACTGTCAAATTCTACAAAAAAAAAACCAGCAGAAATATATAACAGATTTCATTACAATAAAAATTTTAATTTCCAAATTTCTTTAGTTTGTAAATAGCCGCATCAATTGATACAAAAATGAAAATTAATGCAAGTTAATTGGAATTATATTCTAAATTATTATTTTCAAGTCAACCTCCTGCATATGAAAAATAAAATCACAAATTCTCATGGTTCTTAAAGACTCTTATGTTGAGAAAATTGAATTTAATTAAATGGAATGTCACTTAATTTAATCAAAAATATTTTTCACTTGTTTTTGTTGATTAGTTTTAAAATTTCTAAATGAAATTAGACCCCATTAATAACTTTTAAAAAAGAGGTAAAAACTATAACATTCAAATTAATACTGAGATATTTAGTGTTTTTTTTTAAATTCTAGTATGAAAAAAATGCACATATAATATTACACACTTTTCACAACATTTTCAGCAAACAAATATAAATAAGGACACCTTCCACTTAAAAACATTTAGAAATGTATAAATAAAAAAATTAGAATAAATAGATAACATCCTTTATTTTGTCAGTCTAAAAAATACACAATAATATTCACAAGTTCATAGAAACAATATTTACAAATTTCAACGTCAAACAGTATTGGAAATTGATATTTACATGTCTACAAATAAACATGCTATTAATCGAAATAAAAAATAAGCTCAAATGCAGACCACTCAATAACAATTTTAAAATTATATAAAATAATTGTATCAGTTACGGTAACTATTAAGTGACTGGATTAATATTAATAGAATATGAAAGATTAAAAAATTAAACTGTAACCTCATCTGCAGTAAATATGCAGAAGCATCAGAGCTAATAAATGCATTTATCTGAACACATGACTCTTTTAAAATCTTTCCACATTGTACATCTAAGCACCAATAACTTATGAGTGACAACTCTATTAACTGAATACAAAAATAATAACTTGAATAACTGCTACTATAATAAAAGAATTATTGTTTCAATAATACAATTTAAAAAACAACAACAAAGGGAAAAGTTACAGATTGCAGTATTAGAGAGAAGGAGAGAACCATGCCTTAGTATTAAAGAAATTGATAGTTTTAAGAAAATCAATTTTAATATTCAATCATAAAAATATATTTATATATACTTTTAAATAAAGAAAAATGCATGAAGATATTTATTACCGAAAAAAAAAAAAAAGGCACCACTAAAAACATAAAGCATATCTTTTGAAGCCATTATGTCCAGCCTCATCTGCAAATATGTTAATTCATATTTTTTTTTTTTTTTTTTGCATAAAAACTATCTGAAAATTTTGAGTAGCAAGTAAAGATTAGAAACACCTGTAAATTCTATTACAGCAAGAACAAAAGAATTCATTTTTACTATGCCAAGGTGAAAAAAAAAAGCAAATGCAAAATAAATAAATTTAAAAGTAAATGCAAAATAAATAAATTTAAAAGTAAATGCATTTATCACGCAAGGAAAGAAAAAAAACTTTTGATTTAAGAACAGAAAAAGTTTAAAACTCCCCACTTATACTTCATTAATAGATTTATTGTATTTGATCATACATATTATAGAGCATAAAAATGGCTACAATAATTGTTTTATACAAAAAAAATTAATATAAAATAGTAATGAAATTACTTGGGAATTAGGATTAGAACTTATCTGAAGAATTGGATAGAATTGGAATCATAGACAAAAAAAAAGGGGGGGGGGGTATTTCATAGAAAAAAAAAGCAAATTACTAAAAATATATTAATTTAATGGTACAAATAATTTTTACTGTATAATATATTAAATTATGACTGCTTGAAAGTTTATTTTTATATGAAAAGATTCTATTAGTAGATTTTTCTTCCCTTTCAAAGTAATCTGGAAAACTCAAGTTTAAATAATAAGAGTTCTACTATATTGATGTAAACAGTAGGAGTTTAATAGAATATTTTAAAATATCTGCAAACAGAAAATGAAACTTCTTAAAAACAGATGATGTAATAAAGGAATAAAATATATCTTATATTGATTACTCACACAAAGCATTAAGTAAAAATTATTTCTCTTTGCTTTTACAACTTTTGTAATTCTTATTTCAACCTTTTTAAATAAACTTGTATCATAAGTTGAAATAAGATTTATCATCTTATGCAATCATGCCATACTCAAATGATAGCATGAGCCATATAAACAAGATCTAACCTTATGCAGATAAAAATCTTTAGTCTTTATTAAAATATAAATATATGTATAAAACATAACATGAAAAAGAACAAGATCAATGCTAAAGTCAATTGTTAGTTCCTGATATTTGATACCTTTTCACTGCTACAATCTTTCCTACTTCAAAGAAATATCTTGCAATCAATTAATTCATTTCCAAACTGATCCAAAGTGCCATTCTGGATTTGATAGAAGACTTATTTCCTTTCATAAATGAATATAATTACTAATTAATACAAAAATGGAAATAATTTCAGGTGGCAATTTTTCATACCGGAGTGGAAAATATTTATAAAAGTTAGATATATTAAATTTCTAAAATTTTGATTTGTAATCCGAATATGTTTGGATTTTAATTATCTTTAATTACATATATGCATATTTTTTTAATATTCATTATTTTTTAAGTAGCATGACTATTAATAAATTACTGACAAATACTGTGATTTGTCATAAATATACACAATTAAATTTGAAAAATTAAGCAACAAAATTTTAATAAACATTTTGTTATGTATGAGTTTGACACCTTGATCTAATCTAACAAGGTGAAAAGTTATTGCATCCTTTTACAAAGATAATCGCATAAACTTCTGAAAGCTATATAAAAATAAAAAAAAAATTTATTGAAACTGTGTAACTCACTATTTTAAAGCAAATGTTATTTTTTAAAAGAGCAATACCAGAATAATACTTAGAATCCTTTACTTAGTTTTGATTTTTTTCAAACTCAATTTACTACATTTTATTAATGTACATATATAACTAAAATATTTAACAAATATCCTATAATAGAATTATACTTCATGATTTTAAAAAATTAAAAAAAAAAATTCTTGAAAGGATGAAACATTTACAATATTTTTTTTTTCAAAAAGAATTCATTAAAAAAAATTCTAAATAGAAAGAAGAATATATTAGAATGAATAAATCTTTGTAAATATATATATAAAATTAAAAGGGCAAATTTTAATATTCCAATGCTTTAGTTTTACCAGTCTAAAAACTTTTTTTAAATTAATTTTTTTTTCATACACAAGACTTTAAGTAAACTGGATATTAATTTAATAATTGGTAAAATTTCACAATGAGTGGTTCAGAAAAAAAAAATTGTCTACAATACAATATAAATTTTCTATTTTCTGCCTCACCAATCAAATATAAACTCATGATTCTGATTTTTAAATTCAAGTTTTTTTTTAAATTATATGTGCATATTTTTAATTATACAAGTCAGATAAGTGATTAGCAAAAAATTTTGAAAAAAAAAAGTGATTAGTGGCATCAAATACATTGATAGCAATAGGATAGTTTAAACATAGCTCCAATCAAGCTGAATTACAAATTAGCAACATTTTAGCTCATCAACTTCCTTAAAGATCAGAAAGAAATTGGAACAGAACAAGAGACATGTCGAATACACAACTGCTATTAATATACTTCATACCACAAACTGTTTCTCCTACATTTTCTATCATGCTAAGACACATTTTTTTATAATGACAATGCCTGCATCAGGCTTAAGTCTTGATACAGTAAAGTGTCATTAATTCCTGGCCAGATTTTCAAAAATAGATGGCTAGAAAATTTAAAATTCAAGAACACTTGCAGATTGCACAGGCTGCACAAAAGCAGAACCATAACTTTTCAACAACAAAAAATTAAAAACTAAAATCAGCATCATCAAATGCACGAGACAGATGAACTTAAATTAAGCAAAGATCTATTAATGTGATATGGAAAATTAGGGAGTTGTACAGCAATTGAAGTTTATCAATTTGCAACATCAATAGACCAAAGTTAAGTATTCCACAGGAGTTTATATCTTATAAAATCAAACTGTTTGATTCCCACAATATTTGTAATTTAAAATTACAAATATTTTTTCTTCAATATAAATAGAAGTAACTCATGATAATTTTATTATAACTAAGGGGAAAAAAGCATCACATATCAATAAAAAAGCAAGTTAGAAATGCAAAAATCTCACTACAAAACATAGCAGAAAAATAATTAACACAAAACTTTCAGAACAAAAATAAAAATAAGACTACAGTAAACTTATACAACCACTTTTGTACATTGAAAATTATAGACAACACATTTAAGTAAAAGATAAAATTAACTATTTTAAATAAGAAGGAAAACAGAAAACTAAAAATGGAACTTTATAGAATCTTGATTAATTTACAATGTCTATAAATTGTAAAAGTTAAATAAACTTATTTTTAAAAATGATAAATTCACAAAAATATACATCTAAATGGTCATTGATAATAAATATACACATAACATATAATAGATAAGTAAATATAATAAATAAAAATTGTTTCTCTATATTTAGCAACAAAGAAATCAGAAGAAGAAAAGAAGAAAAAAAAAGAGAAATGATTAGTGAAAGAATTTTAATCAGATATATGGATACATATCTGAAAATGATAACTGTTCATAATATAAATCACTAATATAATCTAAAATAGATTATTTAAGTAATTTTTTCAATAAATATTCAATATCATATGTAATTTAAAATTTTCTAATTCAACTTATTAAATGACTGTTATAAAAATTATGATGACTTTGAAATAAACTTTAATGAAAAATTTTTTTATATAACAATTCTAAATCCTTCGATTTATGATAAGAAATGTAATATATACAAATGCAGAGTAATTTTACAAGCATACTAAGGCATAGAGGACAACAAGTGTTGTTGGGCATCTGGATCTTCAGTCAATAGTTCTACTTTTACCCACTCTCTACCTTTCGACGAGAGTCGAATTGCATCAATGACCGCTTGAATATATTGACCATCTTCGAATGTTGCTGCCATAGCCACTGGCTCTTTCACCCAACTTTGAAGATCTTCTTGAGAAGCAAATGCATCTCTCAAAGCTCCTATCATTTTCATTAATCCCTTCATATATGGTTTTGGCAATAAAGCATTGATGTTATTGTCAGCTGAAGGCAAGGTACTATTGTGAGAAATGACAGATGACTGCTTCAAGTCTTCAATATCCAGATATAAGACTTCTTCTTTCATTGCAGTAAGTTTTTGGCCATAAAGATCACCCCCTCGCACAACGACGTGCCCTTCACTTCCACAAAGCAGTACTTCTTGGCTAAATTGGCCAGGCAGATGTTCGTTTAAAGTGACAGTTGCACATCCACCACCTTCTAGTTCCATCTGAAATGTGCAAAAGTCATCACTTGTAATCTGCCTAATTCCCTTGAAATGGCAAGTTTTGGTGAAAGTCCTTACCATACCATGAACACGCAAGGCACGGCGCCCAGTTGTATATGTAATTATATCAATTATATGGCTTCCTACATTTGTCAGAAGACCCCCTCCCATAAGTTCATCACAAGTCCAATCGTAGCGATCATGAAGCAGACTGCCACACTGCACTTGAACATCACAGATAGTTAAATCACCAATATAACCATCACGAACAACCTTCTGCATCTGTACAAAAGCAGGTAAAAACCGCAAAGTGTGAAAAAGTATAGATATAAGAGAAGGATAATATTGTGCGGCATGGACCATCTTCAAGACCTCCGACTGGCACAAGCCAGCAGGTCTGTCACATACAACATGCTTGCCTATTCCCAATGCTTTAACAGCTATCTGAGAATGTAGGTGGGGTGGACATATAATGCATACCAGATCCACATCTTTCCGAAGCAGAACCTCATCGACTTTATCTGTTGCAAATGGTATATCTAATTCTGCAGCGACTTTTTCAGCCGCTTCTTTAGTTCTTCCCCAGATAGCTTCAACTCTAAATTCTTTAGCGCGCAGAAATGGTACAAGAACACGAATTATTTTGCCAGTGCCGAAAACGCCAACACCGCGTAACATATTAATAAAATCTGTTATTTGTTTCGAAATGCGTTCGTAATTAAGTACCACATTCAGAAATTTTAAATTCCATGAACAACAGTCTTCACATCTTTGGATACATAACATAAACAAAACAAAACAAACGCCATTTTGAAAAAAAAATATCATTCGCTGAACAGAAAAAAATAATAATTATAAGTTTTCAAATAAATAATCCTCTCAAATAAAACAAAAATGATATATCATAATATCAGATTTTTAGAGGATAAATTTTATTCTTTCTTTTTAAATTAAGCAAGTTTTTTAAAGTATGAAAAGGAGAAAAAAAAGTAAATAATGACGTCACTTTAATTAATTGCCGTACTATAAGTTGAGATTATTATTCTTTAATGCAAAATTGCTTGGGTTTTCCCGAAAGAATAAAAATAATTAATACATTACGTGTTTACTTTTAATGAAATTTCTTATATTTATTTATTTTAAACTGAATTTTATTACTTTAGGCATGAAATATTTCGAGTGTGGACATTCATTTATCTCAGCAATCGTTCGTCAAAAAAATTTTTCCCCAAAAAATATTTTTTCGCTCAATCTATTATATCTTATTTAATTATTCAGTTAATTTGAATACATAAGCATTTTAAATTTATTCAAATTCAAACCGACAGCTCGAATGTGTATGATTAAACAAGCATCTATCGAATCTGCATCTGATTTTGGTTTGTTATCACAGATTCGATATAAATTTCGAAGCACCATGTACAGTGGCTCAAACAATTGAGAGTACACCCACCTTACTTTTACTTGATAAATCCGGATTTTCCTTATAAATAACACATAACCGAGAAGTGCAAACATGTTTTTCTTTTTACTCATAACAAATGATTTAATTTAATGTAAAAATACAGAACAATCAACTAAAAACTCCTAAGTTAAAATGTTTCAGAAGCATTTTAAATAAAAAATATGCAGATTTTTGCCTTAAAAAATTGAGAATACACCAATGAAATTTAAATAATATCTCTTTTACAAAATAAGTGTCAATATTTATTTGCATGTCCTTTGGCTTTTATAATGGCCTCTAAACGTCGTGGTATCGATTCGATCAACTTTTTAGTATGGTAGTATTTGAAGATATTTTACCCCATTCTTCCTGCAACACTTGTTTTGAAGGAGTTTTGTTTCTAATATTGTGTTTTTGGACCGCTGTTTCAAGCGTGGCCCACAGATTTTCGATGACATTGACATCAGGGGACTGTGGTGGCGTATGTAACTTGTTTACAATGAAAAAGACGCAACATTTTGACATTACGTGCCGTGTGTTTCGGTCGTTGCCCTGCTGAAAAAGGAAATTTTCGTCTAAACCCAAAATTTAACACTTTCCTTTAGAATGTTACGAAGTTTGTCCAAGTAAATGATATGGTTCATAATACCATCTATAAAAACTAAATTTCTGACCTCGGATAAAGCCATACAACTCCAAACCATGATAGTGTCAATACCATGTTTAACTATAAGACCTTTTTTTTTTTTTTTTTTTTTTTTTGATCCAAAGATGTATTGGGTTTTCTCCATATAGTGCGACGACCGTCACTGCCAAAAATGTTGAATTGACTTTTATCACCGAATATAACTTTCTTACAAAAGTTATTTGTCTTCAATTGATGAGTTTTTGCACACTCCAAAAGCTTTTATTATTATTATTATTATTATTTTGAAAGCTGATGAACTCGACTAACAACTCGACTTTTATATCCGGCTTGTCTAATTACATTTCGTACAGTTTCAGCACTTACACTTTAACCTATAATTTGAGAAGTTTCTTCAGCAAGTTTGATTGCACTTACTTTAGGATTAATCTTGATTTCTTTCAAAATTTTCCTTTTTTCGACATCATTCGGAATGTCTTTCTTTCCTCTTTCAAATTTATTTTCAATCAATCCATTATTTTAAAATTTTACAATAATTTTCTTGGCACAAGTGTAGCTTCTACCAACAATTTCAGCTACTTCACGATAAGAATTTCCTTTTTAAAATTATTTTAATACGAATTTCCTTACATTCATACTAGTTTCTCCTTGAGGGCACCCTTTTCCAATAATTCAGAAACGCTCTAAAAGCTATGATAGAATGATCATGGCTTGACATCATGGAAATTGCGATATAGTTTGATAGTTAAGAACAAAGGCTATCAAATTAAACATTAAAAACGCAAAATATGAAAGTAATTTTTCTATACATTCCATCAAAATCGTCTAAAAATTGTGCGAATATCCTCTGTATTCTCAATTTTTTGAGGAAAAAATCTGCTAGTGTTTATTTAAAATGCTTCTGGGAACTTTTCAATTCATAGGTTTTTCGTTGATCGTTCTTTATTTCAATTTTAAATTAAACCATTTGTTGTGCGTAAAAATAAAAACGGTTGCACTTCTCGGTAATGTGTTATTTATGATGGATGTTAGATTTGTCAAGTAAAAGTAAGGTGTAGGTAGGGTAAGGTGTAGAATAAGGTTTGAGCCACTGTGTGTCTGCTTTCTTGACGTTGAACCTGCCAACTGAATCATTCTGATATTAATAGAAATCGCAAGGTAATAGTGCTCCAGGAAATTATATATGCTTTTTGGAGGGTTAGGGCACCGAAAATGTCATCAATAATCAAACAAGTGAAATAGAAGCAAGGGTATATGATTTTTCTCATCCTTTCGTCATAATTTACTTAAAATAGGAAGATAAATGCAGTGATATTTGTCTGCATATTCCTTCATTTATTTCATTTGCTTCCCAACCTCTATCTCACTGTTTGAGATATATGGAAATTTGAAAAATGAACTGACTAATCAAACCATCTTCTTCATTGCTTCGAATCAATGTGTACTGTTACTATTAATCCTCTTCAGGGTCTGTCTTTGACAGTGAAGTCTTCTCTGGGCTTGGGCAACATTAAAAAAAGGCTCAAAATTCTTCCCGATTAAACATGGTATTGTACGATATTTTTACAATATGTTATTTGATATTTTGAATATTGTTTGAGATTTTATGGAAACAGAATTACGAATTATAAAAAGATAATTTTTTCTTTGCTCGCAGTCTTTTGAATCAGAAAAAAAAAAAAAAAAAAAAAAAAAAAAATTGAAGCAAATATGGGATAAATGAAAACATATTTTTTTTTTTTCATACAGCCTGAACTTATAGTTGAATATATCTTCCATATTTTTATTATTCTAATTATTTTTATCTTATTAATAGAAAAAACAATAAAAATTCTACAGAGAAAAGATTAAACTAAAAATGAAAAGAACCTGACCTAAAATTTAAAAATTATGAAGTTAAATATATCAAGGAAAAAAATTTTTAATTTGAAAACTATACATTAATTCAGCAAAAATGTGTAGTTGAAATATTTTTCCCAGCAAAAAATTCGACAGAAATTATTTCAGTTATTCAACATTCAGTTCATTTATAAATGATAACTGCTTCTTAAATTGTTCAGAATTAAAAAAAAAAATTTAAAAAAATTATGAAATATTTTTGTTTAAGAAAACAATCCAACAATATTTTGTTTTGAAAGATTTTTTTTTTTTTTTTTTAAATTCTAGAAATCTGAATACAAACAACGAATCATTTCATGAATCAAATTCCAGTAATGGTAGCTAATTATTTTTTTTTTAAATTGTGTAAAAATAATTCACTGAAATTTTGAATTTATTAAAATTTCCTATATTAATTAAAAATACTTAAACAAGATAGAGATAAATAACTACTTAAATGGACTTTTCATTTTTTCAAGAAATCTTTTAAATATTCAATTTTTTTTCCTTTGTTTGAATTCTTCCATTAATTTCTTTATTTTATCTTCCATTTTATTTAAAAATAAATAATATACTCATGAATTATTGAGATACTTCATAGTTTTTAATAAAAATTTTATTGTCTCAAATACGATTAATTTTAAAAAGTTGATTTGTAGGAACGTTTATAAGTTTTGAAGAATTATGAGATAAAATCTAAAAATACATTTTACACTTCGAGTTATTATTGTTTTAAATTATAAATGGTTTTCAAAAATTATTAATTATGTATTTTAATGTTTTAATACAATACACTTCACAAAAATAGGCTGAAGCTGATAATTAATGAGTGCAAAGACTCAATCAGGAGTAATTTAAAAACTGTTTCTTTATCAAATTAAAATTTTAGTTATTGTTTAATACACCCTGGCCCGTTTACTTTCTAGTATGTAAAGTATGGATATATATTTTTTTAGTATGTAAAGTATAGATAAAGATATTTTTCCTCATCTACTTACTATGAAATTTACAAAACCGATAATTCTGAAGAAACAGCAGTTGCCAAGAGCATACAGTGTGTATAGTCAGAAATTGCTGCAAAAAAATAAGCCCTTTCAAGAAGCTTCGCAAAAAAAAAAAAAAAAAAAAAAAAAAAAACACCTTTGGAGATTGGTAAACTTATGTGCTTTCTAAGTATTAGGATATTTCCTGGTTTAAATTAAGTTTAAGCATTAAGTTATGTATAGTTTAAATTTAAAAATTTATCTTTAATGGAAAAAGTACTAATTCATAATAAAATGCTTTTGAACAATTTTTATTTGCTTTAAGGGGTTGTAGACATTAAATTATGATGAATAAATGGAAGATCTCTGTTTTTAAAATTTGGTAATAATCTCGGAAATACATTTAATGATATTATATATATAATTACTGGCCACTCCTGAAAATATTTTTGCCACTTAAAGTGGCCATATCAGCACTTTTGTGTTTAAATAAAATAGTACGGTAAGATGCGACATAACACTCACATACATGAGGGACAAAAACTGAACGAAGAAATATCCATTAGAACCGAAATCAAGGTCGAAGAACTCCGAAAATGTGCTCATCCTTTTGCATCTCACTCTTTAGCGAGGTAGATTCGTCGAAAAGTGTTAGTTTTAGAATACAGAGACGAATAGTAAATATCATTACAGGGAAAAATTAATTTGTAATAGAAAATGGAAAATTAAATTATCTTACACAAAAAGTAAATAAATTTTAATATCCAATTAAATAAATACTTATATATGTTTATGTGTGCATAAATAATCATATACACTCTGAAGTCAAATTTCAAATATATATACAAAGATAATATTTTATATAAAAATAAAGACACTTTTGAGCCAGTGCATCCATGTACTGGATTCACAGAAAGATCAAGGCAAAATAAGGCTATGTACAAGGCTTCAATTTACAAAAAGCAACATACGACAATCTACTGATGACTTTGAAGATGCTTTGTAAATTGATTCTTTTTCTTAAAGTCTTTATTGCATGTCTCACAATGATAGATAGCTTTTGATTTTTCCTTGTGGACTTTTGAATGTTTTTCTAGTGAAGCAGCAGTTTTAAATACTTTGTTACAAACATCACATTCATGAACCAGCTCACAGGTCACTTGATTTAGACTAGAGTTAATATCTGCAAAGCTGACAACACTCGATGTATCGATCAGAATTTCCTGAGCCGATGTCTTACTAACATCTAACAAATCCGAGTTTCTTGGTACAGTACCATCTAATGTTAAAACCTGAGAATCAAACAAACCCGGATTATGGAACACTTCATCACCACTGTTTTTTGTCAGTCCAGTTTCTGGTATGATCAAAGTAACATTTTCTGAAGGCTGAAGTTCTGTTTGTTGTTGTGGATTAAGAGTAAAACCAAGTTGGTGGATAATCATATTTGGATTAATGGTAAACGTTCCTGTATTAGCAGGTGCATTAGCATCAACATTTAGAATTTGAGTAGTCTGATTAGTATCCACAACTGTTTTACCATTAAGCTGATCAGCAAGAGATGGACTAATAGTAATATTAAAATTAAAATGTTGTTGCAGTTGTTGAAGTAAAGTAGAATCGAGTTGAAAAGATTTTGACATTAAGGATGAATCCATAATAGTTAATTGTGTATTAGGATTAATTAAAGTAGAAGGCTGTAATTGAATATTGGCTTGACTGCCATTTGAAAGCTGTATAGATGGTGGAACCATGTTCACTACTTCTTCGGAAAGAGAAACAACAGGCATAGATTCGACTTCTTGGACAGGATCTTTCGGAACTTCAAAAGACTGCGTTTCTACTGGGCGATTCTTTTTCTTGCGAGAACTCTCTTTGAAATGGGAAGCCATATGACTTTTGCGATGGCCAGATGTTCTAAATGAAAGGTCACAATGTGGGCATTTGAAAGGTCTAACACCTAATGGAAAAACAAAGCAATTTAGTGTCAATAAAAGATATATTATGTGAAAAATATATATTATGTGAAAATAATAGTTTGAAAGGTTTGATTTACAAAATGACAAACATTTACAAATAATTTAAAGATATATTTCAAAAAGAATTGAAAAATTTAATAATAAAATTATTCAAAATTAATTTTACATTAGTTTTTTTAATATTTAGAATTTTCTTTTAAGATAAGAAAGTAAGCTTTTAAAATTGAATAATACACCTTGCTATTCTAATGGCTGATTCTATATTATTAAATTTGCACAATTGACAGTCAAATAAAAATCAAAATGAGGTCAAATTTTATTAGCAGCAGCATTTTTTTCAATGAAGCAATAATTTTTATAAATATATAATATTATAAATAGAACTAATGACAAAAGTAATAATCAGAAAAAAAAATCGATTTTGGACATTTTATAAATATTCCTATGTTTAATACATCATTCAAAAGCATTTTTTTTTCGCAATGCATGATAAATTATATTATTCACAGTTTTTGAAAGGCATGATGTTGCTATATTTCAATTCCCATATAAGGCATACAATTAGCTCATTGTGAAAGTAGAAATAAAATAAATTGTTAGAGGTGGGAAAAAAAACGACTTTATTTTATTGTAAAAGGTTTCAAACTAAGAAGTACATAGCTTCAAAGCAATGATGACAACAAATCAAATGCAATGTCCTTTAACTGATCATTTTGCTAAATAATGAGATTATGCTATTTTGTATTCATTTATTGTGATAAAGAAGAAATCTATCATTTTATAGGTTTAATTTTGGGTGCAATGTAGCAGGCCTCCATGCGGTGCACCCTGGTTAACACTAAATCTGCTACAACTTTCATTCTTTCTTTAAGTTCAGAAATATTGGAAGGCTAGAGATCTAATGGCTTCATAGCCAATCTTTTGAGCATTTGTAATAAATAAATAAATAGGTTTAATTTTTTCAAAATAAATATTAATTTACTATTTTTTACTAATAATCAATAGTTTTAATCATTAAAGAAAGAAAGTTTCTTTATCTGTAAAATATATTATTCTCATATTTATTATTTTAGTATACTACATATCATTCTCACAGTTATCTTAAATGTAGAATTATTTGAAAAGAAGAAGTTGATTTAAAATATTTATTTCTAATGAAAGACAATAAATAGAGACACATATGATACATCAGACTTTATTTTATTTAATTACTGGATTCTTAAAATCTTGCACTGTTGTTTATTTACGAGAAAATGGAGATGCATCGGGAAATATCGATTTGTGTTCATTAGTAAACAAAGTTGTTGTATTGTGATGTGCATTTTGTTGTAAGTTCAACAAACAAGAGTTCATAATAAACAGATTTATAGTTGGTACAAAAAAATTAATAGAAAATGATTATGTATGTGTATAAAGTTAAAGTTCTGATCATCCTTGCATTCCAGATGAAAATGTTGAGTCCATCCGTACTGGTTTAGAACATTGCATAAGAATCAGAAAGCTTGGAATGTCACAAACCAATGAATGATATGGAATGTGCTTAAAATCTGTACTTTCTATTATTCAAGAACTGCAAAAATTGACCAGTAACTTTATATCTGGCAAGAAATTAATTTCCATTTGGATGTTAGTCACATAACAAATGGGTCTCATGTTGAATGCAAAGAAATAAAAGCCTCAACTCCCCACTATACAACTTCATATATTATATGTCTCTATCTATTCTTGTTCATCAGAAATATTTTTTTAAAAATATGTTTCTTTGTATATTATTCTGAAAGTATTATTTCAATTAATTATTTTTTTTAAAAATTTGATTCTATAGATGGGATACTTTGAAAAATAGGAGTGTTCTAACAGTGTGGGATTGAGTCACCTCTAGTAGTGACAGGACATATCTTCTACAAAAAAGGGTTGTGCCATGACGGTGATGGCTATTAGGACTCAACTACCTCTTGCTGTGCTATTGTCTTGACCATTCAATTTAATCGTATGATTTCAGATAGTTTGAGGTGGCTCAAATATGCTTTACTTTAATTTGAACATTATTTAACTCATTACAGCATTAAGTTACAAATAATCATATAAAATACATGAGAAATGACAGGAATTAAAGTTACCTGTATGCAATCGAATGTGTACTTTCAAACTCCCTTTTGTTGCAAATAATGAATTGCAAACATGACATGAAAAGTTTTTCTCTCCTGTATGTGTTTTCATGTGACTGTCCAGAGTGGATTTGACTGTAAAAGCTTTGCCACAGCTTTCACATTTAAAAGGCTTCTCGCCAGTGTGGATTCTCATATGCCGAACAAGATCACTCGGTTTTTTAAAGCTTTTAGAACATTGTGGGCATAGGTGTGCATGCCTTGGTAAAAATTCACTTTTGTCCTGTAACAAGTTGAAAAGCTGAATTAGGAAAAGAAAAAAAAAAAAGCAAAGAAAAAATCATTCATGTAACATAGAACCTAGCTTCAAATTTGAACCACATATTAAGTTGCTTTCAATCATTTGAAAAAACCAATGTAAGTGGTCACAATAATTAATTGGAAATTTTTATGGGATCAAAATTTTTTTAATGAATTTAGGCCTAACTAGAATGTGAATGCATTTGTGAAGCTAACACCCTCAAAATGTGGATCTGATAGTAGCTATGCAATGGCTAATGGTATGAACCCTTGAACTCAAAACCTAGTTTGAACTGTATGTTTTTGACCTATTAATTACAAGATAAGCATTATAAGTGGTTTTAGTGCACTTCACTTAAGTCTCTAGAAGTAATAAGTAAGAAAATAACAACACCTTTTATAGCTAATATTCAAAACATTTGAATAAAATTTTGAATTTGTATTTTTATGGTCCTTAATTTTCTTAAAAATGTCAAATTCTTTTCTTCAATAGCAGTGGGAACCCTGATATAACATCTAATTAATACATTTACCACAAGTATGAATGGATCTCTTTTATGCCAAGGTAATCAAATAAGCAATTCTTTAGAAGCCTCACATCTTTGGGAAACCTCATATATAGAATTATTTTTTATGTTATTTTGAGGATAAATGAATTTTGTACATTTATTTCATCTACAAGATCTGTGTATAAAAACTCATTTAACTTAAATTCGAGTTTCTTTTGAATTTAAAAATATTATTCTAACAAAATTCCTATGAATTCCTTTTTGCAATATATATTATATTGCTTTATAATTTAAAAATTGAATAATGTTATAATTTAGAGCATATCCAATATTTTTATTAGTATTAAAATTGCTAAGTATAATAATACTTTTAAAGTAAAGTTTCGATTTCATTATTTTTATTTTTTAATTGATATTCTGGAATCAATTCTCAGAATAGTGAGCTTCAATTAAATATTTACAAAGAGATTATAATTATTTACAAAGAGATTTAATTAAAATCCATAAAAACTAAGAAAATAGCCAAAATGAGATATTGATATTTGCATAGTGAAGGTGCTTATTGAGGGGTTAATCTGAACCTGATCATTTTGACTAAGAAAAATATCACACTTCCCCAAATCATTATTTCTCAATTCATAGACTTCTCTAAATATGTTGGACAAAGTGTTATGGCAGACCTTAATGTAAAAAAATACATTCATGTTGATATACATTTTAAATTTTATGATTGCACATCATATAAAAAATAACTTTTTTTTTTTTTTGCATATTTTGAGAGTAACAATACAGATAAAATAGAGTATTATGTATTAAATCAAATGTGGTAATATTTTTAAATGAAATATTCTGAATGCAATATTTTGATTTCAGCATAAAATATTATACAATACAATATTATATATTACAATTTCATTATAATAATTTAAGCAAAAAAAAAAAAAAAAAAAAAATTGCTATGCTAACTTTTTCTTTCTCAGTTACACTTTGTAGCAGCATGGCATCTGTCAGCTCGGACACATTCAAAGTATCAACAACACTTTCATCAGGAATTTGAATAATTGTATCATCATTTCGAATATCAATCCCAGTTTCTGCAATTCATAAATATTTTTTGTTTGAAACAACTTATTTGTGAATAGAACAATCATAATGCTTGAAATGTTATTAATTAAACCATAAAATAATTGAAGATTATTGACATAATTTTTTAAGGAACAGTCATCAAATTTTAAAATAAGTATTTAAATAATAATGTAACAAAAATTAGCTGAACTATGATTATTAAATTACAATTATCATGAAAATATTTAAGATCATCTTGTAACGTGGATTAAAAATATTTAGAAAAATCACAAATTACAAGTCATGCAAATCCAAATACTATCATAAAACACATTAAAGCAAAATATTAGATTATATTCAATTTTTACAATAATCGCTTTTTTTTCCAATATGTTAGAATAATTAATATTTAATTGTTTATCAAAAATTATTGGCAACACCAGAAAATTTTTATTAATGTAGTCAGCAAATAATATTAAATATAATACAAAATTGTCTAAATTTTTTATTATACTGTAATATAAGAATTAATCGCTTCTGCTAAAGGCACATATTATCAAAAGATCACATGTTATGCTAAAAAAATCAATCATTATCAGTATAAAAAATTGATATAAGTGCTTTAGATATTATTCTGATTTATAGGTCTTATATCACATATTAGATAAATGCAAGGCCTTTGGTCCTTTTAATATCAAATACATTTAACAATTTTTAAAAACTTTTTAATAGTTATATAAAGTATGCATAAAAGATAAATTAAAGCACATGCATTAAAAAGATGAAAAAAAATTCCTACTTTGGAATTAATCTCCAAACAAATTTTTTATTCAATTTTAAAATTGATAAAAGCACACTCTGAAATACCATACTTACAGCCATAAAAACATTGCTACAAATTGCATGTAAAAATAAATTTAAAAATTATTAAAATTGTGAAAATAAGTGTAGAAAAATGAATAATGGTTTCATCAAACAGATAAAAAAATTTTTAAATCTAAGATTTATAAAAATGATTTTTTTCAGATAATATTTTTATAAGAAATCACCATCAGCCTGCTTAGCATTTAATTAAATGGGATTTCAGTTAACTATTGGACTAAAAACTTCAAACATAAAAAGAGAAAAGTTACCTTCTTGTTGGAGAACATTTGTATGCTCTATTTTTAAGTGATGTTTATAAATTTCTTTCGTAGCAAATTTATCACTACAATAAGCACAATGAAAAGGTTGATTGACATCGTGGATGGCCATGTGACGCACAAGTCCTCTTTTTGCTGTAAATGTTGCAGTGCAAACATCACATTTAAACATCTTTTCCTTTGAATGCTTTTCATTTTTATGTTGAGTAAGAGACTTTGCTTGAGTGAACATTTGACCACATTCCTCACAACGAAATGGTTTTTCTCCAGTATGAGTAAGAATATGCTGATTTAGGTGACTCGATTTCTTGAAAACCTTATCACACTGCATGCATCTAGATGATAAAATGTAGAACATTTAGCAAAATTTTTCAAACATTAGATGATTTCACTCTTACAAAACTTTAAATTTCAGAATATTATATAAGAATTATAAATAATATTCACATCACTTTATGCCACGCCAGTGGAATGGTAGAACTTCCAAATTGATTGTCAATGTAGAAAACTGGTCATAATTGATATGGAGTGGAGACAAAGCAAGCCTTTAACCAATTGGATTGGTTATTTTTAATCAGGGTCCAACAAGGGACTGTGTGTCAACGTGAAGTTTATGCTTAGTACATTTATGTAGCTAAATAGGATATAGAAAATGACCTTGAAGATCTTTATAAGAGGCTCAAAATGTAAAGAATTTAAGATTGCTATTTCTGTCTGCTTTGAGTTCAAATTTTTGAGAATATTTTTCAAATTGTTCTAATGATTAATAGTTCTGTTTGCGAGAAATTAATACATGCAATCTTTTATATATATATATATATAGCTTGATTTTGGGATTGATCTTCTAGATCTTTTAAATTTATTTTTGCATAATTAACAGAAAAAAAATCCTGTTCAGATAGATTACATTTAACATAAAACATTGTTTCTAAAGTTTTATTAAAAAATTATTAAAATAAAAAAGTCAAAAGAAATTTTTTGCCAGCATTATTTTTCTTCTTCAAATCTGTGGTTTCCCCCCCCCACCCCTCCAAATTTGTGATTAAAAAAGGAGAGGGGGGATCCTTATTGAATTCTGGAGGAAGGGGGAGCTAACTGATATTACTATTGAATGGGCCCAGTCTTTCCAAACTCAGCTCAGATTGGAACCCATGCTAATTTTTAACAATCCCTTTCCAGTCAGCCATTTGAAACAGCCATTCTCTGATTGCAGATGGGAGGTTTGAGGTTCATGGAACAGGAATTGAATCTTCCAAGGCATTTACCAAGGAGATAGGCATGGAGTGACCTGGAGAAACAAGCCTAAATGGAAGGCAATGCAAATGGAATAGCATGGAATGCCACCTTTCAACTAGCATGGCAAGGAGTGATTATGAATGCCAGGTTAAGATAACATTTCTAAATAACTAATTAACTCGTTTTTAAAAATAAAACATTCATGATCAAACATTTAGTAGGATGAATAATTTGTTTAAAAATTAGTTTCATTTGCTTATTTGATATTAATTAATTAAAGCATTTTAATTTAAAAAATACTTTAAACAAAATACTACAGATGTTTAAAATGTAACTCTTCCCTTCACAAATGCAATAAAAATATAGAAAATATGGATATTTAAAGTGTAGCAATTAAAATTATTTTACAAATGACACAAGAATTTTGATCAATTTATTATTTGGAAATATTTAAAATAACGCAAAACAAAATTGTTGAAATAATAACAATTTCATAATTTCCGTTTTTTTTGCACTTCTGCTATTATCTGAAAAAATTAAATAATACAGTCATGATAAGAAAATCTTAATTACAACTTGATAAATAAACTGTTTTAAGATACCACAAGAAAAATTTATGTAATCAGGTAATTTAGAAATATCAACATTTACATTATAGGTCCTGTAGCAAAATCATTTTCAAATGATAATTACATTTTAATGTATCTTGGATCCAAATTTATGATCATAGACTTAAATATGCACCATACTTAATAGTCATCTTAGATAAATATTTTTGAAAATTAATTACTCACATGCTGTTTGTTCAAATGTAATATAATTTTATACATGTATATAGTAATTTCATCTGCCCCCACCTTTTCTTATCTTAAATTTTTAAAATCTTTATTAACCATAAAAAATAATTATAAATAATTCTTTTCAGTATGAAAGTTTTGTAATTTATATTTCTGTATATTAAAAATCTCACAAATATTCTTTTTTTTTTTTTTTCAATTCCAACGTGTTTTCCATTTGCAATTTCCATTAAGTTTTAAAAATTTACCACCTCCTGACATAATAATTTCATATTATATCCAAATAAATTCAAATTATTTTAAAATAATTTGACATCAAATTATTGAAATTAGAAGAAATGATAAAATGGCATTTTATATTTCTAAATTCTTCCACATGAAATGAAACATTATTATATTTTCATGAAACTTATTATTATAAGTTTCATAAAATGCTGGATTGAATAGAAATCCATTTCTAAGAAGTAAACTGTAATTCTATGTATACCTTTATTTTTATAATTAGATCTAAAGATGACAATTTGTTTTTTTATTAAATAAAAATAACAAAAGATGAGTAATAATAATAATAATAATTCAACTGTAAACATGAAGTATTCATTTTTTAAGAAAACATTCATGTTAAACTTATACAGTTTAAACATTCAATACCCCAGAACAATAATTACTAAAACATTTTAAAGTAGAAAAATAAGTGATCTCTATTAAAAAAATTGTGAATTTTAAAAAATTTGATACCTTTTTGATATATATATCATAAATGTAAATATTCATATTAAGATTTCATTAAAAAAATCTTACATAAAAGGACGTTTCTGATTTTTCTTTTTAGCCCCATTTCCTTTTGTTTTTTCAGTCTTCTTTTGAGTAGATTCCACTGTACATTCAATAACTTGTTCAACATTTGGAACATCTGATTGAATTATAGTTTCAGGCATTGGTGAATTAGTAGTAACGAAATCATCGCCTTCAGGCTGCAAAAACAGAATTTAAAACCTTCAGATAGAGAGTTATAACTATATATTTAAATTACATATAAGTACAAAATTATATAATGCTATACTGGGAGTATTGAACTATAAGGTTAATCAGGTATACAGAAAAATATTACATTTCAGACCTCTCCGAGTCTGAAAAATACATTTTTGGAACTATGATTGTCTATCCATCTATGAGCATGATAATTCAAATACACTATGAATTATATAGATGAAATTTGGTCTGTAAAATTTCCTGTAGATTTCTATCAAATTTCGAACCAAATCTATTTATAGGAAATCTGGCTATCTGAATGCAGGTGATGGCAACAGCTTCAAAATGCAAAGAGCTATATCAATGAAATTTGGTACACAGATTTTGCATTAAAATGTAGATATTTATTAAATTTTTAAGCAAATCCTTCAAAGAATTGATGTTTATTGGTCTATACTTTCATATACATATAAACACAATAGCTCAAAAATGAAATGAGATATATCAATGAAATGTGAAACACAGTTTTATTATCTAGATTATATTTTGAATCAAATCATTCAAAAGTTTGACAGTTTATTGGTCTGTATATTTTTTCATATAAATGCAATAACTCAAAAAATGCAATGACTTAAATAAATGAAATTTAGTACATTTTGTCTTGTTTCTAAAATTCTAATTCTGCGATAAATTTTGGTTTCAAACGATCAACAAAACACGTCCAAATGCATATTCGATTTTTTTTATTAAAATGAAAAACACAAATTTCATGTACAGAATGAAAACAAACATCTGAATATTCATGACAATCATGGTTTGTCTAAAGTCCACAATTTTATGCAAGTGCAGAGGAGATAACATCTTTATTAAAGAGTATAGTTTCAAACAGACTACTCTGATTGGGTAATAAAACATTAGAACTGTCTATCGGTCAATATAGACCAACAAGACTATTGACTCATGTGTGTACAAATTTATTTTATTTTAATGCTCCTCCACCCCCCAAAAATTATAATTTTAAATATAATAAAAGTAAAAATACAACTAAGGCTATATCCAGATAACAACCAATTTTTGAATGTTACACAAACATGCAATCAGTCCAAAAAATATTCATCCAATACATGAATATTTTTTTATATTTAAAATATACCTGTTAAAAGTACTCAAGTATACAATTTTTAGGGTTAGTGGAACCTGACTTCAAAATCCTATTTTGAAAAGGTGCAGATTTGCTAAATTGTAAGAAGTTAAATCACATATCATTTTTTTTTTTTTTTTTTGCCCCTTACCTATTTTATTATGTAAATATTTCATAAGACCCCAGGTGCTCAACTATTCTAATGAGAAATCTAATTTCTGTTGCCCACAGAGCTCAAATTTGTTAAGATGGTTACTATAGTTACCTTTCCTTAATGAAATACAGTGCAATCACTAAAAAGACTACTGATATATGAAGCCATCTTTACATATTGAACACATGTTAATAATTTGTGAAACTGAATGTTTTGTTGTTCCGTAGCTTCTCTGCTCTTACAAATTATTTTTATTCTGATATGAGTCCCTGTCTAGAGCCAGCGTTTTTCATGTTGCAGGTACAATTCCAAAACCATTTGTGGTTTTTCATGTGATGTGATTACATTCCCAGAGAAGGTATCGAATTGAGAAGGTATATCCATTTGAAATGTTCAATTTTTTTTCTGTTATCATGACTATGAATTATTTTTCAGATCATTTTTGAGTGCATATATTTAAATATCAGTTTTAAAAATTTAATTATGTTTCTTGAATGATACAATCGCACACATACATACTTAGCCGAATGCATATCAACTAAGTTTATTTTTTAATACCTTTTTATATAATAGTTGTTATCAATGTTCATAATACTGTTTTGGTGTTTAACCAACTTTTGTTATCGCTGGTTGTCTGTTATTTTTTTATGTGCCTGAAAAATTAATGTAAACATGAATAATAATTAGTTTTTATAATGAAAACTTGTATTTTATCCCGATAAGAACCTGGAAGTGTTGATGAACAAAAATATGGATTGCATTGAATTCTTTTCTTCCTTATATTCAGCAATTTTTTTTATTTTGTATTTAGTAATATTTTTTCCTGTTTGTATAACCCTATTTGTTTCAATTCGATTTTAATGATTAGTCAAAATTTCACTGTTCATAAACATTATGCAGTTATGGGATCACTAATTACACTAATGTCACTATATAGTTACATCTTAAGTTTCAGTAAATAATATTTTTTCATTATTTCTTAATCATTTTGCCAATATGTATGAGATTTTTTACTACAACTTTAATTACTCAATCTGCAACAATCATAATCTGAAATATTGTAGCCAGGATAATAGCCTAGCTAAAAGGGTGCATCTTCTAGTTTATATATATGTAAATACATATTTTTGAAGCAGAGCCATGGCCAAAAAGAGAGAAGAAACTAGAATTTTTAAACTTCGCTTTTATTCCATGCCAGGAGGCATAATTTATGTACAAGCAAGAAGCGATGAGGGACGTCAGTCTACAGCAAGGCACAAGAATAAAAGAGTAACGATCCACAGAAATATTTTTCCAGATGATTATATACAATGAAATTCTGATAGGAATTTCTTTACACATGGCAAGTTACGTTAAGGAATTGTTGGTGTTTTTTAAAAGAATTTGTTTAGATTGACAGATTTTAATCCCTTCATTTGGAGTATGAGAACCACTGATTTATGCATTTTTACAGAACTTCTGTAGCATTAATTAAATAAAAAAGGTAGAATTGGATCTGGAAATAAGAGAACATTTTAGAATGAAGTTAATACAGGTTAAATTAAGATACAAATTAGGAAATTAATTAAGATTTAATTTAGATTAAGAGATATCATTACACGCATGCACGCACGCACACACACAGCTGTTGCTGCTTTGTTTGCTATCCCATGTTCTACTCTAAAATTTGACTTGTTTTTGTATGCTTATGCTTGACTCCAAGATCTTTTAAAGATCTTGTATAACACTAGTAATAAACATTAGATTTTCATCAAATAGACAGATATAAAAATGAGAAAATTCATAAAAAAAAATCTTAGCCATATAATAACCAAAGATCATATAATAACATTCAGTATTAAATTTTCAGAAGAAAAATTTTATAAAAGCACAAATAGTTGTTGCAAAATATTCCATATGGTCAAAAATAACTTACCTGTAGAGAAAGATGATTTCCTGAAAAATCAGAATCAGACAGGGAAAATATGTTGGTTTGACTTGGTTCAAATGCTTCAGATTGAGGCACAATTTCAGCTTCTTCTATCACTTCTGTTTGAGTATTAAATACTTCTTGACTCAGATGTTGGGGAAATTCACTGACTGAAGTCAGAACTACCTGCAAACACATTTAATTTTTTTTAAAAATAACTTTGATAAAATGATTAAAATTGATTTATGGAGCCTTGTAACATATTTCTTGCTTTTGGTTATCAAAAATTTATTGAAGTTCAATGCAATTGTCAAAAATCAAAATATATCAGTTCCATCTTTCAATATTGTATAATAAAGTATATCTTGAAATTTAATATTGATATTCAATTTCTTTAACAATAATTCTTTAGAGTTATAAATATAGAAGAACAACTTACTGAACTCGATGTACTTGTCTTAGGATCAACTTGAAAAACATCAGTTACAATAATATTCTGCTGATTCTCATCATCTTGCATAGCCTCCACTCCATCTACAACATCTGTCAAAGTACTTTGAACTTCATTTATCTCTGAAGTGATATCTTTTTCTGGATGGAACTGGATATTGGAAGAAGTTCCATCTGATATCACTGTAACAGCAACACCTGAAGCCATTCCAAGAGCAAGTTCATAACGGTGAGTGTTCATATGTTTTTTACAATTCATTGACGTTTTAAAAGTTTTTTGACAATAGGGACACATATATGGTCTGTCATTGCTATGTATACACATGTGTCTTTTAAGTGAGCCATTTGTGGTAAATGATGCATTGCAAATACCACACACAAAAGATTTTGTACCAGTATGAGTTCTCATGTGAGCTTTTAAAACTCCATTAGAGACAAATGCTCTATCACACTGATAGCACCTGTATGGTTTCTCCCCCGTATGTGATCGTATGTGCTGCTTTAAATGGCTTGATTTTTTGAAGCCTTTCTGGCAAATTTCACAAGGATAGGGCCTTTCAGAAGTCTGTTGCTTAGCTTGAACTAGTTGGGAATACATTGGGTTGCTTTTTGATACTGGCTGTACCAAACCATCATCTGTAATAAGTATTGGTTCCTGTAGGGGAATACTGGCAACACTGATGTCAGTCACATTTCCAGTTTTTAGAGACTTTTTAAGCCGTTTTAAATTTTTTTCTTTCTGATGAGAAGCCAAATGACTATTTCTATGTCCTGATGTACGGAAAGTTTTATTACACAGTCCACAAGCAAACGGCTTGGCACCAGTGTGCAATAACAAATGAACCTTTAAACTCCCTGAGGTAGAAAACAATTTTTTGCAATGTTCACATGAATAGTCTTTTGCACCAGTGTGAGTTTTAATATGGGCATTAAGGGTACTTTTGACAGCAAAAGCTCTGTAACATAGATCACATTTATATGGTTTTTCATGAGTATGGATCCTTATATGTCTTGCCAAATCACTGGGTTTCTTAAATTCCTTGCTACAATAAACACATTGATACCATCTAACTCCACCAACATTTCTCATGATATGTCTTCGCAGAGCGCCAGTAACTGAATCCGTCATAGTCATAACGTATGGTTTAGATCCTCCAGCCTGTTGCTCGCTCGAGGTTAAACCACTATTTTCTAGAGCTTGTTGTAATATATCAGCATTCACATTGTTGTCTACAGCTATTTTTTCAATTTTATCTTTATTTTTTTCTGGTGTTGTATTTTCTTTAGAAATTTCCATGAGTTGATTCATTACTTGAGACACATTTTGAGTTGCAGCAGCAGCAGCAGCAGCGGCGGCAGCACTGTTATTTTTAGATAATTCTATGAAGGCTACAGATGAAACTGAATGACTTCTACTCATATGGGCATTCAAACTGCCCAACTTTCGAAACACACAAGTACACAACTCACATTTGTGAATGCCTTCATTGCTTTCCATAGTCATTAAAGTGTGTACCCGCCGAATATGATTCCGAAGATTGCCTTTTTGTGCAAATGCAGCTGGACAGAATTCACAAAGGTATGGTCGTTCTCCGCTGTGTTTGATTTTATGAATAAGTAAGGCTCCTTTTTGGTTGAATGCTCTTTCACACATATCACATTTATAAGGCCTTTCTCCTTAAAAGAAAAAAAGCGAAAAAAATAATGAATTCGTAAATAAGAAAGTAGAGCTTATTATTTTCATTCTAAAATGAAAAAGGATTTAAAAAATGGAATCAACAAAAGAGCATGATCAACACAATTTCATGAGTCATGGCTAAATCTGATAAAACATTCTACCTACATACTAATTCTAAAGAACATGCTGTAATATTATGAAAGGACACTTCATTTGTTGCCAAAAATATGTAATAAGATGCATACGGTTTAATAGAGAGATACATTTCCAAAGATGAAAATTGATTAATAATTAAATGTCTTAGAATAAACAAAACAGTTATGAAAAATTTCAGAAGTAAAATGTTACGTCTATTTTAAATAAAATTTAGTTCCAAACTTTGTATTTATAGGAATGTATAAATTTATTGAATATACATTAAATACTTTAATTTTATTACTTTTTTAAAATAATATTTAAATTAAAAGTCTTCAATATTAATTTACAAAATGGATATTTCAATCATTTATCATCAATCAGCACAAACAGAGGATTTATGGAACATTTTGTTGGAATAGGCTCAATTGTTTTCAGGCATATGGTTAAGATTTCCTTCCAAATTTCATTTTCAAAAATTATGTGGAATCAAAACTAACTCAATAAATTCTGTGAATTTTAATTTCTAATTATTCATTTACTTATTCTTACTGTATTTAATGGTTTTAGCTAGATAATTAATTATTTAAAATAATCTATTATAAATAATTTTCACATTTATTTTTTATTTGATCAATCAGATATCAGTTTAATCAATGCGAAAATAATCATATAAAGAACAATAAATCATTAAGCTGGTAATTTATCAGGGTGTGCAGTGAGAAATAAATGCCAAAATTAAGCATTTCTTAAGCTACTTCGAAAAAAAAATTGGTACATGCATAGATACATAAATCCACATATTGTCTAAACATGAGATTTTTTTAATAATAAATTATAGTTTTTACTTAAAAAATATTTTTAAAATTTTAATCTGACAAATTTATATATATATATATTGTTATAAATCTGTAATTTTGCTATCCGGCACGGCGTGCTGAGCTTGGCGACTATTTGGCGACTTGGCGGTGAATTTGGCGAGTTTGGCGACTAAATGGATAATACCAGAAAGTTCGAGAAGTTTCATGATCCATCCAGTAATAACAGAGATACACCCAGGTACGCCCTGATTGGTCTGCAGTTTCTAGCCCCGCCTCCCGGAACTATAAAAGACGAGCACTCTGAAGCTGCGGAGAAGTGGGGATAAGCCCCTGCCGGGGCTAGGCGCCCCGTCAACCCAACCATCAAACCATCAAGCTGCGGAGAAGTCGTGTGGATCGTCAGAAATGGTGTGTGCGAGTGGTCGGAGTCGTCGACGAGTAAACAGATTTGAGAGGATCAGACAGCAAGCAAGCTGCTGAACTATTAGAGATTAAATGCGCTGCGTCATTACAATTGAGTGGCGGTATTTGTTGTAGGAGGAAAATTTTGTAACATTTGGTGTCAGAAGTGGGGTTAGTTGGACTTTCCTGTGTATGCCTTGAACCAGAAAAATGGATGAAAAATTCGCATTGTTACTTGCCATGATGGCAGAGATAAAGAAAGGACAAGATGAATTGAAAGCCGGATATGAAGAAATAAAGAATAGATTAAAGAAAGAAATTTTAGAAGATAAAGGTAACAAAATCGAAGATGTCCTAGATATCACAGAAGAAATTGAGAGAAATGGCGAGAGCCAAGTGGACGAAGAAAAGACTGAAGATCGAGTGGAGACCGGTGTCATTGAAGAGAAATTTAGCCATCCGGAGGATAAACCAAAGTTCAATAAGGAGATACATGAACAGGGAGACTGTCAAATACTTGCAGAGCTGAAACAGGCTTCTCCGAATGAGTCCCTTGAAGTGGAATCGAAGGAGCAAACACTTGGGGATGGAGAAGATGAACTCTGTTTGGACGGGTCTGTTAGTGGCCACCCGTGCTCGATGCCTATGGATGCAGGTGTTAATGCGACCCTGTTCGGAATGGATTCATCCCAGAGGTTAAAGGTAACAGCTTCTTTGCAAGTCTCTTAGTAACTCCTTGCAGAGTGCTATGGATGAAGACTACGTGGCTGTAATCGCTGATCCCTGTAATTTCGGCCTCGATTTCTCTCAAGAATTCGGCTACGCTGTGGACTTGTATAGGAGTGTGATACAAGTAGGAGCCGAGGAATCTTCTGTGTATCCGGAAAACTTATGTCGTCGCAGAGGAGCCCTTCCCCTAGGGGCAGATGCGCTGTTTGGAACATCCTGCGTTGAGAGCTACGGAGAATTCTCGAGTGTCGAGAAGGGATCGGGAAGAGGTGGACGTATTCCCGTGAAAGCTCTGCAGACAGAGTTGAATCCCTGGCTTTCAAGTGGACTCCAGAGGGCACTGTTGGACAATCCTGATAGCCGATTGGTTTGACGGAGGAAGTTGAAAGTGACCAACCGACCATCCTGGCTAGAGTTCGTTTCGGAGAGTCATGTTGCGATATCATGTTTGGCTCCATGGGACATCCTGCATTTTAGGGAGCGGAATCGGGTCTGGGTGTACAGTCCGAGACGACGAAGACGTCCGTGTCAAAAGAATTGAGAAGGTTCGGATGGATATTTGGTCGCCGCCAAATTAGTGAATGGTGTCATCTTCGAAAGCGCGGAAGTCGCCAAACGCATCAACATCGTCACATCATTCGGAAGCCTACGCCAGTTGTTGGATTGAAGTGGGACTGCCGGGACGTCAGTCTTTGAAGAGGAGAGCAATGTTACAAATCTGTAATTTTGCTATCCGGCACGGCGTGCTGAGCTTGGCGACTTGGCGGTGAATTTGGCGAGTTTGGCGACTAAATGGATAATACCAGAAAGTTCGAGAAGTTGCATGATCCATCCAGTAATAACAGAGATACACCCAGGTACGCCCTGATTAGTCTGCAGTTTCTAGCCCCGCCTCCCGGAACTATAAAAGACGAGCACTCTGAAGCTGCGGAGAAGTCGTGTGGATCGTCAGAAATGGTGTGTGCGAGTGGTCGGAGTCGCCGACGAGTAAACAGATTTGAGAGGATCAGACAGCAAGCAAGCTGCTGAACTATTAGAGATTAAATGCGCTGCGTCATTACAATTGAATGGCGGTATTTGTTGTAGAAGAAATATTTTGTAACAATATATATATTAAAGGAAATATTCTAATGTGAAATGGCTAATTCTTTTATAAAAAAAATTAGATGATATAAAAACTTATAACAGAAATAATAAGCTTAGAAAAAAGAATAAGGTAGAGAAACATTATTATTACTGCTACTTTAATTTTAAAGTTTTTTAAAAATTTCTCATTGACAATTTCAGATTCTGCATCTCATGAATCTTTGTGCTTCTCTATTATTTTTCTTTAAATGCCTGGTGCTCATTTTCCCAAGAATGAAAAATCTTCTGTTTCAATAGCATTTTGTGACAGTTTATTAATTTTGCCTTCTATGTAAGAAACTTCTTTTTCTAAGTACTGCTTTTTTTCTTTTACTCCATAGAAAAAGCTCATAGTACAATACATTTTAATCATAGAAAATTAAATAAAAATACTCTGCAATTCTTCAAAAGTGCTGATGCATTTGTAAAAGCTGTCACACATCTGTTTTTTTTTTTTTTTTTTTTTCAAATTTACAGTTTATGAAAAATCAAACTGTTTATTTTTTATTCTTTTCTTTTTGTACAAAATGCACTGCATTTAATCGGAATGTCTAAGTATCCTTTTCGATTTACCATTTCAGTTGCTTTTAAAATCTTAGCTTGTATTTCCCAAACAATACTATAGTGTGTGTAATATATGTGAGTTGCTAAATACATTCATGGCAAAGACCGTAGTATTGATTTTCTATGGAAGATAATATACAATTATTTAAAGTGATACTTTCTGCTTAACTCAGTGTTCACTAATGCACTTTCGCATCTGTCTTCTTTGTCAGAACTGAAAAATTACAAACACATATACTGACAACGAATTTCTGCTTCTTCTATTCTGAAAAACCCTGGATGATTTTACTGATGGAATGTGTGTGGTCAGCATTTTTCTAAAGCATTCAAAGAAGACAACATCTATCAAAATATTTGAGAGTTGATAATGGGTAAATTTTTCTACACTGTTACATATGAGATTTTTCCTTCACTTTCATATTAATTTTGGATAAATGTAAAGCACGCAACTCATCACAATTACAAAATTCTACATACATAACATACTCATAATCTCTTCTCATTGAATTATTAAAATCTGTAGAGTTTTTAATAGATTTTGATCCATAAATACAATATATCATCCCAAATAAATAGTTTCCATCACTAATAATAAATGTTTTATAATATTTTTCAGTGTTATTTTATTGCAATACTAAAATGTTGTTTTAAACTAGTAAAATAAACATGGAGCAGTCTGATTGATTAGTTATACTTGTAAAGTGTTGAATCAGTCCACTTTTGAGTGTGGAAGTTATTGTCTGATTTCGTCTTGTGAAATCTTTTAAAAATAGAAGTATGAAAAGATTATGTTTTCATATAAAATAAAAATAAGTGAGATTAGCACAATGATTAAGGAATGGGAAATTTGTTGAAGCTTTCCTCTATAATGTACAGTGAAATAGTGTTTCTGAGGTTTTACACAAAAATGAAGATTATGAAGGGAAGTAATTACTGAGAGGATATTTAAATGCTATAAATGTCACAAATGACAAAATTAGTTTATTGATTAGGAGACTGGTTATATAAATGTTTTATAAACTAATTTGCATTTGTATCATAAACACATACAAAATTACTAATGCAGATATACTGAGTAGGGTTTATACAAAAACCGAATTTTCGAAAAACCGGTTTTCGAATTCCATATTTTCAAAATACCCGGTTTTCGAAGTTTTGTCAAAAAAAATAGAATAGGGAAAAATATTTTCTTTAAGTTATATAAAATAACAAAAAAGGAAATCAATATCAAATTCAATAAAATTAAAGATTACATATACATATTATTTACACAAAATAACGAAAACTTAAACAAAAATTTTGAATAATATTTATATTGTTTTAACTAATTTTAATTTCTTCTAAGAAAATAGAATTTTTTTAAAAAAACGTAAAATATCGACGGAACGATGGCTAAATCTTATTTTGGACACAATATTGCCTGAAATTGAAAATACTCGTTCACTAATTAATGAGCTTGGTTTTATAGTTTTATTGGCATCAAATAACAAATCTAAGATTTTTGTTTTTTTATTCGCTGCCTCAAATAATGAAAATTCAGCTTTCAGTGTCTTTGGATTTGTAAATTTCTCTTCAGGGTGTTCAAGAAACTTATGAATTGATTTTCCCATGGCTTCTTTTAAAAAAGCATTATAGTACACTCCCGATTATCCGCGGAATTGGGTGGCACGGCCACCGCGGATAACAAAAATCGCGGATAATCCGAAAAAAGCTAAAAACGGGTATAGCAAAAGAGAAAACAGTCATTCCAACTTTGAAAAATCGTTTTATGTACAATAAAACGTAAAATAAACAGCAGGAAATGTTTAACTAACGCCTAATATTTTAGTATATCACTCAAAACTAACCTAAAATGTATTTTGTTAATGAAAACAGAAAAGAGCTTTATACTTACGAGAGGCGTCAAGGATGCACAGAAAAATTAATACATATGTACTGTTTTAATACTGTAATGTATTATGTAATTACAAAAGCATAACTGTAAAACTACACCTTTTTGAAGAATTAGTCATTTGTGTTTGCTTCTTGCTTTGGAAACATTTTCTCTTTGCTTGGAAGCAAAAAAAAAAAAAAAAAAAAAAAAAACCGCCAGGCGCGGATAATCGGGAGTCTACTGTACTCTGAGAAGTAGTTTCTTCGATTTCCACATAAGAATTTGGAAATATTCTGAACAATATCTTTCCAGATAACTTAATAATTTCGGTTTTAGAAACTAAAGAAAGTACACTAGATTTCTTCGCTGAATTAGAAATGTTCTGTGGATTTTGCAAATACAGATTCTACTTGTCGTCTTTTTTGGATTCGTTCTTCTAAAGCATATAATAATTTCAAAATTATTTCAGTGTTCAAATTTTTTAGTTCATTTAACAGAAATCCAAATATACCTTCACTTGTTAGTAAATTCGCATCTCGTCGCCTTAAGCCCTCAGCTGCTAGACAAATCGATCCCAACCGAATTTTTTTTTAAGAATTGGAATATCCAGGCGTTTCGGAAAACCGGTTTTCGTACTTTAAAAACCGGTTTTCGAATGTGACAAATTTACTTTAAAAACCGGTTTTTTAAAACCGGGTTTGAAAAACCGTCAAACCCTAATACTGAGCACATAAAATTGTTGCACGAAGAAAAATGAATAATATCCCTTTTTCTCAAGAAATATATAAAAGAATTACCTGTATGAATTCTATTATGCCTGACTAATTGACTGGGTTTCTGAAACTGTTTGCCACAAAAAAAACATTTATGAGAGAAAGTTGAACGATCAATATTTCTTTTGTATTGCCTACGGTGAAGCGATGCCCTGAAATAAAGCATACTTGCAATTCAAACTATATATAAAAGGAAAAAGAAATAAAAGAAACAATATTATATTTATAGCAAAAAAAAAATGAATGACAAACCATTTTTAACAACATAATAAAATATTCCAGAAAACAAATAACTGTCTCCCAAAAAAGTAAATACCAGAAACATTAGCAGCAATCATTATAATAAAGCAGGGCCAACAAAAAATATCTTTGCCCCCTGGCAGACATAAACATTTAAAACAAGATCTTAGTAAATATTTCATAAATTATTATTTTTTTTTAATATTTCTGAAAAGTTTTAGAACCGACTAGCAGTTTTGACTTTGATTCTTGATGTATGAAACAGAATCAATGACTGATTACTAATTGTGAATAGATACCAATTATTAATAATTGATTATTAATTGCATTAGCAAATTAAATTTCACTGCTGTTCAAATTTGAAGGTAAAATGTAATGAAGTCAGATGCCAGAATTTATAAATGTCGTCAAACCTTGTTCAAAAACATTCAAAAATTGGCATATGATAGTATTCATTTGTAAGTTTTATTGTTAATAATCTAGATAAATATTTATTTGGATGAAAATTGTCATTTATAAAGAAAAATAAGTCCCTAGCTAGAGGCTGAATCCTTAGCCCTCATCTTGGATTAATTTTAAAATTAATTATCACAGATAAAATATCATTTAAGGAAAGATAAGAGCAGAGAAGATGAATCAAAAACATTGATAATTCATCCATAAGAGCTGCAGTAATCTTAGAGACTAATTTTTTAGTTGCATTTTCATTTAAAAAAAAAATTAATTTACTTGCTCTTCTATTTTTAGAGTTCTATCTTATTTGCTTACTTGAAACAAACAATGAATAGATCATTGTTCCAATGAAACAATTTCACTGAAACAATGATCTATGAAAAATGAAAGAAACAATAAAAATGTAAAAATATGACAAGAAATGAATCAACAAGTAAGAGAGATGCAGGTTGGGGTTGATCTGTGAGTAGTTCATGAAGGCACAATGCATTGGTTGCTTTGAAGAAGAAATGAAACCATTTCTCTCTATTTGGATTTAAAAGCATTAAGGCCTCAATCTGACTAACCCTGGCTGGAGATCTGGCAAATTGGTTCTTTCTTTTTTCCACGTCCAAAGTTTGCCTTTGTTTCTTTTGGTTTTTCTTCTCTCTCTTTTCTCCATTAGGTTGTTAAATTGGTTTTGGTTCCAATTCTTGTTGGCTAGATAGAATCCCATTTGGTTTATTGGATAGATTATTAATCTTTTGGGGGGGGGGAGTATGCAGATAATTTTCTAAAACATTATTCAGATAAGCTTTTTTATAAGTATCAGTTATCCTTAATTACCACATGTAAAAGACGATGAATATTGCAGATCATTTATTGTACATTTCATTCAATATTCATTTTTGGAAGAATATTATTGAACAGATTTGGTAAAGACAGAAATGCAGTGGTGACAGGGAGACTGTTATATTTTTATTTGTTGAATCATTACTTCATCATTCACATATTTTTCTAATAATAAAACTACAATGAATGTATATCATATATTCATTATTTAATATTTTTGAAATGCAATAAAATTCATATCTGGGTTTCAAATTAAAAATCTTAGGCTTCTTATAGTTAAAGTAAATTTTTTTTTAAAATTGTACTCTTGACATATATTTATTTTGTGGCACAGCTAATTTCGGAACTGATGAGTCACCATGATCAAAAATTAGGATGAGAAAATTAACTTTCTTTTTCTTCTTTTTTTATACTTTATTTTTGATATAAACTTTTTGTCTATACAAAAATAATTTTTTTCCCTTTGTGGCTTGGGTAACTTGCTTATTTGTTATTACCATCTGAACTTGACACTTTTTTAGGTGACTAGTATTCTCAATTTTTTGTATTCTATCCTTCATTACTGATTTTAAAAAATATGCAGGCTGTAAAAATTACATAATTACAATTGTTATGAATTTGTAATGTTGTTTTCTAATGCAATATGTCTCCTGGTAAGAAAGAAGATTTTTATAGATAACTCTAATGAATGCTGAATATATAATGGGTCCATGACCTCTGACAATAAAACAGAAAAATTCCAGAAATTGCTGGAATTTTGACTATATATCGATTAGAAGAAAACTTACAAATTCTTTCTAGGAGGTTTTTTTTTTTTCTGCCCTCTTATCAAAACCATAAAAAGTTAAAAGATAGAGTTGAGAGTCAGTCAGTCAAATCAATAAATATGAGGCAGTAACTGAATTCAGTTCAAGCAAGTAGTCTGTTGAAAACAATAGATATTTCAAGAAATGCGATTGATTCCATCGAGATGTAAGAGAAATCTTTCTCCTGCGAGTTTTCTCTAAGTGTTAAGTTATATTTTATTTACTTAATTTTATTTTATTAATTAATTATTATTACTATTACTTGATTTTTTTTTCTGTTTACTGTGACTGCTGTCATTGTGTATGCTTCAATTGTCCTTTCTTACTACAAATTTCTGTTTCCATATAAAATAAAGTATCATTATTTGCTAATGAGTGTGTTGGACTCTGTTCATTGTATATCAACTGCACCAAACCTTGATTTCTGAATTTATTTTGTAACATTACCTGTTTTGTGAACCATATCTATGGCAATATTATATTATTAACTAAATAAATAAAAATAATACAATTTTTTTAAAAATTATATTCAGTTTCAATAGGAAAATAAAGCAAAAATTTCGAGTGATCTTTTACACATACGATTTTAAATATTATAAAAAACTGGCATATTAAATATAGAAAATTTTTGCAGTAGTTTATTCATTAATAAAAAATAAAATGCATCATTTACTTTAATTTACTGTGAATTTTCATATGCTCTTTTAGATAACTTAATTTGCGAAATCCCTTTGAGCAAATTCGACAGATGAAAGTCTGATCCATGGCTTGTTCAGTCAAATGTTCTTGCATATGTTTATCCAGTTTAAACTGCAAAAATAAATAAATAAAATAAAAACTTCATAAATGCCAAGATAAAACAAATAGTCAAGTAAAAAATTCCATTTCTCAACAAATTACTGGAAGCAAATTTTTCTCTTTAAAACAAAAATCTCAAATAAATGTATGCTTCAATTTTTTTTTTTTTAAAGTTATATGTTATGGTAGTTACAAAATTATCAGAATCATAGCAAAATTATGGTATATTACTGTAGTAAAACTCAAAAACAAAAGATTTACCTATTAAAATATATGAATCAAATTATTTTTAATACTGATGCTGATATACAGGATGTCCATTCTTATCATAGCCCAATAACAAATTTTTAAATCATTCAGGATAGGCATATGCTTATAATTGAAAGAACGTCTTAAAAAACATAATTAATTATATTTTATGTAGCTTGATTCCATAAATATACTGCTAAAAAGATTATAAAGTGTAAACTTTTATATAGTCACCAATTCCTGTTAGTCCTTCTTAGAAAATACTTTTTGTATACTAATACATTAAATAAAGAAAAGTTTATACTTTTGCGACTAAAACTGACAGATTATGAACATCACTATTTTCGATGATTTGAATGATTGCTTCAAAGAAAAGGGGGGGGGGGAGGGACTAAACCTGATCAGAGAGGTTGATTGTTTTAAAATAATGAAATTCAAAACTAGCTATCTCAACTAATTTCAGTAGCAGAAGAGTGGAACTTTAATAATTTAAAATTCTAGTAAAAATATTTAACAAAAATATTTTATTAAAAACAACTAAGAGAATAGGTGTCCTTATAAAAATTCAGATTATGTAATTTTTTCAGAAATACATCATTTGTCACTAAAATGTGAAATGTAATAATTTACTACATCAAAAAAAATTCCAACTGAAAGTATATGCCTATCTAATGTTCAGAAATTAGCCACAAATATAATAGACAAGCAGAATAAACACACTAAACTAATCAAAAATTAATAATAACACAAAGTGCAGAAACAAAATGGTGAACATATAATAATATATATATATACTTGTACTAGTTGGGAAGTTGATTTATTTGAAATAGTATTAGTGTTTAATTTCAATTAAACCTCTTATGCATAATCTGTCATTAAAACATTTTTAAACATTAAATTGCAATATACAGTTAAGCTATGCACCTTTTATCCTTCTTTTACAGATAAACATCCCTAATAAATCAATTTTCATGACATTAAATTTGAACAAGTAATTATATGTCATTTAAAACTATATGTATATTGTTTTACACATCATTGTAAATTTATGTTTTTATTTCTTATAAAATTGGACAAATATATTACAACATAAAAATGATGCAGGGCATTTTACTTGTATATGTAAGCATGTGCAATACCATGTTTGCTAAATTAAAAGGTGTTGATAAGAAAATTAAATAATAGCGAATACAAGATTCCAGATATCAGATATATTGCCTTATAGCTCAGAGAGGTTTATTAATACATTAAAAAAATGTGATGAAATAAAATAAGAAATATTAATTTAATACTCTAAAAAATGTGACAAAATAAATTGAATTTTCATTCCACAACTTTCAACTATAGAAGAAAAAATAATTATAATTACTCAAAAAAATATTTAATTGTTGAAGAAGCAAGGAAAATGATTTAAATTTCCTTACAACAATAAAATCAATTGTAGCAAATAGTATATGGCAATATTAAAATAATAATAATAATAATTTTTACATAAGCAAAATTTGAAAAATAAGTAAAATAAGCACAGATAAAAGCATAATTTTGGGAATCTTAAGACAGTGCAAAAAATTGTTCCCAGGTGCTGTTCCAGATGTTATCAATAAAGAATATTAATAACTTAATTAATTTTTAATTTCTTAGAATTTTATTTGAAATTTTTAGAAAATTTAACTTAGATGCATGTTCTGGCTCTCTATAATATAGTTTTGCCAAATATGGTAGCTCTATTTATCAGTATGAGATAGATATGGACTGACTTTACTTTACTTATCTTTAACTAATAAGCAGAGCTATCAGATTGGTAAATATATCTCTATGATGTTAGATATTCTGAATGTTGTGGATTATTGTGAAGATATCATAATCACATTATTGGATATTTTTGAGCTAACTGGATCTATGCACAATATTAGTCTCTTAAAATTCTAGCAGCGATACACATTCGCGTTTATTATTGACAAAGACAAATTGAACAAATATTGTATCATTAACCATTAACAATGAAAATGTATATATCAATGCATTAATTATAACTTTTTCCATACTCTAACTACAAAAGTCACACTGAACTAATATTTATTTTTTTAAGTTAGAGTTTGTTTTGAATATATATAAACAAAATCATATAAATTTGCAAACCAATTTTTATAAGTATTATGACTTTGATATAATATGTATGTAAAATATAATTGTAACTATATATGTGTGCATATATGTCTATCAGTTCAGATAGTTTGTTATATAATACAAACATATTGTCTCATTTACAATAAAATTCTTTGACAGTAGAATACGTCACAAAAATGAGCCATAAATACAATTAAAACCTTCTATATAACTATTATATTATATATAGTTAAATATTACAAGAATACTCTTGTATGTAAGCAGAATTGTTTTAATTTAAGAGAATTCAAGAAAGAAAGAAAAAAAATTACCTGGGTGCCGAATTCGTCACCACATTCAACACAAACCAAATTTTCATCCACTTCATGGTGCATTAAATGGGCTTTCAAACTTGCTAATCTGGCAAACTTTTTATGACACTCAGGACATGTTGGATCTGATGGGTTATGTATTGCTTCATGTAACAACAAATTGGATCTTTTATTAAAAGAAATGTCACATTGGGAACATCGATGAGGTTTGTCATCACTATGAACTTTCAGAAGGTGTCGATATAGTTGTTTAAGAGAATCAAATTCTATTTGACATATAGCACATTTATGCTGTCCCTAAAATAATACTTCCATTAAAAAAAAATTGTTTATTACTGAACACTTGAATACATTTAATATCTTAAATGTTTTATATAATGTCACATATGCAGAAATTAATGAAATTACAAAATTATTTCCTAACTATACTAATGAATTATCCGAACAAATTAAAATCTTTCTATGAAATCTTTTAGCACAAATAAAGTTTAGAAATTTCTAAATTGATGCAAAAAATTTGCTTTATCAATTTCAAAATATCACAGTATTATACAAATCAAGAGTCATTAAATCAGTAATTTAAAAAAGTTAACAAAAATGGCAATAATATTAACTTCAGGTTTTCAATAAATTTATGAATCTTAAAAAGTTTATAATTTTGCTTTAATAGCTTATATAAGTTAAATAATTATCAATAATATATTTTTATGCAAAATAGTAATGTTTGATAATGTGTCCTATTATCCTGCAAATAATTTAACAAAAAAAAAAATCTCACTACACTATGTGCCACTCAGTGCAAATTATTCCGAGTTTACCAATTTGATAAAATTAATTTATATTTAATCAAAATTATGTATCAAAGAATATGCACTAGTAAATAATTTGTAGTAACAGATAAATTTATTTACAAAAACTCATCTCATTATTTCTTAAACTTTCATATTTAAAAAAATAGAAAAATGTTTATCACTAAAATTGATTTATTGTACGATGATTTGAAATACAATATGCAGCTTTATATTAGATACACACACATATATATATAATATTTTTAAGAACTAGTAATTGCAAACATTGATTCTTTTCAAATAAAACATAAATACAGAAAATTATTAGTATCATTATTATTTTGAAAAAAATATCTTTCAATACATCATTCTCTACTTTCATAGTAAAGATAAAATGCAACTAATGCAGATGTACTCAAATAAAATTAATTTATTGCATTTGGCTGTTCACAAAAATTTACATCTATTGAATTCAAATCACAGATCAGTGTCAGTACCTGTAAAGTGAAAGGAAAGCGGAGTAAAACATTTCAATCAGAAAAAGAAAAAAAAAAAGTTTGTGGGCTGATGTAATAATTTAGATTAACAATTAATTTTAAAATTTCACTTTTGATGTGTTGAAAAAAATTTTTTAGTTCTGAATAAAGATGAATAATATTATCTTTGTCAATTTTACAACAAATCAATCAACATTTTGTCCTCGTGATTTTACATAAAACTAACATATAAATAACCAAAATTTAATACTTTTGGATGTCGATATTTTCTTTCCAATTTCTTCTCTTTCAGATCTTTTAACAAGTTGCTGGAAAATGATGGTATGTGGGATAAACTCTGCTATACTTTTCTTAACAAAATATTTTAAATGATTCAAAAAGACAAATTGATGTAATTTTTTTTTTAAGCTTATGGTGTAATTCTGATGAATCTTCGACATCATAGTGAAGAGTCAAAATGTGAAAATTTCTACTTGTTTTCAGAGATCATAAATAATGTTGCACATCAGAGGCCTGATACAAGCATGAGAAAGTTATCTTAACTCTAATTCATACTGAATACAAAATCTGGTATAATTGTTATATATGATAAATAACATACTAATCACAATATGTGATGCTCCTGAAGTGAAATTGAAATAATGATTAAATCCTTTCTATAAGATTTAAATCAATAATTATAAATAAATTTATATTTAGTGGCAGTTACAATTTAATCTGAAAAACTTCATAATTCTGTACTATTATAAATATTGATAATGAGTTCAATGATGATACATTTTAAATGATATAGAAATTTCTGTAATTAAATCATGTCAGGTATTTTTAAAAACATCTTTCGATTATTATTATATTCTTACTCTTCTATCTGGAGGTAAAATATCATCATTTTCCATTGAGAGACATGTTTGTTCTTTTTCAGTGACATTTTCCAAAGTATCTCCTAGTTCCTCATCATCAGTGTCCTTATTAAAACCTAAAGTAGGATCAATGCCAGTTTGGGAAGCAATTTGAAATAAACTTGATCCATCATACAATGGAATAGATTGGTCTGAGAGCATAGCAAGTTGAGAAGCTTCAACTAATATTGTATTTCCATCAGCACTTGTTGCTAAAATATAACTTTGCTGAGTATCCACTCCAGGTACACTGCCATCTTGTAAAATGGGAAGATTGAAAAACTGAGGAGCAGATGGATCTGAAATGGCAGAAGTTGCATTTTCAGATGATAAAATAGACAATCCATCTGTTTGAAGCATAGTTTCAGCATTTGTGACATCTGTGGTCGACAATTTTAAGTTATCGGCTATACTGCTGGTTACTGCAATATCCATCTTGAAGTTGAATTATACAAAATCTGAAAAACAAGAAATGAGAAAAATCATTCAGGAATAAAAATACAAATTAATAATAAAAGTAATTATTTTTTAAGCACTCTTTCCTTAAAGTACAAAAACTGGAAGAATGTCTTGCACCAGAAAATTATTTGTGATTAACTAACTGTAGAGCATTACTGCTCAGTAAGATGACAAACCTAATAATACTAATTATAAAATGCACTGCATCATTTTACATATTTTTTTAATTAATGTAACAAAATAGAATGGTTCAACCAACTATACTTATATATATATATATATATATATATATATATATTTGTATTTTAGAGTGAGATTTTGATATGATACATTAACTTGAAAATTTCAGGATAAAAAATATATGTATATATCCTTAAGCATAATTGATTTATTCATAAACTACATAATGTGAATAAAAATAGATGAATATTTGTGCTACTGAACTTCAAACAAGCATTATATTAACATTAAGCACATCTCAAAATTTTTATATGAATAATTTAATTTAAATTAACAGACATCTTACAAATAAATTTAATAGAGACTTAATATTTAAACTACTATTTAAAACACTTTCTTGACACAAATTTGTATGTTGTAGTAACAGATATAAACTGCACTTAATGTTCCTTTTAAAGGGAGAGATATTAAAAAATTGTTTAATTTTTATTAATAAGAATTCATAACATATACCTTGAAACAAAAATTATTTAATATTTTTTTAATTAATCATTATATTATCTAATATTTTTGAAAAAAGAACTAATTTTAGACTGAAACTTTTGTACTTATAAATTTTATCAAGTTCCAGCATAAATGCATTAAAAAAATTTCCAAGTTAAAAATATATTAATGCAATGCAGCTCCTTTCATTTTTTAAATTCAAATCTTTATTATTACAGATGGGCAATGAAACACACGATTTCAGTTATTATTTGGCAATGATAATTTTCATTACTATTCCTGTGTAGCTATTTCTTTGTCATATATTAGACAAATTTTTTCACTTTCTTATATTTAATCAATTCAATTCTCCTTATTAATAATAACTCTTGGATTTTCCATGATAATTACTTAAGTCCTTATTTGGTCAATTATATAATGATGATAAAAGCTGTTCCTAATCAAAAATGATTCCATCTGAAACAATAATATATATGCAATTGACTTAAATTTAAAAAAAAATCAAAACTAAGGAGTTTTTTTTTTATTGCCTAAAAGTCCTATAAAATTAAACATCACTATAAAGATAAATCCCTTCTCTAGAGTTTCTAAAAGAATTGAGAAAATATCTCTTATATAGTTACATCCAATGACATTTATATCTTTTATTATCAGTAATTCTACAATGTAAATTTCCAAAATTATATTCCATATTCAAAGCATGGTATGCATGAAAAATATTTGTTTAATTTTAATAACACTCATTTCCTTGTGTTTACATTTTTCTGGGACTAGGTGCAATGAAAGTTGACTAAACAAAATAATCTCCAGTCAATAATCTACTCTGATTTTAAATAAATTTTTTTTAAAAAATCGACAATTTATTTATAACACATTTTTGTGTATCTGTGTGTTAGTAGCTGTTTCTTAAGAGCCTTTACACAATTATTAATCTCACCTCACTTTCTTAATACTTATGATGCACTTATATTATAACTGTTAATTGGTAATATATAGTATTAAGCAAACTATTGAGTTAAATGAGACAACAAACGATAGAATACTTTGATTGTTCTGGGAGTTAAATAATGGTCAAATAAGGAATCCCAATTTTCAAATACAATTGTCTTAAAGCTTTATTTTTCCTAACAGTTATAATATAATTTCCTAATTTGAAGAATACAGTAGTTTATAAGGAACGGATTATTACTAACTTTCTTTTAAGATTCAAATATTCAAGAAAAATTATGCAAATTTTCTTACATTAAAGTTTTTTTTAAAAAAAAATTATTATTATCTAAGAACAGATTCATCCTTTCTTTTCAGATACATTGATCATCTTGGTTGTCAAATGCTTTAATGTAATAAAATTTTCGCATTTTAAAAAAAAAAAAATTATTCAGAGGAAAACCTCATAATTTTGAAGTTTAGTCAGATGATATTCGAGGCAGCATATCCTTCCAAACACATATGTCATCCAAATTGGAAAGCATTTGATCACTGAAAAAATCGAATACTCATCAGAAACAAGTTGGATTTATAGTTTAATCAAGGAATAATTCTAAACCAGAGAATCAATAAAGTAATAATCCTCTAAAATTTTATATTGTAAAAATAAGGGCACTTAATCTAATATATCATAAGGCTCTTAATTACAAACATAGATTATGATTCACAATGGTATTTTCATGCAGTATTATGGCACCATTATACCCTGAAAGAAATGCTTTATTAGAAATTAATCGTATATAAATTTCACAAGAAATTATAATTTGATAAAGGGAAGAAATATTTATAGTAGATGTAAGTTATTTATGATTAATACCTTTTATTAAAATATGCAAACTGCATAAAATATTCCTGCATCATAGTGAAAAACAAAATGTTCATATTTACAAGCATATAATCTCATATTTCATTTTCACTATTTTGATCTTTGTAAAATGATTTGAATGTAAAAATTATGTTAATCTGTTGCTCAGTTCAAAACAATAGATACAACTGCACATATTTTCGGTGTTATTCCAAGTGTTTTATTATCAGACATCAAATAAACAGTAAATGAATTGTGAATTTTAGTGGCAAAAGAGTTAATTCAATTGGGGGATTCGTTTATCTTATATATTTCCAAACTCAATGAATCTTCTAAATAGACTATCAATAACATATTAAATGTAACATGTAACAGTGTTTAATAAATTATAATGACTAGTATTCCAGTTCTAAATGCCTACTTTTATAGGTGCAAAATTATATCAAAATCAATGATTAATAATCAAGAACTTGTTTTAAATCATTTTTATTCATTATTTTCAAAAACTGATCTAATAAGATAGTTGACAATGGAATATAAAATCTAATAAAGGAAAAATAACAGATACAATAACTGTTAATTTAGTTTGTTAAAGGTGTCAAAATAAGTATATTTCATGTAATAATTTTCATGCTCTGAATGCCCATTTCCATCTTAAAATTAGCAAAGATACTTTTTGCAATAAAATATAATTTTTTTTTTTCTGTATAGAAAAAAAAATTAAGTTTGAATATTAGTAACTACAGTTCTTCATTCATAAAATGTTTTATAAGCAGCATGTTCTAAAATTTTCCTTTTTGTATTTTAACAATATCTTCTCAAAAATTTGAGAAGTGCATTTTTTCCCAAAAAGAAAGACAATCAGCTCAAAGTAAGGTAAGCAGTATTATTTGGAATGTATTAAGTAAGTCATTAAATACTAGAACCATCATAGAACATTATTTATCAACATATTCATACTTCTTTATAGTTGCAGTAAAAATATCAATCTTCCATTTTAAACTAAATTATGTATAACACCATTAAGAAAATTTTTAAAAATTAAAAATGTAAGAATGGTATTATAGTAATAATGGCATTAACATTTCTCTCAGTATTCTTAGCATTCAATATGTAGTTAGTTTTATTGTACCATAGATATACAAAATTTCAATGAGTAATCATTTTCTCTAAGATTGAAAATTAATAGTCAGCAAAGAATAGAAATTTCCATTTAAAACCCTTTTTTTCTTACCTGAAAAGTAAATTTTAATATTTTAACATCAAAAAGAAAATAAGAGATAAATTTGTTTTAATTTAAAAATATTTAAAGATAAATTTAAAAAATCTCAAAATTCTCAGTTTTTGCAATAATTTAGTATAACTATATATAGGCCTTATAGATTTTATAGATGTTAAATTTGATAATTTTAAAATGAACTGATGTATTAAAATTGAAATATTTATATATTTTGTTGGTTTAGAGAAAGATGAATTAGGTGAGATTAGATTTTGGTGATCTTCAATTTGCTATTTAAATTATGATGTAAAAGCTTATTCAAATAAAAGTGAATTCCAAAGCCATTTGCAATGTATGTTTAAATTTCTAAATTCCTGCATAAATTATGCAAGAGAAATAATAACTGATTATCATGACTATTTTTACCATATAATTAGCGGATGAAAATAATGTCAATTCATATGAAGACATGCAAATCATATCTCAAATGAATGCTATTGTCAGAAGAAAATATTAATTTTTTTAATAATGTAATTTCTTTCTTTTTATAAGTGAATTTTAATGTAAACTGGTTATTATAAATTTTAAAAATTGATAGCTCAAAAAGTTATGAGGTGATGTTTATAAAGCTGAGAAAAAGCATATAATATTATGTAAATTTTTTTAAAACTATATAGCAATGTGTTTTTTTATTAACAATCCAAATCATTTGGCAGTATGGTAATCTGGTCATAGGAAAAAGATCCTTATTTGGAGTATGATACCATGTAAAGATGAGTAATATTGCTTATTATGTAATCAGTGGGAAGTAAGAGGCACAGTTTCTTCCATAAAAATCAATAACAGGAAGCAGCAATACTTCTCTCTAAGACATCTCACCCATATCCAATCTGGATGCATTGAATTTCTTGCTGTGGAAAATAATTTTCTCTGTCTATGTCCTGTGATACATAGCATTATGATATGAAATTTTAAACTATAATATCAAGAAATAAATGTCATCTCTAGAAACTAAAGCCACAAAGTTTAAAACTCCCTACCCCCAATTACTTAATTCTCTTAAGTAATGTAAATTGTATACAAATGGTTAATTGCTTCTCTATCTCTATAAAATCTTCTGTATACTACAGATGTTGACTTTGAGGCAGATAAATTGAGATCTTATACAAACACAGTGAGTTGTTTGAGATCTTTGTGCAGCAACATATAGATAATCAGAACATGATATGTCCTTTTTTAAACCTTCTGAATATGGGATTTGAAATTATTCTATATGTGTATGAATTATAGAAGTATACATATTTTGATATAATTACAGAATGAAAAACTATCTACCATTTTAGATTTTGATTTCACTGCACTTAAACAGGGTTGCCACTCAAAACTGGAGAAAAAAATTCCTTATGTTTTCCCTGTATGTATATTTAAGATATGAAGAAATGTATGAATAGCATTCATGTGCAAGTTATAAAACAATATGATTTTAAGGAGTGGAAAAAGCAAGGTGAGGAAGCAACAATTTAACATTATTCGAAATAATAGCATATAAAAAGAAAGTTTATATAAAAAATATAAAAAAAATTCTCTTTATTGATTATTTGGAATTTAGAAAGACTAAATTTATATAATATGGGGGGGATATTATTTCTCGTGCTCTTTAATTGTAATTCACACAAACTTAATGACTCAGGTGAAATAAAACCCAACACATTTGTGTTATCCTGATACAAATCATTGAATGATTACTTAACAAAAAAACATTACAAAGCAAGTTTATTATTTTTTATTTATTCATTTTTATCAATTCATGTACTTGGGTATGAATTTTTGCAGATATTTCAGCTGTAAGTTTCATGGAGCTAATCCTTAATAGATAAAATACGACATTTCTGTATGGCTTAACGTACATATTTTTTTTTTTAGCTATTTCACTTTCAGTGAACACATGTGAAAATATTTCTGATTTATTACTGAATGCATTAAAAGAGACAAATGTAATGCAATACATGTTTTAATACCCATAAAAATTCAGCTTTAAATGATTACTCTTTAAATAAAATTTTCAAAATCAGTTTATGTTTGGATATTAAATTTGGAGTCATCTTTTCCTGCACTCCTTTCAGATCTTAAGTCCAACATTAATGATGACTCTCTTGAATTGGCAGGCAGTCTCGTATGTTTTCCTCTTTTGGCATGACTAGTAAATGCCTGTTTTCCCATATCATTTAGGCTTATTATCTTCTTACAGAGTGAGCAGTATGCAATAAAGGGACTTTGCAAAGCAACTTAAACCCATTCAGCAAAATCAGGATTGATTTTTTTTTTTTTTTAATCTGTCCAATTCGTATTAATATGGATTTTAAGCAACTTATAGTTAAAAAAAATTATTCGTATTAATACAGATTTTGAGTAGTTTATTGTTTTAAAAAAAATCTCAAATCTAGTTTAAATAAGCTGACAGTTTCTCAGACAATAAACAAACCATTAAAAAATTCAAGTAGAAAAAGGAAGAGTTTTTGCAATATGCAATCACGAATGATATTGTTTTTTTTTCTGAAGCTAAGACTATAATCTTTTACTCTTGCTATCTTTCGAGATTGCCATTTTTTAAATGACAAAAAATAAATAAATAAAATAAAAAATAACTGAGAAACTTCAATTTCCTTATGTTTTCCCAGTTTTTATGTAAATTTTTGAATTTCCCTGCATTTTCTGTCAATTTTTAAATTTCCTGTAGTGTTACAATTCTTTTAAAAAAGTATCTAATTTGTTATCTAAACAGAATTAATTCAGAAATTGTATAAACAAACCTATTTATAATGGAATTATTTTTTGCATAACTATTCTTATTTGATGCTTGATTTTGATCTATTGTTTTATTCTCAATACATCACATCAAATCTGACAAATGATATAGTGAAGTCACCACAAGCAAATGACTGTTGTGTATATTTTATCAAGCTATCAAAGTGGAAGTTATAATATTACTCTCATGTTTGCAATTTTATGTTATTTTCTGATGGTTATTTTGCCTTTGTAATATTACATCACATATTGTAGTTTCATTTACCATCTTTTATTAAACAGCATATTTCAGTTTTATTATTATCAATTGATCTGAGAAAGTAATCAATATATTTCTTTATTTTTTGGGAGGCAATGTATCATACTTTTGATTATTCTTATATTCCCAATAGATGTCATTTCCCTTTAATACAAAAATTAGTCCACCTTTAAAAAAAATTTTAATTACCGCTGAATAAACTATACAACAAACTCTTATAGAAGTTTATTTATATACATGTATTGATAATACCAGAAACAAAAACTATATATTTTAATACATACAATATGTCCATAAAGAGTTTCAGCCAATATATCTACATACGCCAACTTTGTATCGAAAAATGACTAAATCTATAATGCTTCTATTTTTATAACTGTCATCCCAAAATTATTTCATGTTGTTAGAATGATTCATGTACAATGCTTATTCACTTTAAAAGTAACCTAAATTTAAACTGGGTCTTTAATAATCATTTAACAAAATAAGCTAGAAAATGAATTAGAAAAAGGAGAGTCGTTTGAACAAATTAATTTTATAAAGCTTGATAAATGTGAAATTTCTCATTGAAGCATTGTTAAAAAAAATTCTGTTATATAATTTCAGATTTGCTATTTCAAGTAATATAAAATAAGACTAGTGTCAATATCCTTTTTTTCACAATACGTCTATTCTTCCTATATATCTTTTCCAATTCCGGCACAGATTTAATTATAATATTTTATTAGTTCATATATAAATAAGTCATTTAAATCTAAAACATTCTATCAAAATTTTTACAACTTTGTTATTAATTTAGTTATCTTTATTCCTATTAATCATTTTTTTTAATCCGTAAAAAGATATAACGAAAGTCTGTGTTAATTATGTAAGTAATGAACTAAGTAAGACCCAACTGGGAAGACAAAATTTCCAATGCTCATAATAAAGAGGTCAAGAGGATATTGAGAAATTATATGTATGTAGGGATCATACATGCTAGCACTTCATAGGAGTCCTGATTAAATCTAATAAAAGGCCAGAGCTAGAGTCAAAATGCTTTTTCAAGTTATTTGTAAATCAACATATATCTCAACATAATTTCTGCGTGCATTAAACAGAATCAACTAATTTAGCAATATATTTAAATTCCAGTCAGAATGTCATTTTTTAAATCTTAAAAGCATCATCAAAATCATCCCTGTATTATTAAGCAGAAATTTTTAAAACCTTAATGATAAATTTTTTAATAAAAGTTAAGTGTTCCATTATTATATTAGTATTTTGAGATTCTATTAAAATTCTTAAATTGAGTGTAAGCTGTTCGAAGGATTTATTTTTGAGGATAAAAAAACTATCAGTGTACAATTTAACACATTCTTATCTATTATTTAAATCGAGTTCTTAATACAGTTTTGCATGATAAATTATAATCACATTCTTGAAATTACATAAAAGATTGTGAAGAGTTCTTGATATAAACTTGAAGATGATTATGCCACAATATACAAACTTCTACATTTGGATAGTCCTTTTTGACAAGGAACATAAAAATTTACTGAATAGTTAGTAAAAGCTTTTTCTCAACATACTATCTCATTCATGCTATCATTCTTAAACTAATTAAAAGCATACATTAAAATTTTGCCTAAGATATTCAATTAAACTGGAGTTCATACAATCAGCTGTCTTTTTCTCCTATAAAAACGATACCAAATTTTTATAATAGATCAAATATAGAAATTTGCTTTTTCTGGGTGTTGATTAATTTAGTTGAAAACATTGTATAGCAAATATGAACTAAAACAGTAAAATAATTCTATATGTATCCAATTTTTTTTCATGGCCAATAGATAATTATCATCAATACATAGAAAACAAATTGATGATCTGGATTAAATTTCACAGAGTAATTTAAGTAAGATTACTATAGTTAATAATATAGCATAGTAGAAAAAATATTTGAGAAAGCAAGCACAAATAAAAGTCAATTTTTTTATTGTTAAATAGTTTACATAAAACAAGAAAATTTTTAACAAATAATTAATATTTACGATAAAATTTTCCAAAGAAAAAAAAATATTAAGATATCGCAATTAGTAACAAATATGTTCGTTTTTTTAAAAAAAACTTTTTACACAAAATAGTCAAAAATATCCGAGAGATATGAACACCACGCACGATGCAAAATACAAACATAAAGTTAAATTTCAAAAAAAAAACTGTTTATTTGCACATCACCGAACTACATTCGCAACCTTCCCATCCCATTTTAACTTTCTACATAAAACTGACCGCAGTACACCGAATAGCTCTGTTTGTAAATCCCCAAATTTCATATCATTCCGCCATGTCGCAAGGGTACAACAAATAAAGAATACAGTCCTACCGTAGTGTCTTCAGAATGAAGTGCAGTGATGATTTCCGTTTGAATTAATGTTCATGATTAGAAATAAAGAACTTCTGTCTTCGAAACATCAATGTATGGAATTTCATTGAACTAAACTTTCCTTACTTAACTCTAATATTAAGTTTCAACAAAATGGTGGAAAAAGTGACGTAGTAGTAGTGGGGAGGGAAAGAATCCATAATGGTTAGATTTCCTCTTATAGTAAAAATCATTAAGGAAGTTTATTATCTAATAATTCAGTAAAAATTGTAGCTCTTTTAAGGGTAAATAGTATTATTTTGGTTTTGAACAAATATGGGGTTTCTACATAAGTGGAACCATCAGTAATTATCACTTTAGTTTTAGCAACAACAAATTAATCAGACCTTAAGAATTGAAAAAAGTTCGCTTTTCAAAATTATCTGAACGTGCACTGCGAAAAAATTTCACGATGTTTTAATTTATATATTTCTTTGATAAATGTTTTATTTATATCAAAACCTATTTGAAATAAAGAGTACAAGAATTCGGCACTTTGGGATTTTATTAGCTTTTTAATTCTGCTTTGTGATTCAGAATTAACTAACAAATATGCTTAATTTTCTAACTAATTAAAATTTAAGAAAGAAACAAAACTATAAATGCTATTAATCAGAAAAATATATATATGACGTCACTCCTTTGTGATATTTAAAAATACATGACACCTTGATCGAGGCTAGCCGTGATATAAACAAGTGAACTCGGAAAAATAGTTAAAAACGGATAATTGTCAGATTTGTAATGGAAGTGTGTTGTATTGTAAACGAAAAGTTTTAATAATTTAAATATTCCGTCGTCTGTTGATGATTCGAAGAAAATACCTACGAGATGTTCAGTTTAAGAAGAAGTATCATTAGAATATTTTTTGAAGTTCTGTTAAAAGCTTTCCAAACCAGATGGATTTAAAATTGTAATAAAAAATGCTTAACGGTTGACATCAAATTGTAATAAGACTTTAATAGAATTTACTGAACACAGATTAATTCGATTTATATTTAATATGGCTTGATCAGCTAATCATGATTGAATCAATTTTCTTGCAATTATTTGAAGAGTAATGTGAATTTTCTTTATTTCTATAATTAACGATATAATTTTTTCTGTATTTTTAGTGTTAGATGTAGAATTGTTTTGGAAGCATTCATATGTACATGATATACAAATGCATGTAATAATTCTGTTCGTAAACAGTATCCATTTTATTAGTCAAAGATGTTTTTTATTACAAAAATATCTGTTAAACTTTAAATATGTTAAGTTAATACTAAGCTGATTGAAATAATTTATCTAGTCATCATATGCACAATGATGAATGTTTTATCTGATATTTTATGTGATACTTCAAGTATAATGGCGCCTCAAAATTTTAAAGAAACATTATCTCGAAACAAAATTATATCTCAGAACATGGCTTCAAAGCAGGGATCATTGCATCTTTTGGGTTCTTCACAAATTTCTGCTATGGAGAGACCAATGACATCAACAAATCATACTAATTTGGATATCTATAATGCACAAAATCAAATTCATATGTCATCTAATATACAAACAGGATTTGATGCATCAAATGATGTTTCTGTTTTTTCTGATTCATTTCCTGAAATGGTTCCTTCTTGGCTTACCAATGATTTTATGAAAACATCAGAATCATTATCATCACCTGGCATTTTATCAAATGTTCCTGACATATATCCATCAAGGCAAAATGAGCATCTAGAGATGTTAGATCTTGGGTTTTCTCCAGAATTAACCTCTCACGATGTCAGTTCTAATGAATTAAATCAATCTTGTATGACAGAAGGTCAGAAACTTCTAATGGAATTACCAATTCAGAGATTTTCAAGCAATGACTCTCTTTTAATACCTTCTTTTAATGGGATTAATGTAAATGAAATAAATACTATGCAGTACCAGAAATTTAAACAGAATCCCCCACAGATCCCTAATAATCAAATGATAAATTCAGTATTACCTTGCGAAAGTGATTTGCTTCATCTCCCTCTGCATTCAAACTTAACTGACCAGTGCCTTACAACCACTTCTAGTCCATCTATGATGTCCAACAGTCAAAGTCAATCACATCCAGTAGATGTCTGTGATAAGTTACCTCATATCAATCTTAACAACTTAGATTCTTTCTTGGGCAGTGAAAATGCCCTTTCTGAGATTCAGCTACTTCCACAAACTTTCCCTAGTGTTGATATGCCAGGTGAAGTTAACTGTAATCAGTCAAATCAGTCATGTTTGAACAATTGTGTTCCAGAATCTCATGGCATTCCTTGTGAGCCTGGATCATTTTTGAATCCAAATACAGCGCCTTTATCATCTACTCAGGACATTTCTGTACAAGTATCAGAAAGCGCCTTGAATGAAAATCTATTAGAAAATCAATGTTTCTCTTGTAGTCAAGTTAATCCAAATGCTGCTATTGATATAGTTCAGTGTTATAAGTGTAAGTTTTGTGATTATATAAACATGCATAAATGTGCCATTGAAAATCATATAAATACTATGCATTCCACACCGCAGAATATTTTGCCTGTCACAAAAAGTGATTTATCTTCTAGTGGCCCAAGCACTGTCGTATCTAGTTCTTCCATATCTATTGCAGAGCCAAATCAAATGAGATTGTCTGAATCAAATTCTGCTGCTAGTACAACTACTGTCGTGTTGCCTTTAAATGCATCTATTAACAATGTAGTTGTATCTCTTCCAAATAATATTATCCAGAATACTGAAAGTTATCAGTGCATGAATTGCAATAAAGTGTTTTCTCATGCTGTTTCATATAAATCACATTCACTGTCTTGTCATAATTTAAATCCTGAGTCAACACAAAATATTGTTCAGAATGCAGAGCATTTACAATGTATTAAATGTGGGAAATTGTTTTCAGATGCCATTATATATGCAACACATTTAGTCACTGATCATAATATTGATCCCAAGTCAGTATTAATTTCTAATCAAAGTATTTCCTCTGGTTACAGTAGTAACACATCTCAAATTGAAACCATGTCTGGAATCTATAATTCTAATGTTGCTCTTAAGTATCTGAATAATAATGGCAAATCAGATGCTAAGCAAAGTGTGCTAACTAAGAAAAGACCAGTATTAATTCCTAAAAATGGTATTTCACCAAATATAATTAATCCTCTTCAAAATGGCAACGGACCTCATGCTGATGGAATCCTTGGAAGTAATGATTTAAGTGCCTCTCAACCAGATATGATCAACTCCAAATCAAATTCAAAGCCAAGGTTGTTGCCAAAAAGGACAGAAGACCCAGCTCCAAAGTCTAATACAAAAAAGACAAATAATGAGATATCGTCTTCTAATGGTTCAGAAAAACAAATATCTTCTCACAAAATTGCTTGGAAAAAGAAATTTCAGAGAGAATTAGGGTCTTACATGTAAGTAAATTAATTTTTTTAAACTATATACATATATAAATTAGACTAATATGATATAGCCAGCAAACTACTTATTTAATTTGGTATTAGAGTTAGCATAGTTAATACTTAACAGTTGGTGGTCATTCTTAACTTGCTGATACCCAATTTATCAATGTAACTTTTTCAGTAAATTAATTTTATTAAGATTGAGAAATCTGTGAATTAAAATTATATTCTTTCTTTCCTTTTTTTTTTTTTAATTATCAAGAAATTAGTAAAGTCACAAAAAAATTTTATAACTATAGAAAAAAATATAAATTTTATAGATAGTTTTCTTTTTTAAAAAAAAATGAAAATTCTGTGCTCACTGTTTTAAAGTTGAATCATTCTTTTAATCTTTTATTAGAATAATGTACAGTATTTATTTCTGAACCATCCTTTATTTCATTCATTTAAAAATAAATGTATAATATCTTATCTTCTAATAATTATATTAAACTTTGAAATAAAACATTTATGAAAATATTTTAATCACTAAAATTGCATTGTTTTATTCCATATCTTGTGTGGTTATAATATGTGTTTATTTCAGATGTGAATTCAAAGGCTGTAATGTTCGATTTCGAGCATTGGATAATTTAGAATATCACAATAAATGTCATGCATCTGGTGGCTCATTTGCTTGTCCTGAATGTGGATGCACTTTTGAAAAGTGGGGTGGTCTTGCTGGCCATTTATGGCGGAACCATAAAAATGACATGGAACTCCATGCATGTGATCAGTGCCCATTCCGGTGTGTAATTCTGCAACTTCCATATTCTTGCCCTAATAAATATTTAATCTTGTCTCTTTTAATATTATTTAAAAATAAATTCATCTTGAATTTATAGATGAATTAATTTATAGTTTTGTTTTAATGATGAAAGAACAATCCCTTCCATGAAAAATTGGAACTTTTTAAGAAGTAATTTGCAAATTCTAAACATGATATAATCATTATAAATAAATTAAGAATTGAGAAAATTGATACACATTTTTTTTAGTTTTGTTTATAAAGTTTTGAGTTATTTTCTTAAATTTACTTATATTTTTAAATTGGATAAATGCATTTATAGAACTTTCCTTTGTAATTTTTATAATATAAACTTTTATGTATCTATTTTGCCAAAAAGAATTATTATAAGAATTTTACTTAAATAAGCATTAATGTTTTAAATTTAAGTATTTTGAATATTTTGCCAAATTTTTGAACATATAATTGACTCATTTCAATGAAATTTGTTATTAGCATGCACAGTTATATCTCTACTACTAATAAAAATCAATGTTTGTGTTTGTTGGAGCTGTACAAGCCAGACCATAGCTTGGTGCATATTATTTAGAAGCTGAGAATGTGATCTTATAACAATTTTGTAAATTTTTAATTAGAATTTTAACTCTTTAAAATTAAGGTGAATTTTAGCATTTCCTCATTATAATTTCCAAAAATATTATTAAATAAATATGCATCATTAATTATTTATGTAAATTTTAGCAATTAATATTTTGTCTAATTTCCAACAATGGATCATATTGTTGCTTTGAAATTCAAACCATTTTCATTATTTCATCAAATATATAATTTCACGATTTTCTTACATTGTTGAAAACTAAAAAACAAGATTGCTGTTTGATATCTGCAAGTTGAATAAAAAAATATTTTCTGTAATATTATTTTAGACTATATGCCTATGATAATTAATGTATATTTTCTTCCCTGCAGTACACACAGCTTAAGTCGATTAGAAAATATCCACAAAAAAATTCACCTGGATGAATGCTTATTTTTGTGTGATACTTGTGGAAAGAAATTTAAAAATGGGAAGCAAATGAGAAACCACAGGGTAAGTGATGTTAATTTTTTTTTTTTTTTTTTCATTTCATATTGGCTAAATATTTTACCTATACTAAAATTTTATACTTTGAATAGCTGGTTTCTCCTATCCATTTTTGTTTTAAAAGCATATTTAATTTACTATTATTAATTGCAATTATTAAAAATGATTTATATATATTTTGTCATAATAGCACATTTCAAAGAAAACAGAGGAAATTCTTTAAATGATATTGTTTCAATTTTTTAATCTGTGCAGTTAATAAATGAAACTATGTAAAATTAATGTTTGTTATTAACCAAATATTCTTGTACTTATTAATTAATTTACTTTTTCTTCCACAAGACCTTACTAATTCATCTTTAATGTGATATTCTATAATGTTATGTTGTCTTTAGTGGTTGATTTTGATTTCCCTAAATTCTTAGTGTTTTGAGACAAATTCACGATTCATTTTTAATCATATTTTTATTTAATTACATGGGTAAATTATTTTTAGCTTATAAAAGCCTGGTAACATGACAAGCATTCATATTATATGTCAGTTTATTTATTGTGAAAAACTATTTTTTTTTAATCAAAAGATTTTGATATGGTCAAAGTGAAAATAATTAACCTCTTGGAGGATTGAAACTCCATATATATAAAGAATAAATTTGAATATATTAAATTAAAAAAAAAACAGAATAAAAGGTAAAATGTGATTTTTTTTTAGATATAGTTTGGTTTTACTTATATCATTTAGCGTTAATTATATATACATATATATATACATATATATATATATAGATAGATAGATAGATATACTTAAAAATTCATACAATTCATTTTCAGTAAAAAAACAAAACAAAAAAACTGATCCTGTAATACTTATTTTAATGTAGAAGTTTATTTTCTTTAAGAAATGAAAACGTGTTCTAAATTAATCAAGTTTGCTATCTACAATTAACTGCAGAAATCTTATACATTTACATTTGTTTTAATTTTTTACTATTTATTTTGCCTTTGTTTACAGGCTATCCATTTCAATAAACCAAAAGTAAAGTCAGCAGTATCTCGAGACTTTAAATGCAAAGTATGCTCCAACCATTTTTTGTCCAAAGTTTTACTTCGACATCATCTGGATACAGTTCACAATATAAAACCAAAAATCTATGTTTGCAACTTTTGTGAGTACACTAGCCATAAACGAAGCACATTTGAGATGCATATGAGGAAGCATACAGGAGAGAAACCATTTAAATGCGATCAGTGTGATTACTGTACTTCTGACCATAATTCCCTCAGACGTCATAAAATGAAGCATTCTGGAGAAAAGAAATATAAGTGCCCCTATTGCCCGTATTCAGCTATTCAGGTAAATATAGTTAAATATTATTGGTTTTGTTTATATTAAGTATTGCTCTTCTCTTAATTAAGATAAATATTATGTCCTATTACAAATTTTGTTCTATCATCATTAATATCTTATTAAGAAGAAAATAATTATGTAAAAAGTATATTATATAAGTTCAAAATTTTTTCTTCGTTTCTACTCACCGTTTGCAACTGAAACAAACTTTGACAACTTATAAGGAACATTTCAAAGAATTCATGTTTGTTTCCAAGCTGGAATTTAATTATCAAATTTATTTATATACATGTACAGTAAGAACCGGATTAGTATGTTATGCCGGCAAGTTTGAAATCCAGCATTTTATAGAAAGCTGCAAACTGCCTACAAAGTATGAAGCAATTCATATTTCACACATTTTCTAGGCATTCTATAGAATGCCAAATGATAAACAGTAAAATATGAACTGCATCTACAATGAACTCTTTTATTTTTTATCTTAATAAAGAAGAATATGTATCTAGGTTGATGCTCTGTAGGCTAGATAGTTTGGTCTAAAGCTACAAAACTTTACACATGTATGGTTTGGGAATATGCACTTTGGAGTTAATTTTAAAATTGTAATCAGAATTTTCATTCTAATTAAAATTTGCACTTTCTTACAGCATCTTGAACTATGAAAATCTAAATATTAGCATTTTTGAAAAATGCATTATTTTAGATTTCTCCGTTGATTGTTTCAAGAGGATATATCCATTGGAGTTGCTCCAAGGTTGATTGGCCTAAAATAAGGAAATTGTTGATTGTCCAAAAATAATAATATTTGAAACTACATGACTTGTTGAGATTTTATCACAGAAAATTGAAATTTTTTTCATTTAAAATCGTGAGTGTCAAGAATATTTTGCTGTATATGATTCTATGATTCATCGGATTAATGAACTGTCTAAAATATAGGCAGTTCATGATCTTTCCTTATAGTACACATAAGATTTTAATTCACTTTTATGGACTCATATTTTTTTAAAACATGTTTTGTTTCAAAATAAGGTTCAAATTTTAGGTTTAGATAATAGAAAATTAAAAGGATATCTAACAAATTGAACAGAACAATGTAGGGTTTCCATAATAATATGAGTTTATGATTATCAAAATTTGATTCTTAAAAATATTCTGCCGAGGAAGTCATGAAGACCAAGTGACCTAAATATCTTTATATATAAAAGATTAATGTGCATGATAAAGAAAATATTATTATTATTTATTGTTGAATGGCTGCTGCATGCTCACTTGTTATTCATATCTGCTGTCTAATTATACTAAACCATATATCTAATTAGATAACTGCTCTCAAAAAAGTGGTAATCAAATTAGATTTTTTTTTTTTTTTTAAATATTAGGTGCAAATTCTAGCAGTGTTCATTGTCACTAAATAGGTTATTAATATGACTTGTGCAGAGAAATTGATGTTTCATATATTCCAAAACTCTCACTAAAATGATTTCTGCATTATCTTAGAATTCTAAAAATTAATAATTTTATCAGTGTCATTTTCAATAATTTTTTAAAATTTAATTTGATGTTGTATATGTTACAATTTTTTAATGTTATAATGAAATTCAAACTCGTTTATCAAACCATTCAATACTGTACTTTTTTTAATGTTAATATCCACTTTTATTTTGTAATATATATGCACTTTAATCTGCACAAGCAATAAATAATATGTTGTAGATTATTTCAAATAAATTCATGGTCTCAGTCTTATACTGATAGTTTTTTAAAAGGTCTATAAGCAGAGAGAAGAAAAAAAAACTGGTTGTTAAAGTTGGCTAATTTAATCAAAAATTAAAATGGCTATTAATCCTGGCAAACCAGATAATCACTAAAAGTGTCTATTCAGTATAATTCAAAATAAAAAATTTTCTTGGTAAAAAAATATATTCATATTTTATTAAGTTTTCTTTGAAAAGAAGGGCATAAATTTTGTTTTGTATTAATTTTAATTGATTTTCTTTATCTATTTTTGATAAGAGTGTATTTTTTTAATAAACTCTTATCATTTTTTCAAATTAGCATTTTTATTTTTGTGGAATAAATGTCTTTGGAATAAAAGCCTTAACATGAGTTTTTTTCCATAGTATTTGTTGCCTTATAGAATAATCCTTTTCCTTTATTGTACTTATATCCTTAATAATGCCTTTCTGTTTTGAAAATAGATTATAACTCATGATGCATCATTTGTAGTTTCTGCAAGAATGTAAGAAAAAACTTCAGTTTTAAATACTGGACGACAACTAGTAGCATCATATTTAAAATTTAAAAAAAAAAAAAAAAACACCTTAGTAGTTAATTCTGAAAAGGCTCATTTCTGCTTTCCAAACTATGAACAATTTTCTAGCCTATTCTTATACTGAAAATAATATATACTTTTTTTTAGTCTTAAATAAGCACATTTAATTTGTATTTTTGTTTTTACTAGGCTAGTACATTCAAGTCTCATCTCAAAAAGCATCCTGGTCATAATGATCTCATGTTTTCTTGTAAGATCTGTACCTTTCAAACGTTGAAAGAAGAAACTTTTGTTCAGCACATGAAAGATCATGAAAGTTTGAAAGTGTTGGAAAAAGTGAATTCTTTGAGTGAAATGAATTCCACAGAAGATACATTTCCATTAGCAGAAGCAATGGACATTACTTTCTCTCATGGTGATAATAATCTTATCCCTTATTTAAATAAGGATAGGAATATGCAGTCATTTTTTAACAATTTAGGTGTTAATATGGTGTCAGTCTGTCAAGAAAGTGCTACTTAATATGTAAGGTGTTTTTTTATGTACATTTATGCTTTATACTATAGTTGGTTGGTTGTCTTTTCTTGGAATAGAACAAGTGGTTTTAATTGTATTTTGTTTAAATAAAAAAATGTTAACTTTTTATTTCAAGTCTGAAGATATATTTTTGATATTTAAACATAATGTTCAACAGGCTAATAGAAAAAGGGGAAAAAATCCTTTTCAAAATTATTATATTTGCATTTATCGAACATCTTATAATATACTGTAGTATATTATATGAAATATTTTAACTGTTATTGCATTTAAAATGATTAGTCATGTATTTTTTTAAACTTTAATTTACATTTTTTCAGAACATCGAGAGAAAAAAAAAGATAATCTGCTATATAAATTATTTATTCTTTCAAAATTATCACTTGAAATAGATTAGTTTCCATACTAATAAATAAAGGTAAGAGATTCATAATCACATATAAAGTATAAAACAATTCTTGAAGAATTTTGAGTCTAAAAAATTTAAAATATAATATTCTAACAAAATATTTGTATAAGTAATTGTAATGAAAAATATAATTTTAAATGGGCAGAAAATTTTTTTCACTTCAGTAAAAATTTATCATGATCAACATTCACTTAAAAATTAATTTCAATTTTTAAAAATTATGTATTGTTAAGCTTATAAAATTTATATTAAAAATTTAAGCACCAGAATCTTCTGCTAAATCTCTTTCAAACTGATCTTTAGCTTCCTTTAGCAAGTCCTTATCACACATCAGATCCAAAGCCACCATTGCCATTGATTTGGCAGTTATTAATGTGGTTGTCTGAGCTTCGGGAGCACCAGATGCTTTGGTAAATCCTACAGAGTGGTTGCAAGCTCTGGTTCCAATAGAATAGGCAGGGTGAATGCTAGGAACAACATGTGACACATCACCCATGTCTGAAGAAGCCATGAATGGGATTTTTTTAGGATTTCCGTCATCAAACTGTACACCTAAAATAGTTAAATTAGTAAGTTAAAACTTAAAAATTAACCTTGGCTGTTAAATTTAACTTTTCTCCTCTAAATTAAGGAAAGGACAAAGTCAAATTTTAAAAAACTAATTAGTAGTCATCGAATTGTTTAATGCATATGCATAATTATTCAAAAAATAGGAGCAGAATTAAAATATTTATTTCTTATAAATGACTATAGATGGAGACACATATAAAGTCTTATTTGATGTATTTGGTTAATCCCTGTAAAAGGCGGCTACTATTTGTATCTGAAGCAATGGCAATGCTGCTGAAAGATGTTTGCTATAGTATGTAAGAAGTGAATCTGTTGTTGCAATGTAACATGCATTTCATTGTAAATTCAACAGAGAGCTACTGTGTCATAAACAAATTTAAGAATAGTACAAAAAATTTTAAATTTAAGAAGAAAACATGTCTGAAGAAAATATTGAGCATATGAATACAATTTTTGAACATAGTCCTCGGAAATTTAATGCTATCTATAAGATATTAAAAAGATAGCATTTATAAACCTACCATGCTTGACATTCTTAGCGATAGAAAAGCAGTGAGCTCAATAACAAGGGATTAATTATTTCATGCATGACAAGATAAGGAACTTAAGTATTTCTTACATGGGTCATTTTCAAAATTCGGTGCCATTTGGAAATTGAAAAGACAAAAATAAAAAAACTTTTAATTAGTAAATTTTTTTAAATATTATTAAACAGACATTATTTCTGTATATTACTTGAATATTTTTGATACATTTTTTTCTTTTATATATTTTTAATTGATGTTTTTTTGGTCAGATATGATGAAAATTGTCATGTCTGTTACCGGACATTTTTCTTGTAATTTTAGTATTTAAGTTCAGTGTACAGTAATGTAAAGCTATATTTAATATAAGTATAGAGTCATTTTACCCATATAATAAAGACTTTCGAATAAAAAAATATTTCTTATGGTATTTTTATACTTCCGTTTGTCATGTCTGTTACTAATATAGAATTCTTACAAGGATTTTTTTAATATAAAATACTATAAAAAACAATTAATGCAAAATGTCTGTCATTCTTATATATACTAGGCAGAGTCAATTAATATGTAACTCTAATTGTAGCAATATTATGTCAATTTAAACTTTTTAAGGAAAATTTTGAAATGATAACGGACATGACACAAAGTAACAGACGTGACACTGAGTAACAGACATGACATAAATTCAGGAGCCAAATTTTGATGTAAAGCTTGAAAGATAGAATTAAGCTAAAATGTGTTTCTCTTTTAGTACATAACTTTTTACTATAAAATAAAAAAAAATATATGCATATATTATTTGAAATTCACAGATACAGAATTGGAACATGTGTACACATTTTATTTTTTAGTATTTTCTTGAGTTACAATGCTATTTATTCAACATCATATTTGGAGAGATCCACATCAAATATTATAATTGGCGACAAGAGCATCCAGTTAGATTTGGATTTGGAAGTTTCATTACAATATCCTCTGCTTCAATATTATATTCTTTATCATCCTCTCAAAAGAACTTTGCATGATTCCTGACTTTTTTTAAATGCTTAACTGTAAAATTGTTGTCCTGGATGTCAATTATTTCTGAAACGAAATATTTTATCGATCGTTTACCCTCCAATTTTACAAGTACGGAGCTTCCTTCTTGAATATCTTGTTGAAAATTGTTGGATAAAAGAGAAGAAAAAGATCTACAATTATTTTCTGCATTATATATTGTCATGGCTGTGCTTTCTTGTTCATTTTCTTTTAATGCAAATACATTAACTGTAAAACAGTCACAGACATTTTTCTGTCTGCAGAAACAGCTTAAATCCCTAAAAAACATTGAGTCGTTCCCAAAAGAAAAAATTTGATGTACGCTCATCGTTCCTTTTAAAACCGGAATATCAGATGGAATTATTTTTTTAAACATTTCTACATCTGTTTCACAGATATAATGAAGCTGAATGTTTGTTTTATTTATTAAAACATTAAACAGAGTTTTTGTATCAGGTATATCTGTCCCCTGTGCAACTATTTTGTCAGCAGCTCTCTTAATGGCTACCCCTATTCCATCAGCAGCACCCTTGCCGTGACCAGCCTCAAAAAAAGACCATGATCCATACTTATAACCATTATTTGCTATATGCTCATTCAAAAAGAAGAAATTTTTCTTCTGCCGATATTGCGTGGTAGGGCCATCAGAAAAAAAGTGGATAATTTCAACTTCGGGGGAAATTCTCTTAAGCTCGTTGAATATTGGCTGAAGGCGAGTCCAAATTGCTGCAGGACCATGGTCGTAACATTTGGAAATTGTGCAGAACGAAATTGGTTCATGCTGGTTTCTTAGATATAAAACGCCAGTATGCAGAGTTGCCTGCTTTCTCGATCCTCCGAAATGAAATGCCTGCACTTCTGTAGCATGTTTGCACACGTAATTTTCAGAAATGAAGTTTAATAAAGCAAATGATTTGATAACATTGCAAACAATCAATTCAGTAAATACAATGTGATAATAAAAAACAAAGAAGATAAGAGAAAAAATGAAAAACAAACATGCGCTTTTAAAAAGTAAGAACTTACATTTATTCCCTCCCCCCACACCCTTAAAAAATTCTTCCTAAAATATCAACTAAAATTTAAACAAAACAAACCCAAAAATTGAGCCATATTTCAAATCTTGGAACATGTCAAGTCTGTTACCAAGATTGTCATGTCTGTTACTATATAGAGTAACAGACATGACATTTCAAAGTACAAAAATTAAGGAGACTAAATAATTCCATAAAAACATGAAAATAAATTTTAATTAAAATTAAAAATCTAAATTAATCAGTTGAATAAATTAATAAATAAATATATTTTATACAAAATATTAAGGTAACAGACATGACATGCAATAAAAATACTTAACACAAAAAGGCTTCAGCTTCTTCAATCAAACATCAAACATTCAAGATGGCTGCTTGCATTTCTTTCTTAGAACATGTTTCACTGGTATACAAGTGTTGTCATTTCAAAATTTCAATCTTGTTGCTTAAAATGTTGAAAATATTGTATGGGAACAGACATGACTTAATGTCTGGACAGCTGTATTTAATTGGTAAAAATCATCTATTCTTCTTAAAAGGTTATTA